>NC_140957.1:124393517-125593517 GCF_014529385.1 Adiantum capillus-veneris
TATTATAGTTGCTTGGATGTGCAATTTATTGGCTTTCTAAAACAAGCCTGAGTGGAAGAAGGCGGTTCAACATACATTTGTTGTGAAGTATTTATTGATTGAAATTTTCTTTGATATTTTAGTTTGTGAAAGGATCCTTTTATTTTAGAGCCTCGTATGGGTCTAGCTCATTATACTGTACTAGTAAAACGGCGCCGCCTCCGGTGGCGGCATGGCCGATTGCCTTTGACGGCCTCTGTGTGTGTGTGTGTGTGTGTGTGTGTGTGTGTGTGTGTGTGTGTGTGTGTGTGTTATATCCGCCTGTGTTACCGGCTTGCAGGGAACACGATTGGATCAAGCTACTTGTGACACCCCTTCTCCATGCCATTTGCTTGCCTTCAAGATGCAAGCGAATGTGATTGCATCTGGAGAGACACCCTCGCTTCATATCTGTCGAAAATAGCACAAACCTTCACGACCTGGATGCTTGCCTTTCCTTTTACAGTGCCCAAGCCACAGACGTCTCCTCGTAGATCTCCGCCTTCTCCATGCCATGTTTGCCTTCAAGATGCAAGCGAATGTGATTGCATCTGGAGAGACACCCTCACTTCACATCTGTACCGAAAATAGCATAGAGCTTCTTGGCCATACCCCACAATTAGTGCATTCCAAGAGACAACATTCCGGTTAGGAGGCTCCTCACGCACTTTTTGTGCTTTGTGAAGTGCACCACATTTATTGATACATGTCGACCAAGTCGGTGCTAAGCACGATGTTTTCTCTCAACAACCTCGGTCTAAGAGCCCCGTCCCACCACGTGGTTATGGCGGTTCAATGTCCTCCGTGCACTGAAGGAGCTTCTTGGCCCTGCCCCAGTTAGACATATCCCGCAATTAGTGCACGCATTCCAAGAGACGACATCTCGATCAGGAGGCTCCTCACGCACTTTTTGTGCTTTATGAATTGCACCACATTTATTGATACATGTCAACCAAGGCAATGCTATGCACTACGTTTTCTCTCAACAACCTCGATCTAAGAGCCCCGTCCCACCACGTGGTTACGGGGGTTCAATGTCCTCCTTACACTGAACAGTCGATGTCCCACAGAGTGGCTTCCCGGTCAAAAGGCTCCTCACGCACTTTTTGTGCTTTATGAAATGCACCACATTTATTGATACATGTTGACCAAGGCTGTGCTCAGCACGACGTTTTCTCTCAAGAACCTCAATCGAAGAGCCCCGTCCCACCACGTCCACCACGTGGTTGCGGGGGTTCAATGTCCTCCTTGCACTGAACAATCAACGTCCCATAGAGTGGCTGCAGTGCTTAGCGAGTTTTGTCCGGCACTTACAGTGCATTCCTTGACAATGCCCTAGAACCCCTCTAACAACCGTGCGGGACGCAGCTCTAACAATATCATGGTGAATTCTATGAGCATTGAATGGATTTTTGAGAAGACGTCGGATCGAAGGTGGAGCCAGGTCCCAGAAGCACATACGGTAGCTGCTTTGCTTGAAAAAAACCTAGGTTTAGTATAATCCCACCAGTGCTCGGGAAAAATCATTTTTCCAACCATACAAAATTCCTTTCCTTGAATTAGGTTTTTTTTTGGATTTTTACATTATTTTTCTCTCTTTTGGGGCGGAATATCTCCTTTTCCCATCGCCCTCAAACAGCATTTTTGAAATAAAAAAGGACACGATATTAAGCTGAGACACATTTTTTCCGAACACAGGATCCCACCTACAAAATTTCTCATAGGTAGGTTTGCCAAGTTATTAGAAAAAAGTTTCTTTCGATCATTGGGTGCTATGCTCGGGAAATATGTGTCTCACCATAATATCATGTCGTTTTCAATTTCAAAAATGTCAGTTGAGGGCAAGGGAAAAAGGAGAAATTCCGTCCCTCAGAGAAATGATTTTTCTCGAACACTGACTGGGTGGCATCTCTCTCTCTCTCTCTCTCTCTCTCTCTCTCTCTCTCTCTCTCTCTGGCCCAGGGAAAGGGGCCGCTTCCGACTATGGGTGCGGGGCTACACCAGGCGTGCTCTCCCTCTCTCTCTATATATATATATCTCACAGCACTGTCATGTCTCGCCGTTTGCAGGACACACAACCGGACGATTCTCCTACTGCCACATGTCAGGGGAGAGCCGGAATCCCTCCCCCTTTTATACTAGTATAGATTTTTTTAAAATGCCAATGTGACCTTTATTGGCTTTCTAAAAGAAGCCTTAGAAAAGTGTTGGGTTAGGCATACTTTCAATGTTTTCAGTGATGACTAAACTTATTTTAAATGTTAATTTGATTTTAAAATATTAAATGAATGTTTTTATTTTACCTTTCATTTTACTTCCTCACATGGCTTGACTTCTCGTGCATTCTATTCTTTTAGAATGATAAAATGAAGTTTCACCTTGCATAATTCTAGTAAGTTCTATACATACATATACATAAATACATAGGTACACACACACACAATATATAAATAAGTAAATATATAGTATATGTTAATGAGTTCTTTTTATTATATATATATATATATATATTTATTATTTTTTTATGCACACACACGTGCACACATATTAATGAGCAAACCATGGTAAAGAGAAGAAAAACCGATGCAATGATGTCAAAACCTAGTTCAAAGATCTTACAGATTTCAAAAAAATTGGTTTGCTTCTTTACGAGGAGGACACTCGATCGCTTAATAAAAAAGACATTCCTTAACACTTCTTCACCTTATATAATTCTAGTTAAACTCAACCTAATGATTTTATCACTTTCTTGTTGTTTCAGAAAGCCATCTTGAACCTTTCACTTGTTGGTTTCATTTCAAAGAGTAAGTTGTTAGGTTCAAGGCCTTGAAAGTTGTTCTCAGCATCCATTCACTTGTCCAACCTGAAGAAAGGTTTAGGATGTTCATCCTTCTCATTCATGCTAAGGAGGAATCTATTAGGGTTGGGTCACACTTAGGAGTAGTACAGGGAGTGATACTTTACAAAAAGTAAAGTTTTTAGCGCTTTCCATGAAAATAGAAACCCCACTAGTCCGAGTGAAATTGGAGGGATTAAGCAAATTGTACGTTCACTCTATTCTCTCCTTAACTCATGGAATGAGAGAACCAATAATCTTCTCACCTTTTCTTCATGTTTTTCTCCCACCTCAACCTTTCCTTTTCAATTCAAAGAGTGCTACCTGAATCCTTGCTTTCTTCCCACTCGCCCCATTAATCCTTGGCGCAACTCAACTCTTACTTTTAGTTCCATCTGTGTAATTTAATCATTATGATTACTGATGATTATCATTAAATGTTAAGAAGGCATGAATTTCTACACATAAAAGGAGATTGTCTATCGACATCAACCATATTTTGGTGAGTCACGATGCAGTTTTTAGCTCCCAACTATGGACAACGATTGGTTGCCTTTTTGCAACTTAATCTAACATATCATATATGCATGGCTTCCTCGTGTAATGGCATGAGTCCTTGTGCCAAGTGCCCTAGAGAATGGATGACTCCATCCTCTTATGCTACATAGTCTCTCTCTCTCTCTCTCTCTCTCTCTCTCTCTCTCTCTCTCTCTCTCTCTCTCATTTTCCTTGCACGTAGGGTAAAATTAACATGTAGGCTGGTCCACATGCAAGGGGAAATCAACGTGTGGTTGCAATAGCATAGTCTAAGATGAAATTAACACGCAGGCTGACTACACATCGTAACCCAAAGGGATTTTTCTCAGAAGCACAAGGGCAGGTTCAAGCAAAGAGGCAACCTCGAGCAGGGGCCAGCTTCTCAAGGAGAGGGCCACTTTCCCACGCAATGGGCAAGCTTCTCTCAAATTGATGGGGAACCTCCAAGATAAGAGGGGGAGAGAGAACTCACACCAATGGCTAGCAAGGCAAGATTCATGAGCGCCTTGACACCAAGCCCTCTCTCTCAAAGGGGTAAAAAGGACACTTGCCATAATGCTAGCATTGTCTCTTAACATGACTAAAGCATGTGATTGGCTAGGCTTGTAGGGGTCCAATCAATTTCATTCTTGAGCTACAAGGAGGGGTCGACCAAGGCAAGTTGGGGGTGTGCTTGGGGGTAGACTCTCTCACACACACACACTCACATGTGCTCATTCTCACTTGGTGAAAGTGCAAGAACTCTATCTCCTTATCCAAGTTTGTTGAGAAGTGGAGAGCCTACACCAACACTCTTGGCTATAACTAACCAATAGGTGGCAATGATGTCTTTGATTGAGTATCCTATCTTGTAGTAGCGAAAGCGTTAAAACTGCTAATTAATTCCACTATATAGGCATGCCTTATTCTAGTGGGAATTATCCCTACACTTTGCCTGGAGGACAAATAGACAAGGCCAAACTAAAAACTTAGAAGATGTTCTTGAAGGATGGAAGCGGAGTGTGCAAGAGAGGGAAGTAGAGAAGGGATGGAGAGCACACCTTGTGTTTGGTGGAGCATCAGTGAAACCACCAGTCTCACTCTCCTTATTTCCTTTCTAAACAAAGAATGAAGTAAGAGGGCGGGCGCCTAGCCACAACCCGGCCACGAGGCCTGAAACCCAACAATCTCCCACTTGAAGGCCAACGTGGCCCAAGTGGCTAAAGAATGTAGGGGCTACTATGTACAAATGTACAAAACGTGAAGCATGACCCTAGCTTCACCCTACGCCCATCATCTCTATGTAATGTGCGAACCGCTCTGAAGCTAAGCTCTTGGTTAGAGCATCCGCTGGGTTTTCATATGTGTGAACTTTGACTAGCTCAATGCGTTTGCTAGCCAAAATATCTCGGACCACGTGATACTTAACCTCTATGTGTTTCGATTTGAAGTGGAACACGGGGTTCTTTGCTAATGCAATCGCACTCTTAACTATCACAATGTAGAACTGGAGCCAGATGTGGATCGCCTAGTGTCCACACAACCCGCATACTCTGAATAACTATGGATGCATCACCGTTCCCAAAGCGTAAGCACTTGCTAGTTGATCCCTTGACGTATCTCAAGATGTGCTTCACTGCTTCCCAATGCTTTCTGCCTGAATTTTCCATAAACATGCTGACCACTCCCACTGCATATGCAATGTCTGGTTGTGTGCTTACCATGGCAAACATAAGACTGCCAACTACCAAAGAATACGGCACTTTTGCTATCTCTGCCTTTTCAGCATCCAATTTGGGACAATCATGCTTGCTAAGTTTTTCGTATGCTGTCATTGCGGTACTCAATGCTTTCCCCCCTTGCATATTAAAACTTTGCAAGACCTTGTGAATATACTCTTCCGGTGAAAGTTTATCATGTTTGCAATATCTCTTGATACGCATACCAAGAGCATACCAAGAAAGTGATATGCATCACCCAAATCTTTCATAGCAAACTGCTTGCTTAAGGCGTCCTTGAGAAGTGCAATCTCATCTTTTGACTTCCCGACAATGAGCATATCGTCAGCATACAAAATCAAAATGATGAGGGAACCATCATTCAACCTCTTTGTGTACAAGCAGTGATCCTCTTGGCTCCGTACGTAACCCTAGGATTGAATGTACTTATCAAACTTGATGTACCATTGCCTTGAGCCTTGCTTTAAGCCATACAAAGATTTCTTGAGTCTACACACCAGTTCTGTCTGTGTTGGCTTCTCAAGCTTTATCGCAAAACCTTCTGGTTGTTTCATGTAAACATCCTCTTCAAGATCCCTATGAAGAAACATTGTCTTCACATCCATTTGAACCGATTCCAAGTCCTCGATATGAGCCTTACAGTGGTGGCTTCTCCTCTATCTGTCCAATGTCTAGTGTGGAGATTTGAGAATTTTGTAGTCCGTCTCTGGGATTGTCTCTCTCTAGATCTCCTCAGTAAACTATTTTTGTGTCTATGTAACTCAAGTAGATACAGTCCAAGACATCTTTGGGTATGTGTCTCTCATATATAATACATATCTATCATTGGCTCTATATTGGGGGGGGGGGGGGGGGGGGGGGGGGGGGGAGGTAGCTCACTTGGAGGATCCATGCCAACTCTTTTAAGAAAAAAACAAATATGTGCTCACCCTACGTCCAATGCATCCTATCCTTGTATGCTATAAACGTGTGAGAGCATGCCTCTTGAAGCATCAATGTCTTGCTAGGAGAGGTGGGCGGCGGAAGAAGTGCACAGGTAGTGGTAAGAAAGCCTCTCCTCTACCAAGTGAAGATGTGCATAAGTTGCCTCAATTATATCTTCAATGATGCAACAAAATCTTTTGAGCTCTCAAAGCCATCTCAATTCTATATCATCACCTCAAAC
Source organism: Adiantum capillus-veneris (assembly GCF_014529385.1). Lineage (NCBI taxonomy): Eukaryota > Viridiplantae > Streptophyta > Polypodiopsida > Polypodiales > Pteridaceae > Adiantum > Adiantum capillus-veneris. The sequence goes on from NC_140957.1 coordinate 124,399,792, forward strand.
TCTGTTTCCTGCCTGGCTCTGAGTCTCCATTTAATGTCCCTATGTAATTGACCGTCTTGCTTTCCTTTGCTAAGAAATTGTTCATGTATTGTGCCCATATCCGAGCCTCTAAGAAGGAAGTTCTTGATAAGACAACGCAGTCGATACAAAATATTGTGAATGCACTATTCAGTAAGATGTACCAAAAAAGCACCTATTTGCCACAAGGGGAGGGTCTACCAGTGACAAATGTGAAGATGACCAATGACACAATCTGCATCTAATGGATTGCAAAACTGCCGTAAGCTGCTGCTTAGGGGAAACATTGATCTCAAATTGATAGCGCAAATAGCGGCAAGTCTCGCTTGACAAGAACCTGGAAAAGCCATTAGCTCTTTTGTATTGGCACTCATCCTCAACTCCAATAGCAAAGCCATGGGATGTGGTCCAATTGAGATCTCTCTCTCTCTCTCACACACACACACACATTCATAGAGGGAGATCACTGACTTCTTTTAGAGCAAGGACTTGGCACTTAGATGAGCAAGCTTCACAACAGACTTCATAGCCCACCTATATCAGAGGCATATTAGTTGATAGGGTCATTGAGCTCAGGAGAGCTAGACGTCCACATCTGCGAGAGTGACCACGACATTGATGGAGGCTCCATCAGAGGATCAAGACTATTCTACCATGACATGGGAGACGCCTAGTATGACTATTTACAGAGGTGGACATTGACGATGCTCTTCAACGACCGATGCAATACTTTCTCGGATAGCACTAATGCCGGGCATCCTCGGTCATTGATGATGATTTTAGTTTTTTCACTTCACTTCATTTTTATTTTGTACCCAGACATTGTATTAGATCTACGAAGATTGTATCCGTTTGGTCTCAAAGGTCATTGGCCTTTTGAAGATACAATCATTTCTATAGACTAAACAGTAGATCCTGGTAAGTTGGAATCTTATTCACAATTGGATTGTTAAAAAAATCTTGTCATCTCATTTGACAATGAAAAGAAATCTCAATACCCCAACAAAACTAGTCACACGAGGTTTTCCCCAAATATGTCTTGCATATACATAAGAGATATGCCTAATAACATAACCCAATCATGAATGTGTGGTTGCTAGTTCATAGACCTGTAAGGCAAACAAGAGATTGCTTGTCTTGAGGCTCTCTTCGAAGTTTCATGATATCACATGAACAAGGTTTTTGATAACCTGCCATACCTATCTGCTACAGAAGAAATCATCTCAAACTCTCTTGTGGATTTAAGATAAAGTTCTTAACTTGATACACTGGAGATAGAATCGATGAAAGTCACTAGGCTCATAGCCAAGGCAAAACTGCGAACTCGAAAGATGTTCTGCAAGTAGACACAATGGAGATGCCATGCTTGTCAAGTGGGTCGTGCCCAAACATTATAACATGTATAGAAATGAAGCTCCATGCGCAAAACAACTCAATTTGATACTAATTCTTGTCACAAATGACAATAACAAGTAGTGATGGACAACTCAATTTGACACTTGTTACTATCAAATATGACAGTAACAAGTAGTGGTGGGCATGTCGTAATGCCTTGTATCTAGTTAGAAACATCCCATAGTTGTAAACTCTAAGTGGGATAAATTTCCCACATGCTGTTTAGTGTATGCACCTTGTGCATAGAGCCTATCTTATGTAGAATCGACCTTGTCAGTCATCAATTTGTCGTGGACAGAGTATATTGTGGTTTAGCGAAAGCGTAAGAAAGTCTTCATTAGTGAAATGAAGTTCACCAAATGGCACGTCGTGCCAACCATTAGGTAACCATTCATATACACCTTCAAGCCCCCCAAGTTCATATGTTTATAGCAGATCTCAAACCTTGGAAGCTACCATTCATATTTATAAATATGAAGCTTTTTTTTTTTTTACCATCAACGCGGGGAAGGAAGTAGGGAGAAACTATACACATATCATGTATTTACAATTGTACATTGCTGCACATTACACCCCGAGGGGCAACCGTGAGAACCACTCCCCCAATAGGGGAGGAGAAACTATACACATATCATGTATTATTGTACATTGCTGCACATTACACCCCGAGGGGCAACCGTGAGAACCACTCCCCCAATAGGGGAGGAGAATACACCCAAGAGAACGCAACTTGTGAGCCTCGAACCCTCAACCTTGGGGTTACATCTCAAAGGTCTCACCAACTGAGCGCTTCTTGGGTATAAATAAATATGAAGCTTTGCCCAACTGTATATAACCTTGTCAATCTACTGCTTTTAGAGAGGGAAAAAAAACACCGCGTTTCAGATTTTAATGCCTCCAACACTTCCTGCCTTCGTGGTTTTCCGGTAGTTGGGGATCAACCCTTGTGTATCTCCAAAGACCAAAACTTTAAGGGTATCGGCCTGTGAGTGTGAACTCAAAGGCCTCAAGAGGCAGCGATGGCGGGAGCAGGGATGCGAGAGAAGGGGGGAGAGAGAGAGAGAGAGAGAGAGAGAGCACCGCAGAGACAAAAACTTGTCCTCAAGCCGTCGCGAATCCACCAAGATCACTCGCGCTCGAATCGATGCAGGTCGCCTGCTGGAGCGTGTGCTAGGGACGATGCCCACCCGACACACAGTCGAGCAAGTTTTCCTTCTTCGTCTTCTTCACGCCTTGGTGCATGCATGCAAAAAGGCACACCCCAAAATAGAAATAGAACCATGATCCTAGCTTTGATACCAGTGAGGCATAAGGGCAGGGAACCTTCTGCCATCCCTATCTATATTTATAGACAGGCTGGGTTCCCCAATGGGCCATCCCCGGCCCTTCGCCCTTGTACAGTACAATTATGATGTCAGAGATTATTCACTCGTTCCCCACTATTCCCCACTCTTTTTGGCATCTATGTCGATGAGGCTTCAAACTACATAGAGAGGGAGGGTGACGGAGGAGCACAATTGGCAGGGACATGGATACCCCAATTGTTGTATGCGGATGCTATTGTGCATATTTCGGATTCATCGGAGGGGATGCAGTGCCATCTTGATGCTTTACACACATTTACACAGGATACTAATATGCCTCTTAACCTTGGAAAGACCAAGGTTATGGTGTTTAATGCACAACACAATGCATCAAGCGTTGATCCCAGTTTTACTTATAGACAGGACCAAATGGAGTATAGAGATATATATATTTACCTTGGGGTGGTTTTTACTTATAGACAGGATCAAATGGAGTATAGAGATATATATAATTACCTTGGGGTGGTTTGCATTAGCTATGCTATATGGATAGCAAATATGAGGACTCTCCGTAGATCATCGTAGTCATTAGCATGAACGTACACATCGGTGGCAAGACATGGAGAGTCCACTTATTTCGATGATCTCCAGGATGATCAAGCCTAGGCTGGGCTCCTTTCGTGGTGGAGGCTCTTACGAGATCAGTGGCATTCATACACAGCTTATGGGAGCTCACACAAGATCATTATGCTTGGTTGGCTCTAGAGTCCTCATGGCACTTGAAAGCACACGGAGATACATCATGTTGGTTTCTATAGATGGAAACATGGTTTGAGCTACAAGGTTTCTCTATGGGCAGGCTCCCCCCTTTTAGTAGGATCTATTTCAATTGGATACATAGAGGACATGGATAAAACCTATACAGGAGATAGGAACGAAGATACTACATACAAAGAGCATTTTCTTCAACTCATAGAGGATAGTTTCTTCCCATGGCTTACGATGCGCTATTAGAGAGATCCAGACATCATCACACTAGTTGGAGATTCAAACTCGCCGATTTCGAGGCATCTCAGCTGAGGTGAAGTTGTGCCAGCTATGCGAGGGAGAGCTAGAGACAGAACTCCACTATATATGCCATCGTACAACATACTATGAGATATGCTTTCACTGCCTCTTTAGATAGGGTTTTGAGCTTCTATCTAGAGTTATGATATACCAAGATCAGCGATGTCTTGGACTCTATCTACTAGAGATTCAACGATATTGAGCAAATAACAAAGAGATGCTCACACATTGGGAGAGACACCAAGAGAGACAAATCACATTGTTCTTCCATCAAAAGATTGAGCAAAGACAAGAGCAGCCGGAGAGGAGGGATACATGGCATATCACTAGTAGAGGTATATTGAGTGATCGAGCAATAGAGTTTGGGAGATCCAGGAGCCCAAGATGAATGCATGCTCCCATCGACAAAGTAGGTTGCAGTTGATGATTAGCTCTATACTGGTGAGACATGGAAAACGCCCTATGCAAACTCCCACCATGGAGTACCGATACGATCACACATCGATCGATGCGAGCCATCTCCAAATTATAATACACACATATCCAACATTTTGTATCTGTTCTTTGTGGTACACACCCAACTTTTGCATATGTACCCCTCGAGCTCTTGATACCCACCTTTTAAAGCTCTAGTAGTGTTTCTGTTTGATTAGTTTCTTTCTTTTTATCTAGACCTTGTATTCAAATTCACCATGATGTAACTCTTTGGTCTCATAGGTCATTTTGGCCTTTAGAAGGCATCAATATAACATTTTATTTTTACTTGAGCTACATAAACACGAGGAGACCATGTTGTGAAGACCAACATAGAGACAGATTATACATTATTCCACCTACTAGCAGACAAAGGGGCATACCACTCAACAGAGACTAAAGATCACCCACACCAAAGCTACATTGATCGATCGGGCTATTGAGCTAGGGAGATCCAGACGACCACGATTGGGGGTACCTCACAACATTGACGAAGACTGCGAAAGAGGATACAAATCACTTAAGCTCGACATGTGAGACATCCAATACGAGTACTTACCATGGTGGACATTTGCGACATTCTACAATGACACGATGCGGTACATCCTCAAACAACACCCAATGCCGGACGTTCGCAGACATTGATGTTCATCATACACTGACATTGTACTACCCATTGTTTCACCTCACACATTTTATAGTGCTACAAAGCTCTGAGCTGCTTAGTTTTGTATTATGATCAACTTAATCACATTCCTACTGTAGTCATCATGATTTTCGTAGTAGTATTCTACAAGTAATATCGAGCTCAACCACTATTAGTATGCAGACTAGTCTCATGGGCTCTGTTCCTTGAGCTACATAACCTAGGGCCAAGTTGATTCAGTACAATTGTGACCAGATAAGTCTGGCTGAACTTGATGGACACGAGCTGAATTGGGCTCATACAATCTTAATTTGGCTAAGTTCTCACCATTTTGAATATCCATGCATGAGTGAATACACTTTTAATACACATTAGTTCTACATTGAAGAAAATTGAACGTGATTGAAGCTCCAATTATTCAAACAATTGGAGGAGTTTAACAGAGAGCATGACTTCCTCTATAATTATGCTTTCTTTCAACACTCGAGTGCACTTGAAGAAAATGCAAACGCGAATATTTGGTTAAATAGTAGGACATGAGAAACTTGATCCTGTTTAATCATAATTTCCAAAGGTCTTGAATAAACGTTTATCGACAAGGACCTCTTATTTATGTGAGAAAAGCACACTTCCAACTTCTAATTATGATACTTGCGCTAATATAAATTGTTTTCATCATTGCTGCAATTCAACAAGATACAATGAAGAGGACAATTGCACATCACATGCCAAGCTAATGAAGCTCCATTGTGACCCAGACAAGTACACTTGAACCTAATGAACTCAAGCTGAATAAAAATAGGGTTCATGCAGCAAAAATATCTCATGATTCAATGAAGACTCCTCATTAGGATTGCAGAACTTTTACCAAGTTCAAACAATTTAGTTTGGTTCCTGGAGAAGCCCTTCAATTTTTTTAGCTTGTAAATGCAATTTCAACTTTTGTGCAATGCGTGCAAAAATAAAATCATGTTTATTCAGCTATTTTACAACATTTAATTGTTGGAAAAAGCTGCTCATAGTTGAATCTAATGATATACATGATCCATTTAGTCTACCATGGTTAAGCATTGCATGACATGAGTGGTTCGGCTTGCACATATTTCGAAGCATGCCACTTAGTTCTATCCCATCCAAAACCGAACCCCATGAATAAGTTTGTCATAAACCCTAAATGACTCCAAAAGACAAATCACTACTAGATAAAAGTTACCAAGATGAAGGGATATATGAGATGGGACCACTAGAGGTGTGTAAATGGTCATGTTGTTAAGAGGCAGCACATTTGAGCCCATTATCACTCATAATCATGAGATTGATCAGAAGATGTTTTACCTCTGCTAGACATAGGAGCCTGATAATGCTCAGCAAGAACTTAAGAAACTAAGACTTACCTATAGAGGTGAAAGACAATGGTGTCACATAAGATTGACTTTGTTACCTGAAGATTTAAGAAATTTCCGAAGAATGCCACTCTTTTCTACAGAAGTACCTCAAAATGGTCTTCGCTTCTCAAGAATGGATAATTTAGATCAGAGCAGTATGAGAAGTATCAATGGAGGGAAGGCAAGAGGAAGGCCCCGGTAAATGAAGATGGACAAGAAATGGAGGAGCTATATTTGATGTAGCAAGCACTACATGCTTAGTGCTCAATCATGAGATCTGACACTAGATGCAGCGACCGAACCCATTATGCTTTGGGCTTGGAACCACCACATCAGGGACCACTGAATTTGTAACTCCTTGTAGAATGAAGTCAATAGCTTAGATAGCCTTCAGATTCATATGCTTGAATCATCTTATACTCTTTGCGGAACCACAAGCATTGCCTTCCATTAGGCTGACTTCCACTGACATTAATAAATATCTGTGTTACCTAATATGTTACCTCTAAAAGATCCTGATAAGTTGTCCTCCTTGTCTCTCGCCTCTTTTAGAAACAGGAATATACCTTGAAAGAAAGTACAGATAACATAGGCATAGGCTATGACAAAAGTAGCAGTAGCATGCCACTGCAAACCAAAGCAAAATCATTAAAGAAAAAGAAACTCAAAACACAAGGCAAACTGATGTTTCCATGCCTACTAGGCTTTTTGCTTTATTTAACCAGAAGAAAACAATGTGTGTGCTCTTCCCACACAATCATCACAGCCAATTGGTCTCTGTCCGCCTTGAGCAGAGCAGACTGAGATATCGTCTGATATCTAGTGGCACCAGCTTTTAGTACTGTACAGAAATGACATGGTAGAATGATTGCAGGCTTTTGATGCATGCTATCTACAATTCTGAAGTTGTAGCCTTTATTGGATGTTATTTTGAAAAGGTGAAACAGCTGTCCTACTTGTTGGCTGCCTGAGCTGCAGCAAGCCTTGCAATGGGTACCCTGTTTCAAAAGACATTAGCCAGTTTAAATTCCAAAAACGTAGTTACAGAAATCTGAAGGGGCGTTGTGCATACAGCATTCAGGGCAAGGATATCTGTTAAGAATAAGGCAATACCAAAGGACATGTATTGTGTACTGGAAAGTGCTTGCTAGTAAGGGAGCACTTTGAAAGACGCATCTTCGTCAGTTCTATGGACCCTGGAAAATACCAAGAATCTTGATTCTGACCCCCTATGGAACTTCTGCTGCCTTCAATGATAAGATGTTGCCAGAGTTGTTTTTTTATGGGCACCCTTGCCCTTCAAATTCCCAAGTTTTTATGATTTTTCTGATATTTTAGTGTGTATTTTTTTAAGGGTAGCTCACATTTTCACCCGTAAAAATTGGGCAAAACACCCCAAAACGATTACCATGCCCGGCAAAAAGCAACCTTGGATGCATGTCCTCAGAGTTTAAATTTTTACTAATGCTCTAGAGAAATGGCTTTGGGCTTACACACCCCCTCTGATCATGCCGAACTTGCAGATACTTGATACCAATCTTATTTTGTCCCAACAGGAAATACTGCTGTGACGGAAAAGTTGCACTTAATCTTGGTGTTTTCTACTCTTGCATGGCATAATGAGGAGCTCTCCTGCAGGTAAAACTTCTCAGATGCCATATAGGAATGTGCTATGAATTTAGGTCACTTTATCATCCTGATAATTGCTTTGCAATGAGATAAAGCATGTAGAAGAGTATGTTTTAGAGCAGCAATGAGTAAGCAAGGGGCTAATGTGTCAATGTGCAGCTCATTCAGAATCAAGTAAGGGAAGAGAGAAAACTTGGTATGTACCTGAAAGGTGAGCAAGAGACGTAATCAAGAGCGGTTTTGAAAAAAAACTCTACTGATGATGGCTCTCCACCTTGTTCACCACAAACTCCAACCTGCAACCATTCAAACGCCAATCAAACGAGCCTGAAAGTATGAAACGAGTTTCATTCAAACCCCTATGGCACTTCAAACACTATTCTATTTTCGGAGCATTTAGTAGCATTCAAGTCCAAATAACCACCGAGTATTACAATAGAGCATTTGCAAGCAAGCAACATTTTCATGATAATATAGCATTATGCTCTAGAATGAATCGTGAATTGCTGACCATTGCGAAAGAAACCCAAATTTTAAAACCCAATTAGGGGCAAGTTTGAAACACGATTTCAACTCCAATACGTCTACTAATCGTTCAAACGAGTTTGAATGCAACTATGCCTGCAACCAATCACATCCACACAAAACCCCATGGAACGGTTGAACCACCACTACATAGAGTGCCCAGAAACATGAAACACATCACCTTTAGATTGGGTTTTGTCTTTCTGCCACGCTCTGTCGCAATTTTGATCAGTTGTCCAACACCCCTCTGGTCAAGTACCTTTATGAAAATTCAAAAAAGACCTCAGAATTAAAATAGTAAACACAATCATCCCTGCCTAGACCAGAAAATGTCACTGGTTGTCCCTACGACTATATCAGCACAAAACAAACATAAGCATTTGTGCACAAAATCTACAAACCTCAAATGGATCATGTTGAAGAATGCCCTGAGCTAGATAGCTCGGCAAAAACTTGCTCACATCATCCCTACTGTACCCAAATGTCATCTGTGTTAGATCATTAGTCCCGAAAGAGAAAAAGTCTGCATGTTCGGCAATCTGTACCATATAAAAACTCAGTAAAGATTGGTATAATTCCTGGCCTAGCTTGACTGAAAGTAAAAGTACAATCTACAATTCCTTTCATATTTTACAACTGTCATGTATACTCTGTGGCGTACGAAAAATATATCTTACAGAAAGAAGAAAAGATCAACATTCAGACACTGATCTACCTCATCTGCTACCAGGGCTGCCCGCGGTATCTCTATCATTGTCCCAACCTTATAAGTGAGGCGTGTTCCTGTCTCTGTAAAAACTTGTTCTGCTATTTTATGAATCTCCGACACCTGATGGGCCAACTCCTGGACCAAAAATAAGTAGCACTCAGCATTCAAATCCTTTCGAAAAACAATCGAAAACTTCTTTAGGAAGTCAATTTTTTGACATATGCACAGATCACTGTTACAGCATTGCACATAGAGAGTAGGCAGCATAGAGAGTAGGCAGCTAGTTCTAAATATAATCCTATCATGGAAGCCTGAAGGAACACTTCGATGAGCAAGTGGTGATTTAGAAGCTACTATTCCTCCAGCTCAAACAGACTAATACTAACAATGGACCTAACACACCTCTAGCTGGTCTCATTTCCATACTTGTTAAAGCAGCACCGAACAAGAGCCAATCTTGGTTTGGTGCTCTGGTGAAAGGACAATGAAAACGGGCCTTTCAGGTGATAATGGAAAAATGGCAGAATTTTGGAGCATTATCTAGCACACACGGACTTCCAAACCATGAAATTTTTGGTATCCTCGTCTTGGCAGTTGGAACTGCAAATACAGGGGACGGCTTAAAAAGACCCAGATCAGCAGCAGCTTTCAGGAAAATTTGTGGGATCCTTGCGTTGGGACTTGGAATTGCAAATACAAGGGCAACTTATTAAGACCTAGATCAGCTGCAGCATTCAGAAAACGAGCCAAGTCCCCATTCAACTTCAACATTCGAATACAACTCCATTCTTAGCAGAAGAAAAAACTCAACGTTGCACTATGTTTCAACTTCATTCTAATTCTGTTACTAAAAACTTCATTCAAGTAATCTTCCAGAGTCTGTATTCAAGCTTCAACCTTCACCATGACATTAGGAAAAGAAGGATCTTGATGCACAAACACCATCATCTTTTGGTTTGCATGACTGAAGACTTTCATGCAATGTGCTCTACAAGGAAAACCAGGTCACAAACAATCTATCTAGTATCAGATATATTAAAACCTACCGTTGATCTCACAACACACATTAATGCCACATCACTCACAAAAACCTCACCGTCTGCCCCATAAGTTAGCTGGCTTCTTGCTGCTGAAAAAGAGAGGACCTCTAAAAATCGTCCTCTCAAGCAGTTTCTAGCAGTGAGAGATGACGACACAGGATGCAATGTAAGTGCGATAAGGTCTACAATCAGTGACAAAACCTCTTCACATGACATGCCAATACACATGCTGCATTCACATAACCCCCATGATAGTGTCTCTCCCTCGATACCTTTTAAACTTATCAAGGCTACAAGAGCAAAACTCTCAAGGGTTTTTACAATGCATTACACACCACCAATGCAACGCAAAACCCTACTAAATCCTTTGAAAAGAAAAAACATCTTTGGAATAATTGGCCACTTTGCAGCTATGATGCAAGCAAGAGCACACACTGTCGAACGAACTAATTTGTTCATGCTTGTAATAAAGGCGGAGGTGTGTTTCCTTCCCAAACCTCAAAATCCCCAAACATTGCTGGTGATTATGCTTTTTGCAATCTCCTCGTATGGCATAGAGCATGACACATGTCACCCCTCTTGTTCTTGTGTCTTGTTCAGATCCCAGTGGAGGAGGTGCTTTGACGTGATGGACTATGCTCAAATTTCTCAATCCAAAGGTTTGATGCTGTACTGTGTGATCTTCCTTGCATCTTTTGCAGACCATAATTTTCATGGACAGAAGCAAATATTAAAGGGATGCTTTAGTCCCTTCTCACAGCGGGGAATGGTGTTTGCTTTAGCCATAGTATCACGGGACGTGTCCAGGACAGAGGGGTACCTTGTTTCCAGGAGGGATTCGAAACAAGGCCGTCGACGGTCTTCAGACATGGGGAATGGGAGGAGAGTGGGGACGAGAAGCCCAAAAACGGGCGTCCCATGTTACTATGGCTGTAGCCCTTCTCTATTTCTGCCCATCCCTCCCAATCTGATAGAGAATCTTGACTTGGACTGCTTGGCTTGTTCTCCAAAATTCCTTAAATTTGGCCTTTGTTGAAGACGAATCAACCAAGTTTGCATGTAAGTTCAAAGGTTAACATGGCACGAAAGTGTCACGTTGGCTGTATGGTTAGCCTTTTCTTGCTTACCCACATGCTAAAAATGCAGCATTTTCCTCTGCAACTTCAGCATTTATTGTGAAAGGAGGTGTTATAAGTTCACAAATGTCTCTATTTCTGCTTTCCCGCTTTCTTTTGTAGCATAGACAGCCTTGGTTGTAAGCTGACAATGCATACACTGCACAGTGGTTTTGTTTTGCACACAAACGCCTAGTGACCTATTCCATTGGCCACCCAACAGGCCTCTGATTATCCTCTTTTGGCCACTTCCTCAAGCACACCCCATTTTTGTATGTCTAGGGAATTTGGTTGAATCCTGAATAAATTTTAGGGTCAAGGCTTGCCCCCATACATGTGGGCCTGTCTATCTCCTCTGGACCATAGAGCTCCACATCTCCTCACTCTCCTGCTCTTTCCATAGTATCCACCAGCCTTGGTGCTGACAATGAGAACGGTTCTTGACCCTGTGTATCTCCATCTCCTCTTTGATCTATTGTGTGTACTCTAAACCTTTATAAGTGTGCAATTTTATCTTGTCTTAAACTCATAGCTATTTCTAGCATTAGTGTCTCAATTTCCTTTGAAGGAGCTCCCTGCATAGGGCAAGATTCACAAACCAGCATGCCATTCTTTGAGCAAGAGAAGATCGCCCATTTATTTTGTCATCTTTGTGTGACTGCATCCACATATCAAGCTCTACTCCTCTCAACACTACGTTCAGAGTTGCTTCCATACATAGTTCAGGAAAAGGAAAGGCTTTTCGTATCAAAAACCCAAATTAAACGGCCCAATTGAAAAGAATCAAACAGCATAAGAAACTGGACAGAAAACAGAACCAGCTCAGCAAGTCAGTTTTCAAACCTGAGGCGTTCCCACAAGGGGAACCATAACTTCCGGAAGTACTGTTATCCGTTGATTGCTCATGTTTACTGCCGCCTCAAATATGGCCCTTGCTTGCATGTGTGTCAATTCCGGGTACGAGATTCCAAGCCTGCAGAGCCAAGCATATAGATTGTTCAAAATCTCTCAAGACACACAAAGCTTAAACAATTACATTACACCGGGGGGACCATGAGAGAGAAATGAAATGATATATTAATGTCTTCAAAAGGCCAAAATGACCCATGTGACCAATCTGTTACAAACTGCTGAATCTGATACCATGTCTGAGTAAGGAAAAATAAAAGAGATACTACATTGAATCTAGAAGTGCTACTAGCTGGAACTGTATGGGGTATGTGTCATGATTGATACAATGGGTGATGAATCCATCCTCATCTGTACTCTGGATGTCGAGATGGTATGGCTCGTATCCTCTGTTGTAGTCTTCGTCGATGCTATGAAGCTACTCTCCTCAGTCGTGGGCGTCTCGATCTCCCTAGCTCCAATGTTTGGTCAATGAGAGTACCGCGGGTGTGAGTATGAGCTGAGCTTTGCAGTGGTGACTGCTCCTCTATCTGTCCGGTGTTTGGTGTGAAGAAATCAGTAATCTGTCTCTAGGATTGTCTCTCTCCAGATCTCCTAAGTAAACTATCTCTGTGTCTGTGTAACTCAAGTAGATACAATCCAAGACATCTCTGGTCCTGATAGCTCATGATTCTAAAGAAGGGTCTGAAGCCTTCTCTGAATAGACAGTGGAAGCGACCCCGTATCTCATAATACACTGTGCACTGACATATATAATGCATCTCCGTCTCTGGCTCTGTATGGCATAGGCGGCATATCTCGTTAGTTGTTGGTATCCCTCTGAATCTACCAGTCTCAATCTCAAGCTGGTGTGAAGATGTCCGTATCTAACCAATGGCACACCGTAACCCATGAGATAGATGTGTATCCATATAGCTGGGTCGAATCACAAACCCATCCCCTATGAGTTGGAGAAGATGCTCTCTATAGAAAGCCATCTTCGTGCCCAACTCCTGTGTCGGCTCTATCCATGTCTCCTGGTATCCACAAGTGGATCAGGTCCTGGCAAACGAGTCTCGTAATCTCTATCCGTGTAAGAGACAACGATGGTGCATCAAGGGAGTATTGGAAGGGAAGCAAGCTGTCCATGTTGAAGCCAACAGTCGTATCATAGCTCAGAAAGATTCTTCTTCTACGGATGTCCCTTTTGCAGCACAGATGGGTTCTCGCGGCGAAATCTAACAGAGACCACCTCTCTGCGGGGAGGTGAAGAAAGTGGAAACTCGGCGCAGGAACTGACAAAACCACGGAGATTTAGGCAAATTTTCGGCGGGGAATTTTGTCACGAGGTTGTGGCAACCACTAACCTTAGTTGTTGGTTTCTTTCCTTGGATTTTTATTTAATTTTTGGGATTCTCATTGAAGTCACAAATGGCCAAACATTTGTGTGGCCGGTATGAAACGGGCGACGACCGAGAGTTTCACCCGCAATGACGAAGGGCAGGTCGCCACGAGATGGTTGGGCCACTCGGCACTCAAATCCGAGCACTAAAAGGGTGTCTAGGACTCTAGGCTTAGTTCATAGTCATTTAGGCCCCTCGCTAGAATTATAAGTCGGTGGGTACTAGGAAATTAACTCAAAAGAGGCAAGGTGCACACTTGGCGGCTCCAGCTTGATTTTCCAAGTCTGCATGAAGAGGGGGCGCCCAATTTGAGAGTGGAGGCTGATTTTTGCTCCATAAGTGAACTCAAGTGTGTGTGAGTAGTGGGTGCAGGTGATCACAGCTTTAATGGAAAGCTTGCCTTCTCCCTTGTCTTATGTAGCATGATGATTCCGCTATCGTGCATCTCTCTCCCCCTTTGAAAAGAGAACCGTGATGCCCCGCTCGAGGGCTTTTCATCTATATGTATAGTTGTGTGAATTCATGCGCATATGTCGAGGCAAGAGCCTCTTGTCCACGTACTGGATTAGCTAATTGCTAATCCCCTGCAGATACAAGTGAATTTGGAGAGATTTCACGCGAGAAATTTCGTCCGATTCCAAGGGCAAGTAGCCCTACATGTGTGGGAGTATGTCATGTGTGGGAGGATGAGGGCTTGCTAAGGATGCGATAAGCACGCGAAACGGAGCCCAAAACAATGAATTACAGCCTATTGTGTATTTTTACAGGTTTAGGGTTTCGACTCTAATTGATCCCTAATACCCCCAGGAGCTTCGGGAAGCGAGGGGATCATTGTACACATGATCTGGTGCATGTTCCGGGCGGAAAACAGAGAATTCAGCGTGCTGCAGATTCTCGCCAGGTTTGGAAAAGTGCTCGTATGCACCGGGATAGTCACCTTTGGCATGGGGACTTCATCTATGAAGCCTCCTACTGCGGTTATGCTACCAAAATCCGGCTAGAGTAGGCCATTTTCAGCCCAGTAAAAGCAAGACAGCTTGTAGGTATTTGCAGGGTTTATCTCAAGTTTTATAAGAACAAGGAAATACCCAAGGGGACGTCAGTCTTTGGGGCCTACAGGGTGTCACTGTCTACTTGGTAGCACTCTAGCTGCCAAGCCGTGGTTTGGTTTCTCTATGTCGTGAAGTTCAAGTAAAGTTTTTCAAGAGAAGATTTGGGTGAAAGCCAAAGTCTACCGCCCTACGGGCCGGTGTCATGGTTCCGTCGTCGGGACAGAATAACTCTTTCCTTAAAGAGTGAGCCTTGGTTGGTTTGCAGCGCAGACACACAGCATAGGAACTCGGAATTACACTATGGCTTACAGGACAAACGACGGCAGGGAAAAGGGTTCCTCTTCATAGGACAGAGAAGTTGTTCCTCCTCCAATGTTTGAACCTGCCCAGAGTTTACATACGGCCACCCCTGTCTGTGCCTTTTGTTGATTTGAATGCTCCACAAGGTCAAGGGTATATGATTGAGCAACTACACAAGGATGCGTTCAGGACACGGTTGGTTGCCGCTGTGAACGTGTTTCCTCGGTTGGTGCAGAATCCTAGGTTGTGGAATTTCTGCAAGCGCCACCAATGTCACAACAGACAAGGCAACTGTCTCATGCAATAGAGCTTGTTGAGAAACAGAGTCCCTTGTGCGTCTCAGCAGGACAGGGAGCACTCACATGTTACGGAGTTAGTTGGGGCTCTAAGACAACTTCCTTTTATCCACGACCAAGTGGTTAGGACGCCTATTCTATAGGCTTTGCCAGTTCAGCCAACCACCTTTCAAAGTCCAAATGTTACATTAAATGGACACGGAACCAGTTTCCAGGCTATGCAACACGTTTTTCCACCACCCACGATACATCCAAGGTATTTTAAGTGTGGATCTGCGTTTCAGAGCGTGGTTGGTTATGCGCCTGGAAACCAACAATATATGCCAGGAACAGTCTTTGGGGGTATGCAAGGCATGATGCCAAACCCCATGTATGATATACAGCAAGGGTTTCAGTGCAATTAGGGCCAGTTTGGGGTGCCACATGGCAATTTTGGCATGGCTGGTTTTTCCGCACATATGGCACCAGTGACGCGGAATGTCAATGACCAAGGAGCGCCGATGATCCCTATTACAGTGCCCATGTTGCAGACAATTCCCTATGATAATTTGGGAGCCTTGAAAAGCCAAAAGCCTACAAAGAAGGTGGTGAAGCTATGAAGTTTGATACTTTCAACGGCTTTGAGGATAAGGCAAAGGCTCTTACCTTCCTTCAGCAGTTTGATACAGCTTATGCAGGGGGGAATTTTATAGAAGCCTCCAAGGTCAAGAAAGCTGCCACTTTCTTGAAAGGCAATGCAAGGACAGGAACCTGCCACATGGGTATAGCACATGTTTGCATCTGCGTGGCTGTCAAATGAATTTGAAGCCGATGTCATGACGAATTGGCACCAACTTACTGCGGCTACTTGCAAGAGCCTACAATCAGAGGTTCTCTAAAGCGTTGCTCTCAATAACCTCCTACAGGTTTGTGGCATTGACATGGCAGATTGAGAAGTATTGTTGTGGGCTGCCTAAAGGGCTTGGAGTGTCACAAACTGCTTACGTGTCAAGCCACTGAAGAACAGAGCCAACCTGCAGATCTCGACCGAGGAGCCTAAACCCTAGAAGAAGCAGCAGAAGAAGTTTTACCAACTTGAAGAACCCCGTCTGATGGGGCCCAAGTGACCTAAAGGGATTAAATAAAGCAAGACCACACACAGAAACTATTGTGTAGCAGCTGATGACACGCCAGTACCACACATGAGCATCTGCAGCAACTGACATACATGCATCATGGACAGAAGGATCATAAGTGCACTTTGCACTAAAGCCCATTTTGCATCTACATCAACATCACAATCTCCTTTCATAGAAGACTCTACAATAGCTGCACTTGTAGTAGAGCCGGCCTCTTTCTTCTTAGCCTCTTTTGCCTTCAACTTAGGACACTACTTGATCAAGTGATCATTAGCTTTACAATAATGGCAACGCATCTTCTTTTTGCCCTTTTCACCAGAATTCCCGGACAAAGTGCTGCCAGTAGAAGCATTAGAAACAGGTGATTTACCACTCGTAGAAGAACCATGAGAAGTGGCTACATCGTTGTTACCACTTTTTCTTGATATGCTTAAGGAGGAGGCCAACTTGCCTATCTCAGTTTGCTTCCCAGGCAGTATCTCTCGTTACTTCCTAGGATTGGTTCCACAATTAAAATTGTTCTGGAGTCACCGCACACTGCAGCTTCAGTTACGGCCAAGGCCGCACGTTTACCTATTGTGCAGGTTCTTGTTCAAGACACGCACTCACTCCCGAAGGTGATACTTCTGCCTCATGTGAGTGGGGGTTGGATCAGACAGAGTGTCGAGTACTCGGGTCTCTCGAATCAGTGCTTCATTTGCAGACAAATGGGCCATCTTGCAAAGGCCTGTCCTCGCAGGAGATCCCGACCCACAACGCATGAGCAGCCTCCCAAGGCTGAGCATGCCCAGTAGTCAAATACTCAAGACACGCAAACTGGTACTTTGACAGAGGCCAACGATCAAACAGCTGACGGTTAGCAATAGGCGCCTAGCCGCCGTCGACAGGGACGAGCTCGTCACACGGCTCCCCCTCGTGGCAGATCTCCTTCAGCTCAACAACACTGGGTTCCGACAAGCAACCGCTTTGACCCCTTCAACAGGACCCCCTTGAGGAGGCTCCACCCACCTCAGCTCCGCCGCCTCTTCCTCCTCCTTCAGACGCGGCCGCTCCACCTTCTCCACCCCCTCCCCCTCCTCCACCCTCACCCCCACCTCCTGTCCTCTCTCCCCGGTGTAGACCCTCAGCCTCATCTCCCGACCCCTCCCACACTCCTCCTCAGGCGCAAGAGGCTGGACACACGTTGGTGCAGCCAAAGTTGGTCTGTGCAGGGAAGTCCTCTATGCCAAGATATGGGTGCTAGTAGGTGCAGGACAAAGGGCTAAGGCAAGTACGGAAGACCTGGGCAAGCAGGTGCTAGTGGAAGCGTATGCCTAATGTGGCTTTTTAGGCCAAAAAGGCTCCAAGACTAGTCCAATTGGGATGACAGATAAACATGCTCGAAGTGCCGAGTCAGTGATATGGAATGTAGTGTTCGAGGTGCTCTAGAAGCCGGGTCAAACGGCTCGTCAAACGGAGCCTCGGTGAGCAAGATATTGCAGCTGAGAAGGTCTAGCAGATCTGCAATTAATAGGGCAACTAGGGACATGCGGCCTGGGCAGACGTCAACGAATAGATGTGTAAAGCTCAAGTTATGGAGCATGCCCGTCTTTTCGGATTGCGGACCGGAGCTCTGGATTGTAGGTTATGGACATTTGAAGATTTGTCGAGGGCCCGGTTTGTGCCCACCTGACTATTTCGGAGAGGTGCCATTCTGGCGTTTTCTTTTACCTCGACAGGGTTCTAGAGCAAGGTACGCATCATGGGGACTCAGCAAGAATTGACGGCTCAGTGATGGCAATGCAGTTGCGAAGTTGCGGTCCGATGAAGTTTGTTGCCCAAGAAGGGGGGTCACATATGTTTTTCCCTGTTTTTGATGGCTTTGGGTTGCGGGTTTGGCGAGGTCGGAATGGGGCCGGGATAGTGGACTTTGAAGCCGGTACTATGAGGTTTCATGGGTGCTTTGTGGCTTGGCACTAGGAGCTTCACGTAGAAAATGACAAGGTGGGAAAAATTAAACAAAAAATTAGTTTTTCTAGTGTTCATGGGGGTTTTTTCAACCCACCCAAGGGAGGGCGCTCCATATGCTGCCAAGTGGCCCGCCATTGAGCCCACATGCGTGGAACAGGCTCCGAAGAGAGGGCTATATAGGCTATGGCATGACACTCATTTGGTGTGACGAGCTGGGGAGAATGAGCTCCCTTCTCATGGCTATGGCGTTGAGTTGGCAGCGCTGGCGCTATGCAAGCTCTGCTCGAGGCAGCACGACGACGGTTTTGACAGCAGTAGTTGGCAGCCAGCCAATGGTGGCACTCCTGGTGGTCGTCGGGTGGCATTCGGGTGCCCGCACTGATGACAGGGCAGCCCGCCCTAAGGGCCTAGTCCCGCGAGCCGATTGGGCGCCCAATCTTTTGAGGGTATGAAGTCAAAGCACCCCCCCCCCCCCCCCCCCCCCCCCCCCCCCCCCCGCTCCCCCTCTAGTGGGTGCATTTGAGGATAGTTTCAAAGACAAGGATATTGTATTCTTCTCAGAGACTCATCAAGCCCCTGGACAGGTGATGCCACATGTGGTGGGATACAGATGGGAGACAACTCACAAGACAAATGCGAGATCTGAGCATCGGAGTAGAGGTTCAGGAGGAGTAGCAGTGCTATTCAAAGAGGAACTACAACCATTACTGCATATTCTACGAAGAGATGATCATGCTGAATATATGTGGGTGAGACTGAGAGCTGACACAGGTCGATTCCTATATATTGCCATATGTTACTTTCCTCCCAATACATCAGTGTATGCTGCATCTAGAGGGCAGTCGCCTTTCTCTATACTAGATGATGACATATGGGAGTTTTCTAGGGACGGTGATATCATTCTCCTAGGGGACTTCAATGCCCGAACGGGCAACTCGCAGACAGTCTTCTACGACACATCAGATGAGATGCTTAGAGAGCAGGATGTGGGTGAGTTGGGACTTGACAGATGCTCAGATGACAGAGAGCATACGGAGTACGGGAGATACCTCATGGAAATGACGACCACACACGGATTCGCCATACTCAACGGTTTACAGCGATTTCCTGGAGCAGCCGGTTTGACATGCTTTCCACAAAGACATGGGGCCAGTACAGTGGATTATGTTATGACACAACCAAGCTTTGTCCCCTGCATTCAGGATTTCACAGTGGGAGCCAGACCAGGGGGCATAGCGGTAGATCATGCTCTCTTGACACTGTCCGTAAAATTTCAGTATAGTACAACCCAGACATCAGGAGGCAGGTCACACACCCGCTATACATTTACACCAGAGACTGATTTTGTTTATACAGAGGAGATCTGGGACCGTCTACTGGAAGGCACAGCTGGCACAAACAGTACAGGCCTCTCAGTGGAGGAGTGCACATTCTACTGACTGAGACACTACATGGGGCTGCATCAGTGGCATACCCACACACTCAGCCGGGCAAGAGACGACATTCTGGGAGCATGCCCCATAATAGTTGGTATGATGAGGAGTGCAGAGAGATGAGAGCCCAGCTTCATAGGGATCTTCTTTTAGGAGTCATCACTTATAGACAGTCTTGGATTGCTTTCCGATGCCTTGTGCGACGGAAGAAGCGAGCTTACCTAGCTCAGATTGAGCGAGACTTATATCAGATGTTCTTGAGTAGGGACTCAGGAGAGGCATGGCGACTCTTCCATGAGCACTCCCCTCCCCCAGTGATTACTTCACTGATGTGTGGGGCCAATATGCGACATCATTATATACGGTTCCTGGACAGGAACCCCTTCTAGACCCTACCAAACCTTGCCCAGTGATGGAGGTTCTCGTAGTGTTTTTCAATCGTGCCATGTGTGAGGGGTTACCTGAGACTTGGAGGTTGTCTAATATTGTGCCCATCCTCAAGGCTGGTGACCCTACAGAGCCTGGGAACTACCGCACTATTATGGTTGGACACACATAGCCATGGTTGTATGTATCTATTCTGGAGCAACACTTGAGTAATTGGGCAGAGGGCGAAGGTGTACGAGCAAAGGGTCGGACCGGCTTCAGGAGGGGTCTCTCCACTCTTGATCATATTCAGACACTCAGGGCCATCATTGAGGAGGGCAGAGCACATGGGAAACGGATCTATTGTAGCTTTGTGGATTTTCGCAAAGCATTTGACATGGTACCAAGAGCTCGATTGATGCGCAGACTACAGGAGATGGGGGTGCCCATAGAGGTGATTTGGGGGAGTATGGCTTTGTACATATCGGTGATGGGACATGTACGCACCCCGGAAGGGGTGTCTGATTTAGTTCACTCTACTATTGGAGTGAAACAGGGCTGCCCATTGTCTCCTACTCTATTTGGTATGTATGTTGATGAGGTGTCTGATTACATTGACAGAGAGGGTGACAGGGGTGCCCAGCTGGCAGGGACGTGGATCCCATTGTTGCTATATGCTGATGATATTGTGTTGATATCTGACTCACCAGAAGGTATGCAACGACATTTGGATGCACTACACAGTTTTGCAGAGGATAGTGAATTGTGTGTAAACATAGGTAAAACCAAGGTTATGGTGTTTAACACCACACCGCAATGGGTCAGGAGATTAGTACCTACTTTCAAATATGGTCAGGAGATTGTGGAGTATACAGATGCATACACTTACCTGGGGGTAGTCTTTACTGGGCCGAGATTTTCTTTGAGAAGAGCAGCAGAGACTAGACTAACTAGAGCTGGTGCGGCTGTGGGAGGAATGGAGAGGATGTGTTCGCAGGTTCAGTTCCAGGAACCTAGGACAAAGTTATGGCTCTTTGATACTTTGGTTGCCTCTACTATGTTATATGGGGTGCAAGTTTGGGGACCTTCTGTAGGCCAGGATGGTTGGAGGCGTATGGAGAAGCCCCTGATATCTATGATCTCTCGACTGATTAGAGCCAAGGCTTCCGTACCCCATGATATCATTCAAGCGGAATTAGCTGCCCCTCCTATGGAGATTGAGGCGCTTACCAGATCAGTCTCCTTTGTACACAGTCTGTGGGATACTACCAGAGACAGATATGCCAGGGTGGCTCTAGAGTCCTCCAGACAATTAGCTCTTAATGGGGATACATCATGCTGGTATGCACAGATGGCATCATGGTTTCAGACACATGGTTTCACCATGGACAGGTTGCCTCCTTTTCAATACTCTCTACAAGCACCCTTGAGGTCTCTGACGCGGGTAGAGATTAATAGACTCATTTGTCAAGATCTGATCCCACGATCTGATCCAGCTGGACACGAGGAAGACAATGGATAGAGCCGATACAAGCGTTGGGCACAAAGATGGCTTTCTATAGAGAGCATCTTCTCCACCTCACGGGGGATGGGTTTGTGATTCGACCTAGCTATATGGACACGCATCTTTCTCATGGTCTGCGTTGTGCCATTGGCTAGATACGCACGTCCTCACATCAGCTCGAGATTGAGATTGGCAGATTCAGAGGGACACCAGCGCATAGCAGGATATGCCGCTTATGCCATCTAGAGCCAGAGACAGAGGTACATTACATATGTCATTGCACGGTGTACTATGAGATACGAGGCCGTTTTCATTGTCTATTCAAAGAAGGTTTTGGGCCTCTATCTAGGGTCATGAGTTATGAGGATCAGAGATGTCTTGGGCTATATCTACTTGAGTTACACAGACATAGAGAAACTTTACTGAGGAGAGCTGAAGAGAGACAACCCAAGAGACAGATCACAGATTTCTTTACACTAGATATTGTACACCCAGAAGAACAGACAGAGGAGCAGCCAACAGTGTAGAGGTCTGCCCGCACTACTGGCATTCTCATAGACCGAGCATTGGAGCTAGGGAGATCTAGACGACCCCAATGGAGAAGAGGAGCTACACAGTTTCGAAGGAGGCTACAGCAAAGGATTCGAGCCATAATTTTTCGTCGTCCAGAGTGCAGATGAAGATGGATCTCTATGAAGATGGATCTCTACTTCCCTCCCATATTGTCTACACATTGTACTGCTTAGTTCACACATTTCACGCCTTTCACCTTTCACACCTATCAGCTTAGTTTAGGATTCCGCAGTATTTATATTTTGTTATCCTAGTTTAATTTAATTTGTTAATCTGACTTTGTATTAGATACACCGCATTGTAACTTTCTGGTCTCATAGGTCACTTTGGCCTTTTGCAAACGTTAATATAACATTTCATTTCATTTCATTTCTCTCTCTTTCTCTCTCTAGAGAGGAGGCACAAGTAAACAAGAAGGAGCTTGAGGCGGGGAAGAAGGGTAGAAGCCGGGTCTATTAATCTCGAATTCTCTCTCGAAGGAGGCGTTAAATCCAAAGGAGCGACAATTTAGGCTATCGATCTCTCTCTCTCAATCAGTTCGGGACTCGAAGCTCCCTTGAAGCAACAAAGTAACTGCGACATAATCGAGAAGTGTAGCGGCCAAGCAAGGGTTAACGATCAAGCAAGGGACTTGAGCAAGTTAAAAAGGCGCTCTCTCTCTCTCTCTCTCTCTCTCTCTCTCTCTCTCTCTCTCTCTCTCTCTCTCTCTCTCTCTCTCTCTCTGGCTCGATAAGAGGAATCACCAGCATACAGAGCTTGAAGGCAAGTCGCTTAGAGGAGGAAGTCAAAGCTTGCGAGCGGCAATGAAGACAGTGCAAAGCAAATAGAGCAGGAAGCTGCAGAATAATTGATAATAACTGAAACATGAGGATTGAGGCAGTGAGCAGAATTATAGTTTGCAGAATCCAAGGGCAGTTGAAGCAGATAAAGCGACGGGCAAAATTTTCCTTCATCGTCATCGGTCTGAAGATTAATTAATAGTTTTATTAAACCCCAGTGTCGTTAACAACCCGCCAGTTAATCTATAAAGGGAGCTTAAACTCCTATTTACCAATTAATCCAAGTGTTGGTGCTGCTAACAGCCCGCCTTGGCTACCGATTACATTGTATTGAACACTTGAATTTATTAAATGAAGACTATGGTGATTGCCAGAGCCATTTGCATCTGTTGTTCTCGTTCTCTCTCTTTCACACCTCTCACAGCCAAAGGCCCGGTGCCTGCCCGGCTCACGTTTCGAACACATAACCCTCGACAGCGGTCTGATGCTCCTTGTTAAAGTGGAAGCGGTGATTTCGGATATGTCAAAGGTGCAACCTTTGAAGAGCAGGTGCTGCTAGAGATGGCGTGGTCCAGATTCCCCATTTTCACTGGGGTCGAAGATGCAGAAACCTGGCTCCAAGACTACGGATTGTTCGTGCCGGAGAGCGGTTTATCAAGAGAAGAAGGTGCAGTGCAGGTGTTCCCACTCCTGGTTCGCGGAAAAGCGAGGCTATGGTTCGATGGGCCTACGTGAAGAAGAAAAGAGTGATTGTGAGGCCCTAGAGGCAGCTTTTTGAAGCAGATATGTTGCGTCGACGAAGTGAAGAGAAAGCTCGACAATTTGAAGCAGAGCTTGGAAGCGGATTTTCAAGCATTCATATGGGAGTTCGAAGTCCTTTGGGGACGGCTAATCAAGGTAGCTGCTGTAGAGGATGCCGGTTTTTTAAAGTTGAGTAAATTTCATGGACTGCCTGCATAAGGAAGTGCAAGACAAGGTCGAAATAGATGGCCCGGTGTCGTATGAAGAAGCGGTAGCTCTAGCGAAAGGGCAGACCAAAACAATCCTGAAGAAGCGCGAAGCAAGACGGGGTTTGCCAAGTGCGGTGATGTCAAGGCAATGTGATGCAGTGGTAGTTGAGTTGAAAGTGGTGCAAAGGGAATTGCATGTGCGAGAAGAACCAAGGGTTCTTTGGCTACAGAGAGATAGGATGGTTCCTATGCCGAGAATGCCGGCTAGAGAGGCTCCAGTTGTGGAGGATGTACAGGTGGTTCCAGATCGGACAAAAGATGTGCTGCCAAGCTCAAATATAGTTGTAGAAGCTCCATTGAAGTGTGGTAAAGGCCAAAGAGTGCGGTTTGCAAACGAGGTCAAAGTGGTGAAGCTAGAGGAGATTCCCGAGCTTGAGACAGAGGAAGAGATTGAGTCGAGTGACAGTAGCTCTATGGATACCGACACAAGTTGGGAGACCAAGTCGTCTCAATCCAGGTATGATGAGTATGATCTCTTGCATGTGAGTGGAGAAACAGTGAATTTGTGCGAGGAGCAAGATGAAGTGCAAGCAGAGATGCCTGAAGACAACCAAATGGAGCAGTCCAGGCCTACAGACGATGATATGCAGATGAAGAGGATATGTGGCACCATGCTAATGGCCATGTTGGTGAAAGTGGCGGTGGAATGTGCTTTGGTAGTGCAACAGGTGCAGAATCTCGCCAAGAGAGATAGAGAAACCTTGCCTATGGTGGCGGAGCATGATGCAGCGGTAAAAGAGGTGCTTAAGGAGCAGGTGCTTGAAGAGCACGTGATTGAAGCCAACAAACAAGTCGTGCTAATCGACCTTGAAGGGCCAGTAGACGAAGAAGAGCTCGATGATGCTGGAATTGAGTGCAAGGCAGGTGAGAAGGTGCGTGTGGAGCCTAAGATAGAGGAGCTTCCAATGCAGCAAGTGCACTCTATGACAGGTGATGCGGATTCCGAGACGGTGTCCAAGCTTTCCAAGGAGGTTTGTGAATGGTGGTTGAAAGGGATGCTGATAAGTGTGGCTCTGTGCTGTTGAAGAGGTACAGGATCTATTGGAAGAGGATCTCACTTTACATAGTTGGGAGAGTGGGTCAGGTTTGTCCATGGCTGATGACATTGTTGGCGTGCTTATTGATGCTTTGTTGCACCACGGCGACTGCATGTACCTGATGTCAAAACTATCCGAAAAGAGGAGGTACGAAGAGGGACTAATGCGTGCTATATAGCAACCACCCGAACAAGACTGTAAGAGACTTGCCATGCAAAAAACGGCACTGACAAAAATCGCATAAAAGGACAAAATTGCCTGTGAATTACTACATGTAGTGAAAACGGAGGCCAAAATGAGCCCGAATGGAAAATTTGAGCAAACTAGGCTCTTCAAATTCCCCCAACGTATTTGTCGACTTGCTGACGCTCACCAAAGCTCAGTGAAATCTGAAAAAGCGAGTGGGTATGTGCTGGCGATGATGGAGACTAAGCCCGGGAAGACCCAACCTACTCTAAAACCAATTGTTGGAAATAGGGTTGAAGGGAAACACACAGCTTGGAGAAGCCAAAGAAGCTCAAGGCACACAACAAAGAGTATGTGTTGCTTGGTGCACAATGACAGATAAGTTAGCTCTCATATAAACAATGCACGGGGATAAAACCTCCTAGTGAGGGAAAAACTGCCCCGACGGTCCTATGTGTGTTCACGGTTTACACACATCACTACCAGATATGTATGGTAGCAACTTCTGTAATTAAGAATCAGATTTCTGTCTACTTGATTTTTACACGTGATGTTTCAGACAATTGTTAGTCAAATTTATCCATGTTAACAGCGAGAGTTTAGTGACGTTTTTCTGATTCATTACCGCCTCAGTTGCCGCCGGAGAGGCCTGAGGATCATGCGATAGATTTGGTGTCAGGTTGTAGCCCACCAAATAGGCCTCCCTACAAGGTTAGTGCGGCTCAGCAAAAAGAGATTATGGGCCAAGTAGAGGAGCTGTTAGAGAAAGGGCTGATTCAACCTAGTTCTTCACCCTTTTGCTCCCTAGTGCTTCTAGTGCAGAAGAAGAATGGCTCTTGGCGCATGTGTACTAATTGTCGTGCGTTGAATAAGAATACCATCAAGAAACAGGTTTCCTATCCCAAGGATTGATGATATTCTTGACCGATTAGAGGATGCTGTAATTTTTAGCAGGATAGACCTTAAGAGTGGATACCATCAGATTCATATCAGGCTAGAGGATGTGCACAAGACTACATTTAGGACGACGTTTGGTTTGTATGAGTTCTTAGTGATGCCGTTCGGTCTTACAAATGCTCCTGCTACATTTAACAGAATGATGGATTGGAACTTCCATCCACATCAAAAGTTTGTTGGCACATTATTTGATGACATGATAGTCTACTCAAAGAATAAAGAGCAGCATAGGCATCACTTGACCATCGTCTTCGAAGAGCTACGCAACCACAGGTTGCTTGTTAATTCTAAGAAAGGTAAGTTCTTCTTGGAAGAGATTCACTTTCTTGGCCACATAGTATAAAAGGATGGTGTCCGAATGGATCTTGCCAAGGTTGAAGCAATTAGAACATGGCCAGCTTTAAGACTGTGCATGATGTCCGTAGCTTCTTGGGCGTATGCTCCTACTACAGAAGGCTTATCAGGAACTTTGTTGAGATTGCTTCAACCCTGCATGCTCTACAAAAGAAAGAGGTCACGTTCAAGTGGACACAAAAAGAGATTTCTTCTTTTATCTCTTAAAGGAAAAGATCACTTCGGATCTAGTAATTGTTTTACCAGATCTCACGAAGTCATTTATGGTCCAGTGTGATGCGTGTGGCAACAATATTGGGGCAATGCTAATGCAAGATGATTGGTAGTAGCTTATGAGAGCAGAATCTTGCAAGGGCCAAAAAAGACTATGCAAATCTATGAGAAAGAGCTACTTGCTGTGATTCATGCGCTTTCTAGCTAGAAGCACTACCTCTTAGGTGCTGATTTTGTTGTCCAGACAGATCATCAGACCTTGCGATACTTCTTGACACAACCAAAGTCATCTGAAAAGCATATGCGATGGGCAAACATTCTTTCTATGTTCCACTTTCAAATTCTGCATGTGGAAGGCAAGAAGAATGTTGTGGTTCATGAGTTATCCAAAAAGCCACAAATTTTAGCTTTGTCAATTCCTTATCATCATGAGCTTTATGACATGAAAAAACAATATGTTACTGATGAAGATTTTGCAAGGATCTTTGAACAGAGTTGCAAGATGGGCAACGCCATGAGCACTACCTCCTCAAGGATGGCTTTATGATGATGCATGGCAGATTATGTGTCAGTAGGCCATTGGAATATAAAGTTATGGTAGAAATCCATGTCCCACCATAGTATGCAAGGCATCGTGGTATAGATGTGACAGTGAAAGCAGTCGAGACATTCTTTTATTGGCCTACTTTGAGGAGACATGTGGATGCCTTTGTGCGAGCATGTGTGATTTTCCAAAAGGCATTCAAAATGGCCAATCCATGTGCAGTCCCCATATCTATCAAGTATCTATCATACTCATTCTCATCCTGTGATAGTCTCGATAAGCCCATCTTTGTCACATCAAGCTTCCTAAGAATCTCCTCTTAAGTATCATAGAATATTGTCTAATGATGGGCAGTCCTAGCATTAAAATCCCCGAGTATGATAATGTCACCATCCTTGGAAAACTCCCATATGTCATCATCCAAAATAGAGAAGGGGGACTATCCTCTAGGTGGTGCATATTCTGACGTACTAGGAGGGAAATAACAAATAGCAATGTAGAGATGTCTCTGCCTTCAGTCTCATCCACATGTACCTAGCCTGCTCATCCTTGTGTGCTATATGTATCAATGGCTGCAACTTCTTCCTAAATAAAATTGCCACTCCCCCTGAGTCCCGTCCTCGATGCAATGATCGGGTCTGATCGGGTCTCTTGTCTGCAAGCTGTCTCCCATCTATATCCGCTACCTGTTGCATGGACTGCCCAGAAGCTTGATGTGTCTCGGGAGTCATGTGGAGCGTCGCTCCATTATCACGACCCTCCCATCTCTATAAAAAGCAGTCTTCCCTTTTTCCCTTGCCGCTCTAAACTCTGGCATTACCACCTTCATATGAGCGAGAGAGAAATATTGTTGAACCAACCAACCGGTCAATGAATTAGTGATTTACAATGGGGGAAAGGTGTTGTTTATATGCTATCCTAGGGGCCCTCAAGTACCCCCCTCAGAAAATTGGCATGCCCAAGACTTTGAGGAATAAGTAAAATAAATACCTAAAGCCAAAATAAATATTGGGCTCACATTAAGCTATTCACTTGAGATGTTATAACTTTACCACACCCTCTGCAGCTCATAGTCGACATATGTAGGAGGACCGAGTCGATGAAGAAGCTACCATGGACACCCCAGTAGTGACGTCTACTAATGGATACACCTCGGCGGATATGCTACCACCAACTTTTTACCTTAGAAGAATGCCATCTTGAGCATCCGTTACCTCATAGAAAACTGAATTGTAGACCACACTACGTCCAAGAGTCCCCATTTGCAAGCTATGACCACATCACGTCCAAAATTTCCTAGACAATAAACTTTGAAACACATCAACAATGGATTGGCGTGCACATCCGTAGTGTTTTTATACGTCACGTTGGTTCCTTGCCACATGCATGTGCCTTGGAACTCCAACCCACGGGTTAAAACAGCGATAACTTTAACTCCGACATATGGGTTCGAATCATTTGTAAAGAGCTCTTTCTGCCCCTCTCTGTCGCTCTCACAAGCCTCTCTCTGGTTGAAGCTAGTTGCAGCATCGGCCGCCCAACTAGAAATTTACCGTCGTGGCCACTGTGACCGCCACATTTTCCATGCCAATCTCCTCTGTCAAATCTTTACCATCGCTATCTCTATCTAGCTTGCCTGTGCCTTTGTCCTCTTGAGAGTTCCTGCTTTTGCCTTTTGCTTTTCGCATTCCCGAGTCAAACAAAGTGTCCTCTCCCATTTATAACAACGGCTCTCCGACCTCGTGGGTACCAGGTACCGAGGCAACTAACTAAGCTCTCGCCCTGCCGTCCTCATCAAACTTGCCTTTGCCTCTGTCCTCTAGCGAACTCATGCATTTACCTTTGGCTTCAAATTCCGGAGCCAAACAAATGGACGGCTTCCTTGAGAACTTAATCCGTGCATAGGGCGCTAACTAGGTACTAGTCGATCTACTCTCCATAGGCATTTGTTGGTGTTGGTCATTCGAGGGCGAAATTTCATGCAAAAAACATTATCTTTGCCTTTTCTATCTTCGTCAAGCTTTCCTGTGCCTCTATCCTTTTGCGAGCTCTTGCCCTTGCCTTTAGATTTGCACTCGTGCGACAATCGCCCCATCTTGCTTGTGGACTTCAATGGTGTTGAGGAAGCTAACAAAGTGAAAGATCAATCACTTTCCATAGCCAAGTTGGATCTCTGTTGGTCAAGGCCACGCGGGAACTTTGCCCAAGAGACTTTAAAAAATTCTCCGATGGACTCTTGCCCCATGCGTTTTAAGATGCTCACTGCAACAGCACATCGCCGACAAAGGCGTCTCAGAATGCAATCAGGAACTACCTATCCACCACGCAAAAGCTCTCTCCAAGTCATGCAACGTATCCAAAAAGCTAGCATTGGCCAAAACTGCCAGCTCACCTAAGTTTTAGAACGCAACCCCTTTTTGGCCACCTCTCGCTGTCAGCATCTCAAAAAGCTGCGCATAATTGGGTCTCATCAAGCAACGTACTTGATGTAGCTAGACGAAACAATGACGTCTAAATATGCCTCGATGTAATAGCCCCTAGTTGCCGATACCAAGACAACAAGCTTTCGATTTGCCTCCACAACCTATTGCCTCTCAAAACGCCATCAAGGAAAACGCCGATGGAGCCCGAAAACGTTGCCGATCAAAACACTGCAAAAACGTCCCTCCTCCCTTCCATTCCTCTTCTCTGTGCAACAATCTCCACCCAAGATCAACGAGCCTTGTACTCTCTTACCATGTGAAAGTTGACGATGCAGAAGCGTAGGGGAGAATACACGAGAGAGAGAGAGAGAGAGAGAGAGAGAGAGAGAGAGAGAGAGAGAGAGAGAGAGAGAGAGAGAGATGAAATGAAATGAAATGTTATATTAACGTCTTCAAGAGGCCAAGGTCACCTATGAGACCAAAAGTTACAATTGGTGGTACAATGTTTGAGTACAAAAAGTGCAAAGAGCTGAAAGACTGAAACTGAAACGAAATAGGTGGGGAGGGGTGATGGGCTGAGGGCTGATATAATGGGTTAGCTGATACAAAGCTGAAACAAAGATGGATCAAATGAGATACAAATCATCATATGAGATCCCTCATCAGTCTCGCTGCCGAATCTCATCAATATCCTCCATGGTCAATACTCTGACTAGTCGTCTCGCATGTCGAGCTAGGATGGTCTGGATCCTCTACTGCCACCTCCGTCGATGATGTGAGGCCCCCCATGGTCGTGGACGCCTGGATCTACCTAGCTCAATGGCTCGATCGATCCGCGTACCTTTGGTGTGGGTGGGATCTCAGATCTGCTGTGAAGAATACTCCTCTCGCTGTCCCCTAACTGGTGTAAAGAAATCTGTGATCTGTCTCTGGGACTGGCTCTCCCGGAAGTCCTCAGCAAGCTCTCTCTATTTCTGCGCAGCTCTAGTAGAAACAATCCAAGACATCTCTGATCTTCGTATCTCATGACTCTAGAAAATGGTCCAAAGCCCTCTTTGAACAGACAATGGAAGCGGCCTCGTATCTCATAGTATACCGGGCAGTGACATGTGTAGTGCAGCTATGTCTTTGGCTCTAGGCAACATAAATAACATATCCTAGCCTCTATTGGTACCCCTTGAAATCGGCCAGTCTTAAGTTGAAGTGAGGATGTGCGTATCTACCCAATAGCACATCGTATCCCATGAGATAAGTGTGTATCCATGTATGCAAGCCTGGTCACAAACCCGTCCTCAGAAGATGCTCCCTATAGAAAGCCATCTTCGTACCCAATTCTTGTGCCGGTTGTATCCATGTGCTCCTGGTATCCAGCTCAATCAGATCCTGACATATGAGTCTGGTGATCTCTGTCTGTGTAAGAGATAGGGAGGGTGCATCCAAGGAGTACTTGAACGGAGGCAATCTATCCATGCTGGAACCATGTGACTGAAACCATGATGTCATCTACGCATACCAACATGTTGTGTCACCCTGCAGTGCTAGCTGTCGAGATGACTCCAAGGCTAGCGGAGCGTATCTTTTTGGGGAGGTCCCATACACTATGTATAAAGGATATTGATCTAGTCAATGCCTTGACCACGAGGGGTGGGGCGGCTAGCTCAGCTCGGATAATCTCATGCGGCACTGAGGCTTTAGCCCTCATCCGAGAGATCATAGAGACCAGAGGCCTCCATCCGTGCTACCAAATCTGCCATGGTGGTCTATTGAGGGTCCCCATATCTGAGCTCCATAAAGCATAGCTGAAGCCACTAGAGTGTCAATAAGCCAGAGCTTTGTTCGCGGTTCCTAAAACTGAATTTGCGAACACATCCTCTCCAATTCTCCAAAGGCGGCATAAGCTCTCGTTAGTCTGCCCTCCTCAAAGAAAACACCGGTCCATTGAAGACTACCCCAAGATAAGTGTATGCATCTGTGTACTCCACTGTCTCCTGGCCTACATAAATGTGGGTGCTGACCTCCTGGCCCACTCTGATGTGGCGTTGAACACCATAACCTTGGTTTTCCCAAGGTTGACAGACAATCAACTATCATGAGCAAATGTGTGCAAAGCATCCAAATGGTGCTCCATCCCCTCTAGAGAGTCAGAAATCAACACTATATCATCAACGTATGATGGCATTGGAATCCATGTCCCTGCTAGCTGAGCACCCCTGTCTCCCTCTCCTTCTACATAGTCTGAAAACTCATCCACATACATCCCAAAAAGAGTCGGAGATAGGGGGCATACCTGCTTCACCCCAATAGTGGAGTTGACTATGTCAGACATACCCTCAGTAGTGCATACCCGCCCTACTACTCTCTTGTATAAAGCCAAGATCCCCAAATCATCTCTGTGGACACACCAATGTCCTGTAGTCGGCGTATAAGTCTGGCTCTCGGCATTGTGTCAAAAGCTTTGCGGAAATCCACAAAGCTACAGTAGATCCTCCTGCCATGGTGTCTACCCTCCTCAATCATAGCTCTGAGTGTCAGAATTTGGTCGAGAGTGGAGAAGCCTCTCCTGAATCCCACCTGCCCTGATGCTCATATACCCTTTCTCTCTGCCCACTTACTCAACTCCCTCTCATGCATACAGCCTAGCCAATGTGTGACCAACCATGATGGTGCAATAATCTCTGGGAATCATGGGATCTCCTGATTTGAAAATAGCTACAATTGTGGACATACTCCAAGTCTCAGGAAAACCCCCATACATCGCTCGATTAAACATCATAGCAAGAAGCTCTGCAAACATATCTCTGGCATGGATGAAGTGCTCTGCTACCAGGCCATCATGTTCAAGTGCTCTCCCTGTCTTCATCCTGTCAATGGCTTTCCTTACCCTCTTAGCTGTAAAGAAAGTACATGTCTACGGTGGGTCCGGCAAAGGTGGTTGCCCTAATGCTGTGCAGAGAGACTCTGTGGAGGTGATGACTGGTGGTGAATGCTCATAAAATAGTCTCCATGCCTCGCCTGAGTCCTGGCTCATAGACAGCTTATACAGATCCCGCTCTAGCTGAGAAATAAAAGCCCTCTTCTTTCGTCGCACTAGCCAGTAAAAGCCAATCCGTCACTGTCTATGTGTGGTAGTACCCATGATCACCTCCCTCTGCAATCTGATCCTCGTCTCTCTACACTCCTCATCATACCAACTGTTCTGGGGCATGCTCCCCGATCGTCTCCATGTAGGCTGACTGTGGGGATATGCCTCTGATGCTGCATCATGGAGCGTCTCTATCAATATGTAAGTGAGCTCAT
This sequence comes from Adiantum capillus-veneris, assembly GCF_014529385.1. NCBI lineage: Eukaryota > Viridiplantae > Streptophyta > Polypodiopsida > Polypodiales > Pteridaceae > Adiantum > Adiantum capillus-veneris. The sequence continues at coordinate 124,432,783 of NC_140957.1, forward strand.
CTAGTGGCCGTCATGGCTCCAGAGTGCATAGATCCCTGTATATCTCATCCATGTACACGGAATCCGTCTCCCTCATGAAGATATACCGAGTATGCATGGAGACCACTCCTAGTGGAGCTGTACTGAACCAAAACGTGAGAGTAGAAGACAAGATAGCATGATCAATTGCTACTCCAACTGGCCTGGTGCCCACCATGAAATCGTGAAAGGATGGAATGAGACATGACTCAGCCATAAGATAATCCACTATGCTAGCCCCATCTTGATGTAGAAAACATGTGAAACCTCCCAATGTAGGAAATCTCTGGAGACCATTCAAAATGGCCAATCCATGTGCAGTCCCCATATCTATCAAGTATCTGCCATACTCAATCCTGTGATAGTCTGGAGAAGCCCATCTCTATAGCATCAAGCTCCCTAAGGATCTCCTCTGAAGTATCATAGAATATTGTCTGATGATGGGCAGTTCTAGCATTGAAATCCCCAACTTTGATAATGTCGCCATCCCTGGAAAACTCCCATATGTCATCATCCAAAATAGAAAACGGGGATTGTCCTCTAGGTGGTGTATATACTGACGTACTAGGAGGGAAATAGCAAATAGCAATGTAGAGATATTTGCTTGTCTCTGCCTTCAGTCTCCCCCACATGTACCTAGCCTGCTCATCCTTGCATGCTATATGTATCAATGGTTGTAGCTCCTCCATCAATAAAATTGTCACCCCCCCTGAGCCACGTCCTAGATGCTTTGATCGGATCTCCTATCTGCAAGCTGTCTCCCATCTATATCCGCTCACCTATGGCATGGACTACCCAGGAGCTTGATGTGTCTCGAAATAGAAAATGATGTCCCTCCCAATGAAGCTATCCTCAAAGGCACCTACATCAAGGCGTAGAGATCCCACCTTTAATTTAGTCCATAGGTCACGCACCGTCGTGTGAAGCGTCGCTCCATTATCACGACCCTCCCATCTCTATAAAAAGCAATCTTCCCTTTTTTCCTTGCCACTCTAAATTCTGGCATTACCTCCTTCATAAGAGCAATCTGCGAGAGTGTGAGGTTGTCCATAAGAAAAATACCAATCTTCTTAAGAGTGGGTCTTTTCTTCAAAAAGTCCTTTGCTTCCAGAGAGGGGAAGGACCTTGGAGAGGTGCGCTCACAAAGTGCACTCGAAGAAGGGGAGCTCCAACCATCGGTACTGGAAGAGCTCAACACCATAAAAGAGCAAGTGCAGGTCATCAAAGAAGGGGAGAAGCAAAATAAAGAAATGACGGACTTCTTGGGTGGACGTAATTACAAAAACTAAAAGAAAGCGGATAAGGCCGAGAAATGGATTACCGACCTCAAAGCCAAGATAACGTTGAGGAAGAGGTCAATGAACTCATGTTTATGATGGGGGTTATTGCGCCAGTGCATACAAAGGCTTGGCAAGCAGGTAACAAGAAAAGTGAAAGCAAGGGGGAAACTTCCAAGAAAAGAGCGCTTATCCTCCGCTTGGGATCGCATTGGGCTGTTCACTTGAGATGCTATAACTTTAACATTTGCCCCCTTGCATATATCGAATTTTTTATGATTCTAGCCATTGACCTTTGTAATTGCCTATGGGCGTCTCATGTAACTGCTTTTACTTGCCCTTGGGGTCCGCACCATTTTGGGCGCACCAAGGGGTCAAGTAATAGAATGTCAGCTACGATTTTCTTCCAAAAAAAATGATCTTCTCTAATGAGCTGGTATTATAGCTTGTTCCATGAAATGCTCATGGATTGCATTTCTTTCTTGTAGACACTTAGTTCTTGAATTTATTTATTTTCCGAGAAAAAGATCCTTCTATAAGTTAATGAAACTGCCCATGGGGCTACAAACCCCTCTACAAGAGAGGGCTACAACAATCATGATGGGGAGACTCTCCCAATGAAAAAACAGCATATGTACAATGAGGCTAAATCAAGATATGGGAGGAGGGAAAAGCCACACAGGTGGACGGTAATGCCATCTGAGTACACCCTGGACCATGATGAAGAAAGGCCCGGGACGCCAGAGTCGAAAGAAAGCCTCTCTGCGCTCCCACATGCAATCGGAGCTTCCCTAGAGTCTCTCGAGCTGTCCTCTGAGAGTATGGATCAGCTCTAGCCAAAGATCCCGAACAGTCTCTGCTGGTGGTACGGGGCGAGCCTCGAAAATGCGGAAGCAATGGGCCCGCCAGATGAACCAGAGTGTCAAGCCACTGATGAACTCCCAGCACTCCTCTCTCTCACTGCACCACTCCTGTGGAGTAAGCTCTGTGACAGGTTGGAGTGTAGGTCGACCCCCCTGCATCACTATCATCCTCCTGGTGGAAGATAGCTCAAACTGAAGTGCCGGGCCCGTGAGGGTGGACCAAGCAGCTGCCCCCCAAGTGTATTGCCGAGGTGTGGAAAGAGCTAGCATCAACCAAAGAACACGAAGCCACACCTACTGTGCCAAAGGACAGTCCCAAAGACAGTGACGCTGACTCTCCACAAGATGGTCACAAGCTGCACATGCGGCCGAGAGACCACTATGTACAAGCCAGCTCCCAACTGTTGTAGCTCTGTGTGCGACCAGCCACTGGAACAAAGTGACTCCTCTCGGCTGTCTGGAGTCCCACAACCTCTCCCCAAAAGCTGCCAAGAACTCAGCTGTGAGACCCTCCTCCTGCCAATGAGGTGCTGCAGCACGGCGAGCCTCTCTGTGTGCTGCCAGTATGTGACGTCCCAATTGAACAGTGTACTGAAAGAAAGGGACACCTGGGTGGTCTGAAGAGGAGAAAGGGTCCCTCCAAAGCCACTCTCCAGGATCCCATTGTACTTGTGCCAATGGACAGCTCTCCCAAGCCCACAGTCTCCAACGTCCAGTCTCAAGAGCTGCTGGGTCGGGATCGATGACACAAGTCCTCCCACAAATGCCCACCACTCGGATCCTCTGAAAACAACACTTTGCCACCTACGGGGCCTCTACTGCAACTCGGTGTAAGCGTCCCTCACCCTGTAGTTCGAAAAACAAGGAAGGTACAGTCTCTAAGCAAGCCCGTACTGAGATGAGAACCTCCAGTCGCGTGAAGGCTCCCATCCACCTGGGCGCTGCTGACTCGAGAGGTGTGAGCCACTCAGCTGGTACTGCCTCTGAGATGTCCTGACACATGCTCTGCACCCCTCTCATGCCATGTAGCTGGAAGCCCTGGAGCTCCTCTGACAAGCCTGGAAACTGTAACCAGTCACCTAAAGAGCGTGCTGGACCCTCTGCCCTGGGACCCCAGGAAACATGAGACCGACTACCAACCAAGTGGCCTCTCTGAGTGCTAACCATGGGGTTCCAAACAACGGGCTGTCTCAGGCGCTCCTCCGTGCAAGGGCTAACGCTGCTCCAGGCCTCGCCACAGTTGCTCCCAAGATCGGAGCAAACTCACAGCGAAGCGGTCCTCCAGTCTCCTGCTCAAAGCCAACTCTACGCATCTCTGTGAAAATCCATCTGGTCGAAGGCCGCCAGGGGCCTCCAGCCTGAGGCTTGGTTCTTGAATTGTATAAGTTGTTTCATAGTCTTTGCAATATCTAGGTGCAGTAGCAGAATCAGCAACAGCGGGCTTAAAATTTCCTAGAGACTTGTACATTTATCAGGCTAGCAGCGAAAGGTATGGAGTGGCATTTCTCGCCACCTAATTAATTCATAACCCACTCTTCCTATTAGCCACCTTATGCATATTTCTGTCTTGTACCGTACCTTAGATCTTTATACCACTTTTAGAACCATATTGCCCCTTTATATCAAGACTTGTTTTCCCCTAAACAAAACCCAAGAGAGACAGATTAGGCAGCATGCATGTCTTCAAGGTGACAGTTGACACACGACAAATATCTGACGCCCTTAATAATGACAGAGATCTTCCACAAACGTCCAAACAAGGAAATCTGGGGAGATTATAGAACCCACCTGCAACCTCGAAATCCTAGCATAGGATTGACTTCTGATAGCTTCTCAACACGAGCAAAAACATCCTCTTCATCAGCCCCTGTATCTTTGGCTAGCTCGGTGACTATCTCCTCTAAGTCACCGTCAGGAAGGAATTCATGCAGAGGTGGGTCTAGCAAGCGAATGGTCACAGGAAGTCCTGTTGAAGTGGGAATAAAAAGGAGTAAATGCAGGTATACAGCATCCTACGATCACATAATTGTAATACTCATGGATTACCATCCATGGCCCGAAATATGCCTTCAAAATCAGAGCGCTGGTATGGCAGTAGTTTGTCAAGAGCTATTTTTCTCTGCTCTATGTCTGGTGCCATAATCATCTGCCTCACAGCTTTAATGCGCTCATCTGATGCAAAGAACTGAAAACATGTGAAGTTGCAAAAAAAATTCTGAGCAGTTAAAACTTATGTGTACATTTTTGAAATTTTATATGTTGACTCACCATATGCTCTGTTCTGCAGAGCCCAATACCTTCTGCACCATTGTTCCTAGCACTTATGGCATCCTCTGGTGTGTCAGCATTTGCCATAACCTTAAAGAAATACCATGAAAACAGACAGTTCACCAAGCCAAAACTCACAAGCAGCTGCCCTTGATCACAATAAATGCCTGAAGAACATGGAAGTATGGAAGTAAGTAGAGGTAACCTTAAGTTTCCGGAACTCATCCACCCAAGCCATTAGCGTTCCTAGATCTCCGCTCATAGCAGGTTGAGCCATAGGTTGTTTCCCCAATATAACTTCCCCAGTGTTACCATTTAAAGAGATCCAATCTCCTTCCTTCAAGACCGTGTCCCCAACCGTCAATGTCTGTATGAGGAGAACAACTAAATTTTTTCAGTATAATTGAATTTCCATGAAATAAAACAATTCCTCTGAAGACTTCTCATTCCTCCAGTCCAGTGCTTGAAAATAACTTTTTTTTCAAAAACTTGGAAAACCTACACATGAGAAATTTTAGAGGTAAAATGACTTTATTTCAAGGTTTTTACACTAAATTTCTCTCAAGTTGTAGACAGGACTACACTGCTCCAGTCAAGGCTTAACATAAAATTATAATTTCTTTGCACATTCCTTAAGAATCATTTCAATAAACTGAAAACGTTTTCCAAAACATTCAGTTTTCCAAAGCAGGCTCAAGATATAAATTTCACAAGTCTTCTTGGATCATGCCCAAAGTAATGAGGTTTTATAGGTTCCATGTGGAACTAGTGTGATCCTTCACCAGGTTAGTGTCAAGTGACCACTAGAGAAGGCAAACTCTAAATGAATATCTTTATGAGTTCATAATTAGCAACCGATTCAGTATCGGTTGCCAATTGTGACGAAGTATGCCATGTCAATAAGCCACCCAAAAGGCAATGCCCAGCTGGCATTAGAGAGTCTACCTTGTTGGCATCATTCACACGAATGTCTGAACAACCAGACACGCAACATTTTCCCCAACCACGTGCAACAACAGCTGCATGTGAAGTCATGCCTCCTCTTGCAGTCAGGATACCAGCTGCAGCATGCATACCCCCAACATCTTCAGGGCTGGTTTCAGTTCTGACCTACATTGAGATAACAGAGAAGAAGCCAGATTAGGTATATGCTGAACCTCTGAAGATGATAGGTGACACAGAGAGAGAGAGCAGCTTGCCAGTATGACTTGTTTTCCCTGCGTGTGAGCAGCTTCTGCATCTTCGGCACTGAATACAATCTGACCCACTGCCGCCCCAGGAGAGGCTGGCAAGCCCGTGGCAATAACACTTGATTTGTAAGTTGAAGGATCCTCAAACTGCATAAAAGAGAAGAAACAGAAAAGAGAAGACGAAGTCAAATAGGCATAGTTCGACCATGAAAGCAAGAGAATAAGCAGATAAGAGAAAATGATTAGCATACGTTTACACCAGTAAGGCATGTAGATTTAGATGAATGTTAAAGCACCAGAATTTACCTGTGGGTGCAGAAGCTGATCCAAATGCCCAGGCTCCACCATGTTTATAGCAGTCCTAGAGTCAACAAGCCCTTCTTTAACAACATCAACAGCAATTTTTATAGCACCTGCACCAGTTCTTTTTCCAGAGCGGCATTGCAGCATCCAAAGCCGATTTTTCTGAACTGTAAATTCAATATCCTGCAGTAGTATCCCAGATCAGTTATTGCAGGCTTCTGTTTAACAATCTACGTGTTGAGCCCGTGGGGGCTCTAGCATCTAGGCTCTCTGATGAAACAATGGGGCACCTATGTTCGCTTGGAGTGTTTGCATTACTAGGGTTCTTGCCCTTGAATGCTCGAGTGCTTCCTCCTCCTTGGGTGGATCACCCAAGAAGATGAATCCCTGCGAGAGCTCTCAACTGTCCAGCATGCTTCCATGGTGGTGGTAATGGGGGGATTCCCGTTTGCTTGTCTGCAACTTTTCCCTTGCAGTTTTGAGGCCCTTGCTTGACCATGATACATGGCTAACATTTGGAAGGGGAGATATACCCAACCCAACCCAACTGAGTGAGCACTTTGGTCTATACACAAGAACATATAAATCTCTACAATAGATGGCTAGGAAGTGTCAGTGACCAACGCTTCTCGTAAAATCTAAAAGCATCCACCTCACATACACCCCCCCGGCCCCCAAAACACAAAAGCTGTATCACTAAAGAGACTAATGGCCTCATACACATTTTCAATTCTCACTCAACACAAAGGACTTGCAAAGAATAAACTGTAAAAAGTCACATCTTTCTCAATGTCAAGCACTCTTATTGCTTGGGACCGCAAGGTGACTCGAAAGCTTACCATCATATCTTTGTAGTGCTTCTCTAGGATTTCACAATTTTCAACAAGCTCCCTGTAAGCTTCAGGCATGGACTTTTTCATAGTATCAAGATCCTCAGGCGTGCGAATACCAGCAACTACATCTTCACCCTAAAAAAACATGCCACCAACCGGTACAAACCATGAGCAACAGTGGTACTAGTAGCGACTAGAGATATTACCACCATTCTTTGAGACATGAAAAAACCTAGAATTGTATTTTAACATTGATTACCAAGAGACAGATCAAGAATTTCACCTGCGCATTTATGAGAAACTCTCCATACAACTTTTTCTCCCCTGTACTTGGATTCCTTGTGAAGAGAACCCCAGTTCCAGAAGTGGGCCCCATGTTTCCAAACACCATCGTCTGCACATTTACAGCTGTTCCCTTGAGGCCTGTAATTTGATTGATACTGCGATACTTGATTGCCCTTGGACTATTCCATGACTCAAAGACAGCAATAACAGCAAGACGAAGCTGCTCCTCAGGATCTTCAAGGCCCAGAAAACTTGTACTAGTCATTGTCTCAAAAAGTTTTGAAATGGAGCAAGGTGGCAATAATAAAAATCGTACCAGCAGGAAATTGCTTCCCTGTTGCCTTCGTGTAAACTGCCTTGTAACTCTCTACCAGATCTTTCAAATCATTTGTTGTAAGATCTGTGTCTTGAGCTACACCTCTTTGATCCTTTAGACTTTCCAGCTCATGCTCAAATAGCAAATGTGGGATGCCCATCACCTTCATTTTACAACGAAGCCAAAGAATTAGTAACCAAAAAAACAGGAGCAGAGTGGATAGGCAGTGGTGATGCTTTATTTGCTGTGGTGCGTCTTTGGCCTTGGAGCTGCGGAGATTGATAGTGAAATTCTCTGATGGAGTTTTCGGCTTCTGCATCAAAGATTAGGAGGCCTGTTTCTGCTTCAGCTCTCTGCTACAGTTTTCCTATCTTCCCGTGTCTCCAGTTTATGATGTATGACCCATCTTTTGTAACTCTGTATCACTGGTAGTTTTTCCCCTATGGTTTGTTGTAACTGTTAAATTTCAAGGTTCTTTCACTAAAAGTTCCGTTTACTTGTCGCCTATGGGCTGATGTGATACCTATGGGTTTTGTAACTTGTTTACCTTATACAAAGGGTCAAGCGCTTCTTTTCTTGCAAAACAAAAAAGGGAGCATTGGTGCTCATCCATCAAGATCTGAGTGCAATTTGGCAGTGAGTACCAAACCCCCCTTCACGTACAGTATCTCATGAAAAATTCTCAAGAAAACTCACTTGTTACAGTATGTTGGACCAGAAACATCAGGTAAAAAGCAAAACAGTATTCTCCATGTACATTAGAGTCCAAACAGTGAACGTGCTCTCAAAGCACGTAAAAAGTAATGCTTTAACTGAACTTTCCGTACGCATGTAAGCAATCAAACATCACAAGAAATTTTCAGATTTGGAGCTCACCACATCTCCAAACATGTCCAAGAAGCGACGATAAGAATCATAAGCAAACCGCTCCCCACTTCTGGCAGCAAGCCCGACCACCACATCATCATTCAGTCCAAGGTTTAGCACAGTGTCCATCATGCCAGGCATCGAAATCTGTTACCATAGAAATCACACTCAACCCCAAAGCTTTTTCCTGTCTCTGCTAAGAACACAATCTGAATAACGAAGGCTGCAGCTTACAATGCTTTAAAAGAGCCTGCAAGCAAAAAATCCGTAAAAACCATAACACATACTGCTGCTCCAGATCGTACGGATACAAGAAGTGGCTTGGATGGGTCCCCAAGGTTTGCCTGCATATCTTCCTCCACAATCCGAAGTGCATCCCGAACTTCCTCCCACAGACCATTAGGAAACTTCTTGCCATTGTTCTCATACTCCTGGCAAGTCTCTGTGGTGATCGTCAAACCTGGTGGTACTGACAAGCCAATACTAGACATCTCTGCGAGATTTGCTCCTTTACCTCCCAGCTACAAAGTAGAATTAATCAAAACTCTCTCTCTCTCTCTCTCTCTCTCTCTCTCTCTCTCTCTCGTTCATGCATGTTTGGGTGGTTTGGCTTAGACTTACTAGTTGTTTCATGCTCTTATCTCCCTGGCTCCTGCCTTTTCCGAATATATACACTCTCTGTGGAAAATTAATGAAACAATTAGCAGTTTTTACATCTCCAACGCAAACATAGGCCTATCATCCATACACATAATGCTGCAATCAAGAACTCAGAGAGAAAGATCAGCAGAATAGAGGTGACCTGCTTTGTAAGCAGTGGCGGAGTCACAACAGCAGATTGATTTATGATCTTCTGAGGTACGGGCTTGTAAATGGCAGCAGCGACAGATGGAGGCGGTGCCTGTGGGAGCTTCAAGGACTCGACAGAAGGCAGGAAGGTGGTACCTAATCCATTTGCACTTGAGTGCTTCATTGTTGGCACCATTGGCAATAGAGTGTCATTTTTCCCTCCCTTCTGTTGGAAAGAGGGCAGGTTACGAGTAACTGCTCTCGAAAAGGCATCTGCAGCAGCCATCGCCTGCATGGGTGTAGGGGGGGTGTGCGTGTGCAGAAACAAAAGCTGCGTACGTGCGTGTGCGTGGGGGTGTGTGTGTGTGTGAGTGATGAAAGTGAGCTCGGAAGCGCAATTCAGGCTTTGCGGTGGGTGTTGCACCAACCCACAATACTCCGAGTACATAACAATGCTTTACCTCAAATGAGCGATCAACGGCTGTGAAGTTCTGCACATCGGCAATCGCAAAGACAGAAAATCGAGCAAATGGGCAGTAGCAGAGCAGCTGGACCTGGCTTGTTAAAATGGAGCTAAGCTTCAATTTTTAGCAGAAAAAGAGCAGCGCACAATTAGCTGAAGAGAGAGAGAGAGAGAGAGAGAGAGAGAGAAGCCAAGTGGGGATGGCAGCTAAAGAGTACGTACAAACCCAATCAGGAGCAGAAGACAGACATGTCTCTTCAAAGGGGTGGTGAAAGGCAAGTATGAACAGTAGTAGAGAGCAGGATGTTGGAGGGAGAGGAGGGAAGACAAACAACACAATAGAATATGAAACCCAGGAATGAGAGTCTGGTAACCGCCTGTAGTCACAGGTCAGGCGTTATAAGCCAGTGTTTCCAAGGGGAAGAGAACTTCAGTATGTGTGTGCTAAAAGAGTATGAGTGCACATAGGACAACTAAGAGGAAGAGAACTTAAGGCAATATGTGTGTGCTAAATGAATATTGGGGATTCAAGGGATTGCAGACTGCAGTATGAGTGTGCAGGGGAGGCTTTTGTTGCCAAAAAGAGCTTTATGTTCACAAGGTGCACTGGTGCAGCAAAAGAAACAATTGAGAGTCTTGCTAGCATGGTCAGATGTGAAAACTCGAAATCGAATTAGCCCTTAGTGAGTTGGTGTCAGTTTTTTACATTGCAATTTTACATTTTTGCGAGGGTGGGTGGGATTGCTCGACCATTGTAGAATTTTCCTCTTCGTTATGAGCTTGCTACAACTACCGCCTAGTTTGAACCCAACATGTTTGCAGGTCGACTCGGATGGGGATGGGTGGGATAGTGAAAGAGCTAATGAGAAATGTCTATACATAGTACATGTCTTTCCTATTGATTATTTATGTCTAACAAGCAAATACATGTGGAATGGCCAGCACATAAATAAATGTATTTCAAATATATATGATAGAATTTGAGTGCAATGGCAAGTGAGTGGATCCTACTTATAGTGATAGTAAAGTAAGACCATAGTTGCTTATAGTGTCCCCACTTTGAAAGTGAGGGAAGTGCTTAGCTCATATGCTTTGTGTTGCCTTGGAGAAGGGACTTTGTGTGATGAGGGAGAGGCCCTTTGCCACTGAAATTAAAGGCTAAGGGAGAGCATTGCTGGTCCTTGCAACAAAAAAGAGAATTATCTATTCCACAAAAGTCAATCATTCACTTCTCTTGGGAGCCTCCCTACCCTTCCCTTTTGAAAAGGTCTCGCCACTGTCTCTCATCTCCCTAGCTTTCTAGATGCCCTTTCCTCTCATGAAATCGGTTGCCTAATGAACTTTGGAATAGAAAGGTTATGGCCTTCCAAGTGCATGGGAAGTTCTCTCTCTCTCTCTCTCTCTCTCTCTCTCTCTCTCCCCCCCCCCCCCCCCCCCCCCCCCCCCCCCCAAAAACGTCCACATTTCCTTATCCACCCATTTTTATTGATAGAAAATTTGTCTTTCACACTTCCAAACGCAATTATGTCACAACCTTTCCCTTCCTCTCCAATTGAGAGCAAAATCACAAGCATTGAGTAGCATGTTTTGTGTAACATTTAATGGCCCAGTAACTTATGTGTAGCGAAATAGCATGAACATAGTGAGCATTTCATTAGAATAGATTCCTAATGAGAATAACAAGAGTGCTTGGGTGGAGAGAGCAACAAAAAGTATAACACCGAGTTAGATAGCATGAACAAAATTAAGCAATTTTCCTTCAATACTAGCTATTGCTATGAAGATGGAAACTTCAAGCACTAAGCACAACACTTATTAAACACAACATCAATTCCCTCACGCTCTCAGACCCAAGACCTCACACACCTTCGAAGATGGTGAGAGCTAGCGGGGTATGAGAGTAGATTGAGAGGAAGAAGGAATATTCTTACGAGAAAGATATACATCTCCTCACATAATCACTCTTATTAGCATAGCTTAGCTTAGTAATTATCATGGTAGAGGAGATGAGCATGCATTGAAGCTTGGCTCTTGGTTGGATTTGCATCACAAAGCCAAGAGTTGTTGGTGTAGGCCTCCCTTCTCACAAGCTTGGAGTAGGTGGTAAGCTTTCCATTAAATCTTAAGAAGGAGAGAGAGAGAGAGTCTTCTTGCTTCATACATAGATTGTGTGAGTGTGTAAGTCAATAATGCCTTTGAAAAATCAGCCCCCTCTCTCTCTTGGTCGACCCCTCTTGCTGTTTGCTCATGCTCACATCCTATTGGACCTCCCCAGTCTCAGCCAATGGAAATTAAGCAGCATAAGTGATAGCCTTCTGACATGTGTCCCCCTTTCCCCTTTTGTGAGAGCTTTAGGTAATTAATAAATGCAACTAAACTCTCATTGGACCCCTTTGTCTCCTGGCCAATAGGAATCAAGCAAACCATTGGGCTGTTGAATGCTCATTGGACCCCTTGGGAGACTGTCCAATAGTCTTCTAGAGAGCTTAATTCTTATTGGTTCTTTTATTAAGTGTTTTGAAATTCATTAAACTAGATTTACTCTAGCCTAATTCTCATTGGTCCACCTCCAAGGTCATCCAATAGGATTTGAGTACATCTTTGGGAGTTGGCATGTGTCCCTCATTCCCTTTGTGTAAAGGGAGCTTGTGTGTGTGTGTGTGTGTGAGAGAGAGAGAGAGAGAGTTTCTCTCTCATCTCCTACAACTAGGGCTCGCCCCCTCCTATGTAGGGATGCATGAAGACTTTTGGGACACACACAAAGCATCCAATTTCCCTAATGTTTGACCTTTGGACACAACCTTTGAATTTTGGAACCTTAGCATTTTGGAAGTCTTAATGGGCTCTTTTGCAGATGGCCTCCCCTTTGGATCCCTATTTTCCCTCTTTTGGATCCCTACTATGGCCGGCGGTCTACCAACTTAACCAATATTCTAGCTTTTTCTCCCCTGGCACTTTCCCATATTAAATGATCAGTTTAACATGAGAAAATCATTTTAGGAGAATTAGATATTAGTTTTATGACATTTTGAACCAGTACATTGCGGCTAAGAACTTCCATCCTCATGAGAAAATCATCTTACGAGAATTAGATATTAGTTTTATGACATTTTGAACCAGTACATTGCGGCTAAGAACTTCCATCCTCTGCGCTAACCAACCCGCACGAGAGCCATTTGTGCTCTTCGATAGCACCTTCACCAGCTCTTAAAAAATCAACTTTCTCCCTTGCTCCATCGCGCACACAGCTCCACCACAGAGCTCCAACTACCTCCAGGTACATTGGCTCCTCGGACACAAGTCCCCCTTTCGCTCCTTCCAACCCATCTCCATGTCTTTGCCTATTGGGTCTTGCCACCTCGAGCGTGTTGTCAACGGCAACCATGCAAACCTTCCATGTCTCGCCACCTATGACCCCCCCGCCCCCCCCTCTTTTCCCCTTTCTTGAGGATGGTTCTATTTAGTTTACTACGCCTGAGACCAAAGAGTCGAAGTACATTTTGGTGAAAGGGCAATCCCTTTCAGGACTTAAATTACTCTTTTCTCTGTTCATTTCCTTTGCTTTCACTCAAACCTTGCATCATGTTGTTGATGGGGCGACCATGCAAACCTTCCCTGTCTCGCCACCTGCACCCACCCCATCCCTCCCCTCTTTTCATTTTCTTTGCTTACTACTCAAGTGTTTCATTGGGATCTAGCTAGATTCCTATTAAAACAAATGAACCCAAAATTTTTATGACCATATTACCTTCCTTCACTTCACATTTATTAGATAGAATCTTCAATGATTCTATTTTGGTCAAGGCTATTTCCCTTGTAAAAGGGCTGAAGGTATTGAACCCATGAGGACTCAAGACTGAAGGGATTTGAACCCATGTTTTGGTCAAGGAGATTTTCCATGTAAAAGGATTTAAGGGATCAAACTCATGCGGACCCAGGAGGACAACTCCAAACATGTTGGGCTAAGCCATTTGGGCTAATGGCCTCGATGTTGTCTATTGGCTACATACACAGTATAAAAAAATACTAGGGCATCCCCCCTCTTCGTGGCCTGCCCTACTCCTCCCCTTTGCTCTACTGCGTTCAGCTGGCAAGGGCATCCGTCATCATCTGCTACCATAGAGATGTCCTCGTCTCGCACTCCGTGGCTTTGCCACTTGGATTGCTTCCCTACGTCACTAGTTGCCCTTACATCTTAGCTCATGCTCACCCGCAACATGCCTCCCTCTTTTCGTTTGCATCTCTCCTTCACAAAGAGTATCTTTGTAGATTCCTATTAAACACTTGATTTCTAGAATCATGATGACATATTACTTTGTACGCATTTATTTCTCTTGGGTAATATCGCAATTTGTTTCCACTCCTCTTCAATACAACAACAAAGGCTTGCAAGGCGCAAGCCACACAACTAAAAGACACACACATTGTCTATGTTGCACCACGGCAGTTACTGATGGATCATGTGTGTTTTTGCACACAAGTTTTGTCCCTCCATGCAATTTTAAGGAAGGAGGACATGAATATGTTTTCAATGGAGAGTGTGCATAGCAATTTTTAAGGTGTTATGTAGCATACTAGACATAGCTCGCAACATATTACTTGTTTTTTGACAAGTTTATGTATGCGATATGTTTCTTTTTGTATCTTTGGCCTGGCGCAATCTTAGCATTGCTTCACTCTTTCTGGCTTTTGCTAAAAGGAGTTTCAAAAAGAGAAAATTTTGATTGGACACAAAAGAGTGGGCAATGAATATAAAAGTGGTGGAAGGTATGGATGCTCTTCTTTCCACAATCTTCAATACCTTTCTTTATTTGTTTTGGTAGAAAGATGTCATTGGTTGAAAACATTTTATGCATTGTCATTTAAAATCTTATGTTTTGTTGGATTTCAAAAGAGTATCTTGCCTTGTTTTCAATGAAAAATAAATTAATTAATGATTCAGATCGGAACCATTCATCAAATAGTGCACCATGTCACAAATTTAGGCCCAATTTTTAAGATTAAAAAATTAGGACATCCTTAGAAATAAAAACATAGTCGCATCCACTATCCATTGTTATTCACATTGTTGTGTTCACTCATCAAATAAAAGGGCACCATCACTTTTATTTAATGCATCACTTCAGACTATAGGAAGTAAGGAACTCCACTATAGAGTAACCTAAGACCCACGTTCGAAATTTCTCTACTTGCTAATCGACGAGCCTCGTGACTTCTTCACTTGTTTTTCATATCGGTTGTTGTGAATTCTTCAAACACGCCTACTCGTCATTAAAGAACATAAAAAGAAAGGCAATCAATAAACCTGTGTGAGATGTAGGAAATTGCTCAATGTTTAAACTCTCGCCCACGTTCAAGCTAAGCAACAAGGAGACTTTGCTACCTATACTAATTTACCAGCCCTAAGAGCATGTAAATGTTGCTTTTCAATTAAGCAACATCACTTTCAAGATAGAAAAAACAAAAGTGAGCATTTTACTAATGATTCTTGTGGCTTAGAAAATATTGAATTAAGTATGTCAATTTTGTAAGATTTTCTTCAAAGCAAGAATATCCTCCTATATGCTATTATGCCAAAGAGTTACTATAACTTTTGCTTCTTCAAGGTTGATCTATGCAAAGCATGTGATAGTTTTGAATGGTTCTTTAGTCTTTATAATTGGAGTGTAATCAGATTTGGTCCTCTCGAGGATAAAAGCTCATAGACCAAAGCTTACAGTTTATTAATGGGGTTCTCACTATAGCTTTGTATGAAATCGATTAAGCAAGGTTTCCATATTACTTCTTTTGTTGTTATAGTTTTGAATGGCCTTTTCCATGAAAAGATTTTTTTTTTGTTTTGGGGGGGGGGAGCTCCAACACACAAACACACATACCTAACACACAATCGCAAAGATGAAAATAGACTGTTAGAGATAGCATTCAACTGCTCCTCCATTTTGACTTGGATAGTAACTAGATAAAAATGAGATGTATGACTCAGTCCAAATGTGAACATCCTAGAAAGATGTGGGTAAGTCAATAGACCTAAATGTTTCTAGAGTATAGAAATCTTGCTAAAGATATGCTGGTGTTGGAAGCATATCGCATTAATGTATATGATGGTCAAATGTCCATGTTGTGAGTGGAAACTCATCTTGAGTTGGCCTGTGAACACTCCCTCTCGAGCTCAACTCTACCTGATGAAACTCCTAGGACACAATGAAACCATAAGCTTCGAACCTCCCACCCTTCTTAAAGATGTTGAATAATGTCTAACCTTGTATGCTAACATGGACCAAGTTCATGCATTGGCTAAGACTCTCTCTTGATTGAAATGGTAGAAAACCTTTGTGTGTGTGGTTTGTGCATGGTACATTGGGTTCTTAGCTAATTGTTTGTTGCTAAGGTTGTCCAGAATTCAACAAATTTTCTCCAACTCAAAGCTTGGAATCACTTAGTAGCTTGCAAAGCCAAGTGACCTCACATGCTGCTATGACATCTTCTTAATACTCTATCTTTGTGCTAGGCCAATGCATTATGGATTGCATTTGGCTCCTCCTAGTAATAGCAATGCTTTCAAGATGAATCATCAGCATGCCGTTTCACAAAAACTCTACCAACCCAATTTGCATCCATTAATCGATATGGTTTTTGGGAAAAAAAAAACCATACAAACGTGCATGATCATAATGGTGGTCCTTGCTTGTCTCAAACGAATGTCACATAGCTTGAATGCAGCTTATGTGGAGCATACATAGACACTAACCAATCATGAAATTTAAAAAACGTTTTCCTAATAATGACATAGATCAAGGTTCCCACCCTCTTCCACACATTATAGGGCCTTCAAAACCAAATGCATCAACACCAACCTTGTCATGTTGATATAAGGACATCAAACTAAGTTGCAATCCTTTATTGTTATTTATGGTGTCAAGACATGCATCATGTGGGAGATGACACCCTAAGGGGAGGTTCTAGGCAAGTGGTGATTCATCAAACTCTAGCCAATGGTTTTAGGGATGAGGAATCAAGGGAGCCGCTCAAAGGTCACGGCCATGGTGATCTCTATTTGGGGTCCTCATGCTGGTATCAAAACTATGGAATAGTGCTAGTGGATCATATTCGCTAACTCGTCAAATAGGATTTGGCTTGGCAACATGAATGACATATGATTAATGCATGTCTAATCATGTATTTGGCCTTATTTCTTTAAAAAAATCTTAATTCATACTCTTAATTTTCTTAACAATCATCATTATTTATCTTTTCTTATCCAATTGCACTCGTAATTAAATTTCTTGCTACTGCTTTCCTAATCATTGGGTATAGTTGCACGCAATTAGAATCATATGCAAGGAGAAATCATCTCCAAAGCAAGCAAAAATGTTTCAAAGATGAGTTTAGTAAAATTAGTTTTGTTTCAATATTTTGCATGTAGGGGTTTTATGCCACCATGAGTGGATGCATGTGTCGTTGGAATGGTGCATGTAAGTTATTTTAACAAAAAACCTTAGATTAGAATTAACAATTGATTACAAGCTTTCTTTTATTGATTAGACTTGTAGCATCCATGAGGGAGTTCTATACGTTGGAAATTTGGTAGGAATTTAATTCTGCAAGAATGGAATGGGGGGGTGTTCTGACCCTAGTCATCCCACTATAGGTTGAATAAGCTCACGCTCCCTCTCCCTTCAATTTAAAGTTGCCTACATAAAACATTTTCCAAGTTGATTTTAAAAGCATTTCCTACAAATCCAATGACTTTTCTCTTTGTGGAGCTTCTAAGCCATTGGTGACAAACAAAAAGCTAGAATGATGAAATTTTCATATGGCATTGGACAATAATAGTACAATCCCCTTGGTTTCCATCGAGATTCTCTTGGTTCAATTGAATGGACGAGATATCTTTTCTATCAACTTGGACAAGTTTGAAACAATCCAAACAAACATGATAAAGAGCAAAGTCTATCTTCTACTCCAGGTTTCATAGTGATACTCTCCAAGTGAGACTTTCATTACAAGTTCTTGCAAATCTTGTTCCATGATACGTTGCATAAAATTGTGTATTTGGAGATAAAAATTGGCATATATGACATCATCCTTGAGTGGTCTCAACCCACAAATTTGTAGGAATTATAGATTTTCCTCGGGAGGGTTGGCTACTATTGTAGGAACTATAGATTTTCCTTGGGAGGGTTGGCTACTATTGCAACTTTATCAAGGATTATTCTAAGATTCTTGTGTCTATTATGTAGTTTTAGATACAAATCTTGTTCTAGATATTGGTTGATCCACGTATTATTTATGTTGAAAACAAATGCTAAGCCATTTACTTCAAAAGGATAGACGTATGTCTTTTGAGACTAAGAAATTATATAAAGCTCGACCAAATTTTTGAGCCAGAATGAAAGGGATCCTAAACTATTATTCATGCTCTATGTTAGTGACACGACTTTATGTATGGTGCACAATTTGAGATATGTTTGATCAAGAGAGTATCACATGATTTCAGACAAACAATCAGAAGTTAGAAAGCTAGATGGAAAGAGCAACTAAAGGAGCATGATTTTAAGCTACAATAAACATTAAAAAACAATATAAGGCTAAATAGAATATTTGAGATGATGCTCTCAACCTCACCTAGTCAGTTGGTGAGCTATTGAAATCTCTTAAGGGCACCTGTAAGCATGATCCATCATGTTCTAAGGTGTGAAGTATAATGCAAAGGAGAGATCTCTCTCACTTAGATAAATTTGTAAAGGATAACTACACATGGTTCTCCTATGACAAGTGATGACTTGAATAGTTGGAAACTTTGCTCCATCCATATACATGAATGGGGGAGTAAGTGTGCCCACACACTTAAGCACTAGGCGCCAAATATTTTATGCTCACAAAAGTCTGTGTGCAAATTAACAAGGGATACAACACACATATGTGGCTAAAAGCATGAAAGGGTGGTCAGTTTTAAGGGCTTTTCTAGGTGGTTTTTGAAGTAGTTCTCAGGTTTTATTTGTTCCCTTCAAATAATGTATCGAGGACATGGAAATTGCAAGAAATGGAAAATGCCTCCACTTCAAGAATGCCATCATTTTTTGAACATCGTTTACGGGTAGAGGGTGATTATGACTTTTGCTGCATGCCTGTCTACACAGCAAGAAGCTACCCACACGCTACTCCATCTTCATGCACCCTGCATGAACAGAGCGAGGAAGAACTACGGATGCCTGCCCTCTTTGTGCGACCTCAATCTTCAACGAATACTGTAATCCCTCTCTCTCTCTCTCTCTCTCTCTCTCTCTCTTTTGTTGCAGTTGAGCAATGTGTTTGTTTGAGGACATTGTGAATCATGGATTGTGTTTTTTTGTTTGTATAGTGATATGAAGACTCCACCGCAAAAGTGCACCATGGCAGCAACTGATGGTGGTTTAGCTACCGTGCTTTCATCCAGTAGCAAGCCTAGGAGTTCCACAACATTGGGCATAAAGTCTGAAACTATCGGCAACAAAAGCATTGGTACATATTAACTCTGTCTCTTCAATTGTAGAAATGTTATTTTCAATGTTTGTTTATGCTTGTTTACTCTGTCAAATATGGTTTGCAGCAAGATCTTCCTGGAAGATTCAATACCCCAAGCAAACTCGATTCTGCTACACATGAGAGGAGTTGCATGAGGAGTATGGCTTAAGCTTGGAGGGCAAGCTCTACCAGCACCTTCGTGAGGCTGATTTCACAGATCAGGATTGGTTGTCGGTCTTCATGAAGAAAAGGGAGAAGGGCTCTAAAATCTTTCTGCATATGATGCGACCTGAGTTTGTAGACGAATGCAGGGTACTGTTTCATAAAGTCTACCAAAGCATGCCAGCCCAAAGAGATCACACACAAGTTTGCATGGTTGTTTGTGTACGAGCGATGCCCAACTGCTCGGCAAGATTCTGTAGGTCAAAAGGTTGCATGGGCTACTTTTGGTGAACAGGTTTTGGACCATTGCAAGAAGCTTTTGGGTGGCATTGACAAGAAAGTAAAGAATTGGTTGGAGAACAATGAGGGGACAACACTGCAGCCCCTTCGTCTTGACAATGTCGGGGCAAGTCAGAAAAGTGGGAAAAATGCTCTGTTTTTTGGCAGCACTTCTCTAATTAGTGCCTCCTTCATAAACTAGTAAGTAAAAGCACACGTGGAGCAGTTTCTAGATGCAAAAAGGGATGCATTAACGGTTTTGAACACATCATTGGATAATGTGAGAGTAGAGCTACAAGATAGGAACCAAAATGTGTGGAAGATACAAGGGACATCTTCAGTTGCGGCAGTGCTTCAGGAGCAATTGCAGGAGCTCCATATATTGCGGTTCAGCATGAAGGGAGCTATCGATACCGACCCTGATTTTTTTATGATTGAAGGAAAGATGGCTGCTCTAACTAGTGCACTCACAGCTCTTGGGGCCGATGCAAGCAGCTCGAACATAAGAGATGAGGTGGATTGTCTCAAGGTATGTGTCGACTAAGTCAAGGCAGGATTTTTGTTTATATTGTAATGCCCTAGGTACTTGACATGGTACTCTCTTCTATTTAGGTGGTTGTTTTTGTCATGCCAGTTATTTCTGTTTATGTGGTAATACCCTAGTACTTGAAATGGTACTCTCTTTATTTAGGTGGTTGTTTTTGTCATGCCAGTTATTTCTGTTATGGTGCCAAGTGCCCAACCTACTTGACAAGGTAGCTTTTTCTATTGTGGGGTTCTTTTGTGACATGGCTATTTTTATGTTAGGTGGTAGAATCCAAGGTACTTTATATGGTAGTTTTTTCTTTTTTTATACTTTGGTTTTGCACTCTTGTTTAGTTCTATCATTGTAATAGTGCCCAAGGTACTTGGCATGGTAGTTTCTTTTAACATGGCTCTCTTTTTGTTACGGTGACATTGACCAAGTACTTTTCCATGGTGGTTTTTTTTGCTATGGGTGTTTGTTTTTTCCATGGAAGTTTGTCTGTTATTGTGGTACTTGTCATGATAGTTTTTTCTACCATGACAGGTGCAAGGGTCATGGCTATATTTCCAGGTGTCATGTAATGGCCAAAATGCTTGTCATGGTACTTCTTTTGATCATGGTGGTGTTTTTTTCATGGCAATATTTCCTGTTATGGTACTTTTCTTTTGCTATGGTTGTAGTGCCCAAGGTACTTTTCTACTTTCCATGGTATATGTCATTACCTTAGAGGTTTCATGGAAAGCCATCTTTGTTATGGTGGCAGTGCCCAAGGTACTTTTTCATGGGTTTTTTCTGTTATGGTTGATTGTTTCTTTAAGGAAGTTTGTTTGCTATGGTGGTTGTGCCCAAGGTACTTGTAAAGGTAGTTTTTTCTACCAAGGTGGTTGTAAGGTCATTGCCGATTATTGTGTAGTGCCCAAGGTACCTGTCATTGTGCTTTGTTTTTTGTCATGGTGGCATTTTTATCATGACAGTCTTTCATGTTATGGTAATAGCCTTTGCCCTAATGTTTTTAATGGAATGGTAGTTTTCTGTTATGGTGGTAGTGTCCAAGGTACTTTTCTACTTGCCATGGTATTTTTCATTGCCTTGGTGGTTTTTTTGCAGTGCCAGATATTTTGTTACGTGGGAGTGTCCAAAGTACTTTTTTATGGTAGTTTTTTCACTTAAAGGTACTTGTTATTGTATTTTGGGTTATAATGGTGCTTCTGAGATCTGATCCCTGTGGGCTTTTTGTTCTTCATTTTTCATGCAAAAAGAAGTGACTAACTTGGAAGCATCAGCGAGTACGTGTGTGCAACAGATCAACTTTTGTGAGAGCATATATAATAGACAAATTTGACCTGCAAAACGAACAATATATGGAGATAACGATGTCAAAGGTTCAATTAACCCAAGCTAGAGAGGTGAAGGCTGGTGACACAATGTTACTGCTTTCGACAGCTGGCCAGCACTTGAGCCACTTGCAGGCTACAATCTCTGTTCTAGGACTATGTGCCACATGTGGTCTTGCATTTATGGCTTCCCATGTGGTTTGTGTATACACACTAGCATGTGGTCATGTATACCATGCTCTGTGGGTGTTTTGCTGCCTGGCTTGGATCATAGACGGTATGTGCGGACGCCTCTTGCAAGAGGAGTATTCTAGATTCACTTAAATCAATGCTCTTGCATATAGGTTGGTTGCCATTGCTCCAAATCTCATATAAATCCAAGAAATGTTCAGGTTGCCTTCAAGTATTTACTGATTGCACAAGTCTGAACTTCACTGATGTGCTTTCAGGTTCTGGCCATATTCCTTGTGTGGCACCGATACAGGATGACGTGCCAAAGGTTGTGCTACAAGCTACCCCTGAAGCCCATAGTGTGGATTCCAGCTGTGAAGGTAGACCCCCCCGTAAGGACAGTAGTAGTTGAGCCACAACCAAGAGAAAGCAGTCCAAAGGAAGATGCAATGGTTGATGATGCGGAGGCAATAGCGCAAGAGGGAGTGGATGCAGTACAGCGCATGCAAGCTAGTGATGAGAATCCAGATTCTCCCATCAATCTGAGTGACATGGTGAGGGTGTCAAAGAAGCACAAGAAAAACGGTGATGGTAAGTGGTAATGGTATTGGACTTGTCAACTTCTAGGCAATGTCTGCATGGGGCTGATGTGTTGTTTTATGACATAGGTGGACCTTCCAAAAAGAATAGACCTTCGGAGTCCACATGTTCAAAGCAGCATGCTCAACATGCACATGGAGATATGGGAGAGAGGGAAGCACCCAAATCACCTCCTACCGTGAAGAAGACTCCCAGAAAGAGTGCTCCCCTCCGCAATCCTTCTAATGTTTCCCACCCTCCCAAGCCTCGAGTTTGCAAGAAATTGTGACTCTTCAATTGTAATACAAGAATCTGTGATTCTTGATTTTGAATGAAAAAGAAACTTTTTTGTCAGCCTCTATGTTTTTGTTGCGTTTATGTTTCATAAGTGCAATGTCTATGTTTTTATCGGCCTCTATGTTTTTGTCGCTTTTATGTCAAATATTACCTCGTGTTTATTTTTTCAATGTTGAATGTTGTCTTTTACAGAGTGTCCAAAGGAAAAGGGGACCCTCAAGCTGCCCGTAGAGGAAATCATCATCATCAGAGATCCCCCAACGTACATTCCCCCAGCTATCTCCTCCTTGCCATTTGATGATCCAAACCGACCAGCCCTCATATTAGATCTTAATGGTGTAATTTGTCTTACATGTACACCTGATAAGTGTGACCCTTCGTCTGTCCTCGATATTGAGGCTACATCATTTGTCAAGCATGAGGAGGCGGATGGCAGGTACCTGTTTGTTCCGAAAGATGCATAGGATTTTATTGCATTGACTATGACATGGACAAAAGTCTACATATGGAGCAGTGCAATGCTCAACATAGTGGGCTCAAGAATTCAAAGATGTTTTCCCAGGTTCACAGCTATATTAGTGGATGGGCTGGACAACAATTATGTGATGTGGACAGTTACTGTTTTGGTGGTGGAAGACTAACATTTTTCAAGGTATTGCAAATTCTTTTGGTGAAGTTGCAGTGCTATGATACCTGCAATGTCCTTTTAATTGACAACAGTTCCTATAAATGTCATTATAATCCCTGTGGTACTTACATCATAGTGCCTGGTTTTGAGCACCGCTACAACCAATACTTATCAAAAGATCTAAAGGCCTGGCTGGAAGGGTGGCAACATGCTACAGATCGCCGTGCCTTGGCGGACACATTCAGCAAATCAAAACCTACTGATGACGACAAGTATGTATTCATAGCAATTGCAAAAGGATTTGAAAAGACATCGTATGATGCGTACTTATGTGGGCCGCAGCTCATGCCCATAGAGTGCAAACGACGATGACATCCATTGCTTTTTTTTGGATGATCTTCTCCTTTATGTACCTTTTGTAACTAAACTAAACCCGAGGCAGAACCTGGTATATTTATATGCTACTTTCCATGTGGAGACCAATTTTTTGGCTTCATTTTGATTGCCATTGTAACTCATGTAATGACTTGATGTCAAATTGATGAAGATGAAATATATTCCTTTTGGTTGGATGTGTTGTCTTTGTATCCCACCATTGGAATGTTATTTTTTTTATTCAAGTAGTTTAAAACTGTTGAAATGTTCTAGCATTGAAGTGTTATTTTTCTGATTCTGTTATTGTTTCCCAGTTTAAGGCAATATCCTAAAGAAACCACCTGTGGATACCTGTAAGTTACTTTGGGTTGGCATACAAAAACTTAACAGATTGGTATGTACAGAAACCACCTGAGGACTACCTATAAGGTACTTTGGGCTGGCTTACACAAACTTTTACAAGTCCTTGTTTCCTACATAGTTTAAGACAGTTTCCACCTGTGAACTACCTGTAAGAAACTTTGGGTTGGCAAACCAAAACTTTTTTGAGTGCTTATTTCCTACATATTTTAACAGATAGTTTCCTACAGAAACCACCTGAGGACTACCTATAAGGCACTTTGGGCTGGCATACAAAAAACTTTTAGATGTGCCTCTTTCCTTCATAAGCTCACAGACAGTTTTCTACACAAATCATCTGTAGACTTTCTTTAAGGTACTTTGTGCTGACAGACCTATAAAGTACCTTTGAGGTACTTTGGGACGGCATACAAAAAGTTGTATAAGTGCTTGTCTTAACATATAGAAACCACATGAGGACTACCTTAAAAGGTACTTTGGGCTGATAGACAAACTTTTAGAAGTGCTTGTTTCCTACAGATTTTGACAAAAGTGCTTGTGAACTACCTGTAAGGTACTTTAAGCTGGCAGACTGGTACTTTGTGTTCCATAATTGAAATGCTATTTTTGTTACTCAAGTAGACAAAAATGTTTACAAGTTCTTGTTTGGACTGGCTTGCAAGAGGTTTTGAAACCTATGATAGGCTCCTAAAAAAACCACCTATGGAATAGCTGCATGGTACTTTGAAGCTAATTATTGGTACTTCTACAAGTTACTTGGGCAGCAACCTATATCACTATTGTCATACTGTTGTACACATTTTTGTATACCTCTGTAGAGAGTTTGAACTATGTGGCTCTCCTTCTAAGGGTTCCAAGGGTATCTTAATCGATCTAACCAAGTGTGATGCCAGAAGTACTTTTTGGTTGACTAGCATGCTTGTAATAGATATGCTCGGCACCTTCCACTAGCTCGTAATAGTACCCCTTAACCAAATAGTTCCCTGTAGAAAGTATGTTTCCCTAGGAATCACTCAAGGCTCTTATTGTTTTGTATTTCTCCTCTAAGCACCTCAAAAGGTAGAAGTCAGCTCCATCTTCATTGGCATTGGTGGCAAAGGTATCACCAATGCATAGAGCATCACTAATTGTGTCATGGTGCCCACCATACATCGACATATCTGATCCTTTGTCATCGTTGAAATCTTCACTTTCTGCATTGTCACCATCCAATGCCTCAAGGGTTAGATACTCCCAGTTCTCAACATGTGTGTTGTTCAAGCATCACCTCTAATGCTAGGACATACAAAATTCACAAAAACAAGATAGAAATTTGCAACGGAGTTCACTCTTGGAGTATCCATTGACACAGTGTATCGATCGTGAGCCTTCAACTCGCTTGCAATTCCACTTCTTCTCCCTTGGCACCTCAGTTGCTTGGATCTCCCAAAAAATCCGATTCACCCCTTTGAGACCACTTTCATCATTAAATTTATGCTTCAAGAAGCCAACAACATCCTTGTCACACTTCATATGCCATGCATCAGGCTTTAACTGCTCATGTGTTAAAGCCCTCTTAACAACTGCCGCTGCCCCATCATGCTCCCCTTTACCATGGCTTGAGGCAAAGAAACTCCACAACATTTCAATGCCAATACCGTAGTACCTAAAACAATGACCCACCTTCAATGCTGGATAGAAACAAATTTTTGGAAACTTTTCATTAGAGGTGGAATAAAACTTGGCATACCTTGACACAAAGAAGAACAGTCTATATGACTTGAATTGAGCAACACATTCAGATGACCACACCCAGTGCCGCTTCAAGAAGTTGAATCCCTGATTTTGAAGCCAAACACTATGCAGTTGCAAGCAATGTTGCACAAAGAGCGTGTCATGATCTTTATCATCAGAAATGTAAAAATGTGTATATTTTAACACCTGGTCTTTCTCATCTTGAGTGTATGTAATGTGCACCAAGATGGTGACTTGTGAAGAGTACCAATGCATTGATTGGATTTCATTTTTCTCCTTAAATGAGTAATTTTCCGCAAAGTCAATAACAGAGACCACTACATCTCTAGGAAACCTATGAATGCAATCTTTGAACTGCTGAGATTGCCACCGGGCAATAAAATTGTTTCGGATGTAAGTGGTTAGATGCTTTTGAAGAAAAGATGTGAAATCCTTGCATCCCATTTCCTTCACCAGAAGATCCTTGCGCTTCTTGCCTTGAGAATTGGTTGAGGCAACGTCTTCAAACACCTTAACAAAAATTTGGACTGCACTTTCAAGTGTTTCATTTGGACAAAGAATTAATCTCTTCTACCCACATTGAGGACATTCTCCCTTCAAGCAAGGCAACTTATGAAATGCGGAGTCCATTGGTTTTGCATATAACACACTTTCAGTCAATGTGCTTACGCTAGTGTATGTGTACGTGGCAGCTTCACACTTACTTAGAGCCTCTTTTGGCAAGCATATAGCACACATGCAGCCACACCCATTGTGGTGCATGCCAGTCTTACTATGTCTCATGTGGTTGAATGTCATAAAATCTAATATCTAACCAACCCAAATGATTTTCTCATATTAAAATGATCATTCAATGTGGGAGAATAAACAAGAACAAGGGTTAGAATATAGACATGTGTTTATGGAACTGTCTCAACACGGGGCCAAGGGTAAAAGGGGTCCAAATAAGACATGGTATGTTAAAGAGCAATGCTACCCAATGGAGCTTGAAGACCGTAGGGTTAGCTTCATCAAAGATCTCCAAAAGTTAGTGTTCAAAAGTCCTTTGACCTTAGGCAAGCTAGGGTTGACCTTGAGGTGGGAATCCTACCCAAGCATGAGGTGCTTATTGGCTTGCTAAGTGTTAGCGGGAACTTCATTCAAAAGCTTGAGGTGTTTCTCACATGCTTAAAAAACTAAAGTTCTTGAAGTATTCAATTCAAAGATAACTCTCAAGAGATGAACTTGCCATGCTTGATTGACTAAGTCTTTGAAGTATTCAATTCAACCAAATGACTTAATAAGCATAAAAGACACATGTTCAAATGATCCTCCACATGTGGCCCTCATGATGTGTTTGAATGCTATTGGATAGGTTTTAAAGGGGTCCAATGAGAATTTAGATACATCAAAATACTTAAGTTCTTTCTCTCAAAGAGGAAAAAGAGGACACATGTCCAAATGAAATAATAAAATAATATGAGAGAGAGAGAGAGAGAGAGAGAGAGGTGGACCAAGCATGAGAGGGGGGGTATACTCTCCTACACACACACACACATTCTCTCATTATGTGGAGTGCAAAATGCAAGAGCTCCATCTCCTTCTCCAAGTTTGTTGAGAAGTGGAGAGCCTACACCAACACTCTTGGCTATGGAATGTAAATCCAACCAAGAGCCATGCTTCAATGCTTAATCTTTCCATCTTCTTCATCTTCAACATGCTATTATGCTATGCTAAGCAAGAAGAGTGATGATAAGTAAGGAGCTATTTCTTTCTCCTATGGAATGTTTCTTCTTCCTCTTCCCTACCCTCATTCCCCGCTAGCTCTCTCCACCTTCGAAGGTGTTTGAGGCCTTGGGACTGAGGCTTGGGATAGTTAATGCGTTTTGCAAAGTTTATGTTAAGCTCATGATGCATGAAGCTTTCCATCTTCATAGCATCACCAAGGTCACAAGGAACACAAAGATTGTATTGTAACAAAGTCTCTCTTGATGGGAGAATATATAATACGAACGCCTTTTGGAGGGGGGACCGGCTCCAAGTAAATCCGGTCCTCATCTATTGTCATGTTCTCTAATACTCTCTCTCTTGCAAAAGTATTGTTCATGCCAAGTTAATTAAGTACTATGTTTATGTTGCTACCATCAATTAAGTTCACCCTCCAAGTTCTCAAAGTAATCTCACAAAAATGCTCACTCTAATTCTCTTAATTCCGCTATTCTCAAAGTTCATAGGCCATTTACATTACATTGGTATCAGAGCATTTGGTTTCTCTTTTCTTGCTTAAGAAGAGGGGTCCTTAAAAGTAGCCTATTCATGGTTGATTTTGTTAATTATATTAGGGTAAGTGGGACTGGGATCTATTATCGATTTTGTTGAGCCCACTATGTGGGATATGGTGCACACCTCGGGACCTTTGGTCTTAATAATTGGGTCTTTTTAGACTTGCCTACGGCTTTACCACCATTATTGAGCCATAAGAAGTCTGAAAGGAGCTATCCATCGACAATTTTGCTATGTTAGACCCACCCCACTACTCTCTATAATTAACCAATTCGAGCCGTGGGTGTAGATACTTAAGTGCTTATTTTCAAAGTCTAAGAGGAGTAGCAACTAAGATTTTGAGTTGCCAAATAATACACTAAGTAAACACATAAGAAAAATTAGCATGACTAACAATAACCAAGAGAGTAGAATGAACATTAATAACTTTGATTTTGCACATGAAGGTGCTAATGATGATGCCCCCATGTTTATCAATTATCTTGTTACTAGGTTGCATCAAGCTAGGCAGCCGAAGTTACTCAACAACTTCGTGCTTATGGGATTTTCCTTCCTCTCCAAGAGAAGAGAGAGCTTAGGAGGCCTCTTGATGAGACCCCCAAAAGAAGAGACTCTCCCATACGAGAGGAGGAATCCAAAGAACAAGAAAGTAATGAATCCCTAAGTTCCTCTGAAGATGCAGCTCCATGAAGATGGCGGTCTAAACGATCGCACACTCCTCCCATGAGGAAACGGTCAACACATAGTCCTTCCCCTCGTCACTCCAAAAGGGAAGAGAGGAAACAAAGGAAGAAAAGGTCAAGAAAGAGGTCACCCTCTTCTCCCTCTTCTTCACCTTCCTCTCTTGATGAAATCTATGGATATTCTCCTAGAGAATACAAGAGGGGAGGACATAGCAAATCGTACCCTGCATGGCGAAGATCACAAAAGCTCAAGAAGTTCAAAGAGGGAGGAAAGAGTATCTCTTTCTCACCTATGATGGCATCTTTGGTGCCACCAACAAAGTATTGGCCTTGGCCCTTCATCCAACAATTTGATGCGGCCTTTGGAGACGAGGGCTTCACGGAGTCCTCCAAGCTACGCCATGTAGCTTTGCACTTCCAAAAATCAGCTCGTCAATGGTGGGGTAGCCTTCATGGCAACGGTGAAGCCCCAAAGACATGGAAAACTCTACGAGTTTCCATCATGAAGCAATTCCTTGCAAGCGATGCAAACGACAAAGTACTTATCGAATGGCGCAGTTTGAAGATTCTCTCACATGAGTCTATTCACAAATATGTGGACAAGTTTTGGGATTTACATCTCAAGGCTACTGTCTTCCAAAAGATAGACTTCGCCAAGCAAAAGCAAAAATTTTGTGTGGGATTACCTGAAGAAATGGCCGAGTATGTCAACTCCCAACGGCCTGGTTCTATAGCCGAAGTAATCGACCACACCATGGTTGCTTCTTGCATCAATTTCCAACAAGGGGCTAGACAGAATGTCAAACCCATGGAAAACAAAGACAAAAATGATGCAAAGGGGAAAACCAATGCCCAAAATTCTTCCCAAGGCACTTCCTACAACAACAACAACAACAACAACAATAGGTCCAAGGAGAAGGGAGTTTACAAAGGTAAAAACAAACTCTCTCATGAAGAGCTTGAAGCTTTTCGCAAGGACCATAAGTTTTTAAAGTGTGGGGAGCAAGGACATGGCTATCGTTCTTGCCCTAAGAAAAATGCTCGCAATGAGACTCCTAGGGCTTCCACCATCGAAGCTCCAAAAGAGGATGCTCATTGCAAAGGATCATCTCTCTCCTATGCTTGGGAAAAGGTAAGGGAGCATGATGCCCTCATCTTGTTTGACCTTGGCTCTACTCACAACTTCATATCAATGGAGTTGGCCACCATGTTGGGCATTCAAGCTTTTAAGATGGGAGATATTGTAACGGCTGACACAGCTTTCAAGGGACAGCAAGCCTCCGTTACTCCCTTGATTGGGAAGTTGAGGCTTCATGTCCAAAGCTATGTTGACAAAGAAGACTTTTCATCTCTCCTCTCCAACATGAGGATGCTATCCTAGCGGCGCCATGGTTTGATCACATGGCTGCCAACATGAAGTTCCCTGAGAGGAGAATCTACTTCACCTACAGGGGAAAGAACATGTATATAGATGCTAATGAGTCTGGTCGTACTATACCACTTGTAAATTCACCAGCATTTGATAAGTCAATGAAAAGCTCGATTTCTGCGTACATGATTTTTGGGAAAGAATCCACTAATGACACTAATGGTTTATAAAATGAAAATGGTAGGAATCAAGAAGAGTTAGACTTGTCTAACTTTCTAAAAGGATTCCAAGATGTATTCATCCATGATATCCCTATGGACTTACCTCCGAAACGAGGGGATGATGACCATCGAATTGAGCTCCTATTAAGAAGCTCACCGCCTAACAAGCCTCCTTATCGAGTTTTCCCAAGCTCAACAAGAGGAGATTATGAGGCAAGTACAAGAATTGGTAGACAAATGGATGGTGAGTTCTAGCTCATCTCCCTTTTGTTCTCCAGTCCTTTTAGTGCAAAAGAAAGATGGAACATACCACATGTGTATGGACAATCATACACTAAACCATATCACTATCAAAAACAGATTTCCCGTACCTCGGGTAGAAGTTCTCTTTGATAAGCTACAAGGCTCTACCTACTTCAGTAGGATTGTCTTGAAAAGTGGCTATCATCAAATAAGGATAGTGGAGGAGTATATCCTAAAGATCGCATTTCGTACAACATTTGGTATTTATGAATATCTAGTCATGCTTTTTGGCTTGACCAATGCACCTGCCACATTCAACCGTTTGATGGTGAAAATATTTAGACCCCACCGCAAGTTCACTGGAGTGTTCTTTGATGATAGCATCATCTACTCCAAGCCCTTGGAGGAACACAAGCAACATCTCCGAGTGATTTTTCAAGAATTGAGGGAGAACAAGCTTTTTGTCAACCAAAAGAAAAGCAAATTTTTCCTTCAAGAGATTCAATACTTGTCATATTATCTCTCAAGATGGTATCCGTATGGATCCATCAGAATTAGAGGTAATAAAAGCATGGTCTAATCCAAGGAATCTACATGAGCTAAGAAGCTTTATTGGTATGTGTGCATACTATCGACGCTTCATAGAAAAATTTTCTCAAATAGCAGGACCATTACATGACTTAACAAAGAAGAACGTTAAGTATTCATGGACTGCTAAGGAGCAAAAAGCTTTTGAGAAGCTCAAAGAGAAGCTTACCTCTCAACCAATCCTCATGCTTTCGGATCTCTCAAAGCCATTTGAGGTCCCATGGTGATGCTTGTGGTGATTGCCTTGGAGCAGTCTTGCTTCAAGAAGGGCATGCCATAGCATATGAGAGCCGAAGGCTCAATACGATAAACAAGTCTTGGGCATTTATGAGAAAGAGCATTTAGCTGCTCTACATGCCTTAGACACATGGAAGCACTACTTATTGGGGACTCCATTCATTTTACGAACAGACCATCAAAGTCTCAAGTACTTCATGACGCAAACAAAGCTTTCTGACAAATAAATGAGGTGGGCAATTTTTCTTTCGCAATTTTATTTTCATATTGCTCACATTGCTGGTAAGCACAATCAAGTGGCTGATGCACTATCACAACGACCAAAAATTAATGCTGTGTCTATAGCAACTTACAATGATCTATCTTCTATTATAGATGAGCATGCTATTGACCCTGACTTTAAAGACATAATGCCAGCCCTTGCTTTGGGAAAGAAAGAGGAACCATTCACCTTACAGGATGGTTATCTTCTCCATGGAAATAGGCTATCTGTTACCCACTCTCTTCGTGAGAAAGTCATGTATGAATCCCATGCTCCTCCCTATACGGGGCATAGAGGCATTCAACCTACTCTTCTAGGAGTAGAGACATATTTCTATTGGCCTACCATGAAAGTGGACATACAAGAGTATGTTCAAAATGTGTGGTATGCCAAAAGACTAAATATGATAGAGGGAAGAAACCTGGATTACTCCAGCCATTGCCATCCCTAATTCACCATGGGAGAGTATATCCATGGATTTTATCTTTGGATTACCCAAGTCTATCCATAGGAATACGGGAATATGAACAATAGTCAACAGGTTTAGCAAGCAAGCACGCTTTATTCCTGTCAAAAAGACTATTAAGGAACACCAAATGGCAACCATCTTCATATCTCATATTTTCAAACACCATGGATTACCAATATCCCTCGTGTCAGATCGGAGATCCTAGAATGACCAGTAATTTTTGGAAAGGTCTCTTTGAAAATATAGGTACAAGATTCAATTTCTCTTCAGCCTACCACCCACAAACGAATGGCCAAAGTAAGATAGCCAATATTACGATACTCAATCTACAAAAGACTTATGTTACAGAAGTAGATCAATGATCACAATGAGAGAAGTACTTACCGCTTGTCGTGTCAGATAGAGATCCTAGAATGACCAGTAATTTTTGGAAAGGTCTCTTTGAAAATCTAGGTACAAGATTGAATTTCTCTTTCGGCCTACCACCCACAAACGGATGGCCAAAGTGAGATAGCCAATCTTACGATACTCGATCTACTAAAGACTTATGTTATAGAAGTAGATCAACGATCATAATGGGAGAAGTACTTACCCCTTGAAGAGTATGTGTATAATAATACTGTCCATACTACTACAAGAAAGCACCTTTTGAGATCATAGAGGGAAGACCTAAAAGTCCCTTGCTACTTAAAGTACATGGGAAGATCTTCGCTGCTGATGAGTATAGCCGTGACCTACAAGAATCTTTTCAAAAGGTTAAGGAGGCTATATCCATCTCTCAACAAAGGCAAAAGGCTACTGCTGACAAGCACAGAAGGGCCTTAATATTCAAAGAAAGTGATTGGGTCTTACTTAAGTTTCCCAAGGCTCAATTGAGGCAAACAACGGGCAAAAATCCTATGGGCCATCAAAAGAACTATGCTAAATTAGTAAAAAGATACTATGTTCCTTTTCAAATCTTGAAGCCAATCAATGACATGGCTTATCAACTCAAGTTGCCCAACCATTGGCTCATACACAATGCTTTTCATGTGAGCCTACTTAAGCCCTACAAGGAGAGCCACTTTCAATAGAACCAATTATTGAAGACCCTCCAGAAATCGAAGACCAAGAAGAGGTTTTACAACCCGAAGCTATCCTTCGGCATGAAGACAAGGTACTATGGCACGGTAAGATTATCCGATGATATCTTATTAAGTTAAAAATTATCCATTTGAAGATGCTAGATGGATGCAAGGAATACATCTTAAGGATAGTATGAACCTTGTCAATGCTTACAATGTTGTACTAGAGTAAGCAAATATAAATGCTTTCTTAATGAACAATCTTTTTGTCTTATAAGATTAATCCTCTTTTGTGCACAAATTTAAATAGTATGCATGCTTAGAATCATGTTTGTGTGATGACGATGTCACTCAAACACCAAGTAGAATTCGTCACTCTACTTTAGGAGTATGATATGGACTAAAGAGCAGACATGCTTGCGGCAGCTATGTCTCCCAAGCACCAAATGGACTAGTCATCCATTCTGGAATGATATCACAGGGCAAAAATGGATCCTCTACCCACTAAGAAACGTAGACTAATGACTAAGACTTTATCTCTTCTACCTCATAGTCAAGGATGACCATGATTTCAAGAGAGAGCTAATGTCATAAAATCTAATATCTAACCGACCCAAATGATTTTTTCATATTAAACTGATCATTTAATGTGGGAGAATAAATAGAAACAAGGGTTAGAATATAGACGTGTGTTTATGGATTTGTCTCAACACGGGGCCAAGGATAAAAGGGGTCCAAATGAAAGATGGTATGTTAAAGAGCAATGCTACCTAATGGAGCTTGAAGACCATAGGGTTAGCTTCATATAAAGACCTCCAAAAGTTAGTGTTCAAAAGTCCTTTGACCTTAGGCAAGCTAGGGTTGACCTTGAGGTGGGAATCCTACCCAAGCATGAGGTGCTTGTTGGCTTGCTAAGTGTTAGTGGGAACTTCACCCAAAAGCTTGAGGTGTTTCTCACATGCTTAAAAGACTAAAGTTCTTGAAGTATTCAATTCAAAGATAACTCTCAAGAGACATGAACGCGCCATGCTTGATTGACTAACTCTTTGAAGTATTCGATTCAACCAAATGACTTAATAAGCATAAAAGACACATGTTCAAATGATCCTTCACATATGGCCCTCATGATGTGTTTGAATGCTATTGGATAGGTTTTAAAGGGGTCCAATGAGAATTTAGATACATAAAAATAAATAATTAAGTTCTTTCTCTCAAAGAGGAAAAAGAGGACACATGTCCAAATGAAATAATAAAATAATACGCGAGAGAGAGAGAGAGAGAGAGAGAGAGAGAGAGAGAGAGAGGTGGACCAAGTATGAGAGGGGGGGTATACTCTCCCCCACACACACACACACACATTCTGTCATTGTGTGGAGTGCAAAATGCAAGAGCTCCATCTCCTTCTCCAAGTTTGTTGAAGTGGAGAGCCTACACCAACACTCTTGGCTATGGAATGCAAATCCAACCAAGAGCCATGCTTCAATGATTAAGCTTGCCATCTTCTTCATCTTCATTACTATGCTATTATGCTATGCTAAACAAGAAGAGTGATGATAAGTGAGGAACTATTTTTCTCTCCTATGAAATGTTTCTTTTTCCTCTTTCCTACCCTCATTTCCCGGTAGCTCTCTCCACCTTCGAAGGTGTTTGAGGCCTTGGTATTCAGGCTTGGGATAGTTAATGCTTTTTGCAAAGTTTATGTTAAGCTCGTGATGCATGAAGCTTTCCATCTTCATAGCATCACCAAGGTCATAAGGAGCACAAAGATTGTATTGTAACAAAGTCTCTCTTGATGGGAGAATATATAATACAAGGGTGGACCGGCTCCAAGTAGATCCGGTCCTCATCTATTGTCATGTTCTCTAATAGTCTCTCTCTTGCAAAAGTATTGTTCATGCCAAGTTAATTAAGTACTATGTTTATGTTGCTACCATCAATTAAGTTCACCCTCCAAGTTCTCAAAGTAATCTCACAAAAATGCTCACTCTAATTATCTTAATTCCGCTATTCTCAAAGTTCAAAGGCCATGTACATTACATTGAATGCTTCCTTGAGATATATCATCTGAATATGAGCAATACATTAGCATGTGTAACGGTCCTTCAACTTACGAACAAACCAAGGTTTCAATCCCTCAATACATCTGAGTGAGATCTTGATGTGTGGATATTGCATTTGGAACCTCCTATAAATCTCTTCCTGTGCAAGAAAAAATAAAACCCATGAGAGGCTCATACTTTTTTCAAAGTAAAACCCATCAAAGTAAAAGCTCTGTGAGGTATTCAATGACTTTTTTCTACCTCCAAAGTCCCTAGAGAACCTCTTTATTGTCATGGTACTTCCATGACTATCTTTGAGAATAACTCTATGGTACTTTCAAGACTACCTTTGCAAGGTATTCTAGACTCTTTCAAAGATCCAAAGTACCTAAAGAGCCTCTTTACTGTCATGGTACTTCCATGACTACCTTTGAAAGGAAGTCTATGAACTTTTTCTACCTCCAAAATACCTAGAGAACCCATTTAAACTGGCATGGTACTTTCAAGACTACCTTTGCGAGGTATTCTAGACTCTTTCAAAGATCCAGAGTACCTAAAGAGACTTTATACTATCATGGTACTTCCATGACTACTTTTGAAAGGAACTCTATGACTTTTCTCTACCTCCAAAGTTCCTAGAGAACCTCTTCACTCTCATGGTAAATAACTACCTTTAAAAAGAACTCTATGGTACTTTCAAGACTATCTTTGCGAGGTATTCTACACTCTTTCAAAGGTCCAGAGTACCTAAAGAGCCTCTTTACTGTCACGGTACTTCCATGACTACCTTTGAAAGGAACTCTATGAACTTTTTCTACCTCCAAAGTACCTCCAAAGTACCTAGAGAACCCATTTAGACTTGCATGGTACTTTCAAGACTACCCTTGCGAGGTATTCTAGACTCTTTCAAAGATACATTGTACCTAAAAAGCCTTTTTACTATCATGGTACTTCTATGACTACCTTTGAAAGGAACTCTATGACTTTTCTTTACATCCAAAGTTCATACTTGTGAAACTTTAGGAGCATATCTGTGAATCATCAAGCAAATGTATTGGATGCTTTATGTAAGATTTTCTGCCCAATCGTTTTCGACACACATCGTTTTTGTTTGGCAACACTCTTGTCTCTGTCTGCCAAAAGGAAAAAACAAGGTCTTTTGTCTCTTGTGTGATGGTGGAACTTAGAGGTAGTTGACGACTACATAATTGCAAACGAAATGCGCCAGCCTCAACCTGTTTTAACCGCGAATTGGCTGCTGCAAAGTTTCGTCGGTGCAATCCAGTAAATTTTTCCATCTTGGAGTTGCTAATAGACCTTAATGGATCTCCTTCACTATTCACCAACATCATGCAAACATATCTTTTAATCTTCAGCTCCTCTTCAGACATGGATGCTTTGACTTTATTAGTTGTGCCTCGAATATTGGATAGTATTGACTTCTTAGATGCACGATGCAAACGTCTAAAAGCTGGCAGTCCTAGAAGACATTGAAAGGCGATTTTCTTAGCATCGCAAGTCATGCCTTTTGTTGCTTCCTCCCAACATTTTGAGACTTTCATGCAAACCTGATTCACATCTTCTGTTGACCTTGAACCTCATTCATCACTTTCTCGTTGTCTCCTATGGCTCTCTCTTTTCATCATAGACCAATATTCTCGCATCCGATGGTTACCTTCATGGAGAATTGTGACCGAGTCTTCCCCGTGGTAATTGTGAGGCATGTCATCATGAAGTGGACTTTATTGCGCATGCTGCTGAAAGTTCTCAGAGCCCTGCAGTGTACTTGGAGGTGACTGGTTGTGCACAATACTCTCTTCCAAACATCTGACACCACAAGCAATGGTCGGCCATTCAACATGGAAATTGTGTGGAGGTTGTTGCTGGTGCGGAACGTGCTCTCCCAAACTGTTGAAATCAACATCCACAAAAGGTGACAATCGAGTGGAGGCTGCTGTTCGGACACAACCTGTTGGCCAATCTCCTGCTGCAACATCTCCATCCCGATCTCCTGGACCATAGTCTCCACACCTTATGACAATTCTCCGCAAGGTCCCTCTACAACTTCCTGCTGCAATTTTCCCTCTTCTTGCAAGGTTGAGAGAGAGAGAGAGAGAGAGAGAGAGAGAGAGAGAGAGAGAGAGAGAGAGAGAGAGAGAAAGAGAGAGAGAGAGAGAGAGAGAGAGGGAGGGAGGGAGGGAGCTTTTA
Source organism: Adiantum capillus-veneris (assembly GCF_014529385.1). Classification (NCBI taxonomy): domain Eukaryota; kingdom Viridiplantae; phylum Streptophyta; class Polypodiopsida; order Polypodiales; family Pteridaceae; genus Adiantum; species Adiantum capillus-veneris. The sequence goes on from NC_140957.1 coordinate 124,469,849, forward strand.
GACTGTTGAAGGGGTAGGTAGAGAGTCTTGCCTTCGACTAAATCAAGAACCGTTAAAGTGGTTGGCACAACGCCTTTAGAAATATTGAATATTTATCTTTTGGATTTTGAAATCTGCCAACAAAACACCATCCAAGAGTGCCTCACAAGAAGTGTCAAGGACACTACTTTTTGCACCACCAACCCATGCTGTAACCCATGTACTAGTAACATGTCACTTTTACTAGTACAAATTGCATGAAGAAGCTCAAGAATAGCTAAGTAAACAAAGATGAGCATTTGAAAGAAGACGAGTTGTTGCATCCATTGGAGATCCCAAATGGGAAGTGAAAAAGTATATGTATGGATTTTATTATCGGTCTTCCAACCACAAATCCTAAATACAATTCCATTTGGGTTGTGGAAGATTGGTTGTCATTGATGTGTAGGTTTATTCCTACCAAGTCAACAATTGGCTTTGTTCTTCATGGAGAATGTTTACAAGCTCAATGGGATGTCCAATACTATAGTGATCAGATTCATAGTTCAACAATGGCAAGCTAGTAATAATTTAGCAATTCTCAACCAGAAATCATGATAGAGTCACACATAAATCACGTAGATAAGCTATGGCAAGAATCAATTAGAAATTTGGTAGTGTTTTGGCACATAACTCAAACATGGACAACCATAAATTGTGAAAAATGATAGTGCATAACAAACTGGACATAGACAAAATTTAAGTTTCACTCAAAACCCCTTGTCCGAGTCAGTTAACGGGCAAAAGACATATACCCAATCAATATGGACCTATGGTGAGGTTACATAAGGGGATCTCAAAAAAACCTAATGCCTCATTGAGAGGTACCAATGCTCCCTATGCACGGCTTTGGAAAACCTCACCACGATCCTCGCTAAGTTTGCAGATAATAGATACCAAAGTTGTGCATGTGCTTATACTAGATTGCCTAGCAACGTCAATATGGCAACCGCATAAGCATTCAAAGGTAGTTTCAATCAAATTCTCGTAAATATGTGAGACAAAACAAGACCATTTTTTTAAAAACAATAGATAATGCACCCAAACATGCACAAGAATCAAGCAAGTAAATCACAATTAAAGGACCATTGGTGGACTAAGGGGAACTTCCATCTTAGAAGAACTTTGTATGGATCATTGAATAGACATAGAATGAGCACATATTTTTCACACCACAAACACTTATGGAAGCAATTGTGATAGGCACAATTGACATACATTGCCCAAGAGAGCATCAACACATCAAACATAGCAAGAACTTCATATCACAATGGATATAAGGCAATTGCATGTAGACACAAATAGACATCCATTCATAGCTTGGATCAACTCAAGTAGGCATACATTAGATTCATTAAATCAGCCTTGATGATTTAAACTGTGCACATTGTGCCAGTAGCTCAACTCACAGTCAAGGTTGCGCCTTATGCAAAAGCTTGTAGGATAGTACTCATCATAAGGATGCATCAAATCAACCATTACACAAACTCACCAATCTTAGTTTGACAACTGCAAAAGCAGATCGCCTCATGCATGCCACAAAATCTACATCCAAATATATAAAGAACCTATGTGAGAGATGAGACCCTCTCTTTTGAATGGAAAAACTCGCTTCCCTTTAGTGTCAGTTTGCATTTTCAATCAACACTCTTTAAGATCATGCTATCCAAATTGCAACCAGCCATCGATATTCATAGATAAACATTCTACTTGATTCCTTTTTCTACAAGCATGAGTGTGAAGTAGTACACATAACCACTCACTTAATAGATCATTGCACCTTGGCAATTGCTTCTCCCTTTATCACACACAGAGAACAATAAGGATTTCCCTCAAATTTGGTCTTCACTTAGTATTTATTACAGATTGTAGAACAATACATGCCGTTTTTTGAGTGTAATGTTACCCAAACAAGGCTCTAAGATGCTTTAGTTAGCCCCAACATTTCTCTTACTAAAAACATGGATATATGTTATGATGTTCTTTTATAAGGTCATATAATTACAGGTTGTAGAACAATACATGCCCTTTTTTTAGTGTAATGTTACCCAAACAAGGCTCTCAGATGCTCTAATTAGCCCCAACATTGCTCTTACTAAAAACATGTTGTTATGATGTTCTTTTATAAGGTCATATAATTTTTACCCTCTTTATGCACACTCACACAATGTTGCCCTTATTTTTCTTCAATTAACCTACACCCTTACAATGCTGCCCTCATCCAAAAGAAATTATTCATGCATTGTGCTAACCTCACAATATCAATGTTGGCTAAAAGACTCACATGCATAGACCTACAAGTATTTTTAAGTGTTGCTTATTTCTTATAGTGTCAGTGCTCACATGCAAATTTCTAGTTAACCTAGTACCACCTACACGTTCTATATGTCCAATGCTACCTCCAAGCTTTTCACATCTTTGCTTTTGGTGCATTGATAATAAGCATCAACTTGCACTCTGAAATTGCTCAATCATCACTTGAAACATTAGTAAACCACTTTTGATGACAATGTTGAGCTTTGAATGCTCCACTCATCTACATGTGCAACTTTCATGTTGGGCATGTTGGTTCCACAAAGTTACAAGAGCATATATATTTATCTCCTAGACACCACATGCACACTAGTACACATAATCCATGTTCTTTGTATTGTGAGCTTAGAATTTGAGCTCATTTCCTGCACATAAAGGATCCCAAGCTTGTTAAATTTGTCCAAGCAGTCAACCAAGCTCTGATACCACTTGTTGGACCATAGAGTGTGCATGGGGAGGGAGACACAAACAGACCTACACACACACACACACACACACACACACACACACACACACACACACACACACACACACAGACCATGTGGGTGGAGCACATGCATCACTAAAGCAAGGTGAAGCTCCCTGTTGTCTTCTATATGGAGACAAAGGAGTAGCTATAATGAGTGGTTAATCGTACTAGAACATTGCCCTTTATACCCAACATAATGTGCTAGTATTCTTTTATCAATACTACAAACCCTCCTAATGAGACAACATTGCTTCTCAAACTAAAGAATGTGTTGCTGGTCACGACACCAAATAATCAAAAATTTCCTATCAAAGCAACATAGACGAATCCTACACATGGCCTAATTAGTTGCAAGATATATGTGTCTTCTTTTCTTGCATGATCCCATGAAAAAACTACATCTTAAACACGGACTCACATGGAAACATATATGGCGAACAAAAAAAAGTTTACCCTAATGCTAATCATCCAAGGCGAGCTTTGTATTTAGAATCATAGATCAATATAATGTAAAATTAATAAAAGCATTGATAATGGCATACACAAAAAAATAATCTTTTTTCAAAAAAGGTATACCTAATGGCTTCAAAAAACAAATCACCAACTATATAGTGCAAGGACACTCTAAAGAAGAGAAAAGGCTAAAGGCAAAATAAGCACACAAAAAAAAAACACAAATGTATGAATATGCATTCGACCATCTCTTCTTGTATGGACACATTAAGTCTTTCGACTTTCCACTTTCATGGGTCTTTTCATTTCCTAAACTCACCCTTCACTTATGCAGTTAAAGGTGTTTTAAAAGGATTTTTATTTTCCAAGATTGAGGAGACCTAATGGCCTACATAAGAAAATAATCTTTCAATATTGGAAGAACAACTATTCACTCAACATTTCATTGGTCACTAGTATTAATATCTAGAACTTTGCTCTTAAAAGAAGTTTTTATTATTGTAAGAACTACTCACTCAACACTTCATTGGTCACTAGTATTAATATCTAGCACCTTGCTCTTAAAAGAAGTTTTCATTATTGGGAGAACTACTCATCTAAAAAATTTAGTGAACTAGCTACTCTACAAAGATCTTTCATTAGATGCCTTTGGCAAAGTATCCTTGATTGGAAATAACGTCTTCACAATGGTTCTCGCCTGCATGTTAACATCCCATAAACTTTTTGGTGGCCTAGACCTTAATTTGTGGGATAAACCTTATTAAGCTAGCCCAATATGAGATTCATGGATTTTAAGTAAACATTCCCAAATGCTCAAGGCTATTTCGCCTTCTTATTTGAATCAATATGTAAAATTCTCTAAATTGATAACAATTATGAGGCAAGATGACCATATTTATAATATACTAAACAAAATGCATATTGCACATTATACTATTGAGTCTCATTTTTAACTCAAATTATTAACGTCCTCTACTTCATCTCAACACATATCCCATCATTCTTATGTGAACAAAGATAAAGAATTATACATTAACCATGTATTTAATACCAACTCTACAATGAATCGATAAAGACACCGATGAGTAAGCATACATGTGTGGGTCCGGTGTGAGGATGCGTGCAAAGAAGGAGACATTGTGTGGATGGAGTCCTCACAATTAATGTGAGTGAGACTCCTTATTCTTTTATCTACAAAGAATAAGGTAAGTGAGCAACATCGAATCTCAAGTGTCGAGTCCCGAGGTGAAGTACATCTCGCCTTTACCTCAACATACTCCCCACTTAAAGGGGAATGTGCCGACTAGTGGGTCCTACTAGCTAACTACTAGTATATCAAAGATGTACGTGAGAGACTCTCCCGACGTACACCCATTGGCTCGCTCATTGTATATGTATATAGCCATATCGACTCTAGTGATAGGGGAGCGTGGGTACCCACCGTAGAGCCTGTATCCATATTCCATAGGTACCACACTATTAGGGCGGATCTTGACACTAATAGGTCGTACATAAGATGCTCAAATGATGATATAATTGTGCAGAGCTAGCTACCCTAACCATTTCAGTGCTATGTACATACTTTACATCATCAAGACTACTCGTCATGTATGGATGTGCCGTATGCGGCACCAGGATGGTCATCACATCCCTAGCATCAATAGGTGGATCTCCATGTCCTAACATCACCTCTAGCATGAGCATATCAAAGAACTCCATGTTGTCCATCTCTGTCTGTGTCTCTATGGAATAGAAACGCTCTATCCCTGTTTGCACTCACAACACGATGTGTCTCACTAGAGCATTGCCGCTCTCTTTGTCTCTATAGAGTCCACTGACATGTCCTATACATCTAAATGCTCTATCTCTTGAGCATACTAAATCTCACGCAAGACCCAGTAATAATCAGTTTTTCAGCAAATCAAAGAAGGACACATCACCAAGATTCCAAGCATATTCCAATTTTTTGGCTCTAAATTGGGGGGAGGTGCAGCTTTGTTCTGGTACCTGTCCCCTTATTGGCCCCTTTACCCTATAGTCACCCTTCTTCATCACTCACATAATTCCTACTCACTAACCTCTTACGGGTGTATGTTGCTTGCATTATGTGTGTGTGCGCGCGCGCACGCGCATGTACTTGTGTGTGCATGCTTGCTCTCTTGACTAAGGCACTTAATGGCTACTCTTTTCCTTCCATGAGTATGTGTCGAGTAGGCAGATAGGTGTTCCTTCCAACGTTATTGCTTTGACTCCATGTGTGTGCCCTTGTTATGAGACTTATTTATTTTTGTCTAAATGGTTGGGCTTAGCTTCCACATTTTGCTAGTTAGCTTTATTTTATCCTGATTGCTCATCAATGTAATTCTAAAACTAATCTCTCTCGCTAATCACTAGTTTACCAAATTGTGTTTGCTTTCACTTCCATAAAGACAGTACATGCATGTACGTTGGGTTTGAATGCTTTTTAGGCACTAGTCTTTGACCCACTTTTATGATTTTGTTTGAAGATTAAGCAATGGCAATTGTGCACACGCACACACCCATCACATAGCGTTGGCTTACACACAAGTACAACTGTTATTTTCATTTAAAGGGCACTTGATGGCACGCGAACATAATGGTTGTATCTTGCTTTAGGTCTTGGCTACTAGGCATTTTGGCAATACAATGCAAGCAAAGACTATATCCAAACATGGATTGCTTTAAGGCTTCAATCTCGCTCCACACATTGTTCAAGAAACTGCTATCACGCCTCCCTCGAACCTCACAACAAAATCAGCTTATTACCACTAACTAGGTTCCAATATCATCTTCTTGTTATAGACAACAATAGGCACCATTGTCTTGTTCCGCAAGCGAGCACCAAGTAAAACATATCAAGCATGAGTACGGGAGATATTTGATGTTGATGGGAATGGGGGCCTCACATGGGTTGGTAATACTTAATGGCCTACAACAATTTCCCGTAGCAACTAGGTTTATTTGCTTCCCACATAGGGATGGGGCTAGCACAATGGACTATGTAATGGCACACCCGAGTTTCATCCCCTGCATTTAGGATTTCACATTAAGACTTAGACCAATGGATGTAGTAGTGGATCATGCTCTTTTGACACTCACAATCTCCTTTCAGTACAAGAGAGCCTAGGTGTCAGGAAGGAGGACACACACTTGCTATACATTTACACGTGAGAGTGACCCTATCTATACAGAGGAGATCTATGGTTGTCTATGGACTTTCAGCGGAGGAGCTCACCATTTTACTGACAGCGAAATTGCACGATGCCTTTCGACGCCTTGTGCAATGGAAGAAGCAAGCATTTCTAGCTTAGATGGAACGAGACTTATACCAATTGTTCTTGAGCAAAGGCTCAAGAGAGACACGGCGTCTCTTTCACGAGCACTCCCCTCCCCCAAGATATACTTCCCCCAATGTATGGGGTCGATATTTATATACATTCCAAATAGACACCCCTTCCAGATCCATGCCCATCTACAAGTACCTTCTTTACCAATAAGATGGTAAAGACAACTATTAACAAGATGAGGACCAGGAGGGCATGTGATCAATATGGTCTAGTAGCAGAGCAGTTTATACATGCAACAAATATGCTAACAAAGGTTCTTACAGTCATGTTCAATCGTGTCATGTGTGAGGGTCTCCCTGAGACTTGGAGATTGTCTACTATTGTGCCTATCTTCAAGACAAGTGATCCTACGGAGCCTAAATATTAGTGTACTATTATGATTGGGGACACAAATTGGCACGGTTGTATGCATCGATCCTTGAGCGAGGGTGTATGAGCAACGTGACGGGCCGGCTTCAGGAGAGGCATCTCCGCTCTTTACCACATTTTGACACTCAAGAGTCATCATCGAGGAGGATAGGGCGACGAATTTATTGCTCCTCTATGAATTTCCGAAAACCATTTGACATGGTGCCTAGAGCTAGATTGATGTGCAAACTACAAGAGATACAAGTGCCCAATGAATTGATCCGGAGGATCATGGCTCTATACAAATCAATGGTGGGACATGTACATACCCCAAACGAGATATCTGATTTAGTACACTCCACAATTGGAGTGAAACAAGGTTGTCCATTGTCCATCATATGTAGATGAGGTGTCTAATTACATTGGCACTTAGGGCGACAGAGGTGCCCAGCTACCAAGGAAATAAATTCCATTGTTACTATATGCTGATGATTTTGTGTTGATATCTGACTCACTAGAGGGTATGCAACGACAGTTGGATGCATTACATAGCTTTGCGAAGGACAGTGGATTGTCTGCAAACCTTGGAGATCAGTATCTACATTCACTTATAAAAAGAGATTGTGGAGTACACATGCATACACTTATCTTGGGGTAGTCTTGACTGGGCTGAGGTTTCTTTGAAGAGAGCTGCACAGACTGACCCGAGCGTATGCAGCCTTGGGAGGATTGGAGACGACATGTTCGCAGGTTCAATTCCAAGAACCGCGAATAAAACTTTGGCTCTTTGATACCTTGGTAGCCTTAACTATGCTCTATGGGGTTCAGGTTTGGGAACCCTCTGTATGTCAAGATGGATGGATGGGTATGAAGAGGCCGTTGGTATCTATGATCTCTCAACTAATTAGAGCCTATGCCATACAGAGCCAAAGACGGAGATGCATTATATATGTTAGTGCACAATGTACTACGAGACATGGGTCACTTCCATTGTCTATTCAGAGACGGCTTTGGACCCTTCTCAAGAGTCATGAGCTATCACGACCAGAGATGCCTTGGACTGTATCTACTTGAATTACACAGACACAAAAACAGTCTACTGAGGAGACATGAAGAGAGACGAGCCCAGAGACAGATTACCAATTTCTTCACACCAGACACCGGACAAATAGAGGAGCAGCCACACTTGCTTTACCTGTGATTGATTTTTTTTCTTTGAGGTTGCTTATGCTCCAGCATGCTTGTCTTATCGACATCATCCATTAGCAAGTGCCACAACAGCAATCTGCCAGCCACCACATTGACAATTGGCCATTCAGCACCACCACCCCAATCGGCTGCAACCTGATGCCCAGGCAGGCTTGTGCTGTCGAAATCATCCAATAGCAAGTGCCAAATCAGCACTGCCATGCCAGCAATTGGAAGCCACCACATCAGCAGTTTGGCATGCCAGCACTATTCCAATTGCACAAACCATAGACAAATATGTTGTATTCTTATCTTATCATGATCTGCCCTCTGTGGCCATCTGGATTCGAATTCCGCTCCAGCATTTCCTTCAAATCCCGCTCCAGCATTTCCATGCCTTCACATCATTGAGCCAACTACCTTGCCTATTCTCAATAGCAATTGTCACTGAGCAAAACGTTCGAGTGCATGCCTATGTCAGATATCTCAATTAAAATGACACTTCACTTTTACCACCTAGTCTCAGCAATGAAGATGTTTGTTTGGGCTCCTGAAACCAAGAATAAACCCTGAAGGCAATTCCAGAAAACACAATTCAACGACACTTTCTCATTGGTATCCAGCAATCAAGCTTCCAGTATGCACAGGGCCCTCAGGTTCCTTTTTTCTGAAGTTTTATGCAAAGGTATCCTTCCATGAGGTAAGAACATACTGCCCATACATTACACCTCTCATGGGATTTAAGAAAAAGGCAAACATAAGAAAGGGATAGGTCAGGATAAAGTCCTCATGTCTCTGTTGCTTCTATCTGAAGTACCTCAAACCTGTCAACCGTATCAGAGCAATAGAAGACATCTCAGCTATAATAGCCTCACACCAATGAGAGGGAGATATATCCTTCTGTACAAAATCTGGCTCAACCACCAATGACATCAAACATAATTCATTTGCTGTGAACAACAAGTCACATGACAAGTAGAAGCCTGCTCATAAATAGTAGATTCCCTCCATTGTCACGTCTCAACATAGAGATTGGTTTTTACCTTGACTAATACTTTTGAAAGTAAGAGAAAAATTCCAACTTCTTGTTGAACCGTAAATGTGCACTATTCCCTAGGCTAGCACTAAGGTCTAGGAGAATTAAAGGGTTGCCTAGGAGGAGGGCCGAGGCACCAAAGGGCATGGGAAAGCTATAAATAAGGCTTCTATATTGTAATCTCAAGCATCAATATGAATGAGCAAAGATTGTGGCATTTCGTGTCTCTTTCTCTCGCGTCATCTTCCTCATGCTCTCTCTCTAACCATCTCTCTCTCTTCCCCTCTTAACACATGGCGATCCTGCTGGGGAAGAGAGGCACCGCATACCTAGCTAGGTACGATTGGGGGTGGGGGCTTCCAGTATGCACAGGGCCCTCAGGTTCCTTTTTTCTGAATTTTTATGCAAAGGTATCCTTCCATGAGGTAAGAACATACTGCCCATACATTACACCTCTCATGGGATTTAAGAAAAAGGCAAACATAAGAAAGGGATGGGTCAGGATAAAGTCCTCATGTCTCTGTTGCTTCTATCTGAAGTACCTCAAACCTGTCAACCGTATCAGAGCAATAGAAGACATCTCAGCTATAATAGCCACACACCAATGAGAGGGAGATATATCCTTCTGTACAAAATCTGGCTCAACCACCAATGACATCAAACATAATTCACTTGCTGTGAACAACAAGTCACATGACGAGTAGAAACCTGCTCATAAATAGTAGATCCCCTCCATTGTCACGTCTCAACATAGAGATTGGTTTTCACCTTGACTAATACTTTTGAAAGTAAGAGAAAAATTCCAACTCCTTGTTGAACCGTAAATGTGCACTATTCCCTAGGCTAGCACCAAGGTCTAGGAGAATTAAAGGGTTGCCTAGGAGGAGGGCCGAGGCAACAAAGGGCATGGGAAAGCTATAAATAAGGCTTCTATATTGTAATCTCAAGCATCAATATGAATGAGCAAAGATTGTGGCATTTCGTGTCTCTTTCTCTCGCGTCATCTTCCTCATGCTCTCTCTCTAACCATCTCTCTCTCTTCCCCTCTAACACATGGCGATCCTGTTGGGGAAGAGAGTACAACCCACTGCACCAGATCTTCAGCCAAGCTGAATTCGGGGTTCCATTTGGAGTAGACTATGCTAAACCAAAAGCTTCAAGGTAAAGTTTCACAATCTGAGGACTATCTGCTAGGTCCTCCTCCTCCATCCACTTCGCATCCAATGCAGGATAGTTCTTGAATTTAACCAAGAACCGCCTTCTTACTTTACCCTTATTCTTTTTGTCCTTATGTGCCAAAATCTGTTCAAGAACAAGGATCTCCTCATTTTCTTCCACTTTGGGTTGCTCATCGGGCTCCCCATCTTTAGGCACATCACCTTTAAAAGGTTTCAAGAGATTCACATGAAATGCATTGTGAATCCTCCAAGTCTTAGGCAGTTTCAGTTGAAGGAGACATCATTGATCTTTTCGGAGATCTGGAAAGGTCCGTAGTATCTCATACTAAGCTTTGGATGTCACGTGACACATCGAACCCTATGTGTCTGTGGACAAGCTACAGCATGACCAAGGTTCAGTTCAATCAAGTCAGTCTAGAATAGGAAGTGTTCTGGCACTTTTGTGAGCCTCTGTTCGCAGACCGTGCATGTATATCCTCTGGTTGCACACAGCATGATCATCAGATTTCTATCAGAACCCATCAGTAGCATTTTTACAGTGCATAGACCTATTTTCCCTATTTTTAACATTTTTCACTTATTATTTTTAAGTGACTTTTGTTGGGAACTAGGTAGGGCAATTTTGCTAAGTTTGTATATATAGAAACCTAGCGCTAGCAATTCTGGTAGAAGAGGCAGTAGGAGCACTTGCTCAACAGGCAACTTCTCAGATATCTTGCGTTTGTGGTCTACTGTCTCTCTCTCCTCTCCTCTCTCACGCTTCCGCACACGTGCACTCTCACATGGTATCAACAGCTTTTGGTTCTCCATGGGACCAGCGCTTCATCATCTTCACATCAAGTTCTCCTCCCAAGAAGCAAATCCAATCAGCCAGCGTTTTTACACCAAGAATGGGTCAACATCAATTCAAGGTCATCCGTCGCGAAGACCTCAACCCTCACCTTGCGTTTTTGCTGGAGAACTGCAGATCTGCCCTCCCCACACCTAGCGCTAGCAACAAGAGGGCTTTTCATCGCCGGAATTGCCCCCTATCATCAGCATTTTTGGCCAGCAGGCCCTAGCGTATTTGGTTGGCTTGCGTTTTTGGCAATCAGCATCAGCGTTTTCAGCCAAGGGGGGGCAGCACCCACAGATCTTTGCCCCACCGGCTCGGCATCTGGTGCCTTGCCGGCGAGAATGCTCTTCAGATCTTCAGATTTCAGCCATAAACACCTGCTGTTTTCAGCCCACTTCAGGCTGTGCCATTGATTCACCACCCTCCCTATACCCTCTACACTGCTTTGGACCCTGCCGGGAGCGTACGAGCACACTGAAAATCGCTGGACAGCAGCGTTTTTATCACCTCGCAGTTGCGTTTTTGGGTGGACAGCAGCCACATGATTTGCGTTTTTTACAGAGGATGAAGTTACCTCCTGCCAGGACACCATCCGGTGGTGGTCAGTGCAGTCTCTCAGTGACTGCTGCAGTACACGGTATCTTCGACATCGGCTTGATCATCTACGGGCGTACAATCCTTGGGGGATCCATTCATTCTAGCCATCATTCGGCGGTTGCGCACTCTAGAGGGGGTGATGACTTGTGGTTTGCCATGGATACACCTATGCACTCATCAGAGGAGTTCACACGAGATATGGCCATGCTCATGGCATATGGGATTCCGACATTCCCAGAGAGGGCACCACCATCTTGGGTGGACAAATACTTACCACTTGACCTCGACACGTCAGATCACTTGCTTACACGAGCATCTACGTGGACTTAGGGAGAGGATCTTGGATCTGTTCTTGGGCAGGTTCATAGCTTGGATCTACAGAGTGGAGTGAGACTTCACTGCTAAGAACTCTCTTGGAGAGTTTACCCACGAGATGCGGGAGATCAGACATCATTACGCAACTACATTTGGAGTCACCCAGAGTTTGGCTTGGATGGTAGTGCAGTTGCTCTTCTACACTCCTGATCGTCTGGATTGCTACCTTCACAGTTGCTTACGCTCACCTTGGTAACCTTACAGCAAACTTATCCCCCAACTTGGGCAACAGGCCACTCCCAGCTCATTCACATGAGAGCCACACCGAGTCACGGTTTATTGGCGTTGTTGGCACGGATTCTGTTTTGGTTGACACAGGAGGATTGGAGGCAGGAGATACAGGCAGATTGGTTTGGCCTTTCCTCTTCTCAGAGGATCTTCACAACGCAGACTGCTCAGTCTAGCTTCGCTTCTTCATACAGGATGATCATGGTGCAGACAGCTTGGTCTGACCACACCTCTTCTCAAAGGCCCTTCACAGTGAGACTGTTGAGTCTGGCTCTTCCCTCATCTTGGATTACCCTACCTACTGACAAGACACCATCCGGTGGTGGTGGTCCATGCGGTCTATCGGTGACTACTGCAGCATACGGTAGCTTCTACGGTGCAGACTGTTTAGTCTGGCTTTCATTGTTTCGGAGGACGTTTACGACGCAGATTGCTACATCTGGCCTTCTTGGAAGTTTTCACAGCTTAGCCACCTGGCCACATTGGGTTACTGTAAGGTGCAACGGAAGTGAATGTTGAACTTTGCTCAAGATGAGTGCTCCGAACTGTGCTCAAGGGTTCCTTTTACTTACGGAAGTGAGAGCCTTCCGTTCCTTTAGTGAGAGGGTGCAAATGATCACAAACAAAGTGGATAAACACTGTGAATGAAGGTGCTAAGACTGAGAGATAGAGAGAGAAGAGAATACGACACCAGAATGTTGTCAAACCCTCCTCCAAGGGCCCCTCTCTCGATGGCGAGAGAAGTCTATGCTATTGATTGCGCAAATATAATACAAGGTGCTAATGCAAGTTCTTGATGCTATGATGCAACGAGGATCTAAGTTGGTGACGACGGCGACGACGGTTGGCTGAAAACGCTATCTTTAGGGACACAAAAACGCTGATATGTCTGGCTGAAAAACGCTGTTGTACTGGCTGAATATCGCTGCTGAAAAACGTTGTCCAGCAAGCCTAGAAACGCAGTTGATGCTGGTCTAAAAACGCTGATGCTGCAGGTTCGAAAATGCTGATCCAGCAGGGCTGAAAACGTTGGCACTGAACACTGATGGTACTTGCTAGAAACGCCAGGCCTTGCTGAGGGTTCTTGCGTGAGAAGAAACTATAGAGGGCCTGCTATAGGTTCTACCTATGCTCTCTTGATTTCTTCTGCTGTATTGAGTGACTGTCAGTTTTCTTTTATATTAACTTAGCAAATTTGCCCTACCTAGTTTCCCAACAAAGTCGCTTATTAATAATAAGTGAAAAATGGCTAAAATATGGAAAAAAGGTTCTGTGCACTGAAAAATGCTCCTGATGGCTATTGACTGTAACGCTGATGATCATGTTGTGTGCAACCAAAGGAAATGCAACTACTTAAGTGTCTGGACATGCACAACCTGCGCACAGGCTCACAAAGGTGCCAAAACACTTCCTAAGATGACATGAACCCTGGACTTGAAGTACCTTGTCCACATGCACATAGGGTTAGATGTGCACGTGACATCCCCTCCTTTTGAAAGTGAGGTACTGGTACCGATCTCCATGGCTTCCTTGTAGGCTGCCAACAATTCGGGATAATCTTTGAAAAACTCTTCATCGACCCACACTGCTTTGTGGGTTCCTCGATCCTTGAACTTCAAAAATTATTGTCTGACTTGTTTCTTTGAACCATGGCGAAATGGATGCAACAACACTTGCTCCGGCTCCATGACTTATACTTCATTGATGATCTCAGGCTCTTCTTCTTCAGAAATGTCCTCTGGAGGTGTTCCTCGAAACACTTTCAACCAAGAAACATGGAAAACATTGTGCATTGACCATGGGTTAGGCAATTGCAATTTCATCGAAACCTCATTTACCTTTTTAATGACAGGAAATGGACCATACGTTCTGAAAGACAACTTTGAACACTTCTTTCCAACTTGCTTAAGACGTTGCTTCATGATTCTTAAATACACCCAATCCCCTAGCTTGATCGAAACATCCTAACGATGCTTGTTAGCCTGGCGTAAGTAAGACTCATCAGCCTTGCTTAGCCGAAGCTTCACACTCTCAGAAATCTCATCCAACGCCTGACTTTCAGCATTGGCATTAGGCATTTGACTAACCGAGCAAGTCAAAAGTGACTGGAATGGACAACCAAAAGCTGCCTCATATAGAGTTAGACCAATGGCAGAGGAAAAAGAGTCATTCAAAATAGTCTGAACCAATGGGAGATAGAGCTTCCAATGAGACTGCTGATCATCAAAAGCCAACTGATTGTAAATCTTTGTCTGACCATCTGACTGTGGATAAAAAGCGATGAAAATTTCAACTTATCAAAATGTTCAAAGAGTGCGCGCCAAAAATTGGACGTGAACTTAACATCCCTATATGAAACAATTGATTTTGGCAAACCACAGAGGGGGTACCAATGCTTTATGAACAACCGTGCTACATCTTGTGCGGGGACTGTGGCCTTACAAGGAATCAACATGCAGAACTTGTTAAAACGGTCAACAATTGTCAAACATTGAGTGTTCCTTGAATGCAAACTAGGTGAAAGGTTAATCACAAAATCCATGAAAATATTTTAAAAAGGTCCATCGGGAATAGGTAGCGCAAGCAAGAGGCCTTGCTGCTTACCTCGAGGAGCTTTTACCTTTTGACAAATAGTGCACTGTGTGACATAACGAAACACATTCTTTCACATTTTAGGCCAATAAAAGAATCTTTCTATTTTTTCCACAGTGGTGTTCGTTCCCCTGTGCCCACCCGTGAGAGAGTCATGTGCATCGTGCAATACGGACCACGGTTGTCCTGAGACAGGACAACACAGATAGACGGTGACGAAAATATAACAAACCATCACGAATGAGATAGTTGCTAGGCCCTTGGGAAGTAAGAGCCTACAACCATTGCTTACCAAACTTGGAATCTGCGTACTGGTTCTTCATGCTGTCAAAAGATACACCCTGAAGAGAAACTGTGGATCTTGACTTAAGAGCCAGGATCTATCCTTTGCAACTTAACGCATCTGCAACAGGGTTAGCTTTTCCAAGCACATACTGAATCAAACCTTTAAGTTGCTCAAAAAATTGTGACCGCCGTGCTTGGCAATCACTCCAATGTGCACTAGGCATAGACTGGAGCCACTTGAGGGCGTCGTGATCTATGCGAACTGTGAACTCTCTACCATACCAAAAATGCTTCCAATGCTTAAGAGAGTGAATGACAGACAACAGTTCTTTATCATAAACTGAATAGTTCTTTTCTGCACTATTGAGCTTTCGACTAAGGAAACAACTAGACGACCGTGCTGCTGAAGCACAGCGCCTATGGCGACATTGCTCGCATCCGTCCATACCTCAAAGGGGTCATCCCAAGAGGCAAGGATAAGACACGACGCTTCTGTCACCGCAACCTTGAGAGCTGCGAAAGTCTCCGGGCAAATCTACACGCTGTCGACGAGTCTTTACCCCTTTCAAAACATCTGTCATGGGTACGGCAATGCGTGCAAAATTCTCTAGGTGTATGTGTGTTCATCTTTCTTGATGATATCTCATTTTTTCTACATCGTGGGAACAACATGAAAAGAATGTAGAAAGGGTACTAACCTGTTTGGATGAGTGTCAGTTGTACATTGCAGCTAAGAAATCTGAGTTTTTTCTCACTGAAGTTACTTATCTGGGTTATATCATTTCTGTAGAACACGTCAAGCTAGACCCTGCGAAGGTGGAACAGGTACGTGATTGGGATTTGCCCAAAACTGCATATAATGTGTGTTCTTTTCTTGGTTTATGTTAAGCATATAGTTCGCACAACCATGCAACGGTTAAATGTACCCACGGGACCTATTAATCCAAAAGGCATGACTACATATTCCCATTGCCCTCGCTCTGTACGAAAAGCGATCTTGAAGATATCGCCCTTGAATACCCTTACCTGATGGTATCCAATTTTGAGATCAACCTTACTGAAAACCTTTGCCCCATTGAGTCTATCGAGGATATACTCAATGCGAGGCATCGGAAACTTGTTCTTGATAGTCATCTTGTTCAATGCCCTGTACTCAACACACAAACGAGACGAACCATCCTTCTTGCGGACAAACAAAATAGGAGCAGCAAAAGGACTTACACTTAGACGTATGAATCCTCTGGCCACCGACTCAGTGAGTTGCCGCTCTTAACTCACTCAAACGATAGGGAGCCTTACTGACACGCTGTGCCCCCTCCGTGAGCTCGATGCGATGGTCCTCCGGCCGCTCGGGTGGGAGATGGGGTGGAAGATCATCCTGCAAAAAGAGATGCTTAAACTTGGTAAACAAGGTTGAATACCTGTCTGAGCTTGAATACTCTAGGTAACTCAAGCAGCATAGATGAATGCCGCTTGTGCTCCTCGTCGTAATTCACGCTTTGCCTGCACATGAGAAATGAGAGGTAAAGAATGCAAACCCTCCTCAGCACAAATGATCATGGGAGAGTCACTTTTGGCATTTAATATGAGAGTATTGTCCTCCCAATCAATGAGAGGATTATGCTCACGAAACCATCGACACATCCTGAAAGAGGAGACACAGCAAATTTCCTACGGAAGGCAGCTTGATGAACTGTAAACAATACATCACGGCACTCTTGCATGATGAGAGAGTCCATACCGGGAGCAAAGTCAGACACCTTGAGAGGAGATGTCTGACTAACCTCTAGGCGGGCTCTCTCTACAAGAGAGGCACTAATCACATATACAAGAGAGGCACTAATCACATCATGTATACTACCTGGATCAAACAATATGCCAAAACGTTGACCCTTCACATGACCATAACACTTCATGAGAAACTCATCAAGGTGTGTACAGAAACATGTGATTACTCAGATTGATTCATTAAAGTGCTTGCGGTAGCTGTGGGTTCTTTAGATGGGGCTGTCTTAGGACAAACAACTTTAATGTGACCCTTGACGTGACATTGATAACAACAACCTTCCTTAGCATAAATGACTTGTTCTTTTGTCGTTATGTATCCTCCTGTAATTCCTTTTGCGGCTTTTTCATCCGGGGTTAGCTTGGGTTTAGCAGGTGTTTTAGCTTTACCCTTAGATTCATTTTGTGAGTTCTTTTCCGAAGGATTAGAGGAAGATTGGCTAGAAGAGTTAACATTCTTACCATTCTGAGGGTTCTGAGAAGTCTGAGAGGTACTTTGAGAAGTCTTGTTCTCCTTAGGCTTTCCCTTATTGTGCTTCATCTCTTGTGCGAGAGGAATCGCTACCGCCTTGTTGAGATCGATTGGATCGAGTACCTCGACATCATACTTGATATACTCGTCCAATCCATAAAGGAATGCCTCCTTGCGCTCATCATTCACCATCCACAATCCCACATCGAGAAGGAGGTGCATCAAATCAACCCCGAAGGTGCCTCTTCCTAAGGAGTTACCGCGGTGATTTATCGTCATCGAGTCATTCGAATCTGTATTGAGGTATTGCATTGTGTATACATTCCATTTACGCAATCTAAAGAAAATACCACATCGGCAACAATTGTGGAGGGTCCTTGAGAGGGTTGGTTGGGACCCCATCAGGTGTCGCTCTCTTCTTCTCTCTCTTTCTCTCTCCCTTTACACATTTCTATTGCATTCGCTCAGCCCCTCTCTGCAAGGGAAAGTAAAAGGAACATTCATTGAAGCATAAAGCATTCACTAACGCAAGAAAGAAATTGAAGGATTTGTGGAAGTTTAACACTTGATCTTCACCATATTCAATTCCGTTGCACCTAACAACAACTCTCATGAGTCATGAGAGCCTTGAAGTTCACTTTTTTCACATGCACTTTTCTTTGCATGATACCCGAAGTGGATTGTAATTTGTAACCAAGGATGTATTTTTTGATCTGTCCTATAGGTCAACTTTGGCCTTGACAGGTCTCTCTCTCTCTCTCTCTCTCTCTCTCTCTCTCGTCACCACACCTTCCCCTGCACTTTGACATGGTATCAACCTAGGCTTGCAACAACTAGTGGATCCGGAACATGAGTCATCCCTGTTGGAGGCTACCGTTGGTTAGCAAGCAGGGGGCGAATTCCGGCTATGTTTTCGTTGTGGAGTGCACCCTTATACCAACATTTTTGCTTCAAGAGGGGGTTGCTCTGTCCTACACTGTTTTTGTCGTGAAGAACCCTTGTGTACCTGCGTTTTTCGACCTGTTTTTGACCAAGTGTTGCTGATTTTCAGCGTGGAGTTAGACAAGATCCGGGCTGTGTTTTGAAGAGTAGGAGGTGATTTGAGTGTGACGATTTGTCAGCCAGCCAATTAGAAACTTTTGTGCAGCAGAGGGGACTGATTTTGAACCAATTCCAGCCAGAGTTCCTACCCATTGGAAATCCCTTTCGACCAGAGGCTGCTTGCAGCCTTAAAACTCGGTTTGCACCTATCTACGGTGGACATACGACATTCTCTCGTGCCTAGCATCAACCCGATATGTTGGAGATGGACAATGGAGATATGTTGCTATACACCGACACAGACATGGTTTTTCTAACTTTCATTATGACTGCATGCTCTTCTCAGGCAGATGTGTTTAGTACTAGAGATGGTTGTAACTAGTCTATACCCTTGTACCTATTCTCTCGGGAAGGTGATGAGTTCTATTATATCCAACAATATGTGGCCTTTGGGAGTCAAGTGGAGAAGTTGTTGGCCAGAGGTGGTGATGTGTTGTCGTTCTTGGAGAAGCTTGTCATCTAATTCCAGTTTTGTACGTATCCCCTTGTCACCCCTATATGGTGGCCTTGCATTCTTGTTCGAAAAGGAGAATCATTGTGTTACCTATTCTTAAATGGAACAGCTAGATTGATGATAGAAAAGCGTGGCCATTAGGGGATGCACAAGGGGGCAGAGAGAGAGAGAGAGAGAGAGAGAGAGAGAGAGAGAGAGAGAGAGAGAGAGATGCTCTCAAGTGGTGGACATGGCGTGCAGCGTTGTGCAAGGCGCAAGGGCAGCGGCCTGGTGGCGATATGCGGTGGTTTTGGTGGTGGCCTCGCTTGAAGGTATTGCAACTACCTAATAACCCCAGCTTTATAGCCTGAGGAGATTGGTACCTCTTGCACAGATGTCTAGATATAGCAGAAGTAAAAGGCAAAGAAGTAATATACTTATTACTTCTCATGCTGGTGAGAGATCCAAGGAGGAGGTGATACGGCGTAAGTGTGGAAAGCAGGGGCATATTCGAAGGGATTGCTCGAAGAAATCAAATTCTGATTGGAAGTCTACTAAGGTGGCTTCACTTGCACCTATTCCGACCTTTACACACTCGGTTCACCTACCTTCATCTTCATCAAGGACTCACAAAGACTTGCAGATGGATAGCACTCTTGCCAGATTTATTTATCAACACCAGGCCACTCGGTGGCTCCTAATTCCTTGGTACTCGGCATAGCCTAAAGGACCTATTCAATCTTTGAACGATGGTGTGGCAGACCAATCAAAGGTTGTATATCTTTGTGATACTCAAGTGCACATGTTGGCTTCTAGCATTGTGAGTCGGACATTGAAGCAAGATGGCTCGACTAGTTCCCAGCGAAGGCATGGCCAATCTCCTACTTTTCCTATAACCTATAGCTATTAATGACATGCCCACACGGCATGGTGTACAAGTGGTGGAGCTCTCGCGAGTACGGCTGACACAAGCTTTCGGAGCCTAGCAGACACTAAGGACACTTGCACGCACTTAGTTGCCATTGGTGGACTGCGAAATTATGTAGAGAGGTGTGCTTGATGGATGGTGGACTTGACTTGCAAATTCCTCCTTCGCTCTTGGAGGTCCTAACCAGTACAACCTTTACAAGCTTCTGGAGCCTAGTGGACACTGACGGTTGCACGCACTTAGTTGCCATTGGTGGACAAGGTTGTCTACCCTGGTGCTCTGCAAAATTTTGTAGAGGTGTGCTTGATGAAGTGGTGACTAGACTTGCTAATTCCTTCTTCACTCTTGAGAGGTTTGATCAAACTATTGAACTAATCAAACCTCTCACCCCCTAATGTTGGTCAGCCTATGCACCAGCACACAATGCCAAGACCCGACTGATAGAAGTGACATCCTCTCCTTGACCTTTGAAAAAATCCGGATCCATCCAATAATACGCTCTCATCATAAGTGTTGTAGCTTGTAGTTCAGGGCTTGGCAAGGTTGCAAATGCCCCTGCATGAGTGCTTTTGTGTGTGCTCGCGCATGTGTGAGGAGGGGGGGGGAGGGGCGGACTATGTAAAAGAAATGTCTAGAACATCTATCCCTCACTAGGCCACTGAGATGCATGATGATGGAAACTAAAGTCCTGCTGCTTATCCTCCACAAGCTCTCAACGAACCCAACAAACAATCCATGCCAAGTGAGGGCATTACATGTGACCTGTTGCGCTTCAAGGTTCCCAATGTGATGCGGAATTGCAATGTCAAATCACCTTTTTTTTAATGAATCTGACTATCCTCACCATTGATTTTTACTACCACCATTTCACAAAGAGACAGTTATACAGGATAGAACAAAGGTGTATAGAAACAAAGGGCAAACAGGATAAAAAATGCTTAAGAAGAACAAGACAATAGACTCATTAATGCAACAAGAGATAAAGCTCGCTCACATCTAGAACCATACATTCGCTAGGATCTGTGTAAACTATCCATTTACTTTTGACACAATCTTGATACCCAGACATTCAATACTGTATGATCGCAGACAAAGCTTCTTCATGACTTTCACAATGTTTCAACCTTATGCAATCACTTGACACAGCAGGAATGCAAGGAGCTCCTTGCTTTGTGAAATCTTGAAAGTGAGCCCCTAGCAGATACATTACCATCTTTGAACCTTAAGACTGGATCTATTCATGGTCCCCTTACAATATAAACTTACATAACCAAGGCACCAGATTTCCATTTCACTACTTAGGCTGCCCAGACATGTGACGCTTCCACAAATGCTCATTAAAAAATTAGGGAATTAAACACACAGTTCTCCACATACACCATTGTCACTCCAACAAAAAAGCAGAAGCCTTTCTCTTCAATGAGAGGAGGAGGAGGTTCGGTAAAAAGGAAAGTTGACAAAGCTACCTTTCTGTGTTCTGTTGATATGCAAACAACAAGAAGAAAAACCTTCAGGACTATGTCTAGGATGCCAATCAGAAGACGATGCGAAAAAGGGGGGCAGTGTTATCAGGGGGAGGTGCAGGCAAAACCTCCCAGCGGCAAGGCTCCAGATCATTGGACACCGGGCAGTATCCTGCAATTGTTAGGCGCTCCTCACCTGCTGCACTTGCAGAGCCAAACTCAAAAACGCTCGTCTCTGGAGGAGACTGCTGCTGCTGCTGTTGGCTAGAAGTGACAGTCGAACTAGGGTTTGCAGGAGCGCCCTCTGCTTCCCCCTCCTTGGAAGCTTTCTTCTTGCGCCATCCTCCAAACAGGCCCATATTTGCTGTCGCTGCCTTGCTTGTGTTAAGCTACAAAATGTCCAACCAGCCATATACACTTTTTAGATTTTATTTTGGGAAAATTACCAAAATACCCCTCTAGTTTGTGGAAATTCCCAATTAACCCCTCACATTTCAAAAATTCCCAAAATACCATTGTGTCTATTTTGGTTGGATTGTTCAAGATTTTCTACTCTTTATTCCTTTCCGACAATTGAGATCCATTTTCGAGTGGGTAGCATGTAATTTGTCACAAATTACCTCACAAAAAAGGGCAATTATGTTTAAAAATAGTGAAGCAATTCATCCTCAAAGCCTACATAACCAACTTAAATTCTAGTTTTAGTATCTTGTATTGATAGACAATCAAATATTTTATGAAGAGCTACAAATGTTTTTATCTTTGGAGAAATTTAATCTCAAAACCAGATTTTGGAAAACTTGAAGGGCATTTTGGGAATTTATGACAAAATGTCGAGGGTAACTTGGGAATTTTTGAAATTTGAGGGGAATTTTGGGAATTTCCATAAATTAGAGGAATATTTTGGTGATTTTCCCTTTTATTTTTTATTGAGTAGGGTAAAGGAGCGAGCAATTGGAGCCCTTAATATCCTGGGTCGTTGGCTTCCCAGAAAAACCTCCTCCAATAATGAGTCTCATTCCAAATCGGAGGCGATGAAATTGCAACGCTTCTAGCTTCCACTAGAGTCCACCATTTCAAGCAAGGAAGAGCGCAAATCTGGGGTCTAATTGTCACGTCTCTGCTGCAAAAACCTGCATCGCGAATGGTACCTTGTAGATTGCGAGCAACACCGAAATGTGTTTTCTTGTGTTAAAAAAAAGGGTCAATTACAAAATTGCCAAGGGGGTAAATAGGTTCGTAGTTGACACCAAGGCTTGAACCCACGCCCAAGCAAATGAGGTTAGGACAAATCCTCACTATTGTAACCACAATTCCAGCATGCTTGTACGTAATATGATGTTACAAACTACTAAAGAAATGGGGGGCGGCTCGTCCTTAAAGAGGGGGCCGTCTCATAATTTTCTCCTTTACCCTAGGAGATTTTGCAATTGGTTTCTGAAGTTAGTGCGCACCCATTACCTGGAAAAGTCGTAAAGGGAATGATCATGGAGGGTCCCCGATATCATCACTCGTAGTCTCCTTTTCTCAATTTTCACAAAGGAGGAATGGTGGAATACAACCTCCCTTTATGACCTAATATGAAAAAGGACGAGAGTTTCTTCGTGAGGATAGTAGCGGCTACCACTTAGGCCTACTCTATCGGTGTTATCGATGGTAGTGGCAATGTCTGCAAAGCTAACTTTCGCAACAATTGTTGATTTGTAATGGTGCACAAAGCCTTGGCTGAACATGGTGGTTGGCATAACCTTGGTGACTAATGCCAACGATGCAGATTTGCGCTCAAGTTTATGTGATGAGAGAAAGGTAAATGGAAGGAGGATTTTTTTTGTAAAGAAGGGGCCTTGTGTTGAAGCTGTTGATGGTGGTGAAGACACAACAAAACATGGGTGCCCTACACCTTGCTCCTCAAGAACAGCTGCTTGGTGCTGGTAGCACTCCATCAATTCTTGATATTGTAAGCTTTGTTGATAGTAGTGCCAGTGCTGGTGGTGGACGTGGTGTTGTTGCTACTACTAATGTTGATGGTGATGATGATGGGAGGTGGCACATCAAAGAACATATTGTGATGAGAGGTAGCATCGAGCACAGTAGGTTAAAGTTTCTCTGGGTTTGCATATTCATTTTGCTAGCAAAGCATTGTGTGCTTTTGCTTAATCTTTGTCTCTGAGTTTTGTCTCACTTTCTTTGCACATCTTCCATATTGGTGTCCATTGCATTTGTGTGTAAGATGTAGGCAAGTGAGATCTTGCGATGAAGAAGGTAAGGAAAGACCCATAAGTCTACAGAGAAAGGGTTGGCATGAGTTTTGGGTTTCTAGATTCTAGAAATTATGTGTTCTTATGCCGCTAGTCATAGAGCCAATGGCTTCAATTTCAAAGGTTGATCCACATGTCGAAGGTGGTAGGAGCCACAAAGCTTATTGATGACGTAAATAGAATAGATGTAAAGCAGAAAGGTAGCTTTAAGTGTGGCCGTAACACATGCATAAGAGTACTAATGGGAGCTCGTATTTGGCCTTTCTAGCATGGGAATGGTGTATGGGGATGTGGGTACCTCTCGTCTCTATGTACTATTCAACAACTCCTTCTCCAATGGCCTAATTCCCATGCGAGATGACATCCTTGGCCTTGTCTCCCTCCTCTTCTAGCACCTTCTTGTTTCTCCTGCTCGTCAAGTATGTGCTTATCATTGTGAATGCCAACAACAATGGCAACAATGGCGCCTTTAAGCTTAGTGCGCTTCCTATGGGTCTTCATCTCCGAGTCTTTGTTCACCTTTTCCAAGTTTTCTTGCGTGTTGTGCCTTTGTGTGCAAGAGCGCATCGGTATCCACTACATTCATGTGTAGGATGGAGAAATTTAAGGAACGACTCATAAGGGTGGAGGGAGTTGAGTTTCTACACTTAGCTTTTGGCAATTATGTTGGGTTACTCTGCTACACACTCATGTATTAGATGTCTGTGAATTTTTTTGTGCTTGCTCTAGCACTAGATCAGTCAAAATCATCTGACCATTTCCATAGATATGTGAGATATGTACACAAAAAGGTGGTCCTCCCTTCCAAAGTCCACTTTACAAAGGGAGACGAGGGGAGCTGTAGACATCTTACATCTTATAACATCACGTCATGAGGAAGCAATACTTTGTTGCTCAAAATCCACATCTTCAGTTTCCCCTGTTGAGTTTAGGCAAACTTGTCATTCATTGTCATGTTACACACTTGCATGTGTGCCGTTGTCACTCTGAGGCTCTCTCCATTCAGTTCCCCCTTTCATTTCATAGTCCCCTTTCTCATTATTGTGTTGATAAAGTACGCTTCTGCTACTGCCACACAACTCTAGCTTGGATACATGGTATCAAGGAAGAAGTACTTCTACATGATGAGGACTTATTTTTGAATGACGGTGTCTCTTGTTTTTGTATTTTTGTAAGCTAAAAGAAATTTGATATGATGTATAGTGATCTGCAAGGCTTGTACACATAAAGAGCTTGTGAATAGATATTTTCTGATTCACTAAAGACATTTCGAGGCCCATTAATCTCATTTTTGGAAGGCTTCTCACATATTACACCAAGGCTTTTGAACTAACTATTAGCCATTTTGAGGACCCTTCTCCACCAAATTTGACCTTCAATCTACTCCAGCAAGCCTCTTATTTGAATATGCACTGTAATGGAATTTGCCTATTCAATTTGAGAATAGCGGAATTTAATGAGAGTACTTTCAAGAAATGATTTTGTGAGCATAGCGGGTAGACATAATTGAAGATAGCAACATAATCATAGCAATTAGTTAACTTGGCATAGACAATACTTTTGCAAGAGAGAGAGTTTAGAGAACATGACAACAATTGAGGACCGGATTTATGTGGAGCCGGTCCCCCCTCCAATAGGCATTTGTATTATGATTTCTCCCATAAAGAGAGACTTGTTACAATACAGTCTTTGTGTTCCTTGTGACCTAGGTGATGCCATGAAGATGGAAGGCTTCATGCACCACAAACATAACATAAACTTGAAGAAAGCTTTAACTATCCCAAGCCTCAGTCCCAAGACCTCAAACACCTTCGAAGGTGGAGAGAGCTAGCAGGGAATGAGGGTAGGGAAGAGGAAAAAGAAACATTTCGTAGGAGAAAGAATTAGTTCCTCACTTATCATACTCTTGTTGCTAGCATACATAATAGCATAGTCATGAAGAAGAAGGAGATGGCAAGCTTAAGCATTGAAGCATGGCTCTTGGTTGGATTTGCACTCCATAGCCAAGAGTGTTGGTGTAGGCTCTCAACCTCTACTTGCTTGGAGAGGGAGCTCTTGCACTTTGCATAGCACACAATGAGAGAGATCGTGAGTGTGTGTGGGTGAGTATACCCCTCAAGCAAGGCCCTAGCTAGCTTGGGTCGACCCCCCCTTGTAGCTCATGCTTGAAGCTCATTGGACCCCTCCAGGCCTAGCCAATCACAAGCAGGAGCCATTACAAGCAACATGGGTAGCCTTGGGACAAGTGTCCCCCTTTGCCCTTTGAGAGAGAGGACTTGATAAATGAAAAATCAATTAGATAATTCAAGTAATTTATCATTGGACCCCTTTGAAGCTTAGCCAATAGGCTTCAAGCAACACATGAAGGTAACATGGGTAGGGGCCTGACATGTGTCCTTGCTGCCTCTTCAAGTTGGGGCTTCCCTTGTGTGTGTGAGTGGGTGTTCTCTCTCTAGCTCCTAGGAAAAGGGCTCGCCCCCCCTCTTGTAGGAATGATTTTGACTTTAGGTGATCAAGCACATTACTCATCAAGCATGACAAAGCACTTGAACTAGGGGGTGTTCCCACAAGCATCTCGTGCAAGCTTCTCAAGGCACCTCAAGTACCTTAATCATGCAGCAAGTCAAGCACCTCAAGCATGGAGCCAGTCAAGCACCTCAAGCATCTTAACCAAGAACCTCAAGCATGACAAACACCTCAAGCACGACAAGCACCTCGAGCTTGGGCCGGGTTCCCACCTCAAGCTCAGCCCTAGCTTACTTAAGGTCAAAGGACTTTTTACATACATTTATTGGAGGTCTTCAATGAAGCTAACCCTAAGGTCTTATGCTCCATTGGTTAGCCTTGCTCTTTGATAGACCATCTCCCTTTTGGGCCCCTTTACCATTGGCCCCGTGTTGAGATAGATCTATAAGCACACACCTATATCTTAACACTTGTTCCCGTTTATTCTCCCATATTAAGTGATCAATTTAATATGAGAAAATCATTTGGGTTAGTTAGATATTAGATTTTATGACATTACCTCTCTCTTGAAATCATAGTCGTCCTCGACTATGAGGTAGAATAGATAAAGTCTTAGTCATTAGTCAATCGTACTTAGCGGGTAAAGGATCCCTTTTTACCCTACGACATCTTTCCAAGATGGATGACTAATCCATTTGGTGCTTGGGAGACATAGCTGCCGCAAGCATGTCTGCTCTTTTAGTCCATTTCATTCTCCCATAGTAGAGTGACAAATTCTACTTGGTGTTTGAGAGACGTCGTCATCACAAACATGATTCTAAGCATGCATACTAGTTAAATTTGTGCACAATTAAAAAGAGGACTAGTCATATAAGACAAAAACATGAGTTATTTAAAAGAAATTTGTACATTTGCTTACTCTAATGTAGCATTGTAAGCATTGACAAGGTTCATACTATCCTTAAGTTGTACTCCTTGCATCCATTTAGCATCTTCAAAAGGATAATTTTTGAACTTAATAAGATACCGTCGGATAATCTTACCATGTCGTAGTACTTTGTCTTCATGCCGAAGGGTAGCTTCGGGTTGTAGCACCTCTTCTTGGTCTTCAACTTCGGGAGGGTCTTCAATAATTGGTTCAATTGGTGGCTCTCCTTTGTAGGGCTTAAGTAAGCTTACATGAAAGGCATTGTGTATAAGCCAATGGTTGGGCAACTTGAGTTGATAAGCCGTCTCATTGATAGGCTTCAAGATTTGGAAAGGACCATAGTATCTTTTTGCTAGTTTAGCATAATACTTTTGATGGCCCGTAGGATTTTTGCCCGTCGTTTGCCTTAATCGAGCCTTAGGAAACTTGAGTAAGACCCAATCATTTTCTTTGAACATTAAGGCTCTTCTGTGCTTATTAGCAGTAGCTTTTTGCCTTTGTTGAGAGATGGCTATAGCCTCCCTAATCTTTTGAAAAGATTCTTGTAGGTCACGGCTATACTCATCAGCGGCGAAGATCTTCCCATGTACTTTCAGTAGCAAGGGACTTTTAGGTCTTCCTTCTATGATCTCGAAAGGTGCTTTGCCTGTAGAAGTATGTACAGTATTATTGTAGGCATACTCTACTAGCGGTAAATACTTTTCCCATTGTGAGCGTTGATCTACTTCGGTAACATAAGTCTTGAGTAGATCGAGTATCGTAAGATTGGCTATCTCACTTTGGCCATCCGTTTGTGGGTGATAGGCCGAAGAGAAATTCAATCTTGTTCCTAGATTTTCAAAGAGACCTTTCCAGAAATTACTGGTCATTCTAGGATCTCTATCTGACACGATGGATGTGGGTAATCCATGGTGTTTGAAAATCTGAGATATGAAGAGAGTTGCCATTTGATGTGCCTTAATAGTCTTTTTGACAGGAATAAAATGTGCTTGCTTGCTAAACCTGTCGACTATTGTCCATATTCCTGTATTCCCATGGATAGACTTGGGTAATCCAAAGATGAAATCCATGGATATACTCTCCCATGGTGAATTTGGAATAGGCAATGGCTGGAGTAATCCAGGTTGCTTCCCTCTATCATACTTGGTCTTTTGGCATACTACACATTTTGAAACATACTCTTGTATGTCCACTTTCATGGTAGGCCAATAGAAATACGTCTCTACTCCTCGGAGAGTAGGTTGAATACCTCTATGCCCTGCATATGGGGGAGCATGGGATTCATACATAACCTTTTCACGAAGGGAATGGGTAACACATAGCCTATTGCCGTGGAGAAGATAACCATCCTGCAAGGTGAATGGTTCCTCTTTCTTCCCCAAAGCAAGGGCTGACATTATGTCTCTAAAGTCAGGGTCAGTAGCATACTCATCTATCATAGAGGATAATTGTGAGTAGCTATAGACACCGCATTAACTTTTGGTCGTCGTGAAAGTGCATCGGCAACTTGATTGTGCTTACCAGCTATGTGAGCAATATGGAAATTAAATTGCGAAAGAAAATTTGCCCACCTCATTTGTTTGTCAGAAAGCTTGGTTTGCGTCATGAAATACTTGAGACTTTGGTGGTCGGTTCGTAGGATAAATGGAGTCCCCAATAGGTAGTGCTTCCATGTGTCTAGGGCATGTAGAACAGCTAAAAGCTCTTTCTCATAAATGCCCAAGACTCGTTCATCACCATTGAGCCTTCGGCTCTCATATGCTATGGCATGCCCTTCTTGAAGCAAAACCGCTCCAAGGCAATCACCACAAGCATCACATTGGACCTCAAATGGCTTTGAGAGATCCGGAAGCATGAGGACTGGTTGGGAAGTAAGCTTCTCTTTGAGTTTTTCAAAAACATTTTGCTCCTTAGCAGTCCATACAAACTTAACGTTCTTCTTGGTTAAGTCGTGTAGTGGTCCTGCTACTTGAGAGAATTTTGCTATGAAGCGTCTATAGTATGCACACATACCAATAAAGCTTCTTAGCTCATGTAGATTCCTTGGGTTAGGCCATGATTTTATTACCTCTAACTTTGATGGATCCATACGAATACCATCGTGAGAGATAATATGGCCTAGATATTGAATCTCTTGAAGGAAGAATTCACTTTTCTTTTGGTTGAGAAAAAGTTTGTTCTCCCTCAAGGCTTGAAAAATCACTTGGAGATGTTGCTTATGTTCCTCCAAAGACTTGGAGTAGATGATGATATCATCGAAGAACACTCCAGTGAATTTTCGATATGGTCTAAAAATTTTCTCCATCAAACGATTGAACGTAGCTGGTGCATTAGTCAAGCCAAAAGGCATGACTAGATATTCATAAAGACCAAATGTTGTGCGAAACGCGGTCTTTAAGATATCCTCATCCACTATCCTTATTTGATGATAGCCACTCTTAAGGTCAATCCTACTGAAGTAGGTAGAGCCTTGTAGCTTATCAAACAGATCTTCTACCCGAGGTACGGGAAATCTGTTTTTGATAGTGATATGGTTTAGTGCTCGATAGTCCACACACATACGGTATGTACCATCTTTCTTTTGCACTAAAAGGATTGGAGAACAAAAGGGAGAGGAACT
This sequence comes from Adiantum capillus-veneris, assembly GCF_014529385.1. NCBI lineage: Eukaryota > Viridiplantae > Streptophyta > Polypodiopsida > Polypodiales > Pteridaceae > Adiantum > Adiantum capillus-veneris. The sequence goes on from NC_140957.1 coordinate 124,499,586, forward strand.
AGGCCTCACCATCCCTTTGTCTACCAGCTCTTGTACTTGCCTCATGATCTCCTCTTGTTGAGCTTGTGAGACTCGATAAGGAGGTTTGTTAGGCGGTGAGCTTCCTGGAAGGAGCTCAATACGATGGTCATCATCCCCTCGTTTTGGAGGTAGGTCCATAGGGATATCATCGATGAACACATCTTGAAATCCTTTTAGAAAAGTAGACAAGTCTAACTCTTCTTGATTCCTATCATTTTCATTTGATGAAACATTATTAGCTTTTAGAGACTCTTTGACATAAATCATGTACGCAGAAACTGAGCTCTTCATTGATTTATCAAAAGAAAGAGGATTTACAAGTTGAATAGTGCGACCACGCTCACTAGCATCTATATACATGTTCTTTCCCCTGTAGGTGAAGTAAATTCTCCTTTCAGGGAACTTCATGTTGGCAGCCATGCGATCAAACCATGGTGCCCCTACGATAACATCCTGATGTTGGAGGGGAGAGATGAAGAAGTCTTCTTTGTCGACATAGCTTTGGACATGAAGCCTCAACTTCCCAATCAAGGGAGTAACGGAGGCTTGTTGTCCCTTGAAAGCTGCATCAGCTGTTACTATATCTCCCATCTCAAAAGCTTGAATGCCCAACTTGGTGGCCAACTCTATTGATATGAAGTTGAGAGTAGAGCCAGGGTCAAACAAGATGAAGGCATCATGCTCTCTTACCTTTCCCCAAGCATAGGAGAGTGATGATCCTTTGCAATGAGCATCCTCTTTTGGAGCTTCGATGGTGGAAGCCCTAGGAGTCTCATTGCGAGTATTCTTCTTGGGGCAAGAACGATAGCCATGTCCTTGCTCCCCACACTTGAAACACTTATGGTCCTTGCGAAAAGCTTCAAGCTCTTCAGGAGAGAGTTTGTTTTTACCTTTGTAAACTCCCTTCTCCTTGGACCGATTGTTGTTGTTGTTGTTGTTGGAAGTGCCTTGGGAATTATTTTGAGCATTGGATTTCCCCTTTGCATCATTTTTATCTTTGTTTTCCATGGGCTTGACATTACGTCTAGCCCCTTGATGGAAATTGATGCGTGAAGCAACCATGGTGTGGTGGATTACTTCGGTAATAGTACCGGGCCGTTGAGAATTGATATATTCGGCCATCTCTTCAGGTAATCCCGCACAGAATTGTTGTCTTTGCTCGGCAAAGTCTATCTTTTGAAAGACAGTAGCTTTGAGATGTAAATCCCAAAACTTATCTACATATTTGTTGATAGACTCATGAGAGAGGAGCTTCAAGCCGCGCCATTCGGTAAGAACTTTATCTTTAGTATTGCTTGGAAGAAATTGCTTCATGATGGAAACTCGTAGAGTTTTCCATGTCTTTGGGGCTTCTCCATTGCCACGAAGGCTAGCCCACCATTGACGAGCTGATTTTTGGAAGTGCATAGCTACATGGCGTAGCTTGGAGGACTCTGTGAAGCCCTCGTCCCCAAAGGCCGCATCAAATTGCTGGATGAAGGCCAACACTTTGTCGGTAGCACCAAAGGTGCCATCGTAGGTGAGAAAAGAGATACTCTTTCCTCCCTCCTTGAACTTCTTTAGCTTTTGTGACCTTCGCCATGCAGGAAATGATTTGCGATGCCCTCCCCTCTTGTATTCTCTAGGAGAATAGCCATAACTTTCATCGGAAGAGAAGGAAGGTGAAGAAGAAGGAGAAGAGGGTGACCTCTTCCTAGCCCTTTTCTTCCTTTGTTTCCTCTCTTGCCTTTGAGAGTGATGAGGAGAAGGACTATGGGTTGCTCTTTTCCTCTTGGGAGGAGTAGGCGATCGTCTAGACCGCCTTCTTCGTGGAGCCACATCTTCAGAAGAACTTAGACTTTCATTGCTTTCTTTCTCTTTGGATTCCTCCTCTCGAATGGGAGAGAGTCTTCTTTTGGGGGTCTCTTCAAGAGGCCTCCTAAGCTCTCTCTCCTCTTGGAGAGGAAGGGAAATTCCATAGGCATGAAGTTGTTGAGTAACTTCGGCTTGCAAGGTAGGGTTGCCCATAGCTTGTTGCAACCTAGTCACAAGATAATTCACAAACATGGGAGCATCATCATTAGCACCTTCATGTGCAAAATCAAAGCTATCAATGTTCATTCTACTCTCTTGATTATTGTTAGCCATGTTAACAAAATTTTATGTATGTACTTAGTGTATGCTTTGGCAATTCAAAACCTTAGTTGCCACTCCTCTTAGCCTTTGAAAATCGGCTCTTAAGTATCTACACCCACGGCTCAAAGTGGTTAATTATAGAGAGTAGAGGAGTAGGTCTAACATAGCAGAGTTGCCAAGGGCTAGCTCCTTTCGGACTTCTTATGGCTCAATAATGGTAAAGCCGTAGGCAAGTCTAAAAAGACTCCATTATTAAGTCCAAAGCTCCCGAGGTGTGCACCATCCCCCACATAGTGGGCTTAACAAAACCGGTATTAGATCCCAGTTCCACTTACTCTATTATAATTAACAACATCAACCATTTATAGGCTACTTAAGGACCTCTCTTCTTAAGCAAGAAAAGAGAAACCAAATGCTCTGATACCAATGTAATGGAATTTGCCTATTCAATTTGAGAATAGCGGAATTTAATGAGAGTACTTTCAAGAAATGATTTTGTGAGCATAGCGGGTAGACATAATTGAAGATAGCAACATAATCATAGCAATTAGTTAACTTGGCATAGACAATACTTTTGCAAGAGAGAGAGTTTAGAGAACATGACAACAATTGAGGACCGGATTTATGTGGAGCCGGTCCCCCCTCCAATAGGCATTTGTATTATGATTTCTCCCATAAAGAGAGACTTGTTACAATACAGTCTTTGTGTTCCTTGTGACCTAGGTGATGCCATGAAGATGGAAGGCTTCATGCACCACAAACATAACATAAACTTGAAGAAAGCTTTAACTATCCCAAGCCTCAGTCCCAAGACCTCAAACACCTTCGAAGGTGGAGAGAGCTAGCAGGGAATGAGGGTAGGGAAGAGGAAGAAGAAACATTTCGTAGGAGAAAGAATTAGTTCCTCACTTATCATACTCTTGTTGCTAGCATACATAATAGCATAGTAATGAAGAAGAAGGAGATGGCAAGCTTAAGCATTGAAGCATGGCTCTTGGTTGGATTTGCACTCCATAGCCAAGAGTGTTGGTGTAGGCTCTCAACCTCTACTTGCTTGGAGAGGGAGCTCTTGCACTTTGCATAGCACACAATGAGAGAGATCGTGAGTGTGTGTGGGTGAGTATACCCCTCAAGCAAGGCCCTAGCTAGCTTGGGTCGACCCCCCCTTGTAGCTCATGCTTGAAGCTCATTGGACCCCTCCAGGCCTAGCCAATCACAAGCAGGAGCCATTACAAGCAACATGGGTAGCCTTGGGACAAGTGTCCCCCTTTCCCCTTTGAGAGAGAGGACTTGATAAATGAAAAATCAATTAGATAATTCAAGTAATTTATCATTGGACCCCTTTGAAGCTTAGCCAATAGGCTTCAAGCAACACATGAAGGTAACATGGGTAGGGGCCTGACATGTGTCCTTGCTGCCTCTTCAAGTTGGGGCTTCCCTTGTGTGTGTGAGTGGGTGTTCTCTCTCTAGCTCCTAGGAAAAGGGCTCGCCCCCCCTCTTGTAGGAATGATTTTGACTTTAGGTGATCAAGCACATTACTCATCAAGCATGACAAAGCACTTGAACTAGGGGGTGTTCCCACAAGCATCTCAGGCAAGCTTCTCAAGGCACCTCAAGTACCTTAATCATGCAGCAAGTCAAGCACCTCAAGCATGGAGCCAGTCAAGCACCTCAAGCATCTTAACCAAGAACCTCAAGCATGACAAACACCTCAAGCACGACAAGCACCTCGAGCTTGGGCCGGGTTCCCACCTCAAGCTCAGCCCTAGCTTACTTAAGGTCAAAGGACTTTTTACATACATTTATTGGAGGTCTTCAATGAAGCTAACCCTAAGGTCTTATGCTCCATTGGTTAGCCTTGCTCTTTGATAGACCATCTCCCTTTTGGGCCCCTTTACCATTGGCCCCGTGTTGAGATAGATCTATAAGCACACACCTATATCTTAACACTTGTTCCCATTTATTCTCCCATATTAAGTGATCAATTTAATATGAGAAAATCATTTGGGTTAGTTAGATATTAGATTTTATGACATGCACCATCAAAGTTGTCAACTAAGATTATAGCCGCTTTTGCCTACCAGTGGTCAGTTCTTTTGGAAGACATTTCTTTTGACGTAGGCTTCGAATTGCGTTGGGCTCTTTCACAACTCTGTTTTTCAAGTAGGATCCTTGATATGGAGTTTTTAAGAGCTTATGCCATAGGTTGTCGATAAAAAATTTGATATCAGAGAGATAGACTATAGTAAAGGTGTTTCTTTAATGCCTTGTAGGACTATGGAACCAATGGCAAGCTCCAAAGCCTAAAAGTAGTATGTCATTATCAGTCATTGCTATTGGAAAGTGCAAATGTTATTGGATGAAATAGCACCAAAGTGAAGCAACATGCAACATCACTTGTAGAAAAGTGGATGATGTAATACTTTACTAGTGTTGCCATATGCACGATAGTTCTACAACCACTTATATAGAATCTTTAGTGTCATTTTTTGGGTGTGATAGTGGCATGCGTAGTATTCTTGTCGTTCCCTGCAACGTAGTAGTAAAATTAGTTCCTTGGCACGTAATTTCTTTTGTTGCTTGGCATTGAGAACTCTTTGCTAAGGAGCACCTTAACTAGCCCCGAGCTAAGGTGCAAAGATTTTTTAAGGTTTTTAATTCACTTGGAGTCCAAACATCCGTCTCTAAGCTTATAATGACATGTATGGATATTTACTTTTAAGATTTTGGGACATCTTAAATACAATGGTGTAGTCAAGATCATTGAATTTTATCTCTCTCTCTCAATTGTCATGCATAGAAATAATGAATGAATTAGTTCGTGTAGATGTAGATATTTTAGAAGGGAATTAATTATTTTTAAGTCAAACATCTCTTCCTGGGGTGATGTATGAGGCACATGGATGCTTCATTCTAAGTAATATTTATCAAATTTAACTTTGGTTTTTAGCTTAGACTTGTGTTTTCTATATGTGTTCTAATAAAACCATGTAACAACATCAAGAAAGTGTTGTCTGTAGGTGTTTGTAATGTCCTTTTGTTTGTATAAGAAACCAAGAATGGACAGATTCTAAAAGTAACTTATTTTCCATCTTTTGAATGGGAACATTGTAAGATTGTGGTCAGAAATTTTGTGCTAGAACTGCTTGAATATAATTTTGCTTGCAAATAAAGATTGAGTTCGAAAACTCCTTGTTCAAGGGTCATGTGTCTTCTCTCTTCATTGACTTGTTATAGCAACAACATGGTCTATGATCTCTTCAGGTGTTTCAACCATGCTTAGTATTGATTGTCTTATCTCTTTTATGATGGTGCAATATCATAATTTTGCTCATAATTCTACTTTGCTCGCTTTTTTTTCGCTCGGATAAATTAAATCCTTGTTTATAATTGTACATTGCTTCTTTTGTATCTTGTTTGTTGGAATTTACTTGCACACCCATGAATGATTTCGCATGGTTAAGGTGTAGTTTAACGCTACCAAATTGATTATTTTTAGCTTTTGGCATTTGCAAAGGGGACAATTAATTCAATCTTGCTAGTAATCATCATTGTTCTAATTGGATATGTATCATGCAATGGTGCTCATTTGCATAGTTGATTGGATTTTGTGGTAATCGTCATTTTTACATTTGGATACTTATCACATGATGGTGCTCATGTGCTTTTTTTTTTGTCGCTCCTAAAAACATCCTAGTAGCACCCAACACTTTGCTTGCTATATGTATAGTGGGTCTCAATTGCATGTTTTATTTTTGGCATAGAATGTCATTGAAATGTTTTCAAATCTTCCAATTGGTAGTGCCCCATTGTTACTGGATGGTTGGCTTTCCCAATGGATGAGCAGCATTTGTTGATCAAACCGCTAGAGTAGCATTTCAAAACTCCACATTCCATGCTAATTGTTTAATATATGGTGAATCTGAGCCTTAAGCAATATCATTTTGTTCAATTTTTGGCAAAATTAGTTTTTTTCTTTGCTCAAGTTTTTGCCTCAAATAGCTCATCATCTGTTTTTATGGTTTGTAGAATGAGTAGGAGGGTTCCTCCTTCTCCTCCAAATGATGTTGCTTGTCCAAGTGATATGGCTATAATTTTTTTACTTTGCAACGTGAGGGTTTAGACATTGGTTGCTTTGTAAGATGGTGGTTTTCCTGCTTGGATGACTTTACGATTGAGGATGCCAATCATGTATTTACTTTTTGTGCATCATCTCCTTTTTTTTGGTTTGAGAAGTACAAGGCTCATAAGGAATGACATAAGATGATAGTTTGTCTTCTTGGATGACTTTACGATTGAGGATGCCAAGCTCTCTTCCTGTATCAATACATTTAGGAATATAGAGGCCACAAAAGTTAAATGAACTTTGTTCTTGGAGGGATACAAGGGCCTCATTTTCAATCTCAATGATACCCCCAAGATGAAGGTAATCTATGGTCTATTTCCAGGATCATGTTCCTCCCAAGCCACTACATGCAAACGTTTGAGGAGCTTTCTACACAGGCTACTTTGAGATTGACTCCACAATCTTCATGCCCATGTGCAAGGACCTACGACTAAGATTTGTAGCCTATACCCTCCATGAAGGCAACAATCCACTAACACAAATCTACAAGCCTCATGAGGAGGATCAGGTGTAGCAAACGATGTTGGCCTTCCAACAATATGTGGACGAACAAAAACAAAGAAAGCCCCTACTCAAAGAGTAAAGTCTTGTCAGGGACGACGAGAAGCCAGGAGGGGGTGTGTTGAAGCAAGGGACTCACTCACATAAGTTTTGACGGGTCTACAAAAATTCATCCACTAACTCATGCATTTTTTGCCTAAGCCGATAATGTTATTCATGGACTCGGAAGAATCTGATTGTAATAAAATAGCTTTGTATTTAATGAGAGACGAGATATCCTAGTCCACCACATTTTTGTAGTAATTATCCCTTTCTAGCCAAATACCCAATTTTTAACTCTGGGTAGATAAGCCAAAAGTTTGTAATTATTAGGGGAACGATTGAGCTTATGGAGTGAAGAGCACGCCTACACTTGCGCATTCACTACTCTTTGTATGGGTAAGCATTGCTAATGAAACTTCATGTGTTGCTTCCTCCCATTCTTGGCATCATGTACATGTCTAATGAGCTATATTTGAGTGAACGTGTGTGTGTGTGTGTGTGTGTGTGTGTGTGCGCAACACAATGAACGGTTTTAGCTCTAGGTCGGATTGTATGTTTATTTGCTTGTTGTGAGTCGTTAATGGTGTTTTAAGTCAAACTAAGCATGGCCAGAGGTAAGTAGGCATTAAGAGAGGCTAAACAACCCCTCATTCGTCATTTTTGGTGAAGGTAAGAGGTCGTAACAATTACGGTTGCTCACCTACCGACGGTGACTTTTGCAGGTTTTGTTGTTTGGAACCTATTGCCTATAGCATAGAGACCTTGAATCTCAAGTTTCATGTCATTTGGAATTCATTTGACACTAGTAGAGGAGGCCACGATGAGGATCTTTTTTACCCAGTGGCTAAGTGTTACAGTTCATTACATTTATCTTTAGGTAGGAAGTCAGTGAGGCTTGCTGATCTCTCAGGTAGACCTAGTAGCCGTGCGTTCTCTTTTGGTTGCCTTGTAGGTCAGGAGACTCTTGTTGATGGTTTTAGTGCTTTGTGCATTGAGTCCACACTTTGAGTTTTAAAGTTATTGTGTATAGTGGTTGACTGCGATAAATAGCGTTTTTTGTGACAGATATACATGGATGATCTTTGTGTTCACTCTATCCTTAGGGCAGAACACAAGGAGCATCTCAGAAAGGTATTTGAGAACCTAAATCTTGAAAAATGTGTCTTCATGATAAGAGAAGGAAAAATCCTCGGCATATTGTCTCTGAAAATGGTATATCTATGAATCTTGACAAGATCCAGGTGATTGTAGAATTGCCAAGGCCAACTAATGCCAAGCAAGTATAATCCTTCATGGGACGTTGTGGGTACTACCGGCAGTTCATATACATGTATGCAGTCATTGCACAACCTTTGTATAGGTCAATAGTTGTGTTTATTTGGACTTGAGAGTTTGAAGACTCATTCAAGAAATGTAAGGATGTGCTTATTTTAGCACCAATGCTTAAAGCACCAGATTTGTATAAAATATTCCATGTTCACATTGGTGCCTCGGCATTTGCAATAGGCTGTATCTTTAGGCTGTATCTTGGCTCAACCAAGACAAGATACAAAAAATTTCCCAGTCTGCTACACTAGTAGACAATTGAACAATGCAAAAAAGAACTACACAACCATAAAACGAGAAGGGTTAGGTATAATATATGCAATAAAGAAATTTAGGCATTATCTTTTGGCCAACAAATTTGTTTTCTTCACAGAGCATCAAGCCCTCTTGTATCTAGTAAACAAACCTTGCAATACAGGGAGAATTTTTTGTTGGTTCATCATATTGCTAGAGTTTTTTACGATGGTGGTGAAGAAAGACAAAACACATCTTAGATCGGACCAACTCTCTAGGTTACCAAACGGAGAAGCACCCAAATGGGTAAATATACCTCTTCAACATTGAGATGGTTCCTAAATGGTCTCAAGAGATAGTCACACTTTTGACCTACGGAGGTGCATTTGATAGGCCGGAACATGACCTTAAGCAACAAACAATCAGGCAAGTCAAAAACTTTTAGCTTAAAGGAGGACACTTGTACCATCTGGCTCTAGAAAGAATATTGAGATTTTGCATAAGTCCAAAGGAATATGAATGTTACCTCATGGAAGCCCATGTACAGGACATAGCCTTTCATTGTTCCCAAAAAGAGACACACCAATGCTTAAAGAAACCTGGAGTGTATTGGCCAGATATGCATGCTGATGTACATAAATATGTCTTGAATTGTGCTACATGCAAGAACAATCCACATGTGGAATATGCCACATTGTTTCAGGAGTCAATATATGGTTGATTACCTAACAACGAGGATATTCCTTAAAAACATAATGTGGGCTAGACAAAGAGCTATTGAATTGGAGGCTAGAGAATTCACCTTAATTGAAAATCAACTTTACAAAAAGGAAAAGATAACCAACTCAGGATGTGTGCAACAAAAAACGCATATCTGCCTATCTTGAAACAAGCAGAAGGAGAAATTAGTGGAGGCCATTCCTCCAAAGATAAGACAACTAAAATTGTCTTAACTACTAGAATATGGTGGCCAACATTGCACATGGATGCAAAAGAATATGTTAATAAATGATGTGAAGATTGTCAACGCACCAAAGCACCTATAAAAAGAGAGGAGATTCCATTACTGCCAATGATGGGAGCTAGGGCATTTTCTAAGTGGGGATTAGATTTTGCGGGACCAATCTCACCACCTGCTTACAGATCCCATGCCCAATATATCATTGTCGCCACTGACTATCTCACAAAATGGGATAAAGCAAAAGCCACACAAAAAACAGATGCTAGAACCACTGCACAATTTCTATATGAAAATATCTTTGTAAGATATGGATTACCCATAGAAATTGTCAGTGATAGAGGGACACATTTCATAAATGAATTTACTAAAAGTCTTCTTGATGAATTCGTATTCATAAGAAGTCTGCCCCATCTCACCCACAAGCCAATTGTCAGGCAAAAGCTACTAATAACACATTGTGCACAATATTGATTAAATTTGTGACAAATTCAAGAGCAGATTGGGACCAGAAGTTACATTCTGCTTTATGGGCATATAGAGTGGCCTATAAGACATCCATTGGAACAACACCGTACAATATGGTGTTTGGTCTTAACGCAATTATGCCTATCGAGTTCTTAATCCCAACTTTGAGAGTAGCTAAACAATCAGAGTGGATATGTCATCTTCAAGATTAGATGACTTCTACTCAAAGCATGAGCTTTGACATTTTCTTTCCCAAGTTGGTATTAAATAGTTGAAAAAATGTGTCAATCAAAAACTAAAAGTTTAGAGAGCATATATTTGATGCCTTTTGACCTTTTTTGATGCTAGAATCAAAACCTATTGAATAACGTTTTCAAATTCTAAGTGCATGAGCAACAACTGTGAGCTTCTTGTCATAATTCTATACTTAGATTCAAAGAATGGTTTAAAATTTAGGCTTTCAAAAGCAATTGGACGATGACCTTACATAAGTGCAATGCCTATAGCTTTTCCACTTGCATTAGTTACAACAACAAAGAATGGATGAGAAAAATCAAGAAGTTGCAAAATAGGTGCATTGGTCAATAATTCAATGTTTAGAAAGATTGGTCATGCAAGTAAGTCCAAACATATGGTGTGGTTTGCTTCGGTAGCAAGGTGAGATAATGTGCCTTACATTCAAAGTTTTTGACAAATTTCCTATACTAGCTATATAAGCCAATAAATAATGATAACTCATGCAGATGTTTAGAAGTTGTGTAGGAGTTCATTTTTCTTAGGGTCCATGTGAATACCACTTTGAGACACAATGTGACCTAGATATTCAATTTTGATTTTTGGAAGAAGGTGCTCTTTTAGGATTCAATATAGTGTGTTCTTCCTTAGCAGACCATATACATGGGACGAATGCTATTTATGCTCTTCCTCTAATTTACTAAACACAAGAATTTCATCTAAAAATGCAAACAGAAATTTTTGATAGTCAATGAAAATACAAGTTCATCATATGCGTGAAAGTGGCAAGTGCATTGATTAACTCAAATGGCATAACAAGAAATTTATAGTGCCTTGTTTGAAGCCTAACTACAATTTTATAGATGTCTTCTTGAACCGTTTTAACTTGATGACATCCTAATTTGAAGTTAGTTTAACTTAAAACAATAGCCCCTTTCACTTTGCCCAATAAGTCATTTATCCTAGGAATATAAAAGATGTTTTTGATACTGATCTTGTTCAAATCCCTATAGTCAACACATACATAAAAAGTCCCATTCTTCTTTTTGATAATAATTACAAGAGCTCCATATGGTGAACTACTAGGCCGTATAGTCTCCTATCCAGCAAATCATTATCTAGATCTATATCTCTTGTTGGGTAGAAGGATTTACTTTGTAAGGTGCTCTACAAGGTGATTCACCAAGAATGCTATCTATCCTATCGCCTTTAGGCCGTGAGAATGAAATTTCATGAGCAAATCATGCTTGTAATTGAAAGGAAAAATCCACAATCAATCACCACACTAAATCCCATTGCATGTGGGCATTTGAATTATACTATGTAGGTAAAAATTGTGACAAAAATAGCTTTTGAAATGCAAACCATGTGCATGAATGGTCACCATGTTGCTTCATTGCATTCCACCATAATGCAACATTAGCAGTAAGATGATTGGATGCACATTTGACTTTATCACACTTGAAAAATCTTCCATTGTGAAAATAATCATCTAGCTAACTAACCCATGCCAACACTGTGCTTGCATCGTTGGTATCATCAAAATCCTCAAAATTGAAAGCGTTACTACTAATTTTACTCTTTTTAGGTTTCTGGTGCAGTTTTTGCGTGTGTGAAAAATGCAATAGTTTATCTTCCAATTCAATGTGTCGCATGCACTCGTATACATGACTTGTTGCAGATTGACCAATTTCTCATTGATTGTAGATCCTTGCAATAAATGTATTAAACATGCATGCAAGAAGAGTGTTACAAAAGAAAAACTTAGCTGTGGTATGGTGAAATGTTCATTAGTTTTTCCAAGAAAAAGAAGTAATTGATAAATGCAAAATTTGGCATGTGAAGAATCTAATGATTCATGTTTTCCCCCTTCCAATTGGCCCCATATATGTAGCTTATGCGCAACAATTTGGTTGGTTGTGAAACCCGCGAGGATTATATTTACAATGTTGGAGCTCGATTTTTTTTGGCCTTTTCTTTGTCTATAGTAATTTTCATAATTTGAAAATCATTTATTTTTAAAAAGTTGAATAAATTGAAGTGTAAAGCCTCGGGCATATTTCTTCTTGCTTATGGCTATGAAAACCACTTGCAAGAAGAGGTTGTGGAAAGAATCTCTTAAGATATTTTTAGGTGGAATGCCCAAAAATTTGTAAGAAATTTGAGAAGAGATGGTGACGTGAGGAGGGAGTTATACTCATAAATTGTAGTAGACATTGTATCAACACAAGGTGCACTCTTGGAAGTAGCACCATCTAATTTGGTGAAGGTTAATTGTGAGGATATGTGTGTGTAGGATTTTTTTTTCACATTGGCTTGACCAAAATTCTTCCTTGCTCACCAATCCCTTCCTCACCTTTTTTCATTGGGTTGTTAACAAAAAAGAATAATAAAATCCACAATGTGGAAAATGTTTTGGAGCAACCGAAAAATTTGTGGAATTGCATCAAATTGTGTTGAAGCATTGGCTTCCTGCAAATAAAATACCTCAAAGAAAACTTGCCAAAGCTTGACTTCCTCCTCAATTTCCTCCTTCTTCGGTTGTGAATCTTCTTGCCATAGTCTATGTTTTTTGAGACTCTCAGGATTCAAACTTTTGAACCGAGTATTTTTTTTATTTTTTTTTAAAAGGAGACTATAAGTGAACCAATTTTGTTCAAGTGCTTGCAGCTAACAAAAGAATTTCTTTCATAGCCTTCCCAATATTCATTTTCTTTGCCAAGTTCAACTAAGTCAATGCCAAATCCTTTCACCAAAACTCTTAATACTACTATTGTCAATGGAGAAGCTTAGGAACCTCCACAATATTCTTATTATACACAATCCCCACTCACCATCTCTCTCTCTCTCTCTCTCTCTCTCTCTCTCTCTCTCTCTCTCACTCTCACTCTCTCTCACACACACACACACACACACACACACACACACACACACACACAAACAAATGTAAAAGTTGTAAGGAATCATAAGAGATGGAGATGGTGAAAATATTTGCATGCATTGAGATTAGGTTAAAAGAGAAGAGAAGAGAATATGTACACTATAGGCCCACACGTTGTACTTGGATATTTAATATTTATAGCCAAAAAGCAGCATGTGCCAAAAAAAAAGCCCCATTTTACAAAATAATATACTCATCCATAATCCACTAGACCAAAACTCCTAATTATGTACAAAGTATTAGCGAGTAGCAACCATGTATAGTAAAATATTTTGAGGTGGTCATGACAAAAATAATAGAATTGCTATGCAAGCCTGTAGATGGCGGAGACAGTCTCACTGGGTGGGAACCGGCTCCTGTGAAACGAACAACCGGCTCCTGTGAGACTGTCTCCGCCATTTACAAAGCCTCCTTTATTGATTCTAATATGCAAACATCAGTTCACGTGTTAGTTATACCCCTAATCACCAAAATAGTAATCAAGTAAAAATAAGAGTCAGATTATCCCACCACAATAACAAAGCGATTTTCCAAGTGCATCACTCTAGAGGGTGAATTACAATATCATAACAAGCGACATGGACTTTTTGAATTAAATAATATGCTAAGGTTTTAGCATCTCTATATGCCTGAGGGAAAATATGAGACTCGTGGAGATTTCCCTCTTCTTTTGAGGTCAAATATTCCTCTACCTTTTGTAAACTTGATGCTAAGCCATATACCTTAGAGCTTTAGTAAAGATAGGAGATGTGAAAGTTCATGACCTTGGTGGGTGTGTCTTTTTAAAAGGAAGATGTGTATTTTGGTTATAATTGAATATTGTATGTGCGGAATGAAGATAATTGTCGAGTGTTGCCATCTCTGTCTAGCATGCCTCTTAAGAGACTTTGTGTGCATGTGTTCTAATTCACCCAAGAGAGATGCTGTTGATTAATGTTGAATCAGATATTGAATATGTGAGTGCACTTCATGGATGTTTGATATAGAGTGTCGAAAACTACGTTCATGGGTGTAAATTACATAGGAACACCTTTGATGAAGTTTGGCGTCATGCTTTTTGTATATCTTGGTTAAAATTAACAACCGCTTAATCTATCATGACGCATATGAGCCTCATATGGCTCGTTCCACCTTGCAATTAGTACTTCCTTATCAAGTTGTAGTAGAGGCCTACTTCCATTCTACATAGATACAAAGCTTTGTTAGAACAAGGTGAAGGGTAAGGTAGGCATTCTAAAACAATACGAAGGAGAAGAATTATGAAGATAAAGTCTTGATATTTAATTGCAAGCTATAATTGGGGAGCTTCCATGGTAGGAGATGCATTGACAATAGTCTCGAGGCTATAAAGTATATGAAGGTGGATGATTAGCTAGCCAAGTAGTCCATTCCTTATTGTCTTGGAAGCACAAGTTGTAAATAGTAGCCGATCGTGACCTCTCTTTGGTTTCTCAGTACATTTTGTGAGAGATGTGTTGTTCTGTAGGCTATGGTCTGGTTTAAATTCTTTTAAATGTAGCCCCTAAATGTATACCATTGGACAAGTTTAGAAGGGGTAATCTAAATATGTATGCTTGAATAACCTATTGTGAAGTTACCATAAAATTATACGAAAATGATTAAGGCCTTGTTGTATAATCTTATACTAATTGTGGAAAGTTTCAACAAAATTTCATCTCCGCAAAATAAGGTTGTGTGTGAATGATTTTTGTGGCTATCGTGGGCTCCTCTCATATGCCTCATCAAAACATAATCATCAAGTTAGTGTGTAAGAGATTTTTGGGAATAATTTGAAGAGAGTTTCAAAACCGATGACTTTGAGAAGGGGGAACGCACAACTCAAGTGTGCATGACAAATTTCTAGCTATTCATGTCAATGATTATGCTTGGCTATATTTGCATTAAGTTCATAAGGTTTTGTACTTGGTTCCCATATGATTATGATTGTATGAAAATTGCTTTGTATCATTCAATTCTTCAAGCACCAAATTAATTATATTTGATTGTATGTGTATATCATGGAAATATTTTCAACAAATTTTTGCCTTATCGTGTTAACTTGGTATGATGGAACTTGGACAGTATGTTCATTGTCTTGTCATAACTATGCCGTAAATTGGAATAAATAGAAGATGCTTTATAAAAGAATGGTAGATAGTAAAAAGGTCATCTTGACTTGACTTCACACCATACGCTCAAATTTGTCTAGTGCATGGCTCCCTCGACATTAATACCTTTGTTTGCGTTATGTTCTTGGCCTACCAAAGGGGAAAGATTTGAGCGTCGCCCTTGCCAAAATTATATGTTTGTTTTAAAATTAAAGAAAGTCGTCATTGATATCTTTAAAATATAAAGATATAGAATTTTTTTTTGAAGATCATTAAAGACTCCCTCAATTTATGTACTACCTCAATACACTCTAGCACACTACTACCTCCAAAGTGGCAAGCTTGGTGGTTTCATCACTTGTTTGAAAAGATGGGATCTTGACTTTGCGAATTACCTCCCAAAGTTCCATTCATTCTCGAGTTTTCTTTCGTTTAGCCTTTAGTAAAATACATTTTCTTAAATAGACAGTGTCCTTTGAGGCTTCTCTAAATAGGAAGTTGAATTTTAAGCATGTTTTTCATAATTCTATACTTTTTCTAAAATTTACAGGAGCATTTCATTTTTGTGTAGATCTATAGCATTTGGAATTCTAAAGGGCACACAAGCAATAATATACACACTTTTTTTGAAAGGCTTATATGTGTTCTCATGCCTGCGTGATCATGATCAACTTTTATGATTCCAAATCACTTTTGGTTGCACAGAGAGATTCATATGAACAAGGACTCCAACCTATGTGGTCAAGTGCATATGTCATGTATAAAGTTAAATATTGTGGTTTTATACATGTTTGCAAGATTTTGAAAGCCGCTACGTTATCTCTTAGATCTTTATCTCCAATGTATTTCCTGTGTACCCATTTTTGGATCTGGGATGGTCTAACTCGTCGATTGTCTACAAGTCTAACCATAGACTCTCCCACTCATTCTCTCGCTTCAGGCCTTCTACCATGGCTAGGGTCTTCTTCAAAGGTATTTGTCGTTCTTTTGGAGATTGGTCCTTGAGAAGACATGTTTGCCATCTCTGTGATAATTTCATCTCTTGTTATTGCTCTAGAAGGGAATCCAGGTGGCTCCCTCTTTGGAATTATAGTGTTTGGTGGAGATATCTGTGATCCTCCATTGACCAAATATCCACCTTTTTCTAATGAAGTCTGTGGGTTTGTGCTTTTTGCAGCTATGTATTCTTGTCCATACTTGTCAACAACTATAGATTTCCATTGGTAGCCGACTCCGTATGTATAGACATATAAGAGCTTGTAATCTGTCAGCTCTTCTGGGTATGGCTCTGAGCATCTATAAAGGTTCACCTCACTGCCGTTAGCATATCTATACAATCCTTCACTCTCATGACGTGTTATCCAAACTCTCTCAACAAACTTGGTCTTTATCAATTGCAAGTTTTTTTTTTATCAGGCTGAGACCATCCTACACATACAACACTCTAGAAGGCCAACTAAACCACAATTTAGAATCTCACTGCTCTCAACTACACCGCTCAACCCACATACATACAATGGAAGGAAACCCATCAAATCATGCCAATCGTATGAAACTTAAGGAACACCATCCCCTCACTAGGATACACCTGTCCCAAAGCCTCTACACTCAAAACCCTAGCTCTAAACCCATATGTGGAAAACACGTATAAAGACAGAGCTGAATTTGAAATGCCCGAACCTAAAATCTATGAGTACCTATGTGTAGCTTATGTCGCTTGCAAGTAGTCATTAGAATCGTGGCTACCTTAGGTTAACCAAAAATAGAGTTTGAGGGGTCAAATGTCTTGGTATATATAATGTGGAAGTGCCATTGCACCCCGGCTTCTGCAACTAGATTACCTACTTATTACAAATGATGTTTATAATGATAATCCTCAACATTCCATAACTCTCAGAAAATAAGGCTTTGTTGAGTTATGTCGTGCTATTGACCGAGAGGTCAACACTCCCCCCCTCTGAATTCATGTCGTCCCTGACATGACCTGTTTGTCAATATTGGTGAGCTCTTTGTTGTCATTTTGTTGATGTAAAGAAAGTATAGGCTGTAGCCTTTGCAGGAGCTTGTCCTGTTTGTCCAATCAGACATACATAGTCTTCACATGATTCAGGAAATTCATAATTGATGATGAACTTTATGTCCTTCACATCCATGCAATGGTCCAGTAAATTTGCCAATTTTGAATATTTGTGATTCTCAAAACAACTTCTACAATATGTAGAATTGAGTGATTGGCTTTCAGATCTTGTGAGCCAATGATAACTTTGTGAGGATTCTATAGAAATTGTCTGGCTAAACCTTCAACTTCATTAGGCCAAGTTGCACTCCAATGCAAAGTCTGTCTGTGAGGCCAAATCTCGGAGATAATGTTTTCTGCCTTGAGGTTCAAAACCCATGTCTAGCATTCGATCTACCTCATCAAGGAAAATCTTTTGAGATCCTCTGATTACTTCTGTGTCTGCTCTTCTTTATTGGGGACTTCTTTGTTCCTGCATCAAGTTGATCAAAGCCGCATTTTCCATTGTTAGCTTCTATGTGCTTTGTAAAGCATTATACTGCTTCTACTTGATACATGACTTAACTAAAGCCCAACAAACCCCAATTAATTTCCCAAGTTTGTACTTGCTTCAAAAAAGGGCTCTTCCGACATCATGCGTGATAGATGACCATCTATGAGCTATCATGTCCATTTGTCCCCAAAATTCATATACATGATGTACAGGGTATGTAGATGGCTATCATGGTTTTATATTTCAAAAATTTTCAACTTTCGCTAGGGGTTTCTTTTTTGAACCCTTATAGCTTGTATTCTTTATTCATAGCTTCCGGACAAAGTTTAGCTTGATTTGGACTTGCTTTTGGAATTTTAAGCTAAGGTTTTGGATTATAGTCTTGAAAACGAATAAACGGGCATCTCTGGCACCTTCTGGCTGTCAAACACATGTAGAACCAATGATGATGACCAGAATTTGGCTTGATCCTTGGTTGCTCCTGCAGACATCTGCCCCTTTAGTTCTTGTCAATATTGTTAGTTTCTTTTGTTTGTTAGGCTTCATTAAGTCACATACAAGATATAAGATTTACCGTATAAAGGTCTACTTCCTGATACAGCCTTGTAGTCGCATGAAGTGTCTAATAGGCAACTTTACACTTGATGGGTGCTTTTGTTTAGTCGCATCACCAACTTCCTTTGTCCTTGTAGTCCATCCAAGATTTTTATGACCATTCTCATTCATTTTTCCTCATGTTGTTGTCGAAGGCTGATCATCATTCTTTCTTACCTCTAACATTATTCATTGTGCGTATGGCTTTTGAGACATGCTTCATGAAGTGTTGTCATTTTCTTGATCCTTCTTTGCTTTGTACAGTTTGACATCTCTTCAGTCTTTTCTTCATCTGGATTATGGATTTTTCTGTCTTTTTTTTTTGTTTTGAAAATCTCAAAAATAACGAAAGAAAACCAAAAATCAACTCAACCAAAAAAGCAAAATCATTCTAATAGAACTCTAAATGCTATGTACACTGTACACATGTCCTTGGGGGCCCTCATATGGCTTTTGTCCTTGTACTCCCCTCTTGTAACGCTATTATAAGGGTATATACTCTGAATTTTGTCAAAAACTCATCACAATCAAATGCGAAAATTCAATACAACTCACAAAACATTGCCCTCTAATATTCCTATATTAGGTTCACATTTATAATGCCTCCCCCCCTCCTATTTGGAGTCCTCCTTGACGACAGGGTATCGCCAAGGGTATGTGTCGTGCTTGGGAAATCAAAATTTGTGCCTATGCAGGCCTTATAATGTAGCCCTATTATGCATACACAATCAATACATGGAAAAATTTATGATGTGCAAGATGTTGGTATAAGCAATTTGCTTATTGGCATTTGGGGGTGAGGCTTCCTATTCTAAGCAATATGATGGTCTTTGAAAGCTCCTATGTCGTTTGCTTATTGAAGGCTGTAGAGCTTTTTTAAAGGCTTACTTATCTATTTGATGCTTCTTTGGAATCCAGTTGAGCCTTGTGGTTGGTTGTCGTGTTTGGCATTGTTCCTCATAGTGGGTTCTCTACTAATTCTACTGTAACCGTAGGAGGAATTGAAGGAATTCAAGCGTCGATGCAGTAACAATAGTTTTATTGATTTCATTTGGGACCCACTTCTTTGTGATTATTGGATGTTTTGTTGATGTTGCTCGTTTGGGAACCCATACTTGTCCCTGCTTTGTTTGTGTTTGAAGAGACTTCTTTGGGATCCACCTTATCTTTGTGTGAGTCTTCAACAGCCTTTGCTTCAACTCTTGTACGCTTGGTTGAGGACTAGATTCACACTTTGGGAGTTGATGATCTAACTATTTTGGAATTCAAATAAAATCCTAATCTCCTTGTGCTTTAATCAACTTCTTTGTAACCCAAATTTGACTTGCAAAAGCTTTCGACTTTGTGATTTTCTTAGACGTTCTTTCAGCTTCGACTGTTTTTCTGCTGGCATTGGATCTTGAGAATTCTCATAAGAGATCTTCATCTTCTTGATCCATATCTGCTTTTGGCCAATCTGGCTCTTTGGTATCCAGATTTGTTGAATTTTCTTTGTTCTGACTCGGCTTTTGCTCTTGGCCTTCATTGTTCAGTTATGACCTGAGTTTCTGGTAGGGGATGTCAAAAGAATCATCACTATCGCTACTATACACAGCAAGGTTGCATTCTAGCACTTTCCCTTTGTGGTTTGGTTGGTTATGAAAAGTTACTATCTATTTTCTCTTGGATTTTTGTTTCTGGGATGACTTTTCTATCCACTTGATTAGAGTGTGGGTAGCTCGTTGACATGGCTGTGTTCTTCTGACTGAGTCTTTTTTGCATGTATAGGAGCCACAAATGAGGATGCTTGTTGCGGTTGCATCACCATTGAGGATTTTGGAACCCACTTTTGATGCACTTTATTTTTGTAGCGATGACATTGTTTCCTGGGTCTTTGATCTAGACAATCTTAAAACCGTGTATTTGTTGAAGTGTTGTTCATGTCACCTGCTGGATTGTCTGGATTTTCATTTTTGGCATCTTCTTAAAGCTCCAAGTGTTCTACAGAGTCATAGAATTTGTCTTCTTCTTTGTATTTGTTTTCCTGGATCACACTCACTACAAAGTAGGGAACAACATCATAGCCATTTCCATCACAACACTTTGTTGTTGGATCGTCTTCAATAGCGCACACATCGAGAGTAGCCAAGATGTGTTCCCATTCAAGTGGCTCTAATTTTTCCTCAGGAAAGGGTCTTGGGATATAATCCTTATCTTCAATGGCCTTTTCTAGGATGCCTTCTTCTCGCTTTAATCTTCCACATTGCGAAGCTCCACACATCCAAGTTCTTTAGGGTTACCCAGCCATGTTAGAAGTTCTGACCCTGCTTCAATAGTGGAATCAAACTCTTCTATTGGGTTCTTGTCACATCCTTGAAACTATGGTCCTTAAGATTTATTCTTGTCGTGGTTTCCATATGTCTCAGGTAGATATGGTCATAACCCCAATCTTGGACGATTTTCAATTGTCGCATGAATAGTCTTCCTAGAATGATATCATAGTTGTTCTTATTGCCAAAATCAACAATAGCAAAGGTTTGCTCATATTCAATTCCACAAGAAGTAACAACTTCTTTCTCTAACAGTCCTATGGGCTTTTCCATGTATCCGTCTGCAAGATGTAGTTTCATCCTAGTAGCCCTCATTGCTGGTTTTTCCCATTTTTTCCAGACCTCTTTTGTTGTTATGGCAACACCAGCTCCGCTGGCAAGGATTGCCATGATTTTCACACCTTGGAATTCGACATGAAGAGTGTTGTTCCCATCTTCTCCCTCATAGTACTCACCTACCTTATTTAAAGGCAATGGTCTAGTGTTTAGCTAAGGCATTTCTAGCTCTTTCATCCCTTCCTCAATTTGAGTCATTGGTTTTTTAGCACCAAATTTCTGTAATATTTTCCCACAATAGCCCACATGTTTGGTCGTATTCTGAGCAACTCGGCTAACGTTATCGTACATTTGTTTGGTGTGGAAAAAATGTCTATCAGCCCTTTCAAATTGATGACCTTGTTGGGAGACAGTCTCTGTGATGGGATTGCAACAACCTCTGACTTGGCCTCGTACTCTTTCGTATAGGATGGTAGTGTTCTTAGAGAATGTGGTTGACTATCCATAGACTGTACAAATCCTTTGTTTCCCCTATATGATTCCACTCCTAGATTCATTTGAGATCCAGCCTCAAATTCCTCTATTGGTGGAAGAGACACTCTTCTTCAATCAACCCACCTGGTTTACTCGTCTGCTTATCTCACTTGCTTCATTTACCTCTGACTTGTTTCCACAATTCATCAAGACCATCTATTTCTTTACAACTATCAGGTATAGCTATGTGAATTCCCTCGGAAGAGTTATCTGTGGTATTAAACACTATCCTTGGATCTAATGCGGGGTCCTTGAGCTTTTGTCCGTGCTAGTGACTAGAATCTGGCTCTTTTTGTTCCTGGCTTGGTGGGATTACTGGTGTAGGTGGGACAAAGATTACACCCTCATGTTTTCCAACTTGTGGTTCTAGTAAAGCTTGGGCTATTTGAATCATTTTTTGACACATTTAAAGCCTGTGCTTTTTTAGTTTTGCATATGGATATGTCATCCACCTCTCCTCTTGGGTTTAGTTGTTTTTTATCCATGTTTCATACGCTTTTAGGAGGGCATCTAATGGCTCATTAACCTTCTTGACCAACATTGATGCTCTTGAACTAGCACTTCTCGGTTTCTCCTCTGTGGATGGTTCTTCTGGAGGTCCAGATGTCTGCACAAGAGAAGGTGCAACCATTTCCTCATGTTGTCTTATCTTCTCTTTAGCTTGGGTAAGCTCATTAGCTAGGGATTTTTGCTCTTGTTCTCTATGTGCTTTCATCCTAGCCTTTCTAGCTTTCCAACTATTTCGTTTGCTCTTGGTTTTTTGACTAGGTGCATCGGTCTTTGGCTCACCCATCTCTAGACTCGTGTTAGTTTCCGTTTTCCTTGTCTCTGGGTTCTCATCAACTTCCTTTTGAGCATGCGCTCTCGTAAGTACTTGAACTGGTACAACGTTTTCATTGTTTGAGCTACTAGGTAGCTAAAGAATTCCTGAGACATTTGTTGTGATCTTGATGACTCGGTTTGGGTTTTTTTGGACAGTTGGGGATCAAGTGAATGACACCAGAGTCAAGACAATATGCATTCACTTCAGTGATCTTCGTCTGAGGACATTGTTTGACCAAGTGGTTGCCATGGCTTTTGTGACACTCTATCTCTGGTTGAGAAGCATCTTCTTGCAATTCCTCTTGGCTGTAAACATGCTCTGACCTAGCTAAGCCTCTATTCACAATGAACCGCAATTTCCTTTCGTCCATCTCATACCTTTTTTCTTCAGGTCAAAACGAAGGAGGTGGAGGTTGTACCGACCTCACCATTCCATGTGTTTCTCTCATATTTTGTCGCTGGGAAGGGAAGTGCCTGCTTTGGTTGTTATAATACATTGTAGTTGGTACTAACACTTGTTTATTAGATGCTTCAATCATCTGCATATATCTCATGTCTATAAGCATTCTAGCACCTGGTAGTGTAGGTTGTTGTCCTAAGACAAGTTGTGGTCTTGCAACTCCTACTGGACCTGGTGCATTCCCCATATCGTATCTAGGTGGAGTAGGTGCTACTGGAACAGGTTGTACATGCCTGTCCCTAGCATATTCCATGCCATAGTAACACTCTTTTCTCGTATGGTTTGTCCATTTTCTCTCAATTTTACACCACTTAAGCTCCCTCGGATCAAAATTTACAAGAGGAGCTAACCACTTGACCATTTCATTGATAAATGTTTCTTGATCGATAGGTGCCACTAGTTTTGCAATGGACTCACTCATCTGCAAATCACTGTGTATAGAGGATGTGTCGTCCTCTTGACTCTTACAAATGTTTGCTTTATATTTCTCACAGTTATCCACCAGATAAAGAGCTTCTTTGATCAATTTGTTTAGCGTCAAGCTCCTTATCATATGCAGATCCTTTTGAAGGCCCACATGTCTCATTCCCTGGATAAAGATCAACATTAAACGTGTTTACGTAGGTAGTTCCACTGTCGGACATAACTTGACATATCTCTTGAGCCATAATGCCACTTTGCGTACTGATTGACCATCTTTCTATTTGAATATGGGAATTTGCGAGACCCTATTGTGAGCTATGCCTTTCTGTGAGAATTCTCTGATGAATTCCTCAAACAGCTTGTCTAGAGTCTCAAAAATCACATCCTTCCACTGAGTCGAACCATGTAGTCGCATCATCTTCCAGAGTCAGTCCAAATCCCTCAAACTGTGTTCCAAAATCCAAAACTTCCTCTACTCTAATTACTGTTCTGAAAGCCGCTACGTGATCTCTCGGATCTTTATCTCTGACGTATTTCCTATTCACGCATTTCTGGATCTGGGATGGTTGAACTCGCCTATTGTCTACAAGTTTAACCATAGACTCTCCCACTCCTTCTCTCGCTTTAGGCCTTCTACCATGGCTAGGTTCTTCTTCAAAGGGATTGGTCATTCTCTTGGAGATTGGTCCTTGAGAAGACATCTTTGCCATCTTTGTGTTAATTTCATCTCTCGTTATTGCTCTAAAAGGGAATCTAGGTGGCTTCCTCTTTGAAATTCTCTGTTTGGTGGAGATATCTCTGGTCCTTCATTGACCAAATATCCACCTTTTTCTAATGAAGTCAGTGGGTTTGTGCTTTTTGTAGCTTTGTATTCTCGTCCATACTTGTCAACAACTATAGGTTTCCATTGGTAGACTCCGTATGTATAGACATATAAGAGCTTGTAATCTGTTAGCTCTTTTGGGTATGGCTTTGAGCACCTATAAAGGTTGAACTCACTGCCATCAACATATCTATACAATCCTTACTCTCATGACCTATTATCTAAACTCTCTCAACAAACTTGGTCTTTATCAATTGTAAGTTTGGAAGATCCATTGTGAGCGGATTCCCTCTATTGCTGGGATTCCGAAGCTTGTATAAGCTGAGTTTGACTCTAAAGAGAACATGATCTCAGGGTTACTACTCTAGCTTGATGTAAGAAGACTTAGTCCAAAGTTTTCAAGAGCTTTGATCTAATCTACAAATCCTAACTAAACCTATCTAGTCGCAGACCCTCGGCAAGACACACGCTTCCTGGCTATCCACTTGATCGCGGCATACCCTCTTCCGGATCCACTTGAGAAAAGAATGCTTTCTTTAGCCGAAACTAAAGCAAGCAACCATCACACAAGTGCTAGTAGGAATACCTACCTAAGTCCTTGTATCCCCGGCAACGGCGTCAATGTTGCGGGAGCGAATCACACCACCCATAAAGTGCATGCAGCACAACCTAGATCAACATAATGTCGATCGAGGACATAGATGACATGATAGGCACGCAGAGAAAATCTCTTTAGCTGGTCAGACTGAGTCCATCCTACACATACAACACTCTGGAAGGCCAACTAAACCACAATCTAGAATCGCACTGCTCTCAACTACACCACTCAACCCACATACACACAACGGAAGAAAACCCATCAAATCATGCCAGAATCGTACAAAACTTAAGGAACACCATCCCCTCACTAGGATACACATGTCCCAAAGCCTCTACACTCAAAACCCTAGCTCTAAACCCATCTGTGGAAAACGCGTATAAAGACAGCCGAATTTTGAAATGCTCGAAACGAAAATCTATGAGTACCTATGTGTAGCTTATGTCGCCACCATTGTAATGACTACTTGCAAGTAGAAAACACACATCATTTGATATACTTACAGCCGCAAATATTTTGTAGATGTGTCAGTGCATTCGCTTCGTTCCGCAAGGAATGCTTGGCGTTGTCGTGTAGCTCTTGCCAAGGCTAGCGCGATGGTGTAGTCGAATATACAATGTGATGAACGAGCATGAAGTAGTGTTAGGATGAAGCTCACGCTCTCTCTCTTTCTCTCTCACAAACAATCGACAACAGCTTAAAACTTAGATTATGATTAAGTTTATTTACAAAAGTGACCTAGGTACCTTATATACTAAGGCTACCTTAGGTTAACCAAAAATAGAGTTTGAGGGGTCAAATGGCTTGGCATATAGAATTTGGAACTTCCATTGCACCTCGAATTCTACAACTAGACTAACTACTTATTACAAATGATGTTTATAACCACAATCTTTAGCATTCCATAACTCTCAGAAAATAAGGCTTTGTTGAGTTATGTATGTTGTTGACTAAACGGTCAACACTCCCCCCTCCGAATTCATGTCGTCCCTGACATGACCTGGTTGTCGATGTCGATGTGGTCTTTGTTGTCGTTTTGTGGATGTAAAGAAAGTATAGGCTGTAGCCTTTGCAGGAGTTCATCCTGCTCCTCCAATTCGACATACATAGTCTTCACATGATTCAGGAAAATCATAATTGATGATGAACTTTTTGTCCTTCACATCCATGAAACTGTCCAGTAAATCTACCAATTTTGAGTATTTCCGATTCTCAAAAACAACTTCTACAAACTATAGAATTGAGTGATTGGCTTTTAGATCTTGTGAGCCAATGACAACTTTGTAAGGATTCTATAGAAATTGTCTAGCTAAACCTTCAACTTCAGTAGGCCAAGTTGCACTCCAATGCAAAGTTTGTATGTCAGGACAAATCTGGGAGATAATTTTTTTTGCCTTGAGGTTCAAAACCCATGTGTAGCATTTGATCCACTTCATCAAAAACAATCTTTTGAGATCCTCTGATTACTTCTGTGTCTGCTCTTCTTCATTGCGGACTTCTTTGTTCCTGCATAAAGTTGATCAAAGCCGCATTTTCCATTCTTAGCTTTTGTGTGCTCTGTAAATCATGATACTGCTTCTACTTGATACATGACTTAACTAAAGCTCGACAAACCCCAACTAATTTACCAAGTTCGTAACTTGCTTCAAAAAAGGGCTTTTTCGACATCATGCGTGATAGATGCCCATCTATGAGCTATCATGTCCATTTGTCCCCAAAATTCATATACATGATGTACAGGGTATGTAGATGGCTATCATGGCTTTATATTTGAAAAAATTGCATCTTTGGCTAGGGGTTAGACTCCTTTTTTCCTTCTTTTTTGAACCCTTAGCTTGTATTCTCTATTCATAGCTTCTCGACAAAGTTTAGCTTGATTTGGACTTGCATTTGGCTTTATAAGCTAACTTTTTGGATTTTAGTCTTGAAAACGACTAATAGGCATCTCTGGTACCTTCTGCTGTCAAACACATGTAGAACCAATGATGATGACCAGAATTTGGCTTGATTCCTGGTTGCTCCTGCACACATCTTCCCTTTAGTTCTTTTCATTATTGTTAGTCCCTTTTGTTTGTTAGGCTTCATTAAGTCACATACAAGATAGAAGATTTATAGTATAAAGGTCTACTTTCTGTATACAGCCTTGTAGTCGCATGAAGTGTTTGATAGGCAACTTTACACTTGATGGGTGCTTTTGTTTAGTCGCATCACCAACATCCTTTGTCCTTTTAGTCCATCCCGATTTTTTATCACCATTCTCATTCATTTTTTCCTCATGTTGTTATCGAAGGCTGATCAACATTCTTTCTTACCTCTGACATTATTCATTGTGCGTATGGATTTTGAGACATGCTTTGTGAAGTGTTGTCATTTTCTTGATCCTTCTTTGCTTTGTGCGGCTCGACATCTCTTCAGTCTTTTCTTCATCTAGATTATGGATTTTTTTGCCTCTTTTTTTTTGTTTTGAAAATCTCAAAAATAACGAAAGAAAACCAAAAATCAACTCGACCAAAAAAGCAAAATCATTCTAATAGAATTCTAAATGCTATGTACACTATACACATGTCACTGGGGACCCATATATGGATTTTGTCCTCGTGCTCCTCTTGTAACGCTATTATAAGGGTATATACTCAGAATTTTGTCAAAAAATCATCACAATCAAATGTAAAAATTCAATACAACTCACAAAACATTGCCCTCTAATATTCATATATTAGGTTCGCATTTAGAATGCCTCCCCCCCTCCTACTTGGAGTCCTCCTTGATGACATGGTATCGCCAAGGGTATGTGTCGTGCTTGGGCAATCAAAAATTGTGCCTATGCAGGCCTTGTAATGTAGCCCTATTATGCATACACAGTCAATGCATGGAAAAATTTATGATGTGCAAGACATGGGTGTAAGAAATTTGCTTATTGGAAAAATTTATGATGTGCAAGACATGGGTATAAGAAATTTGCTTATTGGCATTTGTTGGCGAGGCTTCCTATTCTAAGCAATATGATGGTCTTTTAAAGTTCCTGTATTGTTTGCTTATTGAAGGCTGTAGAGCTGTTTTGAAGGCTTACTTATTTGTTTGATGCTTCTTTGGAATCCAATTTAGCCTTGTGGTTGGTTGTCATATTTGGCATTGTTCCTCAGAGTGGGTTCTCTACTAACTGTACTGTAAGCGTAGGACGAATTGAAAGAATTCAAGCGGCAATGCAGTAACAATAGTTTTATTGATTTCCTTTTGGACCCACTTCTTTGTGATTACTGGCTATTTTGTTGATGTTGCTCGTGAAGGAGTACGAGCGGAAGTGTGACGTGAGAGAGAGTGCGAGAAGAAGAGCACGACGATATGGTGAACTCGCTCTACTGTAATGTGTAGAGCATAGTGAGTTCTTATTAGGTTTTTACAAAAGAATATGTGTACATACCTGGTGGCCCGCCCACTTACCTGGGCGACCACATTGGGATTTATACCCCAACAACCTCCCACTTAAAGTCCAATGTGGTACTTTAAGTGTGAGAGAAGCTACTATACAAGCTAATATACAAGAGATGTAGAGAAGTGATGTACTACCCTACACCTAACTGCTTGCGAAAATGCGCAAAGCTCTCTGAGGGAAGTCCTTTTGTAAGTAGATCAGCAGGATTTTTTGTGGTGTGAACTTTGACAAGCTGAAGTTGCTTATCCTCAAGCATTTCCCTGATGAAATGATACTTCACATCCACATGCTTTGTCTTTGAGTGATAAACTGGATTGCGAGCCAATTGTATAGCACTTTGACTATCACAATATAACACAGGCATCTCTTCTTTGATTCCCAAATGTGTTACTAGTCGATTAAGACAAATTGATTCTTTGCATGCCTCTCATGCTGCAACATATTCAGCCTCTGTAGTAGACTGAGTAACACAATCTTGTAATCTAGAAGGCCATGATATTGCTCCACCAGCCAATGTAAAGACATACCCTGACGTAGACCTTCGGTTGTCTAAGTCACCTGCATAATCTGAGTCTGTAAAACCCTTTACACTTAGCTCCTGACTCCCATAGCATATACGCATACTCTTTGTAGCTTTCAGGTATCTCAATATTCCTTTCACTGCCTCCCAATGTTTCTTGCCTGGGTTTGACATGTATCGACTTACTACTCCCACTGCAAATGCAATGTCTGGGTGAGTAGCAATCATTGCATACATCAAACTACCCACTGCACACGGATATGGAATCTTATCCATTTCAGCCTGTTCTTCCTCAGACACAGGACAATCTTGTTTGCTAAGTTTCACATATAGTGGCAATGGAACACTCAATGCCTTTCCCTTCTCCATATTGAAACGTTGCAAAACCTTGTCAATGTACTCTATTTGAGATAATCAAATCAACTTCTTTGATCTGTCTCTCTCAATGCGCATACCAAGTATATGACTTGCCTCACCCATGTCTTTCATGTAAAACGATTTTGCCATCTTTGACTTCAAAGCTGAAATTTCTTTCAAGTGCTTGCCAGCAATCAACATGTCATCCACATACAAAATAAGGACCAGCCAACTGCCATCCTTAGCCTTCTTTGTATATAGACAATGATCGAACTCACTACGTTTGTATCCTTGAGAAATCATAAACTTGTGGAACTTATGGTACCATGCCCTCGGTGATTGTTTTAAGCCATAAAGACTCTTTAACAACCGGCATACCAAATCTTCCTTGCCTTTCTCAACAAACCCTTCTGGCTGCTGCATGTAAATTTCCACATCTAAATCACCATGCAAGAACGCTGTCTTGACATCCATTTGGTGCAACACCAAATCTAATATGGCAACACCAATGCAAGAAAGCATCTCAATGTAGTCATCTTGACCACCGGAGAGAAGACTTCATCAAAGTCAATGCCTTGTTCTTGCTTAAAGCCCTTGGCAACAAGCCTTGCTTTGTACTTTGGTTGACTATCATGAGTGGTGATCTTATACCTGTAAACCCATTTACAAGGTAGAGCCTTTTTGCCCTGTGGTAATTTAACTAGCTTCCATGTCTGGTTTTTATGCAGAGCTGTCATCTCTGACTGCATGGCCAATTGCCAATTCCTAGAGTCCTTCATTTGCACTACTTCCTTGTAACATGAAGGCTCATTGCAATCAGTGAACATGACATAGTTCATAGATGGAACAAACCGATCAGGAGGTCGCGTGATACGTCCAGATCTATGCAAAATAGGTGGCTCAGGCTCAGCCACAACCTGTGGTTCCAATCTATCCTGTCCTTGCTCCTCTTGAGCCCTGACATTTTGTCTTGCACGTCCAGGTCCATCTTCTTGGAAGACAACTCTTGTGATCTCCTCAACCCTCTCTGGTTTAGAATGATATTTAGATTCATTAAAGTGAACATCATCGCTGCGGATAACCTTTCTGGATTCGGGATCCCAAAGTCTGTACCCCATCTCACCAGAATTACATAGCCTAGAAAGATGCACTTTCTACTCTTTGGCTCAAGTTTGTTCCTAAATTCCTTTGGAACGTGAGTATATGCCTCACAGCCAAAGACTCCAAGATGCTTGTATGAGGGCATTTTGCCTGACCATACCATCTCTGGCACTGAATCCTTCTGCAAAACCTTGCTAGGAGATCTATTTATAAGATGAACAACTGTTGATACAGCTTCAGCCCAAAACCCATTTGGCAGCAATGCATTAGACAACATACTTTTGACCTTCTCTTGTATGGTCCTATTCATCCTCTCAGCAACACCATTTTGAGGAGGATTGTAAGGAGCAGTAAGTTCACGTTTTATACCTTTTGACTCACAAAAGTCCTGAAAGGCCTTTGAAACATACTCTCCACCATTGTCAGTGCGTAAGCATTTAATCTTCTTGCCACTTTGATTCTCCACAAGTGTCACAAACGTTTTGAAAACACTAAACGCTTCATCCTTGTGATTGAGAAAGTAAACCCATACTTTCCTCGAGTAATCATCTATAAGTGTCATAAAGTAAGAAGCTCCCCCTAGAGATAGGTTAGGCATAGGTCCACACAAATCACTATGAACAAGTGCCAACTATGTATCTCTTCTACTGCTTCTGTGCTTATGTGGCTGATGTGTTTGCTTACCATACAGACAATGTTCACAGAATTCAAAATCATTAAATGAAAAGCCAGGCAAATAACCAGAACGAGACAAGATTTCCATTTCCTTCTTGGACATATGTCCTAACCGGCTATGCCACAAAGAAACATTCGGCTGCTCTGTTACATTGATTACATTTTTAGAGACATTTGATACATAAATCATGTAAAGTCCTCCAGACTTTACTCCATGTGCTACTGTCATCGAACCCTTGGATATCTTCCACATGTTTTGTCCAAAAGTGGTGACGTAGCCAG
This sequence comes from Adiantum capillus-veneris, assembly GCF_014529385.1. Lineage (NCBI taxonomy): Eukaryota > Viridiplantae > Streptophyta > Polypodiopsida > Polypodiales > Pteridaceae > Adiantum > Adiantum capillus-veneris. The sequence continues at coordinate 124,530,377 of NC_140957.1, forward strand.
CATCATCAAGTAAACCTGTGCTGATCAAGCTCTTTGTAATTACGGAAACATGTCTCACATTCTTCAGCGTGAAAGAAGAGCCATTCTGAAACTTCAATTGAACATCTCCAACACCTAAGATCTCACATGTCTGCCCATTGCCTAGCCGAACATGATCTTTAGTGGTCACATAAGAGGTAAACCACTCCTTGTTTGGAGACACATGAAGTGATGCCCCTGAGTCTATAATCCAGTCACTCAGTGCATTTCCATCAGATGCTGTAAGAAGAGCTGAGTCCATTGTATTCTTCAAGAAGTAGATGTCTCCTGACACTAGACTGTCATCCTCTACAAAAACAGTGTTTGTAACATTTATTTCTTGAATCTTCACTGAGGATTTGTTCTTCTCACCATGGTCTTCAACTTTCTCTTTGCCTTTTTCTGCTTTCCATTCTCTGCAGTCTCTTTTCATGTGACCCTTCTTGCCACAATGGTAGCATTCTATGTCACTCTTGCCTTTAGAACTGCGGGACTTGCTATGAGACTGATTCCTCTTTCCACCTTTGTACTTTTCTTTGGTCCTTCCCCTGACAACTAAGGTTGTTCCTTTGCCTGTGTCCATTGTCTTTCTATCGGTTTCTTCAGTAAGCAGACTGCCTTCTACACCTGCTATGTTCAAACCATCTGGAGGTGCAGAATTACTCAAAGCTGTGCGAAAAGTGTCCCAACTTTTCGGCAATGTGATCAACAGGAACATAGCTCTAACAGGTTCATCAAACTTGACACCTTGAGCTGACAACTGACTGTAGATGGTGTTGAATTCATTCAGATGATTGGACATACGTGTCCCTTCTTTCATCTTCAAGTCAACAAGCTTCTTAAGCCAATATACATGTGAAGCTGCACTCTGCTTGTCATAAAGATCACTCAGCTTTGTCCATGCTTCATAAGCCGACATCTTGTCTGCTACATTGAAGTAAACGCTTTCTACCAAAGTCAGCATAATGGTAGAAAGTGCCAATTCATCCATTTCGCTCCATTCATCTTCGTCCATATCTTCTGGTTTTATCCCCTTGAGCTTTATAGGTTTTATCTGCTTCTTTTGTACCAACACGTGCCAAATCTGCTTCTTCCACAATGGGAAATTGGTTCCATCCAGCTTCTTGATATTGTAAAGAGCAGTGTCCTGTGATCCAGCCATAGCTACGCTTCACAGTAGTTTACTTTCTTGGAAAAAATTCAGCAGAGTTTCCCCTGTAAACTGACCTCTGAACCAATATCAACCTGTCAAATGAACCAAGAAAGCTTCAGATTCTGCATAAATTTCGGCAGAGTCTCCTTTGTAAAATGGCTCTGGTGTACTCAAAAAACAGACCAAAAAACAGCTCAAAAAACCATTGTCTCTCTAACACTGTAAGCTGTGGTTAAACTTGTCCTGCACTTGTACTGTCTCTCACTGTGTTGTAAGCATAAACTGCGACAATGCCTCAACGGCAGTAAATCAAAGATGCAATCCCAACTGTCTAACTCACAGTCAATACATCCTAGCTGCCTATCTAAGGGTGCTCGAGGGATCGCTCCAAGACCTGTATCACCGAAAGGATCTCAACATTCGAGAATCCCCTAGCTCAATAAAACCTCACTCGACCCTCAACAAAGGCTGCAGTAAATCTGATAGTACATAGATTTCCCACAAAGTCATACATCCACAAACCACTATATGCTGTAACCGCTGCGGCGGTTGTTTGCTGTGTAACTCACAGCTAGCAAACCCTCAACAGACATACATCATCTCTGACAATACATCCCATGTGGAAGTACCTGCAATGTCAGTATGAAATTTGGAATATCAAGAAACAAACACAAGCTACCTGATGAACTAGTGGATGTCGTCTACAGTCAGTGTGTAGATACGCCCGTGTCGTATGTGACACGCCTCCAAGAACTGTGAGCCGTCCTTCGATGTGTAGACAGCCACAAATCAGCACTCTGGGAGTGCCGATATCCTTAGCACCTGTAGTCGTAGGCCAAAACCCCAAATTTGCAGAGTCGAATCTACACCCGCTGAGACCACGTAGTCGAAAATGGCCTACACAAAACTTTGTCGAAGGCGAGCTGTGGGGCCGTGTCTTCGCCTGTCAAATCTCACTCCAATCTGAGTAGGTGACTCTGGCTACCTGCAAATGCTGCCCCGAGCCTCGATTTGAGCTCTAATACCAGTTGAAGGAGTACAAGCGGAAGTGTGACGCGAGAGAGAGTGCGAGAAGAAGAGCACGACGATATGGTGAACTCGCTCTACTGTATGTGTAGAGCATAGTGAGTTCTTATTAGGTTTTTACAAAAGAATATGTGTACATACCTGGCGGCCCGCCCACTTACCTAGGCGACCACATTGCGGTTTATACCCCAACAGCTCGTTTGGGAACCCATACTTGTCCCTGCTTCGTTTGTGTTTGAAGAGACTTCTTTGGGATCCACCTTGTCTTTGTGTGAGTCTTCAACAGTCTTTGCTTCAACTCTTGTATGCTTGGTTGAGGACAAGATTCAAACTTTGGGAGTTGATGATCTAATTGTTTTGGAATCCAAAAAAACTCCTAATGTCTTTGTGCTTGAATCAACTTCTTTGAAACCCAAATCTGACTTGGAAAAGCTTTTGACTTTGTGATTTTCTTAGATGTTTTTGCAAGCTTCGACTGTTTTTTTGCTAGCATTGGATCTTGTGATTTTTCATCAGAGATCTTCATCTTCTTGATCCATATCTGCTTTTGGCCAATCTGGCTCTTTGGTATCCAGATTTGTCGAATTATTTTGTTATGACTCATTCTTTGCCCTTGGCCTTCATTGTTCAGTGATGACGTGAGTTTCTGGTAGGGGATGTCAAAAGAATCATCATTGTCACTACTATGTTGGAATTAGGGTTGCAGAGAAACGCACACAGCTTGGAAAAGACGAAGGAAGCTCAAGGCACACAATAGAGAGTGTGTTACTTAGTATGCAATGGAAAGATAGATAGCCCTAGAGTGATGGGCGTATATACAATGCTCGGGGGAAAAAACTCCTAAAGAGGGAAAAAATTCCTCGACGGTCCTAGTGTGTTCACACACATCACTACCACATGTATATGGTAACAAATCCCCCCTGGAGTGATGCAGTGAACGATAGCTGGCACATGAGTAAAGGGAAGTGCCATTCCCTGAGGACATGATCAGTGTACAAAGGGCAGTAAACCCAAAGCTTTGTAGAAAGCTTCAAGCTTCTCACGAGACAATGCCTTTGTGAAAAGATCTGCAAGGTTGTCCTGTGTTGGCACATAAGCCAAGCTGACCTCTCCTGCTGAGAGCCTCTCCCTGACATAGTGGTAATGCACCCAATGTGCTTTATGCGAGCATGAAAAACTGGATTCCTCGCAACTGCCAATGCGCTCTGACTGTCAGTGTAGATAGTGTTGGCAGTGTCCTGTCCAACACCCAAATCAGCCATAAGGCGTCTAAGCCATACACACTCAACCGTAGCTGTGAAGACTGCCTTGTACTCAGCCCCACAACTCGAAGTGGCCACAGCAGGTTGCTTCTTGCTCAACCATGATATACATGAACTACCAAGCATGAAACAAAGACCACTTGTGGACACTCGTGTGTCAAAACAACCAACCCAATCTGAGTCCGAAAAAGCATGTAAGTCTGGCGGCAATGATCCCCCCTTGGGATAAAACAAGCCAAGATGTAAAGTGCCACTAAGGTAGGGGAAAATCCTCTTGATAGCCTGCCAATGCTTAGACCCTGGGCTATGCATAAATTTGTTGACCTGTGAGACTACAAACTAAATATCTGGCCTCGTGTTGCATACATAAATGAGGCAGCCAACAGCATTTTGGTAAAGAGTGACATCAGCAGGATCGCCAGCATTATGTAGACTCAACTTCAAACTTGTTTCCATGGGAGTGGCAATAAGTTTGCAATCCTCAAGTCCAAATTTACATAGCAATGTCTCTATGTAACTTTTCTGACACAAGGCAATACCACCATCACACTGCTTAAACTGTATACCAAAGTAATGATGGAACAACCCCAAATCTTTCATCTTGAAAGTAGCATTCAAATCAGCCTTAAATTCAGCAATATGTCTCTCATTTGGTCCAGTGATCAACAAATCATCGACATAAAGAACAACAATGAGAAGTACATCACCCTCACGCTTTACATACAATGTGCTTTATGTTGGATTGTTACGAAAGCCTCGTTTAACGAAATGAGTGTCAGCTTTCTCATACCAAGCATGGGGAGATTGCTTCAACCGATACAAAGCCTTCTTACATCTGCACACTTTGTCCTCTTGTCCTTTTATGACAAAACCACGAGGCTGCGTTACATAAACTTCCTCAAATATGTCACCATTCAAGAAAGCAGTAACAATGTCTGATTGATATACATCCCAACCAAAATGAGCTGCCAATGCACATAGAAAATGCACAGTAGTCATACGACAAGTGGGAGCAAAAGTCTCTTCATAATCTATGCCTTTTTGCTGTGCATAGTCCTTTGCAACAAGTCGAGCCTTATGGCGATCGATCTCACCATCCGGCTTGCATTTCAACTTGTAAACCCACTTCATACTAATGGCCTTTTTGCCAGGAGGCAAATCACATAAAGTCCATGTGTCATTTTCTATAAGTGCATCATATTCTGATTGCATGGCAGCCATCCAATTTTTTGAATTATGTGCTTCATCAAAATACAGAGGCTCCTCAACATCATGTAAGCTAGACACAGCCAAAGCATAACAATTTGATGCATAAGCTGCATGGCGAGAGCCTGAACTAGTACGACTAGACAAAGGTGCATCCAATTTACTATCACGCAAAGTGTGCACCAACCATTTTGGAATACCTCTAGCTTGCTCATTTTCAGCCCTTTCCTCATCAAGTACATTATGTACATCTGCATCAGTAATAGGCTGATCTATAACATTTTTAGAAACCCCCATAGGCTGTACATTTGCCTCATTGGAACTTACGTTTGTATTTTCACCACTGAAAAGAGGCAACAAAGTGTCATAAATGTCATGTGAGCTTACATTACTGTCTCTAGTACATGACAGCAAGGGCTGAATAGAATTTTCCACAAACACTACATCCCGTGAAACTAGAATACGTTTTGTTTGTGGATGATACAACCTGTATCCTTTGCTTTCAGCACTATAACCAGAACAATACATTTCACAGCCTTATCATCCAATTTTCTGTGCTGTGTTTGTGGCACCAAAGCATATGCCAAACATCCAAAAACACACATGTGCTCAATAGAAGGCTTTCTATCATGCCATGCTTCATATGGAGTAATAGATTGCAAAGCTTTCGTAGGACACCTGTTAAGTACATAAGTGACACACATGATGGCCTCAAGCCAAAAAGAATGCGGCAAAGCTTGACTTTTGACCATATGTCGTGCCATTTCCATAAGTGACCTGTTTTACCTCTCAGCAACACCATTTTGCTGAGGTATATAAGGCACTGTACATTGGTGTTTTATCCCACGACTAGCCAGAAATGCATTAAATTCATGAGACATATACTCCCCCCCTCAATCGGAACAGAGGGTGCCCATAGTACATTTCGAGACATTTTCAGCCATAGCCAGAAATTTATTGAAGCACATAAAAACTTCGAACTTCACTTTAAGCGGAAATACCCATGCATGCCTGGAGTAATCATCAATGAAAGTCACGAAGTATAGGTAATTGCCCAAGGACGGAGTTTGCATGGGCCCACAAACATCACTATGCACAAGCTGCAACCTGCATGTGGCCCGAACTGAACCATCCTTTGAAAACTTACAACGTTGCATCTTACCCAAAATACAGCCTTCACAAACATGTTTGACAGGTGCTTTAAGCGGCGGCAAAGAAGCAACCATATCAGATTTCTGCAAACGTTGCAAATTGGCAAAATTCAGATGACCAAAACGTGCATGCCAAAGTTTTGCATCTGAAATAGCCCTTGAATTTTCAACAGCATTTGCAAAATTTTGTCCACACTTGTCATACAAAGTGAGCTTATACAGCCCACGGCACAAAGGCCAGATGCAACGATTCCATCACCAAAACTGAGATCATGAACTGTACATCTGTCATCCACAAATTTGACTACAAGTCCAAGTCTAGCAAGTGCGGATACAGACAAGAGATTCTGCTTGATCCCAGGGACATAAAGTGCATCAACAAGTGTGAAGGAACTACCATTAGCAGCAGTAAGCACAATCTTTCCAACTCCTTGAACTGGATAAGAGGCATTGTTGGCACAAAAAAGTGACATAATTCCCATGAGGGACAGACTCGAGAGAGGTGAACAATTCACAATGCGAGGTAATGTGCCTTGTAGCACCACTGTCAAAATACCACACATGTGAATCTACAGTAATTGACAAGCATGCATCATGGACAGCAGGATTGTAAGTGCACTCTGCGCTAAAAGCTCATTCTACATCAACATCAGCATCACAGTCTCCTTTCACAAAAGACTCAACAATGGCTGTATTTGTAGTGGAACTAGCATTTGGAGTGGAACCACCCTCTTTCTTCTTAGCCTCTTTGGCCTTCAACTTAGGACACGACTTGATCAAGTGATCATTGGCTTTACAATAATGGCAACGCATCTTCTTTTTGCCCTTATCACCAGAATTTCCAGAGGAATTGCTGCCAGCAAAAGCATAGGAACAAAATTTTTGCCACTCGCAACAGAACCATAAGAAGTGGCTGCATTGCTATTACCACCCTTTCTTTGAGAAGCAATAAAAGCCTGTTCAACTGCACGCTGCCTAGTCCTGTTTTTTTTGGAAAGTGACTCTTGCAACAGTAATATGCATAATGCATCAAACTTGACAACTTCAGGATTTCCTTGGGTCATAAGTCTCCAAGTACTAGCAAAAGTCTGGTAAGAATCTGGTAAGGCATCAAGAACAGTCTGCACAAGGGAACTGTCTGAAAGGACTTCACCTACAGAAATAAGTTGCTCATTGATATCCTTGACACCAGCAAGAAAATTGTCCATATCATCTTCCTCATGCATAATCTTTAACTCCAACTCTTTACGTAGCAAAGAAATTTTAGCCTCATTGCGGCTTGCATAAAGACCAGCCAAAGTATCCCAAGCCTGTTTTGCAGATTTTGCTGAATGTGTGTGAGGAACAATGGTGCGCTTCACAGACAACACAATCAATGCATGAGCCTGCGCATCCTTTACATCCCAATGAGCTTGTTCTGCTATAGGCAAAACAAATCTAATAGAAGCAATCCTTGCAGCAAGACCTGCAACATCCTCAACATCGCCTACATCCTCAGAACCAGGACGTACATCAATGCCTTGCACAATATTCTAGACGCCATTTGACACAAGAACGTGTTTCATCATATAAGCCCACATAGGGTAATTGTCCCCATCCAACCTGTCCTCAGCAGCAAACATCTTGAACACATCTGTGTTGTTGTTGTTGTCAGCCATGGTAAATACTGCACATGATGTGAAAATTGCCCGAAAATAGGAGAAACGGAGCGGGAACAACACGTGCTATATAGCACAAACCATAGAAGACTATAAGGCAACTGTTATACAGAAAATGACACTGACAAAAATTCTGCACAAAATGATGAAATAGCCCGTGCAGTACTGCCTGTAGTGGAAACGGAGGCCAAAATGAGCCCAAAATTTTTATCGACCTATGAACGCTTGCTAAAGCTCATTGAAATCGGAGAAAGTGAGCAGGCGTGTGATGGAGCAGATGGCGACTAATCCCAGGAGGATGTAGCCTGCTCTGATACCAATTGTTGGAATTAGGGTTGCAGAGAAACGCACACAGCTTGGAGAAGATGAAGGAAGCTCAAGGCACACAATAGAGACTGTGTTACTTAGTATGCAATGGAAATATAGATAGCCCTAGAATGATGGGTGTATATACAATGCTCGGGGGAAAGACCCTCCTAAAGAGGAAAAAAATGCCCCGGCGGTCCTAGTGTGTTCACACACATCACTACCACATGTATATGGTAACATGCTATACTCAGTAAGGTTGCATTCTAGTCCTTTCCCTTTGTGTTTTGGCTGGTTATGAAAAGTTATTGTCTATTTTCTCTTGGATTGTCGTTTCTCGGATGAATTTTCTATCCACTTGATTAGAGCATTGGTAGCTCGTTGACATGGTTGTGTTCTTCTCGACTGAGTCTTTTTTGCATGTATAGGAGCCACGCATGAGGATGCTTGTTGTGGTTGCATCACCATCAAGGATTTTGGAGTCCACTTTTGATGTACTTTATTTTTGTAGTGACGAGATTGTTTCCTGGGTCTTTGATCTAGACAAATATAAAACCGTGTATTTGTTAAAGTGTTGTTCATGTCAACTCCTGGATTATCTAGATTTTCATTGTTGGCATCTTCTTAAGCTCCAAGTGTTCTATAGAGTCATAGAATTCGTATTTTTCTTCGGAGTCATTTTCCTGGATCACACTCATTGCAAAATAAGGACCAACATTAGAATGATATCATAGTTGTTCTTCTTGCCAAAGTCAACAATAAGAAAGGTTTTCTCATATTCAAATTCACAAGGAGTAACAACTGCTAACAGTCCTATGGGCTTTTCCATTCCTAGTAGCCCCCATTGCTGGTTTTTCCCATTTTTTCCAGACGTCTTTTGTTGTGATGGCAACACCAACTCCGCTATCAAGGATTGCCATGGTTTTTACACCTTGGAATTACACACAAAGAGTGGTGTTCCCATCTTCTCCCTCATAGTACTTGCCTACCTTGTTTATAGGCATTGGCCTAGTTTTTAGCTGAGGCATTTCTAGCTCTTTGATCCCTTTCTTAATTTGAGTCATTGGTATTTTAGCACCAAATATTTCTAAGAATTTTTCCACAGTAGCCCACATGTTTGGTCGTATTCTGAGCAACTTGGCTAACGTTATCGTACAGTTGACTGGTGTAGACAAAATGTCTATAAGCCCTTTTGATTTGATGACCTTGTTGGGAGATAGTCTCTGTGATGGGACTGCAACAACCTCTGACTTGGTCTCGTACTCTCTCGTATAAGATGATAGTGTTCTTAGAGAATGGGGTTGACTATCCATAGACTATACAAATCCTTTGTTTCCCCAATATGATTCCACTTCTAGATTCATTTGAGATCCAACCTCAAATTCCTCTACTGGTGGAAGAGAAACTCCTCTTCCATCAACCTGCCTAGTTTCCTCACTTGCTTCATTGGCCTCTTTGACTTGTTTCCACAATTTTTCAAGACCATTTATTTCTTTACAACTATCAGGTATAGCTATGTGAAATCCCTTGGAAGAGTTATCCATGGTATTAAGCACTATCCTTGGCTCTATTGCGGGGTCCTTGAGCTTTTGTCCGTGCTCGTGACTGGAATCTAGCTCTTTTTGTCCGTGGCTTGGTGGGATTACTGGTGTAGGTGGGACAAAGATCACACCCTCGGGTTTTTCAACTTGTGGTTCTAGTAAATCTTGGGTTGTTTGAATCATTTTCTAGTAAATCTTGGGTTGTTTGAATCATTTTCTGACACATTTCAAGCCTGTCCTTTTTTAGTTTTACATATGGATATGTCATCCACCTCTGTTCTTGGGTTTGGTTGTTTTTGAGCCGTGTTTCATAGGCTTTTAAGAGGGAATCTAATGGCTCATTGACCTTCTCGACTAACACTGATCCTCCTGAACTGGCACTTCTCTATTTCTCCTCTATGGATGGTTCTTCCTGGAGGTTGAGATGTCTGCAAAATAGAAGGTGCAACCATTTCCTCATGTTGTCTTACCTTCTCTTTAGCTTGGATAAGCTCATTAGCTATGGATTTTTGCTCTTGTTCTCTACGTGCTTTCATCCTAGCCTTTCTAGATTTTTAGTTATTTCGTTTGCTCTTGGTTGTTTGACTAGGTGCGTCGGTCTTTGGCTCCCCCATCTCTAGGCTCATGTTAGTTTCCATTTTCTTGTCTCTGGGTTATCATCAACTTCCTTTTGAGCTTGCACTCTCGTAACTACTTGAACTGGTACAACATTTTCATTTTCCGAGCTACTGGGTAGCAGAACAATTCCGCAAACATTCGTTGCAATCTTGATGACTCGTTTGGGTTTTTTGGACAGTTGGGGATCAAGTGAATGACACCACAATCAAGACAATATGCATTCACTTCAGTGATCTTCGTCTGAGGACATTGTTTGACCAAGTGGTTTCCACGGCTTTTGTGACACTCTATCTCTGGTTGAGAAGCTTCTTCTTGCAATTCCTCTTGGCTGTAAACATGCTCTGACCTAGCTAAGCCTCTATTCACAATGAACTACAATGTCCTTTCGTCCATCTCATACCTTCTTTCTTCAGGTCGAAACGCAGGAGGTGGAGGTTGCACCGACCTCACCATTCCATGTGTTTCTCTCATCTTTTGTCGCTTCGATGGGAAGTTCCTTCTTTGGTTGTTATAATACATTGTAGCTGGTACTAGTGCTTGTTTATTAGATGCTTCCATCATGGCGTGTATCTCATGTCTATAGGCATTCTAGCACCTGGCAGTGTAGGTTGTTGTCCTAAGACAAGCTGTGATGTTGCAACTCCTCCTGGACCTGGCGCATTCCCCATAACGTATCTAGGTGGAGTAGGTGTTCCTGGAACTGGTTGTACATAATTGTCCCTAGCATATTCCATGCCATAGTAACACACTTCTCTCGTATGTTTTGTCCATTTTCTCTCAATTTTGCACCACTTAAGCTCCCTCGAATCAAAATTTACAAGAGGAGCTAACCTCTTGACCATTTTGTTGATAAATGTTTCTTGATCGATAGGTGACACTAGTTTTGCAATGGACTCACTCATCTGTGAATCACTGTGTATAGAGGATATGTCGTCCTCTTGACTCTTACAATCATTTTCTTTATATTTCTCACAGTTATCCACCAGATAAAGAGCTTATTTGATCAATTCGTTTAGCGTCAAGCTCCTTATCATATGCAGATTGTTTTGAAGGCCCACATGTCTCATTCCTTGGATAAAGATCAGCATTAACTGTGCTTGCGTAGGTAGTTCCACTCTCCAACATAACTTGACGTATCTCTTGAGTTGTAATCCCGCTTTGCGTATTGATTCAACATCTTTCGGTTTGAATCTGTGAATTTGCGAGATCGTATTGTGAGCTATGCCTTTCTGTGAGAATTCTTCGATGAATTCCTCAAACAGCTCGTCTAGAGTCTCAAAATCACATCTTTCCACTGAGTCGAACCATGTAGCCGCATCATCTTCCAGAGTCAGTCCAAATCCCGCAAAATGTGTTGCAAAATCCAAAACTTCCTCTACTCTAATTACTCTTCTGAAAGCCGCTATGTCATCTCTTGGATCTTTATCCCCGACGTATATCCTGTTTACTCATTACTAGATCTAGGATGGTCTAACTTGCTGATTATTTACAAGTCTAACAATAGACTTTTCCACTCCTTCTCTCGCTTTAGGCCTTCTACCATGGCTAGGTTCTTCTTCAAAGGAATTGGTGGTTCTCTTGGAGATAGATACTTGAGAAGACATGTTTGCCATCTCTGTGATAATTTCATATCTCGTTTCTCTAGAAGGAAATCCAGGTGGCTCCCTCTTTGGAATTCTCGTGTTTGGTGGAGATATCTATGGTACTTCATTGACCAAATATCCACCTTTTTCTAATGAAGTTCGTGATTTGTGCTTTTTGCAGCCATGTATTCTCATCCATACTTGTCAACAACTATAGATTTCCATTGGTAGTCGACTCCGTATGTATAGATCGATAAGGGCTTGTAATCTGTCAGTTGTCTGGGTATGGCCCTGAGCACCTATAAAGCTTGACCTCACTACCGTCAACATATCTATACAATCCTTCACTCTCATGACCTGTTATGCAAACTCTCTCAACAAATTTGGTCTTTATCAATTGCAAGTTTGGAAGATCCATTGTGGGCGGATGCTCCTCTATCGCTAGGATTCCGAAGTTTGTATAAGCTGAGTTTGACTCTAAAGAGAACATGATCTCTGGGCTACTACTCTAGCTTGATGTAAGAAGACTTAGTCAAAAGTTTTCAAGTGCTTTGGTTAGGGAAAAATCAAAACTATGTCCAAAATCGTGTTCAAAATCGTCAGTTTTAGACACCCCTAACTTCCGGATCGATTTTGAGGCCTTAAATAACGTTTTAGACAAATTTCCTCAAATCGTCAGTTTTAGAGACCCCTATCTTACACAGAAAGTCATAGAGCTACTTTGGAGCTTCGTTTTAATAAAAGAAAGTTTTAAATTACAATACCGGAAGCTCAAGTTATGGCTAAAACAATTTTTTTTTACTCAACCTATGCCTAGAGACTTTATACGGATATAATGTCTCCTGACTCAGATTTTCTCCAAACTTAAACTGTAGACTCCCCTTGATGTCTTCTACCCATTGCAAGTCTCAGTTTGTGATTCTGACCTTTATTTTGACACCTAAGACATTCTACGTGTATAATGTCTTTTGTGGCAGAATGAGGTGACTTTTATTCCAATGGTTCCTTATCATTCAAGCAACTCTTAGCAACTTTCAAAATTCAATTTGGACATTTTTTGGGCAAGTTATGATCAATAGAAGCATGAATCTGTCGAGATTTGTCTTCTAATCTTTACAAGCTTAAATGAGCTCCAAATGCAATGAAATTTTGGCTAGGGACTTCTTTTATGCTCTAGGACACTGAGGTATGCCCAAATGTTTGTTTTGACCTAGATCTAGCCACTAAGACATTATACGTGTGTAATGTCTTTTGGCTCAAAATGACACGAAATTTTGCAAACAGGCTTAAAACATCATTTTTGACCCTCCTCTATGGTCAAAAATGAAATTTGACTTTCAGATCTTGGCATGAGATATTATACACGCATAAAGTCTATGTGCTCAGATTTTGACAAAATTTGGTACGTGAGTTTGTCTTATGGTGCTTAACACCCTGGTATGCGCATATCTCAATTTTGGTCCCTAAACGTGCCCTTTAGACATCATACACATAGGATGTAACTGGTAAGAATGAAGTGAATTTAACTCCAGAGGCTCCTCACTACACTGGCAACTCACAAAAAAAAATAGAATTGAATTTGACCAATTTTTGTGCAACTTATGGCTAGTACAAGCATTCACTTGTATGGATGCGTCTTTTGGTCTTTGCAAGCCCAAAAATGCTTTAAATTTGATGAAATTTGGCCCATATTCTGCCTAAATGCTGTAGATGACAAGGGTGCACTCTATTCCAAATTTTGACCTCACATCTGGCCTCTAAGACATTACACACATATATGTCCAGGTGGTTAGAATTTAGTTTTGTTTCTACCAGAGGTTTTCCTTGGTGTGTAGAACAAGAATATGTGATCACAACAAATTTTGAATGTCAAAATTGCTCAAAATCAGCCAAAACTAAAGCAGGCAACCATCACACAAGTGTTAGTAGGAATACCTACCTAAGTCCTTCTATCCCCAACAACAGCGTCAATGTTGCTGGAGTGAAACACACCACCCATAAAGTGCATGAAAGACAACCTAGATCAACATAATGTCCATCGAGGACACATATGACACGATAGGCACATAGAGGAAATATCTTTAGCTTGTCAAGCTGAGACCATCCTACACATACAACACTTTGGAAGGCCAACTAAACCACAATCTAGAATATCACTGCTCTTAACTACACCACTCAGCCCACATACACACAACGAAAGGAAACCCATCAAATCATGCCAGAATTGTACAAAACATATGGAACACCATCCCCTCTCTAGGATACACCTATCCCAAAGCCTCTACACTCAAAACCCTAACTCTAAACCCATATGTGGAAAACACGTATAAAGAGAGAGCTTATGTCACCACGATTCTAATGACTAACTGCAAGCAGAAAACAGACATTGTTTGATATACTTACAGCCGCAAGTAGCTCATAGATGTATCAATGCGTTCGCTCCGTTTCGTGAGGAATGCTTGGCGTTGTCACGTAGCTCTTGCCGTGGCTAGCGCGATGGTGAAGTTGGGTCTACAATGTGATGAACGAGCGGGGAGTACACAAGGATGAAGCTCACGCTCTCTCTCTTTCTCTCTCACACAGTTGACGACACCTTAAAACTGAGATTATGATTAGGTGTATTTACAAAAGTGATCTAGGTACCTTATATACTAAGGATACGTTAGGTTAACCAAAAATAGAGTTTGAGGGGTCAAATGGCTTGGTATTTACAATCTGAAGTTGCATTGCACCCCGGCTTCTGCAACTAGACTTCCTACTTATTACAAATGATGCTTATAACCATAATCCTCAGCATTCCATAACTCTTAGAAAATAAGGCTTTGTTGAGTTATCTCGTGCTGTTGAACCAACGGTCAACACTCCCCCCCTCCGAATTCATGTCGTCCTTGACATGACCCGATTGTTGATGTCGGTGCGGTCTTCGTTGTCGTTTTGTTGATCTAAAGAAAGTATAGGCTATAGACTTTGCAAGAGCTCGTCCTGTTCGTCCAATCCGACATACATAGTCTTCACATGATTCAGGAAAATAATAATTAATGACGAACTTTATGTCCTTCACATCCATGAAACGGTCCAGTGAATCTGCCAATTTTTGAATATTTCTGATTATCAAAAACACCTTCTACAATCTTTAGAATTGAGTGATTGGCTTTCAGATCTTGTGAGCCAATGACAACTTTGTAAGGATCCTATAGAAATTGTATGGCTAAACCTTCAACTTCATTAGGCCAAGTTGCACTCCAATGCAAAGTCTGTCTGTCAGGCCGAATCTAAGAGATAATTGTTTCTAACTTGAGGTTCAAAACCCATGTCTAGCATTCGATCCACCTCATCAAGGATAATCTTTTGAGATTCTCTCATTACTTATGTGTCTACTCTTCTTCATTGGGGACTTCTTTGTTCCTGCATCAAGTTGATCAAAACCACATTTTCCATTGTTAGCTTTTGTGTGCTTTGTAAATCATTATATTGCTTCTACTTGATACATGACTTAGACAAACCCCAATTAATTCCCTAAGTTTGTAACTTACTTCAAAAAAGGGGCTTTTTTGACATCATCCGTAATAGATGACTATATATGAGCTATCATCTCCATTTATCCCAAAATTCATATACATGATGTACAGGGTATGTAGATGGCTATCATGACTTTATATTTGAAAAAATTGCAGCTTTGGCTACGGATTAGAATCCTTTTTTTTTTGAACCCTTAGCTTCTATCCTGTAGTCATAGCTTCCCGACAAAGTTTATCTTGATTTGGACTTGCATTTGGCTTTATAAGCTAACTTTTTGGGTTTTAGTCTTGAAAACGACTAGCGGGCATCTCTGGCACCTTCTGGCTGTCAAACACATGTAGAACCAATGATGATGACCAGAATTTGGCTTGATCCTTGGTTGCTCCTACAAACATCTGTCTCTTTAGTTCTTATTAGTATTGTTAGCCCCTTTTGTTTGTTAAACTTCATTAAGTCACATACAAGATAGAAGATCTACAGTATAAAGGTCTACTTCCTCTATACAGCCTTGTAGTCGCATGAATTGTTTGATAGGCAACTTTACACTTGATGGGCGCTTTTGTTTAGTCGCACCACCAACTTCCTTTGTCCTTGTAGTTCATCCCGGATTTTCATGACCATTCTCGTTCATTTTTTCCTCATGTTGTTATCGAAGGCTGATCAACATTCTTTCTTACCTCTGACATTATTCATTGTGAGTATGGATTTTGAGACATGCTTTGTGAATTGTTGTCATTTTCTTGATCCTTCTTGATCTCAAAAATAACGAAAGAAAACCAAAAATCAACTCAACCAAAACAGCAAATCATTCTAATAGAATTCTAAATGCTATGTCCACTGTACACATGTCCCTGGGGGCACATATATGGCTTTTGTCCTCGTACTCCTCTTGTAACGCTATTATAAGGGTATATACTCTGAATTTTGTATCACAATCAAATGCAGAAATTCAATACAACTCACAAACATTGCCCTCTAACATTCATATATTAGGTTTTCATTTATAATGCCTCCCCCCTCCTATTTGGAGTCCTCCTTGACGACATGGTATCGCGTGTCGTGCTTGGGCAATTAAAAATTGTGGCTATGCAGGCCTTGTAATGTAGCCCTATTATGCATACACAATCAATGCATGGAAAAATTTATGATGTGCAAGATGTGAGTATAAGAAATTTGCTTATTGGCATTTGCTGGCAAGGCTTCCTATTCTAAGCAATATGATGGTCTTTTAAAGCTCCTGTATTGTTTGCTTATTGAAGGCTATAGAGCTTTTTTGAAGGTTTACCTATATGTTTGATGCTTCTTTGGAGTCGAGTATAGCCTTGTGGTTGGTTGTCATATTTGGCATTGTTCCTCAGAGTGGGTTCTCTACTAATTGTACTTTAACCGTAGGAGGAATTGAAAGAATTCAAGCGGCAGTGCAGTAACATTAGTTTTATTGATTTCCTTGGGGTCCCACTTCTTTGTGATTACTGGCTATTTTGTTGATGGTGCTCGTTTGGGAACCCATACTTGTCCCTACTTCATTTGTGTTTGAAGAGACTTCTTTGGGATCCACCTTGTCTTTGTGTGAGTCTTCAATAGTCTTTGCTTCAACTCTTGTATGCTTGGTTGAGGACGAGATTCAGACTTTGGGAGTTGATGATCTAAACTGTTTTGAAATCGAAAAAAACTCATGATCTCTTTGTACTTGAATCAACTTCTTTGGAGCCCAAATCTGACTTGCAAAAGCTTTCGACTTTGTGATTTTCTTAGATGTTTTTACAGGCTTTAACTGTTTTCATGCTGGGATTGGATCTTGTGATTTTTCATTAGAGATCTTCATCTTCTTGATCCATATCTGCTTTTGGCCAATCTGGCTCTTTGGTATCCATATTTGTCGATTTTTTTTGTTATGACTTGTTCTTTGCTATTGGCCTTCATTGTTCATCGATGACGGAAGTTTCTGGTAGGGGATGTCAAAAGAATCATCACTGTCACTGCTATACTCAGCAAGGTTGCATTCTAGCACTTTCCTTTCTGGTTTGGCTGGTTATGAAAAGTTACTGTTTGTTTTCTCTTAGATTGTTGTTTCTGGGGATAACTTTTCTATCCACTTGATTAGAGCGTGTGCAGCTCATTGACATGGTTGTGTTCTTCTTGACTGAGTCTTTTTACATGTATAAGAGCCACACATGAGGATGCTTGTTGTGTTTGCGTCATCATCGAGGATTTTGGAATCCACTTTTAATGCACTTTATTTTTTTAGCGATGACATTGTTTCTTGGGTCTTTGATTTAGACAATCATAAAACCGTGTATTTGTTGAAGTGTTGTTCATGTAACCTGCATGAATAGTCTTCTTAGAATGATATCATAGTTGTTATTCTTGCCAAAGTCAACAATAGGAAAGGTTTTCTCATATTCAATTCCACAAGAAATAAACGATTTTCCATGTGCCCGTCTGCAAGATGTAGTTTCATTGTAGTAGCCCTCAGGTTTTTACACCTTTGAAATCCACACAAAGAGTGGTGTTCCCATCTTCTCCCTCATAGTACTCACCTACCTTGTTTAAAGGCACTGGCCTAGTGTTTAGCTGAGACATTTTCAGCTCTTTGATCTCTTCCTCAATTTGAGTCATTGGTTTGTTAGCACCAAATTTTTCTAAGCATTTTTCCATAGTAACCCACATGTTTGGTCCTATTCAAAGCAACTCGGCTAACGTTATCGTACAGTTGATTGGTATGCACAAAATGTCTATCAACCCTTTCGAATCGATGACCTTGTTGGGAGACAGTCTCTATGATGTGACTGCAACAACCTTTGACTTGGCCTCATACTCTCTTGTACTTTCTTCAGGTTGAATTGCAAGAAGTGGAGGTTTTACCGACCTCACCATTCCATGCGTTTCTCTCATCTTTTGCAACTTTGAAGGGAAGTACCTGGTTTGGTTATTATAATACATTATAGCTGGTACTTGCGCTTGTTTATTAGATGCTTCCATCATCTGTGTATATCTCATGTCTATAGACATTTTAGCACTTGGTAGTGTAGGTTGTTGTCCTAAGACAGGTTGTGGTCTTACAACTCCTACTGGACTTGGCGCATTCCCCATAATGTATCTAGATGGAGTAGGTGCTACTGGAACAGGTTGTACATGCCTGTCCCTAGCATATTCCATGCCATAGTAACACTCTTCTCTCGTATGGTTTGTCCATTTTCTCTCATTTTTGCACCATTTAAGCTCCCCCGGATCAGAATTTACAAGAGGAGCTAATCTCTTGACCATTTCGTTACTAAATGTTTCTTGATCGATAGGTGCCACTAGTTTTGCAATGGACTCGCTGATCTATGAATCACTGTGTATAGAGGATGTGTCGTCCTCTTGACTCCTACAATCATTTTGCAATGGACTCACTCATCTGTGAATAAATGTGTATAGAGGATGTGTCGTCCTCTTGACTTTTACAATTGTTTGCTTTATATTTCTCACAGTTATCCACCAGATAAAGAGCTTGTTTGATCAATTTTTTAATTGTCAAGCTCCTTATCATATGCAGATCCTTTTGAAGGCCCACATGTCTGATTCCCTGGATAAAAAATAGCATTAACCGCGCTTGCATAGGTAGTACCACTCTTGGATAGAACTTGACATATCTCTTGAGCTATAATGCCACTTTGCGTACTGATTCACATCTTTCTATTTGAATGTGTGAATTTTGCGAGACCGTATTGTGAGCTATGCCTTTCTACGATAATTCTTCGATGAACTCCTCAAATAGCTTGTCTAGAGTCTCAAAATCACATCTTTCCATTGAGGCAAACCATGTAGCCGCATCATCTTCCAAAGTCAGCCCAAATCCCGCAAACTGTGTTGCAAAATCCAAAACTTCCTCTACTCTAATTACTCTTTTGAAAGTCGTTACTTGATCTCTCAGATCTTTATCTCCAACGTATTTCATGTTTATGCATTTCTGGATCTAGGATGGTCTAACTCACTGAGTGTCTACAAGTCTAACAATAGACTCTCCACTCCTTCTCTTGCTTTAGGCCTTCTACCATGGCTAGATTCTTCTTCAAAGGAATTGGTCGTTCTGATGGAGATTGGTCCTTGAGAAGACATGTTTGCCATCTCTGTGATTATTTCATCTCTCATTATCATTCTAGAAGGGAATCCAGGTGGCTCCCTCTTTGAAATTCTAGTGTTTGATGGAGATATTTGTGGTCCTTCATTGACCAAATATCCACCTTTTTCTAATGAAGTCCGTGGGTTTGTGCTTTTTGCAGCTCTGTATTCTCGTCCATACTTGTCAAAAACTATAGATTTCCATTGATATTCGACTCCGTATGTATAGACATATAAGAGCTTGTAATCTATCATCTCTCTGGGTATGGCTCTGAGCACCTATAAAGGTTTACCTCACTGCCATCAACATATCTATACAATCCTTCTCTCTCACAACCTGTTATCCAAACTCTCTCAACA
The DNA here is from genome assembly GCF_014529385.1 of Adiantum capillus-veneris. NCBI lineage: Eukaryota > Viridiplantae > Streptophyta > Polypodiopsida > Polypodiales > Pteridaceae > Adiantum > Adiantum capillus-veneris. The sequence continues at coordinate 124,549,882 of NC_140957.1, forward strand.
AAATTGGTCTTTATCAATTGCAAGTTTGGAAGATCCATTGTGGGTGGATGCTCCTCTATTGCTGGGATTTTGAAGCTTGTATAAGCTGAGTTTGACTCTAAAGAGGACATGATCTCTGCGCTACTACTCTAGCTTGATGTAAGAAGACTTAGTCCAAAGTTTTCAAGTGCTCTGATTAGGGAAAAATCAAAACTATGTCCAAAATCGTGTTTGTTTTCTCACAATTCCCTCAAATTGTCATTTTTAGACACCCCTAACTTTCGGATCAATTTTGAGGCCTTAAACGACGTTTTTTTGGGCACTGACCAAAGATGAATGACCCATAGGGTCTATCATTGTAGTTCAGGGTTTACATAGAAAGTCATAGAGCTACTCTGGACCTTCGTTTTGATAAAAATAGTTTTGGAATCCAATATCGGAAGCTCAAGCTATGGCTAAAACAGTTTTTTTCTAACTCAACCTATACCCGGAGACTTTTTACGTATAATGTCTCTTGACTCAAATTTGCTTCAAACTTAAACTGTAGACTACTCTTGATGTCTTCTACCCATTGCAAGTCTCAGTTTGTGATTTTGACATTTATTTAGACACTTGAGACATTATACGCGTATAATGTCTTTTGTGGCAGAATGAGGTGACTTTTATTCCAATGATTCCTTATCACTCAAGAAACTTTCAACAACTTTCAGAATTCAATTCGGACATTTTTTGGGCAAGTTATGCTCATACAAGCATGAATCTATCCAGATATGTCTTCTGATCTTTACAAGCTCAAATGAGCTCCAAATGCAATGAAATTTTGGCTAGGGTCTTCTTTATGCTCTAGGACACTCAGGTATGCTCAAATGTTTGTTTTGACCCAGATCTGACCCAAATCTGGCCACTAAGACATTATACGCGTGTAATGTCTTTTGGCTCAGATTGACATGAAATTTTGTAAACAGGCTTAAAACATCATTTCCAACTCTCCTCTATGGTCAAAAATGAAATTTGACTTTCAGATCTTGGCATGAGACATTATACATGTATAAAGTCTATGTGCTCACATTTTGACAAAATTTGGTACGTGAGCTTGTCTTGTGGTGCTTAAAACCCTGGTATGCTTAGATCTCAATTTTGGCCCCTAAAAGTGCCCTTTAGACATCATACACGTAGGATATCTAACTGGTCAGAATGAAATGAATTTCACTCAAAAGGTTTCTCACTACACTGGCAACTCATAGAAACTTTTAGAATTGAATTTTACCAATTTTTGTGCGAGTTATGGCCAATACAAGCATTCACTTGCCTAGATGTGTCTTATGATCTTTGCAAGCCCAAAAATGCTTTAAATTTGATGAAATTTGGCCCATATTATTCCTAAATGCTGTAGATGACAAGGGTGCACTCAATTCCTAATTTTGACTCAGATATGGCCTCTAAGACATTATACGCTTATGATGTCTAGGTGGTCAGAATTTAGTTTTGTTTTTATTGTATTTTTCCCTCAAAAGCAGACTTTTCAAAGATCATGAATGCAAACAAGCACTTAAGGAAATAAATCAATGATGGATAGCTCTAGATAAAAATCGGATCACTTACCTAAAGCTACTTCTACAAATCATATGGGGTTTTGCATTTATGAGTAAAAAATGCTTCAATGCCACACGGACTAGCAAACACTTTTTATCACCTCACAAAGATCTTGACCACCAACAACTACTCTAATCTACAAATCATAACTAAACCTATCTAGTCGCAGACACTCGACAAGACACATGCTTCTTGGCTATGCTCTTGATCGCGGAATATCCTCCTCCGGCGGATCCACTTGAGAAAAGAATGCTTTCTTTAGCCAAAACTAAAGCAAGCAACCATCACACAAGTGTTAGTAGGAATACCTACATAAGTCCTTGTATCCCCGGCAACGACATTAATGTTGCGGGAGCGAATCACACCACCCATAAAGCGCATGTAACACAACCTAGATCAACATAATATCGATCGAGGACATAGATGACACGATAGGCACACTGAGGAAATCTCTTTAGCTTGTCAGGCTGAGACCATCCTACACATACAACTCTCTGGAAGGCCAACTAAACCACAATCTAGAATCTCAGTGCTCTCAACTACACCACTCAACCCACATACAAACACCGGAAGGAAACACATCAAATGATGCCAGAATCGTACGAAACTTAAGGAACACCATCCCCTCACTAGGATACACCTGTCCCAAAGCCTCTACACTCAAAACCCTAACTCCAAACCCATCTGTGGAAAACACATATAACTACAGAGCCGAATTTTGAAATGCCCAAAACTAAAATCTATGAGTATCTATGTGTAGCTTATGTTGTCACGATTCTAATGATTACTTATAAGCAGAAAACAGACATCATTTGATATACTTACAATCGCAAATAGCTCGTAGATGCATAAGCGCGTTCGCTTCATTCCATGAGGAATGCTTGGCGTTGTCGGGTATCTCTTGGCAAGGCTAGTGTGATGGTGCAGTCGGATCTACAATGTGATGAACGAGCGGGGAGTAGCGCCAGGATGAAGCTCACACTCTCTCTCTTTCTCTCTCTCACACAATCGACGATAGCTTAAAACTTACATTATGATTAAGTGTATTTAAAAAAGTGACCTAGGTACCTTATATATTAAGGCTACTTTAGGTTAACAAAAAATAGAATATGAGGGGACAAATGGCTTGGTATTTACAATTTATAAGTGCCATTACACCCCAGCTTCTTCAACTACCTACTTATTACAAATGATGTTTATAACCATAATCCTCAACATTCCATAACTCTTAGAAAATAAGGCTTTGTGGAGTTATGTTGTGCTGTTGACCCAACGGTCAACACTCCCCCCTCCAAATTCATGTCATCCCTGACATGACACGGTTGTCGATGTCGGTGCGGTATTTGTTTTCGTGTTGCTAATGTAAAGAAAGTATAGGCTATAGCCTTTGCAGAGGCTCGTCCTGTTTGTCCAATCCGACGTACATAGTCTTCACATGATTCAGGAAAATCATAATTGATGACGAACTTTATGTCCTTCACATCCATGAAACGGTCCAGTACATCTGTCAATTTTGAATATTTTTTATCCTGCGAAAGAACTTCTACAATCTGTAGAATTGAGTGATTGGGTTTCAGACTTTGAGCCAATGACAACTTTGCAAAGATTCTATTAAAATTGTATGGCTAAACCTTTAACTTCATTAGGCCAATTTGCACTCTGTTGGAATTAGGGTTGCAGAGAAACGCACATAGCTTGGAGAAGACGAAGGAAGCACAAGGCACACAATAGAGAGTGTGTTACTTAGTGTGTAATGGAAAGATAGATAGCCCTAGAGTGATGGGCGTATATACATTGCACGGGGGAAAAACTCCTAAAGAGGGAAAAAATGCCCCGGTGGTCCTAGTGCATTCACACACATCACTACCGTATGTATATGGTAACAAATCCCCCCTGGAGTGATGCGGTGAACGAGAGCTGGCACATGAGTAAAGGGAAGTGACATGCCCTAAGGACATGATCAGTCCACAAAGAGGAGTAAGCCTAAAGCTTTGCGGAAAGCTTTGAGCTTCTCACAAGAAAATGCCTTTGTGAAAAGTCTGCAAGGTTGTCCTGTGTTGGCACATAAGCCAAGCTGATCTCTCCTGCTGAGAGCCTCTCCCTGACATATTGGTAATCCACCTCAATGTGCTTTGTGCGAGCATGAAAAACTGGGTTCCTTGCAACTGCCAATGGGCTCTAACTATCATTGTAGATAGTGTTGGCAGTGTCATGTCCAACACCCAAATCAGCCATAAGGCGTCTGAGCCAGACACACTCAACCGTAGTTGTGAAGACTACCCTGTACTTAGCCTCACCATAGTAGGTTGCTTCTTGCTCAACCATGGTATACATGAACTGTCAAGCATGAAACAAAAACCGCTTGTGGACACTCGCGCGCCAAAACAACCAACCAAATGTGAGTCCAAAAAGGCATGTAACTCTGGCCACAATGATCGCCCCTTGGGATAAAACAAGCCAAGATGCAAAGTTCCACTGAAGTAACGAAAAATCCTCTTGACAGCCTGCCAATGCTTAGACCCTGGGCTATGCATAAATCTGCTGACATGTGAGACTCCAAACTGAATATCCGGCCTCATGTTGCATACATAAATGAGGCAGCCAACAACAGTTTGGTAAAGAGTGACATCAGCACGATCACCAACATCATGTAGACTCAACTTCAAACCTGTTTCCATGGAGTGGCAATAGGTTTGCAATCCTCAAGTCCAAACTTACATAGCAATGTCTCTATGTAACTTTTCTGACACAAGGCAATACCACCATCACACTGCTTAAACTCAATACCCAAGTAATGATGCAACAACCCCAAATCTTTCATCTTGAAAGTAGCATTCAAATCAGCCTTAAATTCAGCAATATGTCTCTCATTTGGTCCAGTGATCAGCAAATCATCGACATAAAGAACCACCATGAGAAGTACATCACCCTCACACTTTACATACAATGTGCTTTTTGATGGACTGTTACGAAATCCTTGTTTGACCAAATGAGTGTCAGCTTTCTCATACCAAGCACAGGGAGATTGGTTCAACCCGTACAAAGCCTTCTTACATCTGCACACTTTTTCCTCTTGTCCTTTCTTGACAAAATCGCGAGGCTGCGTTACATAAACTTCCTCAAATATGTAACCATTCAAGAAAGCAGTAACAATGTCTGATATATCCCAACCAAAATGGTCTGCCAATGCACATAGAAATGCACAGTAGTCATACGATAAGTGGGAGCAAAAGTCTCTTCATAATCTATGCCTTTTTGTTGTGCATAACCCTTTGCAACAAGTCGAGCCTTTTGGTGATCGATCTCACCATCCGGCTTGCGTTTCTACTTGTAAACCCACTTCGTACCAATGGCCTTTTTGCCAGGAGGCAAATCACATAAAGTCCATGTCTCATTTTCTATAAGTGCATCATATTTTGATTGCATGGCAGCCATCCAATTTTTTGAATTTTGTGCTTCATCAAAAGACTGAGGTTCCTCAACATGATGTAAGCTAGACATAGCCAAAGCATAACAATATGATGCATAAGATGCATGGCGAAAGCCTGACCGAGTACGACTAGACAAAGGTGCATCCAATTTACTGTCACGCAATGTATGGACCAACCATTTTGGCATACCTCTAGCCTACTCATTTTCAGCCCTTTCCTCTTCAAGTACATCATGTACATCTGCATCAATAATAGGCTGATCTATAATATTTTTTGAAACCCCCATAGGCTATACATTTGCCTCATTGGAATTTACATTCGTATTTCCACCACTTAAAGGAGGCAACAAAGTATCCAGTGAGCTTACAATATTGTCTCTAGTACACGACAGCAAGGGTTGAACAGAATCTTCTACGAACACTACATCTTGTGAAACCAAAATAAACTTTGTTTGCGGATGATACAACCTGTAACCTTTGCTTTCAGCACTATAACCAACAAAAATACATTTGACACCCTTATCATCCAATTTTCTATGTTGTGTTTGTGGCACCAAAGCATACGCCAAACAGCCAAAAACACACATGTGCTCAATATAAGGCTTTCTATCATGTCATGCTTCATATGGAGTAATAGACTGCAAAGCTTTCGTAGGACACCTGTTAAGTACATAAGTGGCACACATGATGGCCTCAAGACAAAAAGAATGCGGCAAAGCTTTACTTTTGACCATACATCGTGCCATTTCCATAAGTGACCTGTTTTTCCTCTCAGCAACACCATTTTGTTGAGGTGTATAAGGCACTGTACATTGGTGTTTTATCCCACGACTAGCCAGAAATGCATTAAATTCATGAGACATATACTCCTCCCCTCGATCGGAACGGAGGGTACCCATAGTACATTAGGATACATTTTCAGCCATAGCAAGAAATTCTTTGAAGCACATAAAAACTTTGGACTTCGCTTTAAGCAGAAATACCCATGCATGCCTGGAGTAATCATCAATGAAAGTCACGAACTACAGGTAATTGCCCAATGACGGAGTTTGCATGGGCCCACAAACATCACTATGCAAAAGCTGCAACTTGCATGTGTCCCTAACTGAACCATTCTTTGGAACCTTAGAACACTGCATTTTACCCAAAATACAACGTTCACAAACATGTTTGACAGGTGCTTCAAGAGGCGGCAAAGAAGCAACCATATCAGATTTCTGCAAACACAACAAACTGGCAAAATTCAGATGACCAAAACGTGCATGCCAAATTTTTGCATCTGAGATAGCCCTTGAATCTGCAACTGCATTTGCAAAATTTTGTCCACACTTGTCATACAAAGTGAGCATATACAACCCACGGCACAAGTCCAAGTCTAGCAAGTGCAAATACAAACAAAAGATTCTTCTTGATCCAAGGTACATAAAGTGCATCAACAAGTGTGAAAGAACTAGCATTTGTAGGAATAAGCACAGTCTTTCCAACTCCCTGAACCGGATAAGAGGCATTGTTGTCGCAAGTGACTGAATTCCCATGAGGGACAGACTCAAGAGAGGTGAAAAGTTCACGATGTGAGGTAATGTGCTTTGTAGCACCACTGTCGAAATACCACACATGTGAATCTGCAGCAAACTGACAAGCATGCATCATGGACAAGAGGATTGTAAGTGCACGCTGCGCTAAAAGCCCATTCGGCATCAACATCACCATCACAGTCTCCTTTCACAGAAGACTAAAAAATGGCTGCATTTGTAGTGGAATCAGCATTTGCAGTGGAACCACCTCTTTCTTCTTAGCCTCTTTGGCCTTCAACTTAAGACACTGCTTGATAAAGTGATCATTAGCTTTAAAATAATGGCAACACATCTTCTTTTTGCCCTTATCACCAAAATTTCCAGACGAATTGCTGATAGCAAAAGCATTAGGAACAGAAGTTTTGCCACTCGCAGCAGAACCATAAGAAGTGGCTGCATTGCTGTTACCACCCTTTCTTTGAGAAGCAGTAAAAGCTTGTTCAACTGCATGCTGCCTAGTCCTGTTTTTTCTGGAAAGTGACTCTTGCAATAGCAATGTGCATAATGCATCAAACTTGACAACTTCAGGATTTCCTTGGGTCATCAGTCTCCAAGTACTAGCAAAAGTCTGGTAGGAATCTGGTAAGGCATCAAGAACAATTTGCACAAGGGAAATGCCTGAAATGACTTCACCTGCAGAAATAAGTTGCTCATTGATATCCTTGATAGCAGCAAGGAAAGTGTCCATATCATCTTCCTCATGCATAATCTTCGACTCCAGCTCTTTACGCAGCAAAGCAATTTTAGCCTCATTGCGACTTGCATAAAGACCACCAATATATCCCAAGACTGTTTTGCAGATTTTGCTGAACGAATGTGAGGAACAATGGTGCGCTTCACAGCAACGCAATCATTGCATGAGCCTGCGCATCCTTTACATCTTAACGAGATTGTTCTACCGTAGGCAAAACAACTCTAATAGCAGCAATCCTTGCAGCAAGACCTGCAACATCCTCAACATCGCCTGCATCCTCAGAACCAGGACATACATCAATGCTCTGCACAATATTTCAGACACCCTTTGACACAAGAACATGTTGCATCATGTAAGCCCACATAGGGTAATTGTTCCCATCCAACCTATCCTCAGCAAGCAAGCATCTTGAACACATCTGTGTTGTTGTCAGCCATGGTAAATGCTGCACCTGATGTGAAAACTGCCCGAAAAGAGGAGAAACGAAGCAGGAACAACACATGCTATATAGCACAAACCGTAGAAGACTATAAGCACCTGTCATGCAAAAAATGGCACTGACAAAAATTCTGTAGAAAATGACAAAATAGCATGTGCAGTACTGCATGTAGTGGAAACGGAGTCCGAAATGAGCTCGAATGAAAAATCTGAGCAGACTAAGCTCTAAGAGCTTGCCCGAAAATTTTGTCGACCTGCGAACGCTTGCCAAAGCTCACTAAAATCGAAGAAAGTGAGCAGGCGTGTGCTGGAGCAGCTGGCGACTAATCCCGGGAGGACACAACGTGCTCTGATACCAATTGTTGGAATTAGGGTCGCAAAGAAACGCACACAGCTTGGAGAAGACGAAGGAAGCACAAGGCACACAATAGAGAGTGTGTTACTTAGTGTGTAATGGAAAGATAGATAGCCCTAGAGTGATGGGCGTATATACAATGCACGGGGGAAAAAACCTCCTAAAGAGGGAAAAAATGGCCCGGTGGTCGTGGTGTGTTCACACACATCACTACCACATGTATATGGTAACCCACTCCAATGCAAAGTTTGTCTTTTAGGCCAAATCTGGGTGATAATTTTATCTGACTTGAGGTTCAAACCGCATGTCTAGCATTCGATCCACCTCATCAAGGACTCCTCTGATTACTTCTATGCCTGCTCTTCTTCATTGGGGACTTCTTTGTTCCTACATCAAGTTGATCAAAGCCGCATTTTGCATTGTTAGATTTTGTGTGCTTTGTAAATCATTATATTGATTCTACTTGATACATGACTTAACTAAAGCTTGACAAACCCCAGTTAATTCCCCAAGTTTGTAACTTGCTTCAAAAAAGGGCTTTTCCGACATCATGTGTAATAGATGACCATCTATGAGCTATCATGTCCATTTGTCCCCAAAATTCATATACATGATGTATAGGGTATGTAGATGGCTACCATGGCTTTATATTTGAAAAAAATTACAGCTTTGTCTAGGGGTTAGACTCTTTTTTTTCTTCTTTTTTAAACCTTTAGCTTGTATTCTCTAGTCATAGCTTCCTGACAAATTTTAGCTTGATTTGGACTTGCATTTGGCTTTATAGGCTAACTTTTTGGATTTTAGTCTTGAAAACGACTAACGGGCATCTCTGGCACCTTCTAGCTGTCAAACACATGTAGAACCAATGATGATGACCATAATTTTGCTTGATCCTTGGTTGCTCCTGCAGACGTCTGCCCCTTTAGTTCTTGTCAGTATTGTTAGTCCCTTTTGTTTGTTAGGCTTCATTAAGTCACATACAAGATAGAAGATTTACAGTATGAAGGTCTACTTACTGTATACAGCCTTGTAGTCGCATGAAGTGTTTGGTAGGCAACTTTACACTTGATGAGCACTTTTCTTTAGTCGCATCAACAACTTCCTTCGTCCTTGTAGTTAATCCCAGATTTTTATGACCATTCTCATTCATTTTTTCCTCATGTTGTTATCAAAGGCTGATCAACATTCTTTCTTATCTTTGACATTATTCATTGTGCCTATGGATTTTGAGACATGCTTTGTTGTTGGCATCTTCTTGAAGCTCCAAGTGTTCTACAGAGTCATAGAATTTGTCTTCTTCTTCGTATTTGTTTTCCTGGATCACACTCAGTGCAAAGTAAGGAACAACATCATAGGCAATTTCATCACAAAAATTGTTTGTTGGATCGTCTTGAATAGCGCACACGTCAAGAGTAGCCAAGTTGTGTTCCCATTCAAGTGTCTCTAATTCTTCCTCAGGAAAGGGGTCTGGGATATAATCCTTATATTCCTCTCGCTTTAAGCTTCCGCATTGCGAAGCTCCACATATCCACAGTTCTTTAGGCTTACCCAACCATGCTGGAAGTTCTGATCCTACTACAGTAGTGGAATCAAACTCTTCTATTGGGGTTCTTGTCACATCCTTGTAACTATGGTCCTTAAGATTTATTTTTGTTGTGGTTTCCATATATCTCAGGTAGATACGGTCATAACCCCAATCTTGGACCATTTTCAATTGTTGCATGAATAGTCTTCCTAGAATGATACAATAGCAAAGGTTTGCTCATATTCAATTCCACAAGAAGTAACAACTTCTTTTTCTAACAAACCCATGGACTTTTCCATGTCTGTCTCTGCAAGATGCAGTTTCATCCTAGTAGCCCTCATTGCTAGTTTTCCCCATTTTTTCTAGACCTCTTTTGTTGCGATGGAAACACAAACTCTGTTGTCAAGGATTGCCATGGTTTTTACACCTTGCAATTCCACACAAAGAGTGGTGTTCCCATCTTCTCCCTCATAGTACTCACCTACCTTGTTTAAAGGCACTGACCTAGTGTTTAGATGAGGCATTTCCAGGTCTTTAATCCCTTCCTCAATTTGAGTCATTGGTTTTTTAGCACCAAATTTTTTTAAGAAATTTTTCCACAGTAGCCGACATGGTTAGTCGTATTCTGAGCAACTCGGCTAACGTTATAGTACATTTGACTGGTGTGGAAAAAATGTCTATCAGCCCTTTCAAATCGATGACCTTGTTGGGAGACAGTCTCTGTGATGTGACTGCAACAATCTCTGACTTAGCCTCGTACTCGCTCGTATAGGATGGTAGTGTTCTTAGAGAATGGGGTTGACTATCCATAGACTATACAAATCCTTTGTCTCCGCATTCGTTTCAAATCTAGCCTCAGATTCCTCTATTGGTGGAAGAGACACTCCTCTTACATCACCCATCTGGTTTATTCATCTGCTTATCTCACTTGCTTCTTGGCCTCTCTGACTTGTTTCCACAATTCATCAACACCATCTATTTCTTTACAACTATCAGGTATAGATATGTGAATTCCCTCGGAAGAATTGTCTGTGGTATTAAACACTATCCGTGGCTCTAATGCGGGGTCCTTGAGCTTTTGTTCGTGCTTGTGACTAGAATATGGCTCTTTTTGTTCCTGGCTTGGTGGGATTACTGGTGTAAGTAAAAACAGATGTGACCAGCACCTAGGGACTTTGTCGGAACACATAATTGAAATAATGGCGCCAGTGTCAGTCCAGAGACTCATATTCTCCACATGTGGAATATGTCTCAACTAAGGATGTCTGAAAAAGAACATCCTACAAGTACAAGATGTACTTGTGTGTGGAGGTAGCTCTAAACACTTTACGACAAGAGTGAGAAGGACCCTCTTTATCATGCTCCACACTGGCTAAACCGAACTCCTTGAGTTCCTAGACCATGTTGTATCCCATGTGACAACATGTGCCAAATCGAACCCTACAAGTAGGTTCGTAACAGCATAAGGCAGAAAAATAGATTGGACACGGCCCAAAATACTTTGTGTCGACATGCCCTTGGCATGGCTCTGTAACATTCAAGCGTACTTATACGTCTTGAAAAACCAAGCAAAGCATACTGAAAAAGGAATAACACCAAATCAATAGATGCGTACCTGGAGATTTGAATGTAATGTTCACTTACCCGTATTCAAACGGAGAGGAGCACATCTCCTACTTGAAAAAACAAATAGTATTGCACTGGGAACCGTAGGTGTAGCTTTCGCAATCCAACCCCTTTGGTTAAAATCTACGTAGTCAATCCCCTTGGTAAGACTCTTTGTAGAAACTGCTCAACTAGCAGATAACGGTAACCAACATAGTTAACCGTGTACAGATTGAGTGGAATCAACTTGAAAAGTGTGTTCGTCTGCTACCGCATGATAGATTGCGGAATTCTTTCCTTGAAAGTATAACTGGGAGAGATCAACTGTGATCCGCAATGCAGATCAAACTGTGATCCTTAATGCCTATGGAGTGATGTAGTAATCACCTGTCGGGTCTTACCCCAAAACAGTATGTCCATAGACATTCCGTAGTGCTATAGAGAGTGCAGGAGACCCACACAAGTGAACTACCAATCTCGTATGGACAGCCATGCTGTCACAAATGATTGCTGCGTCTATACTTTGTGGTGGAGAGCAGCTGGTGTGAGTTTAAGATTATCAAAAACTCAACTTGAGTGTCGTAATAAAAACATGTAGTGCAAAAATGACACCCTAAACATCCGTAATGACAAGACTCTTGCTTGTCCATTAACGCTGATGTGTACTTCCTTGGGTAGATCTGTTTGATTTTGAAAACAATTACCCAAAGAATGCCAATAATTGGGTCTTACCCTTGGTCAGGCTCTTAGCCTGTGTGGCTCATAGCCCTTATGCAAATTAGTGGTCAATGGATGAACCGATGAAGACTAATTTGAGTAGCATCTTAGCCACGTTTTAGCTGAGAGTTAGAGCACCTTGGCTCAGGCTGACTCACGAGCAAAACACGTATCAAAAGCTTCTTAGAAGATTGTCATTTTTCCCTTAAAGAGAGAGAGAGAGAGAGAGAGAGAGAGAGAGAATAGCATGCTGGGCTGAGGATCTTTCCTTAAGGTTGTAGAGTGTGTATCCAAGCTGTGTGCCCTGACGCATCTTATGCCTGACTTGCAGCTTATCGTAGAAGCAGTACACCATTTTCTGGTATGACTCTCTCATCAAGAGAGGTAATAGAAAAACATAAAACTCATTCCGACCCATCTACCTTGTAGGGGTCGTGATTGTATGAGGATGACTTGGTATGGGCACTTTGCCTGGGAATCAAGTCCAAATTTTTGGTTCGTTTTAGTGTTGTTTTGTTGACAGCAACCAAAAAACACATTAAACAATTCATCACGTAGTCTGTCCTTGACAGAGTTGCGAGTGTGATAGCGAAAGCATAATACATGAAGCGGTGGAATTCATGCCACCTGGTTAGCATGCCGTGCATGCAGAATTGTAAGCCCTTGGCTAGTATAACGGCCTCAAGCATGAGAACCGAAACCATAAGTACCTTGCAGAGTCTGCCTTGGTAGCGATACATCATAACGTGTTGTTGCCACACAGAAAACAGGAGCAAATTGCAATGTGAACAGTTTCCCAAACTGGCGTTCCAATGCCCTTGATGCCAAGTCAATGGGTAGTATCTGGCACGCGTGAGAAGCCGTGCTTCATGTGAAGTTGTCAAAGCACTTTGCTTTACTTGACAGACAACGTGTTCCAAGGAAAACATGAAAAACAAACAAATTTAAAATTAGGCTAACTTGGTTTTCCCGCTGTAACCAGTCATCCTGAAAGTTTGATGGAGAAGAACTCGTTTCATAACGGCTCATAGCCTAGTCTGCCTACAGGAGAGAGAGTTGTCGCGTGTATATATATACGTCCCTTGTATCATATACCTCCATCTGGCATGTAATGAAAGAACCTGCAAGCAGATTACCAAATTCCTCCCAAGTTTGTATGCTCATAGCATATGCCAAACGTGGGGAGTCTCAATGCAAGATGCCTAACTTGAAGCCTTTCTAATAGCCAACTGAGGCGGTTGTTGACATGCAGAGAGCATGACAAAAAGAATCGACCTTGTCGAGGAATTTCAACTGAAATGAGCTAAGAGTGTGTGACAACATCCTTTGGCAACGGCTAGAAAATAGTGACAAGGAGTCGGCCATGCCGAACAACATGCCTCTTGCAGCAAGTCAAGGAACAGGATGTGTCTATCTTCTTGAGAGACCAAAACTCTGCAAATTTGCTATGCATTTGCATCAAATTGAACCGTCACCGAACTGTGCTTGATGTGGATATTCCTCAATGATATATGCAGCAAGTATGTAATGCATATGATAATTGTCACAAGCCGTGCCCATTAGCAGTCTTGTACGGAGCCTTTCTCATTGCAATACTAGTTTACAACGTGATTGAACAGTACTGCGAGACACTTTGGCACCCTGCAGAAACTATGAGGTAATCAACTTGATAGAAACAAACTTGAAAGAGGGTACCTTGTTACCGTGATCTCTGTTGACTCTCGAGTCGTGCTTGAGGACTTATTGTAGTTGTAACCATGGTCCTTACCATGGTAGGGTATATCTTTGTCGTAATCTCCTTGTCGGGATTGCTCCATGCTAAGTGGCAGCAACCTCCCTTGCATGTCAAATTTAATCAGTGGCATTTGGATGAATCCTCCAATCCGATAACAAGCTGGTCGTCTTGTTATTTATGTAGCCATCATTGGCAGGAGCGGGAATACTTTGCTCAAAATCGAAATTCATGCTGATATCCGAATCCATGGCTGATGGCAGTCGCCCTTGCAAGGTGTAGCTACTCCGTGTCGTAGCAGTGAATCGTCGTGCTAACGCCGCGTTGATTTCCTCCCGTAGTTGTAGTTTGCACCGTAGCCGATATTTAGCCGTGCTAATTATATTGGTCGGCAAAGCTTTAAGCAAACTGTGATGTTGGATACTTGTTTGAAAACTTACAAGTTGTTGTCGACGAAGCTTGACGTCCTGTCGAAGAAGCTCTTGGCCCTTCGGAGAAGGTATGGTGAGCTCGGTGTTCCAAGCCGAAAATATTGTCGTATAATAATTAAGTTGCAAAAATCTGCAACTTTATCACTCCTGTATTGCTGAATTCTATATCGATAATCAAGGGTCGTCTGTCTCTTTGTCTAATGCCAAAACTGGTTTGGCTTGGATGCCGTATCTCATGTAGATTGTGTGGGTGTATGCCGAGGTGGGCATGCACCGTTGCCCTGAATTTTTGAGGGAACTGGCCAAGACCAAAGGCGCTTGGACCTGTTTGGTGTGAAAAAGAAGCCCAAAACGGCGTTTGCAGGCAGCTATGGCACCCGACAGGGCCACGAGAGCTTGGCAAGGGGGTAGCAGTGCATGCGCTCCTCCGCGGGGGTCGCCCCATTGACGGGTTATGCCGCCAAGCCCAGTGCGCATCCGCCGAGCCCGCCTGTGCGGCCTATGGTGGAAGGCGACCGTCCTTCCCTCCTCGCCTCAAGGGGCCCTGCACACGGTGCTCGCCTGCGAGTTCTCTCCCACCTGAGTAGGGCTCTTCTCCACGGCTCCCCTCCTCAAGCACATGCAAAGCCAAAAAAACGGCTGGCTCTCCACGCCCATGTCCTGAAAAAAGGAGTGGCTCTGATACCAGTGTAAGAAACTAGGAAACTAGGCTCTACTGGATCCTCCTCCCAACCTCCCTTTATAGGTGGGCTCCTAGCCCCTTACCCTAGCCAGATCCCCTGTCCACACTGCCTAGCCCGGCCCTTGGCCGTAGTCCTTGCCTAGCCTAGTCCTTAGGATACAGGACCCGTGTCCTGACACAAAATGGCTGGTGCACACTTTGCGTGACAGTAAATTGGATGCACCTTTGTCTAGTCGTACTCGTTCAGGCTCTCGCCATGCATCTTATGCATCAGATTGTTATGCTTTGGCTGTGTCTAGCTTACATGATGTTGAGGAGCCTCTGTCTTTTGATGAAGCACAGAATTCAGAAAATTGGATGGCTGCCATGCAATCAGAATATGATGCACTCATAGAAAATGACACATGGACTTTATGTGATTTGCCTCCTGGAAATAAGGCCATTGGTACGAAATGGGTTTACAAGTTGAAACGCAAGCCGGATGGTGCCATAAGGCTCAACTTGTTGCAAAGGGTTATGCACAGCAAAAAGGCATAGATTATAAAGAGACTTTTGCTCCCACTTGTCGTATGACTACTGTGCGTTTTCTATGTGCATTGGCAACTCATTTTGGTTGGGATGTACATCAATCAAACATTGTTATTGCTTTCTTGAATGGTGACATATTTGAGGAAGTTTATGTAACATAGCCTCGCGGTTTTGTCATAAAAGGACAAGAGGAAAAAGTGTGCAGATGTAAGAAGGATTTGTATGGGTTGAAGCAATCTCCTCGTGCTTGGTATGAGAAGGCTGACACTCATTTGGTTAAACGAGGCTTTTGTAACAGTCCAACAGAAAGCACATTGTATGTAAAGTGTGAGGGTGATGTACTTCTCATTGTGGTTCTTTATGTTGATGATTTGCTGATCACTGGACCAAATGAGAGACATATTGCTGAATTTAAGGCTGATTTGAATGCTACTTTCAAGATGAAAGATTTGGGGTTGTTGCATCATTACTTGGGTATACAATCTAAGCAGTGTGATGGTGGTATTGCCTTGTGTTAGAAAAGTTACATAGAGACATTGCTATGTAAGTTTGGACTTGAGGATTGCAAACCTATTGCCACTCCCATGGAAACAGGTTTGAAGTTGAGTCTACATGATGCTGACGATCCTGCTGATGTCACTCGTTACCAAACTGTTGTTGGCTACCTCATTTAAATATGCAACACGAGGCCGGATATTCAGTTTACAGTCTCACAGGTCAACAGATTTATGCATAGCCCAGGGTCTAAGCATTGGCAGGCTGTCAAGAGGATTTTTCGCTACCTTAGTGGCACTTTACATCTTGGCTTGTTTTATCCCAAGGGGGGATCATTGCCGCCAGACTTACATGCTTTTTCGGACTCAGATTGGGCTGGTTGTTTTGACACGCGAGTGTCCACAAGTGGTTTTTGTTTCATGCTTGGCAGTTCATGTATATCATGGTTGAGCAAGAAGCAACCTACTGTGGCCACTTCAAGTTGTGAGGCTGAGTACAGGGCAGTCTTCACAGCTACGGTTGAGTGTGTATGGCTCAGACGCCTTATGGCTGATTTGGGTGTTGGACAAGACACTGCCAACACTATCTACACTGACAGTCAGAGCGCATTGGCAGTTGCGAGGAACCCAGTTTTTCATGCTCGCACAAAGCACATTGAGGTGCATTACCACTATGTCAGGGAGAGGCTCTCAGCAGGAGAGATCAGCTTGGCTTATGTGCCAACGCAGGACAACCTTGCAGATCTTTTCACAAAGGCATTGTCTCGTGAGAAGCTTGAAGCTTTCCGCAAAGCTTTGGGCTTACTCCCCTTTGTGGATTGATCCTGTCCTCAGGGCATGGCACTTCCCTTTACTCACGTGTCAGCTCTCGTTCACCGCATCACTCTAGGGGGGATTTGTTACCATATACATGTGGTAGTGATGTGTGTGAACACACTAGGACCGCCGGGGCATTTTTTTCCTCTTTAGGAGGTTTTTTCCCTCCTGCATGGTATATACGCCCATCACTCTAGGGCTATCTATCTTTCCATTGCACACTAAGTAACACACTCTCTATTGTGTGCCTTGAGCTTCCTTCGTCTTCTCCAAGCTGTGTGTGTTTCTCTGCAACCCTAATTCCAACAATGAGCATGGAAAGTGTTGTGGAGTACATGATAAAGATGCATCAAAAGTCCTCACATGATTGACTTTCTACAATTGCATGGGAAGCAAGCAAGAAAGTTCAAAAGATGCATAAAAGCAAGATCTTGAGCACTGGATGGATACAAGACATAAAGAATTGCTTTGGGAGATGGGATGCATTACACTTGCTACATCATGCCGCAATAGACTCCTAAATGAATGAAGCTTTTCTACAACACCAATGTATGATGGCTTGGGAGGAATCCGGTGTGTCATGCTTCATATATTACACCGCCCATATTGCCCCCAACTACAAAACCATGTTCTTCGCTCAAAGAGTAAATTGTACTCACCCTTATATGCTTGAGCCTATCCCCTTCTCAACGATACGCACTATCACAACCGTTCGGCTTAACTCTCACTCCCTTCGACACGAGACAGGGCATTGGGGCAATGTAAAAGAGTCAAATCAATTGTGCGCATTATGCTCACTGCAAGTTTGAGAATATGAGTACCACACACTACTAGAGTACTCAGCTTTTGGTCACATCCGCACTTGCTTCCCTTACATTTTTAGCCATGACTTAGGCTTTCCTCTCCCAGCCACAGTGTCGGCTCTCCATTGCAACTCTTGTCACCAAAATTTTGGAGCATCCAAAATCACTCGTCAACCACACACATACTACATCACATGTAGCGTTGGTCCCATAGGGCATATTTGACCTCCCAGGACGATAACAAAATCTCTCTCTCTCTCTCTCTCTCTCTCTCTCTCTCTCATAGATGTATCATATCTCCGTCAAAGGAAGGGAAAGGCGTGCGTGCATTTGTGCTCTCTTATCTTTGTATCAGATCTCCGTCAAAGGGAGGAAAAGGTGTGCGTACATTTGTGTATAAACCTCTCTCTCTCTCTCTCTCTCTCTCTCTCTCTCTCTCTCTCTCTACCAAAGCGAGCCCTCACACTCTCTCCTCTATAGTCCCCCCTGGGCGAGGGGCACCAATCAAGGGAGACTTGCTCGTAGATCGTGATCCTCGCACCAATCAAGGGAGCCTTGTTTTCAAGACCAAAGAGGACCGCATGACACTCTTAAAGCAAGCGCCTCTTCTCAAAGGCATGACCATATGGATTAGCAAGGCTCTAATCCTTTCCCAACTCAAAATGAAGAAGCAAGACGTGCAAAAGGTACGAGAGACACAAGCCGCAAGCAAATTCGTCGTCTATCGTGGCCGTAGAGCCATCATCGAGGAATTTCGAGCCCAAAAAGGCATCCGGCATCCCATCCTCCTCCCTTGGTCACCCCAACCCCATAAGTGATATTTGTTGCACTTTTGTTGTATCACAACTGTTTGCGCCCCCCCCCCCCCCCCCCCCCCCCCCCCCCCGCGGCTATACATCTATTTATGCCATTGTAGACATGGTGCCCTCTTAGCTAGAGGAGTCCTTTTATACACGCGTTCTCTTAGTTCCATAGGTCATATTTGACCTCCAAGAACGATAATGGAATATCTCTCTCTCTCTCTCTCTCTCTCTCTCTCCCCCTCTCCCCCCAATAAGTGTCACCAAATCTGGAATTTCTTGAATCCCATAGGCGATATATTACATGCCTCAGCTCGAAATGAGCAACACATGCTCTTCAAATCAAAATTATAAAAAGCACAAGCTAGTTTAGCAAATTGTACGAAGATATAAGTTTTACACCGAGAAATTCACATGGATAACATCAGTGGGTTGGGTACAATACCCAAAGTGAGTTAGCAGTAAACTGCAGGGGTTATCAGGTTAAGACTCTCAAAAGAACAACCTAGAGGGTGCCTCGGAACACTGCAATTGTGCTGTATGCAACGCACCACACCACACCGCGCCCGCCATGAACATGCTCAGAAACTTGTGAAATGCCAACCCTAGACAGTTGTAGCAGACGATCAACTGTGTGAGAGAGAGAGAGAGAGAGAGAGAGAGAGTGGCGGGGGCTACAACCCTGACAAGATTCCGTTCGTGCCCATCTCTGGATTTAAGGGCAACATGCATATGATTGAGAGAGAGACCAACCTTGACTGGTACGAGGGTCCATGCACCCTCCTTGAGGCTCTTGACATGATTTCAGAGCCCAAGAGACCCTCCGATAAGCCCCTCTGCTTGCCATCGCAGTATGTCTATAAACTAGGTGGCATTGAAAATTGTACCTGTTGGATGAGTGGAAACGGGCATTATCAAGCCCATGCTCGTAGCACATGCTCTCGACGGGCATGCACCTCTACCATGCATTTTTTATTTACACCGAGCAAGGAACAACACATAGTAATACACTGGCGTGTGGGGCAACAAATCAACAACGAGCAAGTGGGTAGATGTCGTGTCCTCCTGTGTGGGGTCTAGAGTCCAAAGCCCTTTCCGATTTTGACCCAAAAAGTGAGAGGTTGCCCGTTGCCTAGTGGGTCTGAACGTGAACTATACTCTTTTACGCCCCTGCACAAGAAGCTTTTCACGCAATCTACAACACTACAAACGAGAGGCATGTGGGATATACATTCTTCAAAAATGATGCAAGGAACTGAGGATGAATGGCATTCACAAGCTTATTTTGACATGCTTTTTGGCTTGCAGAAGGCCTTAGTAGACTCCTAAACTTTTGGGTGCAATTGTAGATCATTAGATTGGGCCGTTTGTGAATATTGTGGACCATTCGATTAAGGTTCTTAAATAGGGCCACATAGAAATGTCAATTATATTTTTCATTTTTGTTAAAAGAGGCACTGATTGGGTGGGTACCACTCTCTCTCTCTCTCTCTCTCTCTCTCTCTCTCTCTCTCTCTCTCTCATCATCTTAATGTGTTTTGGGAGCAATTCTAGACCATTGGATTAAGCCCTTTTGTGGACCATTGGAGTAAGCTTCTGGAATAGGACCACATGGCAAAGTCAATGCTAAGATACTTAGAGGACATAGCTGCCTTTAAAGATCAAGGGAAGAAGTTTATCATCAGGAAGATGTAAATATCTGACAAAGATTTTTTCACAAAGAGAGAGAGAGAGAGAGAGACCTATGTTGGTGCTAATGTACATTCAGGTTTCAACTAGGTACATTAGGTAGAGCATGTAGGGTATATTAGGTAGAGCATGTAGGGTCTCTTGATTGTTGTGATTAATAACAATCAAAACTCGGGTACCCTAGGGTGGGTTTTGAACCCATGACCTCACCCATGAGAGGCGCATACCCTAACCACTACGCCATGCGTGCGTTCTGAAACGAAAGGGCCCTAATTTACTTAAAACATGTATGCACAAGGGCGACATCCGAAAGCAATCTAGGGTCCCCTAGATTACTTTTTGGGACCCTAGATTGCTTTCGGCGCCGCCACTGAGATCTACGGCCCACAATGCCCCTGCCGTAGATCCCACCCTCCCATGTCCGTGCCACTTAGTCCTGAGGTATCCACGAGACTAGACTGTCGGCGGCCACTAGCCTCAAGTGATCTCTTGATCCACATTGCCCTGTGATAACTGCCTCTCCTTGCCCTCCACACTATCTCACACAAGCTGACGTGATTCGATCCGTCTGATGCACATTTGTAAATTTCAGACATTTGATAAATTTGGGGAGGAAAGTAGATTTGGGGCGGTCCGCACCTCATGTCTTGAACCCACAACCTCCCCACTGCGAGCCATGTGCACTAACCACTATGCGTGCATGTGTTCATTAAGTTATAGGGATTTGAGTATGTCATATTGTAAATGTGGGTTGATTAGTAAGTTTGGGGTAATCGTCAAATTTGACGGTCCATAATTGATGCACCCCCGTGTTTTCCTCCTCCAACATTAATCCCATTTGAACATGCCCATGTAATATAGTGTTGGGGGCATCAACCTGTCCATCTCATGACTCTCAAGATTACCCAATCATGCTGCTTCATCATTTTCTTGAGTGTGTTCCTACCACAATGAATATCTACCAATAAAAAAAGTAAGCATTTAAAAAAAACTAACCTCTACTTTTTCATTAGTAAAAAGGGGGAGAGGCATAGAGAGGTAGGTACTTTGGGAGTGAGATGGAGGGACAAAAAGTATAAAGAGGAGAGAGTCATAAATAGATAAAGTGATTAAAATGGAGATGGATAAACATGTACATTTTAATCAGTAATTATAATGTTTCTCTACACCTTGTTTTGAAGAGAATTAAAATGGCCTCTGCAAAGAAATCTGATGTTTGGGCATTTGTTGAGTTTATTGACAATGGGGAAACAATTGGACAGGGTCAAATTGATTGTACGATGGCAATGACACTCCCCTTCCTCATGTTTTTCCAAAGAACGAGGAAATGAACACCTTGACAAAGGCGGAGAAGAGCCTTGTTGCATGGTCTAAAAGTGATTTGGTGAGAGTTTTGAATCTCTCTATTATATATATATTTATTTTAATTTTGTATAGAAACATTTCATATAAGAAAATTGGATCGAATGTTTTGCAGCGAGTTTCAAATATGGCAAGGAGAGAATAGCCAGATGTGTCTCCATCATTGAGTGTTTCACTTTCCCAAAACACACCTATCAGTGGTGTGCTATCTCCACCTGTTGCGGCACCTAAATTTGCACCAAAAAAGGCTTCAAAAGGCAAGGTAAAAGTGCATGACGGCACCTCCTCTAAAGTTGTCGTAGACGTAGAAGATTCCGAAGAGGAAATGATGATACAGAAATGGAACCATACATGTTGGCTGGAGAAAATGTTGGAGGTGACTTTCCAATAAATGAGGATGTTACGCTACACCAAGATATGTTATCCAAACATCTTGAAAATCTCAAGGTACCTAGGTGTTTTCTATTACCATATATATGTGGTAGTGATGTGTGTCAACACACTTAGGACCACTAGGACCTTTTTTTCCTCGCTATGAGGCTTTTCCCCCGTGTGCATTGTGTATACGCCCATCACTCTAGGGATAACTTATCTCTCCATTGTGCAGTAAGCAATATACTCTCTCGTGTGTGCCTTGAGCTTCTTCATCTTCTCCAAGATGTATGTGTTTCCATGCAACCCTATTTCCAACAATTGGTATCAGAGCAGGTTGCATCCTCTCAGGCGTAGTCGTCAGCATCTCTAGCATCCGCCTGCTCACTTTATCCGCTTTGGATGAGCTTTGGTGAGCGTTAGCAAGTCGAAAAATCCTTTGGGAGAACTTGAAGAGCTTGGTCTGTTCAAAATTTTCATTCGAGTTCATTTTGGCCTCCATTTCCACTACAGCCAGTACTGCATAGGCAATTTTGTTCGTTTGTGCAAAATTTTTGTCATTGTAATTTTTTGCAGAACAAGCCTCTTACAGTTTTCTTTGGGTTGTGCTATATAGCAAGTAGTGGTCCTACTTTGGTTTTTCCTCTTTTTGGGCAGTTTTCACATCAGGTATAGTCACTCGCCATGGCTCACAACAACAAAATCATTTTCAAGATGTTGTTGTTGAGGATAAACAGGGTGAAGAGAACTACCCAATGTGGGCTTACATGATGCAACATGTTCTTATGCCAAAGGGCGTTTGGAATTTTGTGTAGGACATTGATGTACGTCTGCCTTCTGTGGATACATGCTCTATTGAGGATGTCGCAGGTTTTGGTGGTAGGACTATTGCTGCTAGAATTGTTTTGCCTACGGCTGAGCAATCTTGTTGGGATGTTATAGGATGCACATGCTCATGCATTATCTATGAAGCACACTAGGATGCACAGGCTCATGCATTAATCACATTATCTATGTTATAGGATGCACTGGCTCATGCATTAATTGAATTATCTATGAAGCGCACTATTACTCCTCACATTCGCTCAACTAAAACAGTAAAATAAGCTTGGGCTATTTCGGATGGTCTTTATGCAAGTCACACTGAGGCTAGAATCGCATTGCAAAGTAAAGAGATGGAATTGAATATTATACATGAGAAAGATGACATAGACACTTTCCTTGTTGGTATCAAGGATATTAATGAGCAATTCATTCCTATAGGCAAAGTCATTTCTGACACTTCAATTGTGCTCATTGTTCTTGATGCATTGCCAAATTCTTACTAGACTTTTGCTAGTATTTGGAGACTTATGACCCAAGGAATCCTTATGTTGTCAAGTTTGATGCATTATATACATTGTTGTTGCAAGAGTCACTTTCAAGAAAGAATAGGGCTAAACAGGCTGCAGTTGAACATGCTTTTGTTGCTATGCAAAGAAAAGGTGGTAACAACAATGTAGCCACTTCTCATGGTTCTTCAGCAAGTGGAAAATCACATGTTCCTCATGCTTCTGCTGGCAGCACCTCATCGTCGAATTCTGGTGAAAAAAGCAAGAAGAAGATGTGTTACCATTATTGCAAGGCTAACGGTCACTAGATAAAGTAGTGTCCTAAATTGAAAGCAAAACATGCCAAGAAGAAAGAGGCTGGTTCCATTACAAGTGCAACTATTGTCGAATCTTTTGTGAAAGGAGATTGTGATGTGTATGTACATGCAAAGTGGGCCTTTAGTGCAGAATGCACTTATGATCCTTCTATCCATGATGCATATATGTCAATTGCTATAGATTCACATGTGTGGTACTTCAATAGTGGTGCTACAAAGCACATTACTTCACATTGTGACTTGTTTACCTCTCTCAAGTTTGTCCCTCGTAGGAATACACTCACTTGTGCCAACAATGCCTCTTATCTGGTCCAGGGAGTTGGAAAGATTGTGTTGACTACAGTGAATAGTAGTTCTTTCACACTTGTTGATGCACTTTATATACCTAGGATTTAAAAAAACCTTTTGTCTATATGTGAAATTGCTAGACTTGGTCTTGTTGTAAAATTTGTGGATGATAGATATATAATTCATGATATCAATTTTGGTGATAAAATTGTTGCATCTGGTATTTTGTGTCGTGGACTTGATAAGCTCACTTTGTATGACAAGTGTGGGTAAAAATTTGCAAAATGCAGTTGTGGATTCAAACGTTGTTTCATATGCAAAACTTTGCGATGCATGTTTTGTGCATTTGATTTTATTTGTTTGCTACATTTGGCAAAATCCGATATTGTTGCTTCTTTTCCGCCTCTTGAAGCACCTTTGAAGCATGAGTGTGAAGGCTGCATTTTGGGTAAGATGTAGCGTTCAAAGTTCCCAAAGGATGGTTCAGTAAGGGCTATACGCAGATTGCAACTTGTACATAGTGATGCTCGTGGGCTTATGCAAACTCCGTCCTTAGGCAATTACCTGTACTTCATGACTTTCATTGATGATTACTCTAGGCATGCATGGGTGCATCTGCCTAAAGCTAAGTTTGAAGTGTTCATGTGCTTCAAGCAATTTTTGGCTATGGGTGAAAATGTCTCTAAATGTACTATGGGCACCATTCATTCATATCGAGGGGAGGAGTATATGTCTCATGAGTTTAATGCATTTTTGGCTAGTCGTTGGATAAAACACCAATGTATAGTCCCGTATACACCTCAACAAAATGGTGTTGTTGAAACAAAAAATATGTCACTTTCAAAGATGGCACAATGTATGGTCAAGAGTCAAGCTTTGCCACATTCGTTTTGGCTTGAGGCTAGCATGTGTGCTACTTATGTACTCAATAGGTGCCCTGCAAAAGCTTTGTAGTCTATGACTCCCTATGAAGCATGGCATGATAAGAAGCCATCTATTGATCACATGTGTGTTTTTGGTTGTTTAGCTTATGCTTTGGTACCACAAACACATCGCAAAAAATTAGATGATAAGGATGTTAAATGCATTTTTGTTGGTTATAGTATTGAAAGCAATGATTATAGGTTATACTATCCGCAAACAAAACGTATCTTTGCTTCATGAGATGTTGTGTTTGTGGAAGATTCTGCTCAACCTTTGTTATCATGGACCTAAGACAATAATGTAAGCTCACAGGACATTTATGACACTTTGTTGCCTCTTTTTACTGGTGGAAACTTGAATGTAAATTTAATGAGGCAAATGTACATCCTATATGGATTTCTAATAATGTTACGAATCAACATATTACTGATGCAGATGTACATGATGTACTTGATGTGAAAAGGGCTAAGAATGAGGAGGCTAGATATATGCCAAAATGGCTGGTGTATACCTTGCATGATAGTAAATTGGATGCACCTATATCTAGGTGTACTCGTTCAGGTTCTTGCCATACATCTCATGCATTAGATTGTTATGATTTTGCTGTTTCTAGTTTATGTGATGTGGAGGAACCTCTATCTTTTGATGAAGACCATAATTAACAAAAATAAATGGCTACCATGCAATCAAAATAGATGCACTTACAAAAAATGACACATGGACTTTATGTGATTTGCCTCCTTGCAAAAAGGCCATTGGTACAAAGTGGGTTTACAAGTTGAAATGTAAGCCGAATGATGAGATTGATTGCTACAAGGCTTGACTTGCTGCAAAAGGTTATGCACAGTAGAAATGCATTGATTATCAAGAGACTTTTGCTCCCAGTTGTCGTATGACTACTATTCATTTTCTAGGTGCATTGGCAGCTCATTTTGGATGGGATGTACGTCAATCAAACATTGTGGTGATATATTTGAGGAAGTTTATGTAATGCAACCTTGCAATTTTGTCAAGAAAGGACAAGAAGATAAAGTGTGCAAATGTAAGAAAGATTTGTATGGGTTGAAGCAGTCTCCTCGTGCTTGGTATGAGAAAGTTGACCCTCATTTGGTTAAACGAGGCTTTTTTTATAGTCCAACTAAAAGCACTTCGTATGTCAAGGGTGAGGGTCATGTATTTCTCATTGCCATTCTATATGTAGATGATTTGCTGATTATCGGCATGAATGAGACACATATTACTAAATTTCAGGCTGATTTGAATGCAACTTTTAATATGAAACATCTGGGATTTTTGCATCATCACTTGGGCATACACTTCAAGCAATGTGATGGTGGTATTCCCTTATGTCAAACAAACTACATAGAGAGACATTACTATGTAAGTTTGAATTTGAGGACTGCAAACCTATTGCTATTCCCATGGAAACAAGTTTGGAATTGAATCTTCATGATGCTACTAACCTGCCAATGTCACTCTTTATCAAACGGCTGTTGTTGGATGCCTTATTTATGTATGCAATACGAGGCCCAATATTCAGTTTGCAATCTCACTGGTCAATACATTTATGCAAAGCGCAGGGTCTAAGCATTGGCAAGCTGTCGATAGGATTTTTCACTATTTGAGTGGCACTTTACATATTGGTTTGTTTTATCCCAAAGGGGGCTCCTTGCCGCCAAATTTACATGCTTTTTTGGACGGACTCAGATTAGGCTAGTTATTATGACATGCGAGTGTCCACAAGTGTTTTTTATTCATGCTTGATAGTTTATGCATATCATGGTTGAACAAGAAGAAACCTATTGTGGCCACTTCCAACTGTGAGTTTGAGTTCATGGAAGTCCTCACAGCAGCTACGGTTGAGTGTTTATGGCTCAGACGCCTTATGGATGATTTGGGTGTGGGACAAGACAATGCCAATATCATCTACACTAATAGTCAAAGTGCATTGTCAGTTGCAAGGAACCCAATTTTTCATGCTCGCACAAAGCACATTGAGGTGCATTATCACTATGTGAGAGAGAGGCTCTTAGCAAGAGAGGTCAGCTTGGCTTATGTGCCAACACAGGACAACCTTGCAGACCTATTCATGAAGGCATTGCATGTGATGAGAAGTTTGAAGATTTTTGCAAAGCTTTGGTCTTACTTCCCTTTGTGGATTGATCATGTCCTGAGGGCATGTCACTTCCCTATACACTAGGTGTCATCTCTTTTTCACCGCATCACGCCCAAGGGGGATTTGTTACCATACATATGTGGTAGTGATGTGTGTGTGAACACACTTAATAATGTTGGGGCATTTTTTCCCTCACTGGAAGGTGCCGTGCATTGTATATGCTCCCATCACTCTAGGGATAACTTATCTCTCCATTGTGCACTAAGCAATATACTCTCTGTTGTGTGCCTTGAGCTTGTTCCTCTTCTACAAGCTATGTGTGTTTCCCTGCAACCCTATTTAAAACAATTCTTACCATATATATGTGGTAGTGATGTGTGTGAATGCACTTAGGACTTCCGGGGCATTTTTCCCCTCACTAGGAGGTTTTTCCCCTTGTGCATTGTATATAATCCCATCACTCTAGGGCTAACTTATCTTTCCATTGTGCACTAAGCAATATACTCTCTATTGTGTACCTTGAGCTTCTTTATCTTCTCCAAGCTGTGTATGCTTCCCTGCAACCCTATTTCCAACATTTTTTAGAGAGTAATGGAGCAATATTTCTAGCAAATAGATTTGCTACATTTTTTAAAACATGTAGGAAGAGCGTGAGATTGCATTTCCGTGGGTTCCGCTTTGTCGATTGACAAAGCTAGAGAAAACAAGGTAGGTGAGTTGGGACCCCAAACAATTGAAACCCTTGGCCGCCGACACATTCTTACTTAAAGGTTATCATGAGCCAAAGGGATCTTTTATATATTCATCGGATGCACCAGGGCACCCATCTATCGATGTCGACAACTAAATCTTGCCGACATGGGATCTATTGTGCCAAGAATTGAATGATGAGTTTGAAGCAGAGATTGAAGATACTTGTTGACCTGACTTGTGTGGTAAGATGCTATAAGCTTTGGATGGAAACCACAGATTGGCCACAAAAATGGGGGTTTTGAAAGAAAGTAGGTATTCTTATATTGTGAAATATTGAGGATAGAAAGTGATATGTGTGCAATATGCTAATGGTTGGTCTATTTCTTTAATTTTATGTGTCATTTATGAGAGAGACATCAATTTGCACCCCAAACTTTGAGTCAAGCTGGTGATTGTGGACTCTTGAAACGAGGGAGATATGCTATGCATAGTGATGCGTATAAACAAGTATGTCTCCTTTGCTTGTTAAGATGTTGTTCACATATATGAATGTAATATGTTCTTTTGTCTTTGTTTTTCACAATTTTGTAGATTAAACAACATGAATTACATCTTCACGTCTTACATAGACATGTTGTGGATGGTGCGGACAATGGGACATCCTTCAAAAGAAACTGTCATGGCTAAACTACCGTGTGTTGTGTATAGTTGGATGCAAGCAAACATTGGCAAAAGAGTGAAAAAAAGGCATGGTACAATGTTCCCGTGGCTCTATTGTCACAGCTGCTACATCCGATAAGTTACATCATCTCACGACCTCTAGAACCATATTACATCTGGTGGTGATTGAAAGAAACATTGATATATGTTGTGTAGGACAAGTATGCTCTTGACCTGAAGAAGATTATGGAAAAAAATGAGTCAGTGCTCCCCTTAGAGTTCCAAGCCTAGTACAAAAAAGTGTTCTTTGAAATAGACACAGGCCCTCTAAAAGAATGACAAAAGACGATTTGGCCATTGTTGACCCAACTCTAGGAGATCATTGGTGGAGGTTAGTTATTAGTAATAGGTTAATAGCATCTACATACTGTCATGGAGTTTGTTTTTTTAATTTGTATTTGCGGGACTTTGTAAACAATCGAGTGGAACACCCAACCTAAGTGGGTTCAAGAAGAGAGATTGTACGGATTGGATTGCGTGGACCTCCTTGCAAGAAAGAAGACATACTTCATTCGGGCTATGGATTCAAGCGATCTTGATGATGTGAAGAGTTTTGACATCCCTTAGACTGGTAAGTGAACTAGCTCATGTGACCTGCAAAGGATTAATTAGAGTTTGGAAATGCCTACACCCTAAGATGTTTTGTGAAATATGAGAATTGGATATCTTTTGAGAGTGATTACGGATCACGCTTTTGTTTTGTTGAAAGGGAGATTGAAAACGTATGTAGCTCTATCAGGAGTCTCCATTTGAAGCCGATAGCTGATTTGAACCTTGACTCATTCTTTGAAGATGCCAAACAACAACATAAGAAGATTGGTTTGAAGCCTATAGCTGGTTTGAATCTTGACTCATTCTTTGAAGATGCCAAACAACAACATAAGGGCAAGAACTTTGCTTACAAGATTGGTTTAATGAAGAAAGGATCATCGGTCGAGGCGAGGAAGGCATTGTCACATGCAAGGAAAAGGTGTCTATGCATGTATGTACATTTCAATTCTACATTGCAATACTAACAAGTTCATCTCGATAATTATAATGTTATTATTGTTTTAGATGGCTGTATAAGCACAACTTTAACATTAAAAGTGTTAAGAGGTCTATATGTATTGCATTATGAGACAAAATCAGATTGCATTTTCACCCCAATGCAGATAGTACGTAACTTCAAGAGCACCGTGTGCATGAGTATGCCATGGTTCTTGGGGTATAGCGAGGGGTGATTTCCTTCAAACGAAGAAAAGGCACACAATAACATGGTGAAGGATAGGGAGGATCGTCATGACATCTTGATCAGGGTGGTAAAATACTTCTTCTAGGAAATAAACTTTCCTAGCCGCACTCCAAAAGTCTATCAACATATCAAATAGATAACCTAATGCATAAATGTCACTTGATTTTGTGTACGCATTTGTGCACCGTGGATCATATACATATGGAGCAATCCACGATCGCTTTGCAATCTCTCCTTCCCCTGCTTTTTGTGACTCCAAAACTGCAGGGTCCGTGATTGTCCGCTTGGATGCAAGTAATTATTTGATACGTGCTTGGTTGGCATTCTAAGCATCATGTCCCAATCAATTATGCCAATGGGGATTTATTTTCACGAGTAAAGTCCAACATTATGCTGAAAGGGTGCATACTGTTTTGCATTATACCAACCGAGTGAGCAGCTGCAACGCCATCAATCAAAGGGTGACAGATTGCTGGCATCTTCTCACTCACTACCTTGATCCGTGGAGTTTATATCTTTGGTAAGCATTGTTTTGTTGGTGGCAATGATCTTCGGCCGTGTTGTAGCCTGTGCATGTGGCATCTGAACGCTCCGTGGGCAAATGGCAAGCGGCACATCATGTCCCCCACGGTGCCCCCATTATAGTATGGAAAGATTGTGATTGAGGGAGCTTTGGTGGTAAAGCCAATGCATCTTACAATGGAGGGGTGAAGTGTTTGCATTCCTTGCTCTGTCTGAAAGCTATCAAATTTTGCCTCACTCCCTCCCTTGTAGCATTTTCCCACATATGTAATGTGCTATGGAAAGAAAGAAATGCCTTTAATGGTGTATAATGTGCACACACCAAAAGAGCCTGCTCCAAAACTTGCACCTCTACCAGGCCTCGTTGGAAATGCCAATCAAATGAGCGCACTTGGTATTCAATGTCGTGCGCATAATTGTGTCGTGCCACTCGCATCTGATCGACTGCCCACAGTCGCTTGCGCATCTTGGGCCATCTTCAATCTCTTGGGTAAGGAAACTTGGTCTTGAGATTTCACCCAACTCATCTTGACCTTCTGTTCCTCCCATAATTTGTCACAGTGTTCTAATTTTTCCATATCGCAGGTGGGAGGGATATCTTCCTTTAAGTCTCTGCAAACAAACTTTCATATTGCCCAACACGGCCCTAACCTTGTGGTGGGGCTCAAATTCTCAAATCCTTGCTGGAATCAGCTACTCATATTGGCCTTCACCTCACAGCTTACCCTTTGTGTTCTCCCATGTAGTGCCAGTGAGGTCTTTAATGAAGACATCACTTTCATTAATCTGATGTATGCGACCATCTGTACATGATATATTGCCAAAATACATTCTTTTTTAATGGCGTACATAATAATTTTCTTTTGATCTGGTGTCATTTTAGCACTGGACAATAAAAAACAACATATCAAATACAATTTCATGGGTGCACACTGCACTAACACTCTCACACTAGTTCACACAAACCATACCATGACTTGGAAACTTTAACAAATGTGCACGATTATATTAATACACATTGGAAACAATTTTCACTTTAAAATACACTATTTACTCGTGTAAAATGCAAAGCAAACAAGTAGTTTTTAAGATCTTCATCCATACAATACAAGTTAAAAAGTGAAACATTTCTTCATCCATACAATACAAGTTAAAAACCTAAAACATTTCTTATTGTGAATTTATTACTTATATTTTTCACTGTGCACTTGTACACTAGTTCAAACAAATCATACACCGACTTAAAGACTTCAAAAATTGTGCAAGATTATATTTATTCACGTTGATAATCATTTTGACTTTAAAATGGTATGTTTACTCGTGTAAAATGCAATAAAAATAAGTAACTCCCAATAAAATGGTATGTTTACTCGTGTAAAATGCAATAAAAATAAGTAACTCCTAATAAAATTGTCCAGATCTAACAGAACATGTTAAAAACCCAAAATAATTCAAAATTTTTCAATAGAACATAAGACCTAAGTTTATATTTTGCACGTTATCACGATTCACTTTTTTAAAAAATACCTTTTAGAAGATACATGCATTATGATGTACATATTGCCACTTTTATTTTAGCTCCTTTTAAAACATTGACTTTACAAACCAATCATAAATTGCAAAGAACATCTTGCTCTTTAAAAAGATAAAAATGAATATTTAACATGCAAATTGCGTGCATATACTTTTTTACATAGAATTTATGTAAATGTAGCATTTAAATTAGCAATGATGATTGATAAATAAAGCATTCTTTTTAATATGATTAGCTAATATATATTTTCATAAAAACACTTAAGAAAACAACAATATCCAACAATTCAAACATTTGTATATGAAATACTCTTCACGATCACGTTAGCGTCAAGTATTTTATACACTTAATACTTAAAAAAATGAATTGCATATGCACATAATAATTATATGGCGTTTGCACGGCCGAATAAACGACCTAAATGCCACATTTATGCAGAAACAGATGCTTCTAACAAAGGACACTCAATTAGCCGCGTTACGGATCGAGTGCCACATGAATCTAAAAATAATGGCTTGCATACGAGCATCATATAGCTGCATTACCGATTGATGTCCATATGTTTTTTTAGAAAGGGAAGGGAAGTTGACTCACCATAAGGATACTAGAATTGCCGCATTTCCAATGTAGTACCCAGACAGTGAGCCAATACTTACCACAATGACACCATATTCCCCGCGTCACCGAGGTGATGCCCCTACGGTAAGCATTGTTCCGTAGAACAGCTTATGCATACACTTGCAATACGACAAAAGTCATGCTACCACAGAACGCGTACACACACACACAACACATACCCGGATTGTGTAGTCAGGTATTCTGCTCTACTGTCGTGCACTGCGACGCAGAGCACGCTCCCACACGACTCCCTCTCTCCTCTCGACATACTTGCGAAGGCGATCGTCTCTCTCTCTCTCTCTCTCTCTCTCTCTCTCTCTCTCTCTCTCTCTCTCTCTCTCTCTCTCTCTCTCTCTCTCTCTCTCTCTCTCTCTCAAGATGGCTCAAGAAATAACACCAAGCCGGCCCGATCGGGGCCCTTTATATATTATTTTGCAGCCTTGTCGGGCTTCTTGTTTTTCTCGATGGGGCCGCAAGGAAAAACCAGAAGCCCGACAGGAATTTTGTGGGTTTCCAGTTGCTCTTAACCGGCTTGTTTGTGATCATGTTAGGTGTGATTAAGTAAATGTGTCAATAAGACCTTGTGATCACACAATTTTTTTGGTAATTACGTAAATATTAAATCCTTGAGATTCTCAGGTGTGAGAGTGGTGCCTACTACATAAAAACTTAATTTCCAATTTGATTATGAAAATTAGCTTGCCGCATTTTTTGTTATGCAGGTAGAGCAAACTGGAGGAGCTGGAGACTCAGAGCTCTGCCTAATCACACCAAGGAAAAAGTAGGTTGTGGGGCATGTATTGTTGAGTAAATATTCACAAAAAATATGACAAGATTCCTCAAGATGCATGATTGCTAACTTTCAGCTTTTTTTTTCCAAGAAAGAAGTTCAGATTAATTGTGAAGGACATGATTGACTTTGCTACAAGTCTCGAAAAATAAATATTGGATGTGTTGAGGCGGTCCGGGGCGGGCAACAAGAAGAGCGGCCTCTAAACACCCTTCGAGGCTCCCGTGCTGCTCAATTGGAGCTGGGGGCAAGCACAATCAGAGACAACGACAACCCAAAGCCAGAAACCAAACAAGAAAAGGGGCACCACCTAGTTGTAGATGCGAACTAGGACGCACGTGATATCTCCTTGTACTCAAACGCACAAAGAGAGGGGAATGCAAGATAGCCACACACACCAAACACAAAAATTCACCACGCCAGAGAGAGGTAAAGCGCACAAATCAACTTGAGCAACTCAGTCTTAGCCTTAAAGACTAGATGCACACAAAGCTTGATGAGAAATAGAGAGACAACACAAAACTTGACCTTGTTGCCAATACACAAATTGTCTTAGGGTCACGGGAGCCCTCTCACCGAGCACCCTCTTACAATTTACCTTTTAGTCAAACAATTCAACAAGCCCTCAAACCACCAAGCATGAAATGGCACAACAAACTTCAAGGACAATATACCTTCAACCACCCGATGAGCCAACTTATCAAGTCAATTTGGAGAGAAGAGTCGTAGTTGCAGCATACAATTGCACCCAAAACTATGAATCTTATTTATGGACAAGAGTAGGCTACAAGTGTGATTGCAGAGTATAGTATCACTCCACTCCTCTAGATGGCATAACTAACTTCAAGCTTCTCCATGCACCTATGTGTAGTGATGAAATAGAGCACTCACAATGCACACACTCTACAAAACTAGGCTTGAAGAGTGGTGTGTTATGTGTTGAGAGTGGTGTGGTGTAGTGTGATCATATGATGATTTACAAGGGAGAGAAGGGCTCTATTTATAGGTTTTAGAAGCCCCGATTAGGATTAGGCCTAATCAAGTTTATTTGAAGGAATAAAAGATTATGCATATTTTTATTTTTTTTAATGAGGGTGGGTCTCTCTTTTCCTTTGAGTCACATGGATGTGGGCTCAAGGGAAGAGAATTATTGAGGATGATAGGAGAGAGGATTGAGTGAATAATTTGGGAGTGCCTACTCTAGTAGAGGGTGCATTTTACAATAAGGTTAGTGGTTAGTAGTTAGTAATTATCACTAAAAAATAGTTACAAAATCATTCACCAAATGGTGAGATATATGATGAGAAAAGTTAGAGAAGGGATGATCTTGTAAAGAGAGGTTGAAGCTTTGGAGAAGTTGACATTCACCTCTTTACAGCACCGGAAGAAGAAGTAGTCAGCATGGCGAAGTAGCGCGTGTCGATGAAGCTATGTTATCTTCAAACCTTGGAAAATTCATGATAAAAGCCTTCATTTGCAGAGGTTATCCTTGGATTTTTTCTGATTTTTTGAAGTTCTTTACAAAGCTGAAGAGAGTATGGTAATATGGACATATATGTAGAGAGAAAGGGGGACACATAGGGTGTAGAAATGGAGGACGAAGGCTATGGAGGTGTGAGAGAAGTGGAAATGGTGAAGAGGGTGAATTAGGACATGGGAGTTGCAGGTTTGGGAGTGGGAAGGAGAGGGAGGAGTGTGTGTGAAAGAGGAAAATGATAAAGTGGAAGAGGGAGTGTGGCTGCATAACATGGGAAAACTGGGGTCCACCAATAAAATCATAGCTCACAGCTCGTAGCTCAAAAAAAATGAAACAATTTGAGGTGAAAGTTCAGCTCACGAGCTACAACTTTTGTTTGTATCACCTTTACAAATTCGGGGAGCATGTGATCTTTAAAAATTCAGCAAAACCGACTGTTTTTTCCACTACACAAAATCCTTGTGAGGTCCTTCTTTGGATGATTCTTTTGAATACCTCCAAGAGTGAGCTCCCCATGGTGCATGCATGCATTCCACATACCCTTGACCTTATTTGGTAGGTCTATAATTGAAGATATTGTTGAGATCATGATATAAGTGAATAGTACAACTAAGAAAATCAAATATTTAGGGGTCTAAAAAAATATGTACATGTCAAATATAAATAATATAGGTTGGGAAAAAAATATAAAGGGGTCAAAATAAATCTCTCTCATTATAAGTCTACCATAAAAAGATGAATATTTTTGGTGGTTTAATTTATGAGAGTAATAGAGAATAGATGTAGGAAGGAAAAAATCACAATAGTGAAAACATATACACATAAATAGAACTAGTTTTTTTGGATTTTTGTTGGGATGGAGTTACACCAAAAATAAGAGAAGCTTGCATGAAATTATTTTTATATGGAATAAAGAGTATGCAAAATGGTAAGAAAAAATATGGTAATGGTGAGTCAATGTACATAGCATAAATAACACACCATAGGTAAAAATATTTAAATAAATACCAAAATAATTATGAAAAATCCTTTTATTTAGGCCCTATATACAATGAAATATTTACACACAAATGGGCCATAATATACTTATTTTTATTTTTTTTGGCTCAACTAGCTCAGTGACTAGATAATTAAGGGTTTTTAAGAAGATATGGGAAAAGTCCCCTAACTCACACACACCTATATACAGTGAAATGGTAGGGATAGCCACAGTGTTTGAATGATTTTGGTAGGGTGGGTTAACTCACTATGGCAATTACGGAGAGCCGAAAAACAGCTATCAGTGTCAAACTTGCCAATAGTGACGTACTCATCATCTGGTGGATCTCTCCTAAAAAGTAGTTGTAAACCTTTGTATGAGATAGAATGGGGCTTAAACTACATGATTTTTTTTCATATTTTATTTTTGAGAACTCTCAAAATGCTAAAAAAGTGTGATCTTTGAGATTTTTCAGATAGTAATGGTGGTATTTAAATTGCACATTTCAATTCAGATAAGACAAAGGAAGACACAAGGAATGCCTCGTTGAGCATTGTTGAGCCACATAATGTTGTGAAATGCCCTTTTCCATTTTATGACGGGGTACTAGTTGAATTTGCGGCGAATGCATCAATTTGATTGAAAGTTACATATGGAGACAGAGATATATTCCATTTCTCCATCCTTATATTATAGAACGTAGATGGTCTCACTTTCATGTGCAATGTTTATTTTTCATTAAATTCGAGAGAGGTGGACATCACATGCATGACTTCCTAGTAACTTGGCATGCACATCTTTCATATCAGTCCTCATGGTCCAACACATTTAGTGGCCATGATGCATGATACAATGTCAAGTGTGGAGCAACCAAAATGAGAATGTATGAGCAACCACTCTAAGTGCACTTGACACCAACAAACAAGATGGGAGGTATAGGCACATGATGATGAGGAGGACGCAAATGAGTTTCTAGATACAAAGCAAGATGTTGTCATTGTGGATGATGTCTGGTATATCACTTGAAGTTGCACCCACTCCTCCCTTGATCCTCCATTGGTGAAGTCAACACTGTAATAGTTCAACAATGAATTTGATTAGAAGATATTGTGTCTGAATCTCACTCGCACGTCATCCTCACTCACCGAAGGGCAGTAATATCTCTTCTTGAGGGAGGTTCTATTTGCTAAGTTGCACCTTCATCTAGCAGTTTGCAACATGTACGAGCAATCACATTGCATACACCTCCACTTGTTGGTTCCACTAGGAATGTTGGATTCATCAAAACTAGTGACGATGACAAATCTAAATTACCCCAAGTTCTTGGCAGGACTATATTAAGATCTCAACGACCATTCCATCATGTTTAAGGAGATGTACTATCTCAAAAACGTGTTAGCCAATGTGAATGCAGTGACATTTGTAGAGAATTTTTACACAAAAGAAACTTTCACAACCACAATGACGAATACAATAGAAGCTTCGGTGTTGTAGTACATAGGGTTGAACACGTATGAGAATTAAAAAGGACTTTCTACATGCATTGTGGATGCAACCAACAGCTTCACACATCTTGAATACCTTTTTTTTGCTATGTGTAGATGGAAGAAGTACCTCAACATGATGAATACCTTGATATTTTTCAAAAA
The DNA here is from genome assembly GCF_014529385.1 of Adiantum capillus-veneris. Classification (NCBI taxonomy): domain Eukaryota; kingdom Viridiplantae; phylum Streptophyta; class Polypodiopsida; order Polypodiales; family Pteridaceae; genus Adiantum; species Adiantum capillus-veneris. The sequence continues at coordinate 124,586,693 of NC_140957.1, forward strand.
ATGCACCATAATATTTCAAGGTTTAGAGTGCATATGCATTTTCATTGCTAACATGTGTTTTTTTTTGCTATATGCAAATGGAAGAAGTACCTCAATAGAATCAAAATGCTCATCATGATCCCTATCTCAACCATGAACTAGCAGAAAAAATCTATAGATAGGAGGACATTTGGGTTGCTAAAGGGGAACTAAGAGGTTTGGCAAGGTCCAAGAGGACAAGTCAGACCACGATAGAGAGCCGCCGAGCTGCAAGCAATGCAAAGAGTTGTACACAAACCATTTTGTGTGGCACACACTTTTCAAGCCCACTAGAAGCACGAGGGGGTCCCCTCTTTTGAAGATATCTAACTTAAAGATTTTGGTGAAGCATATGCAGCCAGATTTTTACAAATGTACAAGAAAAACCAAACAATAGTCAGATAGCCATTTACTTTATGCAACAATGCTAATGTTATTACATTTTTGGGATGCAAAGTAGATTGGAATTATTCTCCTAGCATGGGAGGGGTGGGCAAGAGATTTTCAACAGAATGAGTTAACACTCAAGAGGCAAATCAAGGAGAGCCTTTGCGCAAAAAGGGCTTTACGTATCTCCCCGAGGAGATAACAATCCTTGAGCAATTGGCAACTGAAGATGTAGATTTGGCCAGCCAAGGAGAGATTACACAATCATTGTGTGCTTGTTGTGAGGCACTAGAAGCTGAGAATGCTAGATTGAAGCACAAACTAGCAAGATACAAGGCAAAATTTGGTCTCTTGTGAAAGAGGATATATTGAAAGAATATTTGAGCGGCTCCATGGGAACACATGAGTTTCATCTATCAGATATCATGGGAGATTATGCCCAAGACTTAAACTAGATCTTTTTAAATTAAAGGCCTCTTTTTGTAATAGCTCCTTTTTGTAAAAGGCCGCTCTTTGTAATAACCAAACCAATGAGATTTTTGTGACACGCATACAAGCTTGTAGATCTTTTCACAAAGGCATTGTCTTGTGAGAACTTCAAAGCTTTTCACAAAGCTTTGGGCTTACTCCCCTTTGTCGACTGATCATGTCCTCGGGGCATGGCACTTCCCTATACTCTATGTGCCAACTCTCGTTCACCACATCACTCCCAGAGGGGATTTTCTACCATATACATGTGGTAGTGATGTGTGTGAACGCACTTAGGACTGCCGGGGCATTTTTTCCCTCACTAGGAGGTTTTTCCGCCCGTGCATTGTATATATATGTCCATCATTCTAGGGCTATCTATCTTTTCCATTGCACACTAAGTAATACACTCTCTGTTGTGTGCCTTGAGCTTCCTTCATCTTCTCCAAGATGTGTGTGTTTCTCTAGAACCCTAATTCCAACAAATGAGTTAAACACAAGCTAAAGATCTCAATCCATACATGGCTGCAAATTTCTTGCTCCAAATCCTAGTGTAAGCACATCCCAATGCACTCAATGTGTGTGCAACCAAGGGATAACCTTCGACTGAATACTTTCTCTATAAGCACTCTGAATGGCTATAAATCAGCTCTGAATAGTGCACAAAGCACTCATGATTCTCTCTTGTCACCAACCAGTTGGCTCTGATACATGAGAGAGAGAGAGAGAGAGAGAGAGAGAGAGCACATGACACATAGATATGGTGAGGAAGATCCATCCCACTTCTTCACAATAACACACAATAGCGCATTAGTTTGTGTGTGGTTCATAGTTGTATGTTTATACAATTAAAGATCAACAAACATGAATTAGTGATGGGTGGTATGCATCCGGCCTACATGGTCAACAATCCAACAGAAATAGCCATTTAATTTTGTATTGATAGCTAGTTATTGTGGATCTATATTTGACATGCCTCAAACTAACCATTTTTGGATTTAGGAATCCACAAGATAGACTAAGCTCAAAGAAACCTCCCTTGGAAACCATTTTGACCATAAAAATTTTGAAAACAATATAAAAATCAAAACTTAAAAGAAAGTTGGAGTGAAACTCCCCAAAAAGAGAAAAGCACCATATTGGATACTACACAATAAATAATGCAAGGGAGAATAGCGTAAGAAGTGCAGTTCAAAGAAGTTTTAAATGGCACAATGCATTTGTGAACCACAATTGCAGTCTATGAGTTTGGCTAAAACCATATACAACACATAAAGCATGGAAATGGTGAAAGCTAGACAAGCAGCCTAATCACCTTGTTTGATTGAACTCTTTGAACTAACCATAAGAATTGTGCATAGTAGGATAAAATTATTGATCTTGGTATGAAAGCCTTTAAAAACAGTGGGTGGAATTCCAAGCAGCTTGGGATTGGTGCAAGACAAATTTCCACAATGCACCTTTGTGCTTCTCATTAAAAGAAAATTTGATTAGCCAAAGAATTTGACTTTGATGTTTCCATGTAACTAAATTCCCAAAATGAGTTTGTCTTCTGTTGGAATTAGGGTTGCAAGGAAACGCACACAGCTTGGAGAAGACGAAGGAAACTCAAGGCACACAATAGAGAGTGTGTTACTTAGTGTGAAATCGAAAAATATATAGCCCTAGAGTGATCGGCGTATATACAATGCATGGGGGAAAAAACCTCCTAAAGAGGGAAAAAATGCCCCAGCGGTCCTAGTGTGTTCACACACATCACTACCACGTGTATATGGTAACAAATCCCCCCTGGAGTGATGCGGTGAACGAGAGCTGGCACATGAGTAAAGGGAAGTGCCATGCCCTAAGGACATGATCAGTCCACAAAGGGGAGTCTATAGGATCACCAGGATCATAAAGACTCAATTTCAAACCTGTTTCCAAGGGAGTGGCAATACGTTTGCAAACCTCAAGTTCAAAAAATTTCTGACACAAGGCAATACCACATCAGACTACTTAAACTGTATACCCAAGTAATGATGCAACAACCCCAAATCTTTCATCTTGAAACTAGCATTCAAATCAGCCTTAAATTTAGCAATATGTCTCTCATTTGGTCCAGTAATCAGCAAATCATCGACATAAAGAACCACAATGAGAAATAAATCACCCTCATGCTTTACATACAATGTGCTTTCTGTTGGACTATTACGAAAGCCTTGTTTGACCAAATGAGTGTCAGCTTTCTCATACCAAGCACGAGGAGATTGCTTCAACCCATACAAAGCCTTCTTACATCTTCACACTTTGTCCTCTTGTCCTTTCTTAACAAAACCGCGAGGCTGCGTTACATGACCTTCCTCAAATATGTCACCATTCAAGAAAGCAGTAACAATGTCTGATTGATGTACGTCCCAACCAAAATGAGCTGCCAATGCACATAGAAAACGCACAGTAGTCATATGACAAGTGGGAGCAAAAGTCTCTTCATAATCTATGCCTTTTTGTTGTGCATAACCCTTTGCAACAAGTCGAGCCTTATGGCGATTGATCTCACCATCCGACTTGCGTTTCAACTTGTAAACCCACTTCGTACCAATGGCGTTTTTGCTAGGAGGCAAATCTCATAAAATCCATGTATCATTGTTTATAAGTGAATCATATTCTGATTGCATGGCAGCCATCCAATTTTTTGAATTTTGTGCCTCATCAAAAGACAGAGGTTCCTCAACATCATGTAAGCTAGACACAGCCAAAGCATAACAATCGGATGCATAAGATGCATGGCTAGAGCCTGAACGAGTACGGCTAGACAAAGGTGCATCCAATTTACTGTCACAGAATGTATGCACCAGCCATTTTGGCATACCTCTAGCCTGCTCATTTTCAGCCCTTTCCTCATCAAGTACATCATGTATATATGCATCAGTAATAGGAAGAACTATAACATTTTTTGAAACCCCCATAGGCTGTACATTTGCCTCATTGGAATTTACATACGAACTTCCACCACTGAAAAGAGGCAGCAAAGTGCCATAAATGTCTTGTGAGCTTACATTATTGTCCCGAGTACATGATAGCAAGGGTTGTACAGAATCTTCTACAAACACTACATCTCGTGAAACTAGAATACACTTTGTTTGTGGATGATACAACCTGTAACCTTTGCTTTCAGCACTATAACCAACAAAAATACATTTGACAGCCTTATTGTCCAATTTTTTGCGCTATGTTTGTGGCACCAAAGCATATGTCAAACAGCCAAAAACATGCATGTGCTCAATAGAAGGCTTTCTATCATGCCATGCTTCATATGGAGTAATAGACTGCAAAGCTTTTGTAGGACACCTGTTCCGTACATAAGTGGCACAAATGATGGCCTCGAGCCAAAAAGAATGCGGTGAAGCTTGAATTTTGACCATACATCGTGCCGTTTTCATAAGTGACCCGTTTTTCCTCTCAGCAACACCATTTTGTTGAGGCGTATAAGGCACTGTACATTGGTGTTTTATCCCACAACTAGCCAAAAATGCATTAGATTCATGAGACATATATTCCCCCCCTCGATCGGAACGGAGGGTGCCCCATAGTACATTTTGATACATTTTTAGCCATAGCCAAAAATTAATTGAAGCACATAAAAACTTTGGACTTCGTTGTAAGCGGAAATACCCATGCATGCCTGGAGTAATCATCAATGAAAGTCACAAAGTAAAGGTAATTGCCCAAGGATGGAGTTTGCATGGGCCCACAAACATTACTATGCACAAGCTGCAACCTTCATGTGGCCCTAACTGAACCATCCTCTGGAAACTTAGAACGCTGCATTTTATCCAAAATACAGGCTTCACAAACATGTTTGGCAGGTGATTCAACAGGCGGCAAAGAAGCAACCATATCAGATTTCTGTAAACTGGCAAAATTCAAATGACCAAACGTGCATGCCAATGTTTTGCATCTGAAATAGCCCTTGAATCTGCAACTGCATTTGCAAAATTTTGTCCACACTTGTCATACTAAGTGAACTTATACAGCCCACGGCACAAAAGGCCAGATGCAACAATTTCATCACCAAAACTGAGATCATGAACTGTACATCTGTCATCCACAAATTTGACTACAAGTCCAAGTCTAGTAAGTGCAGATACAAACAGAAGATTCTTCTTGATTCCAAGTATATAAAGTGCATCAACAAGTGTGAAAGAACCACCATTTGCAGCAATAAGCACAAGCTTTCCAACTCCCTGAACCGGATAAGAAGCATTGTTGGCACAAGTGACTGATTTCCCATGAGCGACAGCAGACTCGAGAGAGGTGAACAATTCACGATGTGAGGTAATGTGCTTTGTAGCACCACTGTCGAAATACCACACATGTGAATCTGCAGCAACTGACATGTATGCAGGATGGGCAGCAGGATTGTAAGTGCACTCTACACTAAAAGCCCATTCTGCATCAACATCAGTATCACAAAAAGACTCAACAATGGCTGCATTTGTAGTGGAACCAGCATTTGAAGTGGAACCATCCTGTTTCTTCTTAGCCTCTTTGGCCTTCAACTTAGGACAGTGCTTGATCAGGTGATCATTAGCTTTACAGTAATGGCAATGCGTCTTCTTTTTGCCCTTATCACTAGAATTTCCATACGAATTGCTGCCAGCAAAAGCATCAGGAGCTGAATTTTTGTCACTCGCAGCAGAACCATAAGAAGTGGTTGCATTGCTATTACCACCCTTTCTTTGAGAAGCAATAAAATCCTGTTAAACTACACGCTGCCTAGTCTTGTTTTTTTTGGAAAGTGACTCTTGCAACAGCAATGTGCATAATGCATCAAACTTGACAACTTCAGGATTTCCTTGGGTTAGTCTCCAAGTACTAGCGAAAGTCTGGTAAGAATCTGGTAAGGCATCAAGACCAGTATGCACAAGGAAGCTGTCAGAAATGACTTCAGCTGCAGAAATAAGTTGCTCATTGATATCCTTGACACCAGCAAGGAAAGTGTCCATATCATTTTCCTCATGCATAATCTTCGACTTCAGCTCTTTACCGTAGCAATGCAATTTTTGCCTCATTGCGGCTTGCATAAAGACCAGCCAGAGTATCCCAAGCTTGTTTTGCAGATTTCGTTGAACGAATCTGAGAAGTAATGGTGTGCTTCACAAACAACGCAATCAATGCATGAGCCTGCGCATCCTTTACATCCCAACGAGCTTGTTCTAGCGTAGGCAAGACAACTCTAATAGCTGCAATCATTGCAACAAGACCTGCAACATCCTCAACATCGCCTACATCCTCAGAACTAGGACATACATCAATGCCCTGCACAATATTCTAAACGCCCTTTGACACAAGAACATGTTGCATCATGTAAGTCCACATAGGGTAACTGTCCCCATCCATTCTGTCCTCAGCAGCGAACATCTTGAACACATCTTTGTTGTTGTCAGCCATGGAAAACGCGTGCACCTGATGTGAAAATTGCCCGAAACGAGGAGAAACTAAGTGAGACTAGCACGTGCTATATAGCACAACCCGCAGTAGACTGCATGAGACATTTTATGCAGAAAACGACACTAACAAAAATTCTGCACTAAATAATGAAATTGCCTGCTGTGCAGACCTGCCTGTAGTGGAAACGGAGGCCGAGATGAGCCCAAATCATAAATTTTTGTCGAGTTGCGAACGCTCGCCAAAGCTCACAGAAATCAGAGAAAGTGAGCAGGCGTGTGGTGGAGCTACTAGCGACTAAGCCCGGGAGGACGCAACCTGCTCTGATACCAATTGTTGGAATTAGGGTTACAAGGAAACGCACACAGCTTGGAGAAGACGAAGGAAACTCAAGGCACACAATAGAGAGTGTGTTACTTAGTATGCAATGGAAAGATAGATAGCCCTAGAGTGATGGACGTATATACAATGCACGGGGGGGAAAACCTCCTAAAGAGGGAAAAAAAAAATGCCCTGAGGGTCCTAGTGTGTTCACACACATCACTACCACATGTATATGGTAACATCTTCTTGCTCAGAAAACAACTCCAAGAGTGAATAAAAATTTCATGGAAAAAATTATCATGTTGAGTTTGTATCCTTCCCCAAAAAAACTTCAAACAAAGTATATGCAAAAAAGTTAGAATATCCTAAGCAATACCATCTATACGATACTACTCTATAAAGGCAAAGTGTTTACCCTTTATATGTGTTGCAATTTCTTGGTTTGGGGTAGGTGGGAGGAGAGAGGGAATACCGGATTAAAAAGAATGGGATTTTGGTAGGGGGTGATTTTTCTGTCCTCGGGGACCCTTTCCCCCCACGTGTTCCCATTATGAACGGACTCTCGAACATGAATGGTAGCTTTTGCATGGTGTGCACCTCCTTATTGGCTGGTCAATGACTTGGATGCTGACATGGTGAGTTAGTAACAATCATTGAAGACTAACATAAGGTGTATCAAGTACCTTTGGAACACGAGATTCTCAAATGAAAATAGAGTGGTGCCTTTTTTCTCCAGGATGAGATCTACACAAGGCAAAGTGGATGTTTTCCCTTCTCAGTGTCCTACTTCTGCTTCTCTTCTTGCATGGAGGCCTTGTATGCTATTCTCCATGTAGGTTCAATGGTAGGCACTTTCAATTGGCATGATGAGAAAGATGTACACATTTAGTATCCCTCTACAAGGTTATAGTTCTTAGTAGCTTTGGAGAGAGAGAGAGAGAGAGAGAGAGAGAGAGAGAGAGAGAGAACACTTACTTTTACAAAATATTCATGTATTTCTAAAAATTAATGTACCTCTCCATCATCTCTAAATTTGAGTTTCTTTGTTTGCTATCTTATTTCTCTTCTTTCTTTCTTGTTAATTTCTCATCTAAAGTCACATAAGTCTTTTAGATGAGGAACAAACACACTTTGATAATGTGAGGGAAAGCACAAATCGAAGAACACTTTTAAATAATTATAAGGGATAAAAGAAAGGGCTTTTATGAAAATACAGTCCCGTATTCTTGCGCTTTGAAGGCGTGTGGCATTGTGTAAATGTTGATATTGGTAAATAAATTCATGGTGAGACTCTTATGGGGGAATTCTTGACAAATTTTTCTGTTCTACACCAAGTGTGGCGAGTTTATAAAAGCACAAAAACTTTCTTGATGATCTTTCTACACAAAGTAATGTTTTATTTAGACCTTGGCCTATCATGTCTAAATAAAAAGGCAACAATTAAAAGGAGTGTTTGAAATACATGCAGTAATAGCTACAGAGCAAGACAATAGAAGAATAACCAAATTTGGAGAACGATCCTTTGTAGTGAAGGAGCATCAATGTGATGCTCTTGAATAAGCTTATCATCTAGGTGATTTAGATTGAGGGATGTTGATGGGTTTGCCCTAGCAAGGGAAGTCTTAGTGACAGGAGAGAATTCATCTTACTATCAATAAAATGACATGAAAAAAAATCACAAGTACCATAGAATTAGGAGGAGGCAAGAAAGAATAGAGGCCATACAACTCTTTGATTGTACCGATTTCATCATCTCGCAAGAAAGATATCTTTTAAGGTTTATTGAAAACCATTCACACATCTCAAAGTGGCTCTATTTGTGACTCAAAGGCACATCTTTTGTGCATAGTTATGGAGAAAATAGGTATTTGTGTGCTCAAAATCAAATAAACTTCACTTTTTTCATAGTAGGTGGAATCATTGAAGACTTTTTCATAGTAGGTGGAATCATTGCAGACTCATCATGGTTCACAAAAGGAGCTTCGTGTTAAAGCTCTTGGAATCCATGCTTCCACATACACATTAACATCTTCATGAACCATATCATCAACATTTTGAGGGTACATTGTTATGACAAGAAATCATCATTAGTTTCAATGTGTTTAGTTTTTTGCCTTCCTTTTTAGTGATGATGAGCAAGTGAATTAAGAAGCACCTCAAGCATATCATCATCTTCACAATCAAACCATATTATCTCAAGGACATGTAACTTACTAACCAATCCTCCTCATCAAAGGTGGAGTTTTGTCCTTAAAAATGTTGTTGGATAGCTATAGGTGTGAGTATGCGGTTGTTAAGGAGCTTCTTTTGGCTCTTGAGCTCCACTTTCCACGCCTTAATCTCCATGGTATCTTTTACCTTATCCCCTTGGGTATACCGGTCATCTCCAATGTCATCATCATTACCATCATGATCACAATTATAAAACCATGTAAATCCTCTTGGTAAGTTGTGGTATTGCGACACCACACGTAGTCTTGAACATGATTAAGATACACATCCTCCTCCTCCTCATTTGTCTTAGACTTAGAATCTCGCTAGTCCTCTTATTATTCACTCGGTCTTTACATGCATCTCTCAACATGGACACTTTCTTTGTATCGGCGACACTACTCCCACATATACTCCTTGAGAAACTTGTAAGGATTATATCGAGGCATTATCAAGATTATTCTTATGGATGTAACTTTTTGAATGCTTTCTTTAATCCCTATTAAGATGAGTATTTTTATGCACGATAATATTTTCTATGAATATGTATAATTCCCCCCAAATATTGGACTTTAAAAATTACATGCATGTCTCATCTTGAGAGCATTCATCCATGTGAAACCAAGGGATGGTGTAACAATTATGTGCATGCATATTTTACATAGGTTTTATCATCATTTAGATAATAAAAAATAGAGTCTTTTTTTGAAATGTTTTGTAACCATTGAGTCCCAAAAACATTTACCATCATGGGTGACTTCCATCTAGAGTCCCTTCTAGTCTTTCATGCTTCAAACTAGAGTCCCTTCTAAATTGAAGTAGGGGCTCCACATCCAATTTTTCTAGATTCACAGTTGTCTACGTAAGTTTTATTTGTCCAACATGAGAAGACAGATATATTGGTCTTGTTCATCAAGGTGACTCTCTACTATTTGCCAACCACCTACTACAGACACAAGTCAAAATTGGTCCACACTCTTTATAGTCAATTATAACGGTATTCTTGGCCCATCAAGAATCTCTATGAGTTCAGACCAGAGCCTTTGATTCCTTCTATTTCAAGTATCATAGTTGTGAATAGACACACAAATGGACAAAATGTATTTTTTGCATGCCTATAATTTTGACTCACATGCATAGCCCTACCACATTCAAAACCATCCTCCCTCTACCTTGTATTCCTTGCCTGAAAATGCTACATTGAGAGGCCCTCAAATCTTCACTCTTGGTGCCCCCATGAACCCAAGATGCTCTCATGAATAGCCTCACATTGACAAGTGTGACTATTGAACAATGTCTTAAGATGGCTGCCACTTATTCTCAACCTCCAGTAACTACTACTACTACTACTACTACTACTACTACTACTACTACTACTACTACTACTACTACTACTACTAGTTTCAACCCCCTATGTCACTTCCATTGATTATCATCAACTATTGCTCTAACCAAAGGAGCTTTCCACAAGGCTTTTCATAGCTCTGCCACTTATTAGGTATGTCTCCACCCTATAACATGGTTTTCTCAAATGTTTGGAGGACTATAGATCCCATGAGCTATATTTTAGATGCTTGGCTGATACAAAGTCTCAATTCTCCTATCCCTCCCCCTCATATTCTCAATAGGATGTTTTTCCCTCTGCCATCCCTAACTAATGTGTCGGCTATTTAAACGATTTATTCTCCTTATATACAAGGAAATGGAAGATGTGTCCTTACTCCTCCTCCTATTGCAGTTGGACTTCATGATCATATTGCTTGATTTAAACATTTGCACAATATCCTACTATATGCTGCTTATTTCATGTTGTAAAAACACCTCTTGACACTTTACAATATTGGATTTAGCACATTGGACATCCCCAAACTCATTAGGAAAATTTGGACTCAAAAGTTGGCCTTGTGAGCAAGTCTTTACAGACAGATATAATAGAAATTCCCTTTTTTTCCTTTTATTTATCCTTTTTTCCAAATTTAAAAAGGATTTTAAATTATCATGTATATATTCAAAAACTGAAAAGTTGCCCAAGTCTATGTTCGCTTGGAGACGGCTCACAATTAAGTGTCGTTTTTCTTATTCTTTTAGCTCTTTCAAACCTAAGAACCAATCAATAGGTGCTACGGTTGTCACACCGTACACATCAAATGTTGAGTGTCTATCCCTCTTTTGCTATGTGTATTGAATGTTGAATGTGCCTCCCTCGTTTCCCTTGTTGGGCAAAGAAACTCACATTTTTGGCCTAAGAAGGCCATATAGAGGAGTTGGTAGAGAAAACGTGCAAATCTCTCACCATCAAAAGTTTCACTATCACATTAAATGTAATGTACCGTTTGTTTGCACTTTAGTCTTTTCATCACCATTTGATTACATACAATATGATTTTTTCTTCATTTTAGTGTTTTTTAAAGGTGTCTCTATATTGATGTTGATGTGAGGCATTGAAAATATATAAAGAAGATCCTCTCCCTCTCTCTAACTGATGAAAATAAGGGTAAACTTGAAATTCTTTTGATTTTTAGGTCAAAAATTGAAGCTTTTGCCGGTAATAACACTAAAACTTGTGTAAATTTCCCGATTTTTTTGAAAGCAAGCTCAAAATATAACTGAGGTTTTATAGTTTTAGCCGATTAAAATACATTGGACCCCAATTTTTTTCCAATACTACCTCCCTCTCTCTCTCTCTCTCTCTCTCTCTCTCTCTCTCTCTCTCTCTCTCTCTCTCTCTCTCTCTCTCACACACACACACACACACACACATGCACGCATGCACACACACCAATGTTCGAATTTTTTTAATAAAAATAGAGTAAAATTACAAAAAATACCGATTATTCTGTAAAATTTCTTCTTTGAATCTACCCAAAGGAAATTTTGTATATTTGTCAAAATGATTTTTCTCGAACTTTGATGTCACACACACGCACACACACACACACACACACACAATTCATTACAACTAAAAATATTGCCTTCTTGAGGCCACCGTAAAAACTTTACCTTGTTTTAATAAAAAGCTGAGCTGAAGGCAGGAAAGCTTTGGTTCTCCATTTTCCTCTTACATAAGAAGTTGATACGTGAGGGGCAAGAAACACTGAGTTAAATTTTCCTTTGTCTCAATGGTCCTCATGTCCTAAACGGTGCTATTTGCATTTCCACAAAGAGATTCTCTGAGAGGGAAAGAGAATGGAAGGGATTTGTATCTCTCCGCATGAGCTCATCTAAGAGTATGAGGCCCTTAACAAGAAAACTAGAAAGGATACTATTCTTGCAGCTACTTTGGAAATGGTTAGACTATAGGGCAAGAAAAATCTTGATCTTTGGGTGGACAGAAACATGTAATCCTAAGCAGGCTCTTACAAACTCCCTACCACCTTTCAAAAGGTACCACTTCACTTGCAAACTTTGTTTGAGATGGCTACACTAGCATATATAGATACCACTTCACTTGCAAACTTCGTTTGAGATGGCTACACTGGCATATATATATGCCTACACCAAGAATGTAGAGGCCGGAAACAAGGCACTACTATTTTAGAAAGATATTGGTTGTCACCAAATAAGTGCTTGCATATCAAATTGTGGAACAATGTGCGAAGAAACACAAGAGCAACAAGGAAACGACCCCAAAGCTTAAGAAGAAGGCCAAGATGCTAAGAACAAAGTAGACAACACTCGTTCTTTGCCAAAGGGAGAGAAGACTATGTGACATTAACTAGAAGTGGCAAATGCCATGGCAAGATCATCACTAAGCTACTCAACAATTTTATGAGAAGAACCAACTCCAAGCAAGAGATGTTTGGTCTATTTTGGATGTGGATAGGATATCACATAGAGGATATGCCACCATTTTTGGCTCTATGGAATAGTAAGCAAAGCACTCACATCGTGTAGATTTTTCATCCAACTCAATTTCTCTGTCCTGATTTTCAGATATATGTAACATCAGGTGAAGAATACGCCCAACGCTCATGCTCTTGGCCAACCCTTTTTCTATTCAGATGTGTGAAGACGTAAAGTCAACATTCTACAATGCTTTTAGATTCATGCATCTCTTCCCTCCGAGTAAAACTCCTTACATATTTGTTTCCATATAACTCTAGCATGTCGGCAATTAACCCTTAGGTAAGCATGGGGCTCACACCTTTGATTGTAATAAATGTTAATGCCTAACAAGACCTTGCTCTCAGACCTAGAAACACAACAAAAAGGCTTACTGGAGGAAAAAATATGACAAGCTTGTAGCTACAACACTCTTAGGCACAAATTCCTTTCATTTTTTGGTGAGACTAGTGATTCCTTGCATACTTATGCAATGGTGGTTGAGGACCTCCTTGCACTCTCAGTTTTATATTGCACCTTCATATGTGCACATCTTAGTCCCATGATTCTTGTTGTAGCTACCTTACCTTCCACTCACTCCTTAGAGCATGATTGCGTGTGCCATTATGAGTCTGGTAACTCCCCATGGTCTTTGACATTTCCTCTTCCCCACTGTTTGCATACCATTCTTGTCATCATTCGTCCTCCTCTTTTGCAATCTTATCCATAACCTTTATGGTCATACATACAAATGCTTAATTTTCTTTTTTTTGTCCAGCATGCACACAAAGTACAGATTTGCACTACCATATGAGGTTAAACTTGACTTGAGCTAAATGAGAGAAGGAAATTTTTGGCAAACGTTATGAGCTTTGTACTATTATAACATGGTACAATTTAGAGACAATGCTTAATGGCATTCCTCTATTTTTGCGAAATAAAAACTTCAAAAAGAATGGTCTGAGATTTTCATGTTGAGATTAAACGCGTGATGATTGTTTTTGCTAGTTGCTTCATCAAAATGCTGATTTTTTGTCATAACCAAAATGGTATATAACCTCTTATTGTATTTTCTGAAATACTTCCTCTTTGAAAAAATACTACAGAGATTGTTGCTCTTAATTTGAAGAGAACAGTTTCCTAGCTTGAACCCTCAATCTTCAAGGCACTGAGGCAGAAGACAGAATGCCATGCTTGTTGGGCTGGACAGAAAGAGTGTTGAGTAGGAGGTGCCATAGCAAAGGCAGTAACAATGGTGGCTTCACCGACTATGTGGACGATAGATGCACATATTGGCTCCATAAGTTTTCATGCAGGGTGCCAATTCGGATGCTTCCGTCAAGGAAGGAAGGTTTTGTTGCAATTCCTGCAATGCTCTAAATTGTGGGGAATGCTTATTGTGGTTCTTCCCACAATACACCCATGGATGGCTTTCACCACATGATATATGGTCCTCGCAGGACCATGGTGCTATCCCATATAGTTTTATGGTGAATTTAGCCCCGGATAAGTCACAAGACCTCAGATTTACATGGCAAATGCACCATAGTTGTGTTTCTATGTAGTCTGTTGAGCTTAACCACCACTAGCATGCCAACAAGAAAGTTCACTCTACCTCCGTAGCGTCCATCAAGCTTCGTGGATGTTTGCAGATGTATGCATGTGAAGCACAGTGTTGTTTTCAGAGTTGACACTAAGTGATGGCACACGCCACATTCAATCAGGTAAGCTTGCATTTCCGATGATTGTGTTCCGAGGGTTTTGGCTAGATGAGCTTCCAAGATTGTAAATTCACTTGTAAAGGTGCAGGGCCTTCCAAGAAGTGCTTGGTCAGATCGACAATACCCTTGTGAAGACAATTTGTCACATCAAAAGAAGCCGAGCGTGAGCTTGGAATCAAAGTCCTTTGCACTATTCTCTGGTTCAAGCAAGATCCTTTGAAAAAGTAAGTGACCTAGTGCACAAAGTATATAACGTGAGGTTTACATTAAGTCATAACTACTTCCAGAGTATCTTTAGTATACATCCGAGAATGCTCTGTGTAGTTTTCTTTAAGCTCTTATAATGTAATCCTTTAACTGCCCTCATCTCAAACTATAAATGTTAAAGTAGGCTTATTCAATTATTTTCTCCTTAAACCAACGCTATATCTCAAAGACACTTTTGCTCAGCACAAGCCAAAACAGCTTTCATCAAGGAGTTGTGATTATCTATCTAAATCAACTCACGCTCTAAAACACGCATACATCTGCACACTCCTTATACACATAGCAAAGTGCTACGACTCAATTTAAAGCTTTATTTCAGCAAATTTGGACAAAACTCTGTCGATATTAACTGCAGCATTGCATTGGTGTCCACCAAGTTGAAACAAAGCACTGAAAACAAGCTTTGACTGTAGTTTCTCGAGACATTCTATAGTGTAGACTATCAGCTTTGTATGTTGTTTTCATACGGAGTCTGATACTCCAGAATACTCTTGTCAAAAGATTTACACCTTATTTGCTTATTTAATTCGTATGTTGAAACGATCACAGCCCGCCAGACACATGATTTCATAAGGCTATACACCTAGTTCATGACCATCTAACCAAATTCAGCTCAAGAGCAAAACATGACCATACAGCTATATTCGTAATTCAGATCCATATTTAAGAATGCAGACTTTTTTCATATGCCTCCCATCCAGCCAAGCGATATTGTCGAGCAGTAGACAATGGATCGCTTGCCTTTAGAATGCCTCGTCCAACGATGATAACATCACTGCCCCTCTCCCCTATAACCTGATTACAAAGAGTTAAAGTTAGCTAGTCCAAAATGAACCTGAAAGACTGGACAATCACAGACAAAAACCTTTCCTTCAAGCAGATAAGCTGTTATTAACAGGAGAGTTAAAAATGCCTTTATTCATCCACCCTCAAGTTTAACAGGAAGCCTACATTCAATAAACTTTTGAGCTTTCTAATTATAGCTGCCAAGTGCCCCCATATTGCTATCAGGGGATGGAGGATTAAAAAATCGTACATTCAATACATAATCCATCATAAATTCAAGATCAATGCCTTGCACAGACTTTCTTTACAATACTTCCAAGGTTTTTCCTCATTGATGCAATTATCATATGGCCAGTTGGGTTTATACGTAGCATGTTTTTTCTTTCCAGAACACGAATGGAAAACATTACTGGAATAATAACAGAGCCCAACTCAGCTAATCTGTGCACCTGGACTGTTGGGGCTTGCTTCCTTATATATTTTAACTTTTAAGCAGCAGACCCTTGTTTCTTTATCACACAGGGAATTAAAACCGCAGTCATGATGGTCAAAACCACGTACAACCAGCAGCCTTTGCTTTCCCCATTTAGATACATGACAATAAAGCTTTTAACAGCAATATCCCATGAGTGTGACTCTACTAACTGAGCTTATCTAAACAAGACCAATTACAACTCTACAATTGGTGCAAACAAGGGAACTCTTAGACATGAGCATGCTATTTTATAATTCCTTCAAGATCCACGGTCGGGCGGCAGTGAATCTGGACCGTTCATCCACTGTCCATTCCTATAAGTAATCCCCATTGCAGCAGTTTGCATCACTGCCACATCAGCAGCAGGAAACTTTGCAAATGTACGGTTTTTCAGCATGTGACACATCGGCAGCTGGAACAACGATGGTGACAACAGAGCCCCTGTGCGGCTGACAGGTCAGCATCCAGAATAAAATAATTTCCCTGCTCTCGCCTGCCAGGGTCAGCCTGACAAGTCAGCAAGCGGAATGATATTCCGCCCCCCTCCCGTGGACTCTTAACAGCTGGGAAAGGATCTCTAGTGTCCTTTTCCCTGTAATAACTGCTGCCACCATGGCTCCCGTCTCCGTCAGTCGTCATGTGGTCGCGGTCACCAGGAAAGGACACTAGAGGTCCTTTCCCTACACCAAGAAAACCTGGATTCAATCATTTTACCCTAACTTGATCCTGTACCTCATCGGCCTCATTACATGCGGATTGGCTTCAGCAGAAGATTTCTCCTGCTTTCCTTTCCTGATTCTCGTCATGCATATGGGGACTCACGATCAGCAGAACAATCTCATATTTCATGTCGATGCTGGTGTGAGGTGGTCCACCTGTTGGCAGTTAGGCAGCACAGGCTGGGCATGATCCACTTAGTCAGTGCTGTTCTTTGCAGACTGATGAGTCATTGAGACACTGCTTCTATGTCTATCCCCATGGTCATTTGATTTGGCAGCCCTATGTTCATGCTTACAGATTTAGGCTATTGACGGGGCACTTTGGATGAGCTTCCTTCCACTGAACATGATCTTGATAAAGACCAGAACAACATGGTGTTTGTTAGAATTTGTTGCATTATTTGGAAGTCTTGTTGAGCACGTCTTAAGTGAAATGTTTGACTACGTCTAATTCTTTACCATTTGGTGGGTTTAAGGTAAAGCTTGCAACAGGCTTCGGTGGTCATGCTTTTGACTGTATTTGATACTTTGGTGGACTTCCATGGTCAAAGCTTGTGCATACTTTGCGTAGTCGATGGGATACATCAGCAGGCTCCTCTAGGGTACGGGAGGAGAGTCACCGCTCGTTCCTGAAACAGTGGTCTTGTATTCTTCAACATAGACCAGGGTCACATCACTTGGCATTACGCATTCCCTGAATGCTTCACCTTGCACTCCTCACACATGCCCCCTTGATGTACATCGGCCTAAGCTTGAACCCTCAAGCCCATCATTAGCTTGGAAGGTTATCTCTATCGAAGTGCACGCAGGATGGAGACAGTGAAACCGGCCCGTAGGGCGGTAGACATTTGCCTTCACCCAATCTTTACACTGTAGACTTTATGACACAGAGGAACTTCATGATTAAGCCAGCGACTGGCAAATTACACTTCAAACAAAACACGGCAGGAGAGATGGAGTGCTTCCAAGCAGACAGCGACACCCTATAGATCCCAAAGACTGGCACCCCTTTCAGTATTTCTTTTTTCTTATCAAACTCGGGAGAAAACCTGCAAATCCCTATGAGCGGTCCCGCTTTTACCGGGCTGAAAATGGCCTACTCTAGTGCGATTTCGGTAACAGAACCGCAATAGGAGGCTTCATAGACAAAATCCCGGTGCAAAAGGTAACTTCCCAGGCACATTCGAGCAATTTCCAAACCTGGCAAGAATCTGCAGCACGCTGAATTCTCTGTTTTTTGCCCCGAAAATGCACCAGAACACCTATACAGTGATCCCCTAGCTTCCACAAAGCTCCTAGGGGTATTAGGGACCTATTAGGGTCAGCACCCTAAACCTGCAAAAATACACAGCAGGCTGTAATTTACTGTTTCGGGCTCCGTTTCGCGTACCCGTCGCATCCATAGCAAGCCCTCGAGCTCCCGCACTTGTAGGGCTACTTGCCCTTTGAATCGGGTGAGATTTCTCGCGTGAAATCTCTCCGAGTTCACATGTACCTACGGGGGATTAGCAATTAGCTAATCCCGTATCTGTGCAAGAGGCTCTTGCCTCGGCAACTGTACATACAGATGAAAAGCCCTCGAGCAAGGCATCACGTTTGCACGAGAGCGGAATCATCGTGCTACATAAGACCGGGAGAAGGCAAGCTTTCCATTAGAGCTGTGATCACCTGCATCCACTACTCATACACACTAGAGTTCACTTAATGAAGAAGAAACAACCTCATCTCTCAAAAATGAGCGCCCCTTCTTCAGATGAGTTTGGCAAACCGATTTGGTGCCGCCATGTGTCCACTTTGCCTCTATTGAGTTAATTTCCTACTCATGGCGACCTGACCTTTATTTCTCCACGTGAAACTCTCGACGGTTGGCCGTTTTTCACTCGCCATACAATGTCCGGCCATTTGTGACTTCAAAAAGAGGGTCCCAAAAATTAAATAAAAATCAAGGGAAAGAAACCAACTAGGTTAGTGGTTGCCAAAGCCTCGTGACATACCCTCCTCAAACGTCCTCGATTGCATGCCATATATACATGCCATAAATGATTTGGTGTGATCAACACCCTTTTATGATCACATGTATCCGCAAGAAAGCTCATAAAGCATAAATACAAATGACTTAATGAAACCTTCATACTTTTGCCATTTCTATCTACGATAGAAGTGAACTTTATACCTTTAGCATTTGTAGAGCAATGTACACTTCTATTGCACTGAGTCCGTGTGTACATTTGATGTGCTAGCTCCATCATTACCCCTTGAAAAGGCAAGGTTAAAGAAGATGAAGGGCAAGGAACGGTTGTTTCCTAAGCTCAATATGCATTACTATGGGCCTTTTCAAGTACTTGACAAGATCAACGATGTTGCTTATAGGCTGAAATTGCCAGACACTCGGAAGATTCATAATGTGTTTCACGTGAGTCTTCTAACACCCTTTGTGGGTGATGTGCCAGAAGATATGCCAGATGAGGATCAACCAGAAGTTGAGGAACTTGATGAGATCTTGGTACCTCAGCAGATTTTGGCACATACGAAAAGAAAAGTTAAGGAAAAAGTTGCACAACGTTATTTGGTGAAGTTCAGGAACTATCCACCTATGGATGCAAAGTGGATGGAAGAGTGAACTCCTAGAGTCATCGAATGTATTGCAGCTTTACCTCGAGGCTTTTGGGTTACAACCTACATATGCCCCAACTCAACGTGTTCAAAAGAGTAAAAGCAAGTAGGAACAATATCTACCCATGCTTGAGTATGCGTACAACAATACAGTGCATTCGTCAATAGGCAAGGCACCTTTTGAGATTGTTGAAGGTGGCAAAAAGGTTCCTCCCATTTTGCACACAAAGGACAAGAGTTTCAAAACATACCAATATGTTGAGAACATGGATGAAATGTATAAGAAAATCAAGCTTGCCTTGGAAAAGACTCAAGCAAAGCACAAAAGGGTTGCTGATCGTCATCACGTGAATTGTTGTTTTCACCTGGTGATTGGGTACTTATATGGTTTTATCTGACGCATAACATTTCAACAGATCTAAGACAGTAAAATTAGCCTCTTCTGACTGTCTATCAATTTGTGGATGAAATGAGGAAGAAAACTTCTCTGTAGTCTTCATATTTTCATCCAAACCACTTGAACACATTGTACATGAACAATCGTGCCATCTAATTAGATTTTATCTTCTTCCTGACAGGAACAAAATGGACCTGCTTGTTGAACCAGCAAATAATGGTCCATGTACCATCATTCCTTGTCGGCGTTCTTGGAAGATCAAAGATAAAATCCATAGTTATACTTTCCCATGGATTATCTGGAATAGGCAGTGGTTGTAACAATCCTGGTGCCTTTTGCCTGTCAAACTTGACCTTTTGGCAAATCAGGCATGCTCACAAAAAGGCATCCACGTCTCTCCTCAAAATAGGCCAATAAAAGAATGTCTCAACCGCTTTCACTGTCACATCTATATCACGATGACCTGCATACAGTGGAACATGGCTTTCTACTATAACCTTATGTTGCAATGGCCTAGTGACACATAGTCTAACATGCATCATCATAAAACCAACCTTGAGGAGGTGGTGCTCATGGCATTGCCCATCTTGCAACTGTTCAACGATCCTTGCAAAATCTTCATCAGTAGCATATTGTTCCTTCAAGTCATCAAGCTCATGATGATAAGGAATGGACACAGGTGAAATTTGTGGCTTTCTTGATAACGCATCAACCAAAATATTCTTCTTGCCTTCCACATTCACAATTTGAAAGTAGAACATGGAAAGAATGTTGCTTTTCCGATAACTTTGACTGTGCCAAGAAGTATCGCAAGTTCTTATGATCTGTTTGGACAACAAAATCAACATCTAACAAATAGTGTTTCAACAAAATCCGCATGAATCACGGCCAGTAGCTCTTTCTCATAGATTTGCATAGTCTTTTCCGGCCCCTGCAAGATTCTACTTTCATAAGCTACTACCCGACCATCTTGCATTAACACTACCCCAATACTATTGCCACACGCATCACACTGGACCACAAATGACTTCATGAGATCTTGAAGACAATTATTGGATCCGAAGTCATCTTTTACTTCAAGAGATTAAAAGCTGAAATCTCTTTTTGTGTCCACTTGAACGTGACCTCTTTCTTTTGTAGAGCATGTAGGGGTGAAACAATCTCGGCAAAGTTCCTGATAAACCTTCAGTAGTAAGAGCATAAGCCCAAGAAGCTGCGTACATCGTGCATAGTCTTCAAATCTGGCCATGTCCTGATTGCTTCAACCTTGGCACGATCCATTCGGACACCATCCTTTGACACTATGTGGTCAAGAAAGTGGATCTCTTCCAAGAAGAATTCACTTTTCTTTGGATTGGCAAGCACCTGTGTGACTGCGTAGCTCTTTGAACACAATGTTCAGGTGATGCCTATGCTCCTCTTCATTCTTTGAATAGACTATCATGTCATCAAAGAATGTGCCGACAAACTTCTGATTTTTACTTTTTACTTTTTACTTTTTTGGGCTAGAGCCGGCAAGCCAGCAAGGAACTGCCTTTGCTTCGCGTGCACGCAAACGAGTCAAAGACAAGTTATCTTGCGGACTTGCCGACAAGGGGAAAAGCGCCTCCATGCCGTATCGTGACATGTCAACGGGGAATGGAAGCAGGTTTCCCCCTCGGGGGAGTAAAAAGTCTTTTCATGCCATGTTAATCAGTCCATGTTCCCTTGTTAGTCACGCCACCCGAGGGTAACGTCGGGAAATCACCAAACGAATTCAGTGATGCATTTAAGGACCAAGGCTGAGAGAGAGGAACAGACCCTTGTAACTCACAGACCGTGTTGAATCCTGCCCAGGTACTCCAGGATTTTCGCCTGGTAGAAAAAGGCCCCCGTCCAGCGGATGTCCGGTAGGACTGCCATACCCAAAGTGGGCGTCGGCTCAAAGGAGGCATCCTGATCCGGCCAACCATGGTCACCAAGGCCCGCTCGGAAAGCCCCAGGACCATGTTAGGCGAGACCGCACCGTACGCAATAACTACAAGCCCTACGAGCTTCAAACACCCTCATGGGCCAGAGCTCATACAGACAAACTTTTGATGTGGGCGGTAAATCCGATCCATCATCCTATTGAACGTAGCAAGAGCATTTGTAAGACCAAACGGCATCACTAAGAACTCATACAGACCACATGTTGTCCTAAACGTAGTCTTGTGCAATCCTCTGGCTTGATACGAATCTGACGGTACCCACTCTAGAGGTCTATCCTGCTGAAAATTGCAGCACCCTCTAGTCGATCAAAAATATCATCAATCCTTGGAATAGGAAACTTGTTCTTGATGGTGTTCTTATTCCATGCACGGTAATCGATACACATGCGCCAAGAGCCATCCTTCTTATGCACTAAAAGTGTTGGGGAGCAAAAGGGTAAAGAACTAGGTTGAATCGACCCTTTTTCTAACAACTCCTCTACTTGGCCCATAATCTCTTTTTGTTGAGCCGCACTAACCCTGTAGGGAGGCCTATTTGGTGGGCTACAACCTGGCACCAAATATATTGCATGATCCTCAGGCCTCTTCGATGGCAACCGAGACGATAATGAATCAAAAAAACAGTCACTAAACTCTCGCAAAAATGTTGAACTTTCTTTATCTAACACAGATAAATTTGACTGACAATTATCTGAAACATCATGTGCAGAAATTAAGTACCTAGAAAGATGATTCTTAATTATAAAAGTGATAGCCGAAGCAAATACAATAGAGATAGACTCCAACACAAATAAATTTGACTGACAATTATCTGAAACATCACGTGCAAAAACTAAGTACCTAGAAAGATGATTCTTAATATAAAAGTGATAGCCGAAGCAAATACAATAGAGACAAACTCCCCTTTAAGCTCTACATCAACGATTTGAGTTTTGCCCCTATACTGAAGAGGGATCTTTTTGTTGAAGACATCCAACACTCCATGTATACTGAACATCCACGGGATTCCAAACAACGCATCGCATCCTTCCAGTGGCATGATATAAAATTCCTCTCTATCCACGTATAACTGAATATGCAGACGCAGCTTTCCAATGATAGGAGTAACACACTCTGAGTGGCCAAGACATGCCAACCCTGCCTCTGCTAAGTACCCCATCTCT
This sequence comes from Adiantum capillus-veneris, assembly GCF_014529385.1. Classification (NCBI taxonomy): domain Eukaryota; kingdom Viridiplantae; phylum Streptophyta; class Polypodiopsida; order Polypodiales; family Pteridaceae; genus Adiantum; species Adiantum capillus-veneris. The sequence continues at coordinate 124,609,461 of NC_140957.1, forward strand.
TCAGCACTGATGCCCAACTTGATAGCCAACTCTGGTGAGATAAAGTCCGCTTTAGCACCTAGATCAAAGAAGATAAGTGATATCTGATCCCTGACTTTAACCCACGCTCTCCATAACTCACTGGCATCTGAGTTTGGCCTATCACCCGCCATATCTAGCACTAACCCGGCCATGGGTTTGGGCTTCTTCCCTTTCCTCTCCTCTTTGTCCTTTGAGTCAGCTGGCCTCCTCCTCTCGGGACAATCTGTAGCAAAATGACCAGGCTACTCGCATATAAAACATTTGTTCTTAGCCATTAAAGCCTTCTTCTCTTCGAATGACTTGTGCACAAAAGGCTTCCTTTTCTTTTTCTTAGCCTGCCCTTCAAACGTCTCCGCTGAGTCCTTAGCTTTCCATGTCTTTTCAAACCCCTGAGACACTTCAGGAGTCACTCTCACAAAGGGCTTCTTTGCTGAATTTTTCTTTTGTTGACCCCTTTCACGTTGCCTTGAAACCCATTGTCCTCTCCCTTCAACAAGGCATGACCAATGTTGGCAGCTTCCATAAGCTGAGTAAGGGTAGCCACTATGTTCTTTGTACAGTAGTTTCGAAGCCCTTTAGGCAACCCACAACAATACTTCTCAATCTACTCTGTCAAACCTGTAGGAGGTTACTCAGAGCAACGCTTTACAAAACCTTCGATTATACTCCTCTTGGCTTTTGCAAGTAGCCGCAGTGAGTTGGTGCCAATCTATCATGACATCGGCCACATAGATGCAAACATTTGCTTGAAGTAAACCTATGTGGCGGGTGCCTGTCCTTGCATCAACAGTGTCGTCCACCATGTACGCGCATTACCTTTCAAGAAAGTGGCAGCTTTCCTGACCTTGGAGGCTTCTGTAAAATTCCCCCCTGCATAAGCACTATCAAACTGCTAGAAGAAAGTAAGAGCCTTTGTCTTATCCTCAAATCAGCTGAAAGTATCAACCTTCACAACTGCGCCACCTTCTTTGTATGGATTTGGCTTTTCCAATGTTCCCAAATTATCATAGGGAAGCGTCTGCAACATGGGATTGTAAAAGCGATCATCGGTGCCCCTTGGCCATTGACATCCTGAGTCACTAGTGCCATATTTGCCTGCTGTTCGAAAAAACCAGCCATGCCAAAATTGCCTTGTGTCACCCCAAATTGGCCCTTGATTGCACTGAAACCCTTGTTGCATGCCAATATTACCATACATGGGGTTTGGCATCATGCCTTGCATACCCTCGGAAACTGTACAGACATTATACATATATTGCTCATTTCTAGGCACATAACCAGCCATGCTTTGAAACACAGATCCACCCTTGAAGAACCTGTTGCATAGCTTGGAAACCGGTTCCCTATCCATTTAATGCAACATTTGGACTCTGAAAGGTGGTTGGCTGAACTGGGAAACCTGTGCAATCAGTGTCCTAACCACCTATTCGTGGACAGAAGGAATTTGTCTTGGAGCCCCAACTGACTCCGCAACATGTGAGTGATGCATGCCCTGATGAGATGCATAAACCTAGGTTTGAGCCTCAACGGCCTCCTGCATGAGAAACTTGCCTTGTCTACTGTGACACTGATGGCGCTTGCAAAAATTCCATTCCATAAACCTAGGATTCTGCACCAACCGAGAAAACACATTCACAACAGCAAACAATTGTGTCATGAACGCATCCTCATCTTGTGGAGCATTCAAATCAACAAAAGGTACAAACACGAGTCGCCGCGAACTTTCGCCACACTCGGTTCCTTGGTGTCATTTACTCTATTAGCCATGGTGTAATTTCAAGTTCCTATGCTCTCTGTCCTCACCAAAAACCAACCAAGGCTCACTCTTTAAGGAAAAAGTGATTATGTCCCAGCAACGGAACCATGAAACCGGCCCATAGGGCAATAGACTTTAGCTTTCACCCGATCTTTACACTATAGACTTTATGACACAGAGAAGCTTCACAAATAAGCCTCTGACTAGAAAATTACACTTCAAAAAAACACGGCCTGGGAGCTAAAGTGCTTTCAAGTAGACAATGACACCCTGTAGGCCCCAAAGATTGGCGCCCTTTCGGTATTCTTTACTCTTATCAAACTTGGGAGAAAACCTGCAAATTCCTATGAGTTGTCCCGCTTTAACCGGGCTGAAAATAGCCTACTCTAGCCCGATTGCGGCAACATAACCACAATAGGAGGGTTCACAGACAAAATCCCCGTGCAAAAGGTAACTTTCCCGGCGCATTCAAGCAATTTCCAAACCTGGCAAGAATCTGTAGCACACTGAATTCTCTGTTTTCTGCCCCGAAAATGCACCAGAACACCTGTATAGTGATCCCCTAGCTCCTGGGGGTATTAGGGATCAGTTAGGGTCAAAACCCTAAACCTGCAATTATAGACAGCAGGCTGTAGTTTACTGTTTCGGATTCGTTTCACGTGCCGGTCGCATCCGTTGGTCACAAGCTTGGACACCCCAAGTCGGGAATCTGACACGAGACACGACAGAATCACTTCAAATACTTCAAAACTTTATTATAGTTTCACAATTGAGTCGACACGGCCCGGTGTAGTTCCGTGCCAAGAGAGATTGGCCCCAAAGACTGGCGCCCCTTTCGGTATTTCTTTTTGTATTAATCTTTGAGCAAAGTACAACTCCCGCAAGTCCTCAGCTCTCAGACTCTGCGTCCATATGCTTTGAGAAGTGAGGCTCCTAGGGTCCTTATATTCTTACAAGGGTTGCCAAAAGCAAAGCCCCAAAAGATTAAACTCAAAAGCAAAGAGTTCCAAAAGCAATTGTTCCCAAAATCTGCCAGCAAATCACAACAGGTTGGTTTACGAGGCTTAGCGCTCCCTATTCGGGGAGATGAGCTACTGGACGCTGAGTTTGCAAACGACTCAGCCCTGTACTTAGATGGCCAAGAAGCCAAGCTACACAGGTGTGAGCAGGCTCTTGAGACCTTTTGTTGTGCATCAGGCGCACAGATCAACTAGAGAAAGACTGTGGCTTTCTCGGTTGGTAGTGCTCCTACGCCTGATTGGATGCGAGGTGAGGGTTTCAGATGGATACCCCAGGGACTGCAGTTCATTACTTGGGCTGTCAGGTCGGCTTGGACTTGTCTCCCGAGTAGTAGATTGCTCCCCTCCTCTTGTCCATCATGAGGAAGTTGTACATTGGAGCTCCGCATGACTTTCTTTGGCAAGCAAAGTTGTAGTGGCCAACGAGGTGTTGTTGGCTAATATGTGGTACATCACTTCTTGTTGGATCTTTTCGAGTTCTTGCATCAGCCAAATAGAGAGGCTGATCAGGAACTTCCTTTGGTCAGGGCGTGACACTCAGATAGCTTGGGCCAAAGTGGCATGGTAGGTCATCATCCTTCCTTGTTCTCAGGGAGGGCTGGGGATCATAAACCCAGCACAGCACAGCAGAGCCCTTTTGGGAAGTTCATCGTCAGAGGACTCCTTCCAGGAGAGGAGCCCTAGGAGTTCTTGTTGCAGCGGCTTAGTGCTAGAGTGCCTCAGGCTGGAGGCCCCTGGCGACCTTCGACCAGATGGATTTTCACAAAGATGCGCAGAGTTGGCTTGAACAAGAGACAGGAGGATCGCTTTGCTGTGAGTCTGCTCCGATCTTGGGAGCAGCTACGGAAAGGCCTAGAGCAGCAGCAGCCTACTTGCATGGAGGAGCGCCTGAGACAGCCCCTTGTTTGGAACCCCATGATTAGCACTCAGAAAGGCCACTTGGTTGGTAGTAGGCCTCATGTTTCCTGGGGTCCCATGGCAGAGGGTCCAACACGCACTTCAGGTGATTGGCTTCAGTTTTCAGGCTTGTCAGAGGAGCTTCAAGGCATCCAGCTACAGGGCATGAGAGGGGTGCAGAGCATGTGTCAGGACATCTCAGAGGTAGTACCTGCTAAGTGGCTCACACCTCTCGAGTCGGCAGCGCCCAGATGGATGGGGGCCTTCACACGACTGGAGGCTCTCTTCTCAATTAGGGCTTGCTCAGAGACTATACCCTCCTTGTTCTTCGAGCTACAGGGTGGGGGACGCTTACACCGAGTTGCAGTAGAGGCCCCACAGGTGGCAGAGTGTTGTTTTCAGAGGATCCGAGTGGTGGGCATCTGTGGTAGGACTTGCGTCATTGATCTTGACCCAACAGCTCTTACAACTGGACACTAGAGACTGTGGGCTTGGGAGAGTTGTCCACTGACACGGGTGCAGTGGGACCTTGGAGAGTGGTTTTGGAGGGACCCCTTCTCCTCAGCAAATCATCCAGGTGTCCCATTCTTTCAGTACACTGTTCGGTTGGGACGTCACATATTGGCAGCGCAGAGAGAGGCTCGTCCTGCTACAGCACCTCATTGGCAGGAGGAGGGTCTCACAACTGAGTGCTTGGCAGCTTTTTGGGAGAGGTTGTGGGACTCCATCCAGCAGAGGCGAGACACACTATTCCGATGGTTGGTCGCACATCGAGCTACAGCAGTTGGGAGCTGGCTGGTACATAGTGGTCTATCGGCAGCATGTGCAGCTTGTGACCATCTTGTGGAGAGTCAACGGCACTGTCTTTGGGACTGCCAGCTCTTTCCACTGCTCAACAGTACACGTGGGGGGCAGTTGCTTGGTCCACTCTCATGGGCCCGGCACTTCAGTTTGAGTTATCCTCCACCAACAGGATGTAGTGATGCAAGGGGGTCGACCTACACTCCAGTCTGCTACAAAGCTTACCTCTCAGGAGTGGTGCAACGAGAGAGAGGAGTGTTGGGAGCTCATCTGCGGCCTGACACTTTGGTTCATCTAGCGGGCCAAGGTTGCATCCGTACGTACGTACGGATCCGTACAGTACGGTACAGCCGTACAATACGATTCCGTACGTACAGATAGGTAGTGTACGGGTTTTTTTTTTTTCCTCTTCCCCCACAAATTTTATTTTGTCTTTTTTTTTTGGGTTTTTTTGGGACATCTTGCCATTAGTATCTAGATTTTAGACGTATTCAATCGAATACAAAATGGAGAGGTAGTAGCGGGATATTCCATTCGGGATGGCTACTTGATGAAGAAAACGTTGTTGTGCGTTACACAGCCGTTGGGATTGTTTTTAGGAACCAGATTGAAGCAGTATCTAATGGATGTTTGAAGTAGTATCAATGTCTAGACTCTATGTAGTTCCTAGTACGTATAGGCTGAAAAAGACTAAAGTCACTATTCTTTTTGTTGTTACAAATGTTACGTACTGGTCATGTACCTTAAAGGCCGATCCGTACAGAAGTACGTACCTTACGTACTGATTACGTACCATACACTCCGTACCTTTCCACCTTGTGGCGGGCCCACTGCTTCCGCATCTTCGAGGCTCGCCCAGTACCACCAACAGAGACTGTTCGAAATTTTTGGCTAGAGCTGATCCATACTCTCAGAGGACAGTTCGAGAGACTCCAGGGCAGCTCCGATTGCATGAGAGAGCACAGAGAGGCTTTCCTTCGACTCTGGCGCCCTGGGCCTTTCTTCACCATGGTCCACGGTGTGCTCAGATGGCACTACCGTCCACCTGTGTGGCTTTTCCCTCCTCCCATCTCTTCATTTAGCCTCATTGTACATATGTTGTTTTTTCATCGGGAGAGTCTCCCAATCATGTTTATTGTAGCCCTCTCTTGTAGAGGTCGTTGTAGCCCTATGGACAGCTTCATTAACTAATAGAAGGATCTTTTTTTGGGAAAAAAAAAAACTTGCCAACAAAAAGCACCAACGCAAATTGCAGAAATCCGTACAAATTGTCATGTCAACGTTGTCAACGCAAATCTCCGAAATCTGTACTGTTTTGCCACATCATCAGTCAACGCAAAATCAGGGGCCCGTATTGTTCTGCCACGTCAGCAAGCTGTCTACGACTTGCCATGTCATCTATTGTGTGTACCACCACGTCAACAGTTTGTGACATACCCCCCGCTTGAAAGAATTGTAATCGCCCTCGATTACGCCTGCAAAGCAGACAGAGGCCATAAACCAATTCAGTAGACACTGACTCTTAAGTACCGACGCACTAGACCACACACATCTAGTACTTGTACAAAGACGACACTCACATCACATCAGGTCACATTCACATTCACATCACGTAGAATCTAGGACCGTGATTCCTAGCGACGTATTCAACAATCGCATCTAGATCCGCACCAGACCTCACTGATGTCGATTTAACCGACCAAAAAGGCTGCAGTCATTTGGTCAATCATTCCACTCAAGCACTATCGTGTGCAAGTAATCATTTTCGAGGATCCCATTTTGAAGTACTACTCTCATAAAGTCATTCAATAGAATATTGTCAGCACATCAGTATCCCTGGAACCCAAAGGGAAATCAGTGACTTTATTCCATCCAGGTAATCTGTGACAAAGGAGCGGAGTAACTCCCCTCTTGTGCACTCCCACCTGCACTAGATTCAACCCACTGATCTGTGGGAACTCTTGGAATAGCCACAACTAGACCAAAAGCATCGAGGTAAAGTTCCAAATCTGAGGAGTATCTGCTAGGTTCTCCTCCATCCAATTTGCATTTAATGCCGAATGGTTCTTAACTAAGAACCACCGTTCACTTTACCTTTCTCTTTCCTGTCTTGGAAAGCCAGTAGCTCTTTTTCAATTCAAGCTCATCCGGAAGCTATTTGTGCTCCAAAGTCATCATCTCATTCATAATCGTGTTATATACTCACAAATAACATGTTCTTTGCATTTGCCTCACCAAGCATATAAGATGGGAATAGTGTCCACATGGCAACATATAATGGCTGCTCCAACCGTTGAAGACTTTGTAGCATAGGGAACATTGGTTGGTGGAGGAACTTCTAGCCACATCTGAGACGCCCACAACCTCAGGATGCGTTAAAGAGTGGGAGATGTGATTGCCCTCGCATATAGGATTTAAACATTGAGAAAGGCCCTGCACATCTTGACTAAGCTGGTTAAGTTGCACTTCAACCCTTGTGCTAGTCAGGAGAGGGGTCTGTGCTTGCGATAGTCTAACTGCTTCTTGCTCTTTCTCTACGAGCTTTGCCTCCATGTTTTCTTTAACCTTTGTCAACTCCATTCCAGCCCCTTTCACCATAAGAGCAAGCTATTGTCTTGTGAATGTCACTGTCTCCTCACAAATATCATGGGTGCTAACGGTGACATCTTTGGACGCAAAGTCCACTAGCCTATTGAGAATAAAATGCATATATTACAAACATTGGTTTCATCTAAAAATTCATTATCTTCTTCTAAAAAGTCTTATTTCAAAAATTCATACCGCACAATAATGCTAATTCATCCATAATGTTCTATCTAAAATCTGTTTTGGAACGAGTATCTTCTCGTCCCACTGTATTTTCAATCTGTCAGTCATCCTTATTCTTGTGCCTTGTTGGGGCACCGTGCAATGATACGTCCTTGTTCTCCACATTCAAAACATTGTCCTGTTTTGAAATATTCATCTTTCTGATCTTCCATCTGTCGAGATCGTACATCTTTTTGTTCTTCTGTCAGTCGAGTTCATGTATTTGTCTCTCGTATGTTTCTGTTCTGACTTGTCGAAGGTTCATCTGGTGGGTAAGTCAAGTTACCCGAATGCATCACGAATCCCTGCTTAGCATGTCCCATCAATTGTTGAATGGACTCTGACTTCTTCTGAAGGCAGTAGTCTCAAATTTCTTTAGGGAGTCCTCTCAATCTGCTTCTTAAAATTGATCTTCTTGAAAGAAGAGGTCGGAAGGAACGTATCCCAAAATCTTTCACAGTAATCATCCAAAGTGTCACCCTTGATCATCCGAAGGTGATTGGTTCTCACATCTCGTTCGTACTCTTGAGTGAGCCATGAAGAAATAAAAAGTTTCTTGAATTTCAGTCACTCTGTCGGTGCTTCTTTTCTTAAAAAAAGAGTGGACCACCATGTCCGTGCATTGCCTTTCAAAAAGGATGTTGCCCGTCTAATCTTTGAGTGCTCTGTATGGCGGCCTCCAGAAAATGCTATATCACTGTTGGATAAAGAGCATCTCAAAACCCTGAAAAGGTTTCAAACTTTATTGCTTGTCTACCCTCTTTGAATTTCTTGGCCTTTTTTCCCTTGTCCTCGAGAAAATCATATTGATTAGCTCTGTAAAAGTGCTTCCTTTTTTAATAAAATGTATAGTCCGTTCGTCGTTTCTTGCCCTTTCTATCCTCATGGTAAGTCGGTGTTGCGGTTGAGGCAACAAGGGCAAATAGAACTGAACATATGCCATCATGATGCTCTGTACAATGCGGAGTCTGACATGTAGTGGCCAAGTACACAATTTCCAATAGTGGAGTTCGATATTGAGGCGAGGCATAACCCATTCAATCTGTTGTGCCAGCAACATGCCAGCCAATAGGATATCCCAAATGTCGGGTAATTTCATGCAGAGGCACAATCTTTCCGGGCCACAAAAGCTAATGCCAAGCATGTGCATGAAGAGGCAAGAGATTAGACTTGTAGAAGTTAACTTTAAGACCATCAGCAAGACCATACAAGTCCAATGCATGTATAATTTCGCGCATATCATCTAGAGTATTCCTCAACGTGAACAAGGAATCATTTGTATAGGCCTGCCCAATGAAATTCTAACCAAAAGGCAAATGTAATCCATGAAGGTGTCCTTGGGAGATCAAGTGATCCAAGTGTAAAATCAAAGGGTGGATAGCAATGGCAAATAAAAGAGCACTAAGCGGGAAGCCTTGTCAAACTGAGCATCCAAGAGACCAAGAATCGATTTCTTCGCTTGCAAGGATCCTTGAGGTCGTACTGTGAGCATATAAAAAATACACAATATACCCTAACTTTGAGCCAAATCCAAGCACCACATGACATCCGCAATGTAATCTTAGTGGACAGTGTCAAAAGCCATCACAAGCACATCCTGTTGTGTATACTTAGCAAATTCCATACCCACTAGGATGTTGGCCAAATTATCCATTATTTGGCAACGAGGGATAAATCAGTACTACGCCTGACGAAGACCTATAAAAGGAAATCTTTGATGAAAACTATCATCTTGGCTAAAATCTTATAAGTGACAGGCATAAGGGTAATAGGCCACCAATGGGAAAATTGCTCGCTCAGAGTTTGTGTTTAGGTAGCAATACAAGAAGACCCTCTTTCCAAGATCCTGGTAGATGTTGTGTGTCCCATGTGGCATTCATCATGAGAAGCAAAGGCTCCTTAAGAAAATCCCAGAAAGAGATGAAGAATTCAACTGTGAGACCATCCCAGCCAGATGAACACCATCTACCAAGAGCAAGCAAGGCTAAGTGTAACTTATCTTGCGTAAATGTTGCTTCAAGACGATTAGCAACCTCTGGTGAATGGATTGGTTTGATGCTAACAAGGACTCTTGAACTCATAGCATGTTATAGCTTCTTTTCTTGCACATAGGCCACAGCTAGCCTTTGAAACAAAACAAAATGAACTGTCCCAAAACAGCAAAACAAAACATATAAAACATTTGCTCTCATCTCTCCACTTTCGTGAGGCTAAAGAGAAAAAATCCCTTTTTTGGGTCATTTTTCATCTCTTTCAGTCCAGAAAATCTTCTTGGAGCCCTAATGCAATTCCCCAAGCTTGGGTTGATTTTTCTTGGGCTTTTGGGTCTAACCCAAACTTAGGCTTATGAGCCACCAATTCTGGAGAGAGAGTCACATTTTGAGGCTTTTTCTGGGCCGCTTTATGAAGGGGAGGAGCTGGGAGCACAGCGGAAGAGGAATACGGCGTACGCGCGCACACACTCACACACAGGTTGAAGGGGGAGAGCCAACGTACTCTATGCCCCCTTTCTTCCTTCTCTATCTTATGCACTAAGGCACAATACACATTTACTTAGTGTTAGTGGCTCACACAAGTGTATAGCTGTACACTTAGAGTTAGTAGCAGTTAGTGATGGGCGGTCGGCCACATGGCCATTAAACCTGACTATCTTTTGTTGTTTCTCTAGACTGGTGGCAATAGATGTAAATTATAAAACACCTAACCAAGAACCAGCAAATGTGTAACTCCAACCTGTTGTTGATTTACGACTGTCAACACAACCTGCATAATCACTGTCTACAAATCCCTGAATGCATGACTCTCCACGACCATAGCATAACTGTCTATCTGCAATGCCACTCAAGTATCTAAGAATCGACTTGACAGCATCCCAATGCTTTTTACCAGGGTTAGACAAATCCCTGAATGCATGACTCTCCACGACCATAGCATAACTGTCTATCTGCAATGCCACTCAAGTATCTAAGAATCGACTTGGCAGCATCCCAATGCTTTTTACCAGGGTTAGACATAAATCTGCTGACAACTCCCACTGCATGTGCATTGTCAGGTCTTGTAGCCACCATGGCATACATGAGACTACCACAAGCTGAAGCATAGGGAACCTTAGCCATCGCAGCTTTTTCCTCAACAGATTTGGGATAATCGTTCTTGCTAAGTCTCAAATATGCAGGCAATGGAATACTCAAAGCCTTCCCCTTCTACATGTTGAAACGATCAAGAACCTTGTGCACATACTCTTTTTGAGAAAGGTACAACAACCTCTTCTTACGGTCACGAGTAATGCGCATACCCAAAATGTGATTGGCTTTACCCAAATCTTTCATGTCAAATTGACTTTGCAGCTTGGTTTTCAAGTCAGCAATGTCCTTGGAATGACCAGCTATAAGCATGTCATCTACATAAATGATAAGCATAATAAGTTGTCCATTTGGTTGTCTTTTCACGTAAAGACATAGATCTTCATTACAGCGCTTATAGCTTAGGGAACGCATAAATGCATCAAACTTTTGATACCATTGTCTGGATGATTGCTTCAAGCCATAGAGACTTTTCAAAAACTTACAGACCAAATATTCCTTGCCCTTTATCACAAACCCTTCAGGTTGCTGCAGATAAATCTCTTCCTCAAGATCACCATGTAAGAAAGCTGTAATGACATCCATTTGATCAAGCTCTATATCTTCAGTGGCAACCAAAGCAAGCAACATTCTCAGTGTGGTCATCTTGACCACTGGAGAAAAGATTTCCTGGAATCGACACCATATTCTTGCTTAAAACCTTTGGCCACTAAACGAGCTTTGTAATTGTCAATCTTCTTCTTGTAGACCCATTCACAAGGCAATGCTTTCCTACCGTTTGGCAATGGAACAAGTTCCCATGTTTTGTTCTTTGCAATACTGGACATCTCCCTCTTCATAGCATGTTCCATTCACAAGGCAATGCTTTCCTACTTTCGGCAATGGAATAAGTTCCCATCTTTTGTTCTTTGCAATACTGGACATCTCCCTCTTCATAGCATGTTCCCACTGAACCTTATCATTGGCTAACATAGCCTCTTTGTAACAAGAAGGCTCACCACTATCTATCAACAAAACAAAATCCACGCCCAGAACAAAACATTCTGACGGATATGAGACTCTTTGAGGTCTCCGCGGTTGATCAGAACTCGTACTAGCCTGTGTAGCAATTGGCTCGGGAGCTGTCTGGACAGGAGGTGATACATCGGAAAATGTCACTTTCTGGAATTCAACCTCTTTCATTGGCTGTCTATGCATCTTAGTCTCATTAAAGACAACATCACTACTACGGATCACTGATCGACTTTCCGGATCCCATAAACGATAGCCAAATTAACCATCTACACCATAGCCAATGAAGATGCATTTCCTTGACTTAGGATCTAGCTTAGCACGCAACTCCTTGGGTACATGTGCATAAGCTTCACAACCAAATGTGCGGAGTTTTTCATAAGACAATTTATGTCCTGACCATAACTCCAAAGGTACACGAAATTGTAATGAAGCATGTGGTGATCTATTGATCAAGTATACGACTGTGTATAATGCTTCAACCCAAAACGCTTGCGGTAAGTTAGCCTGTGATAGCATAGACATAATCCTCCTTGGATGGTCCTATTCATTCGTTCTGCAACACCATTTTGTGTAGGGGTATAAGGAGTTGTAAACTCACACTTAATTCCCCTACTTGAACAAAAGTCATTAAACTCTTTGGAGACATATTCTCCACCATTATCTGAGCGCAAAGCTTTCAACTTATCTTCATACTGAGTTTCAACACTAGATAAGAACTTCTTGAAGCAAGAAAAGGTCTCATCTTTAGACTTCATGGCGTAGACCCGAACATGTCGTGTTGCATCGTCAATGAATGTAACATAATAGGACGACGCACCACCATGGGATTTAGAAGGCATAGGCCCACATAAATCACTGTGCACAAGCTCTAAGGGTTTTCTTTCTTTGTCAAAGGAATGTGTACGATGTGTCCGTGTTTGCTTTCCATATTGACAATGCTCACAAAAGGGAAAATCTAAAAATGAGAAAAATGGTAAGTAGCCCAAACGAGAGAGTGTTTCCATTCCCTTCTTTGACATATGTCCTAACCAGCTATGCCACAAAGCAATGGTTAGCAGCTCGGTTACAAAAAGAACACTGTTTTTATCAGATACATAAAGAGGATAAAGTGAACTAACTTTAGAAACATGGGCTATAATAAGGTGACCCTTTGCAACACGTGAAGACTGCTGATGAAAAGTGACTTTGTAACCCAAGTCATCAAGACGTCCAACCGAAATCAGATTGCGTATCAAGGCTGAAACATGACACACATTATGGATGATAAACTTCACCCCGTTTGCCATAACCATGGAAATATCACCTACGCCAACAATGTCACAAGAGTAACTTTCGCCAAGTGTAACAGAGCCAATGGTTTCCTCGTATGTAATAAACCAATGCCTATGAGGTGTGACATGCAAAGAGGCACCCAAATCAAGAATCCATATATAGGATACTTCACCACTAACAAGGAGTTCAGCTGGCATAGAACTCTGCAAAGATAAAGTTTCCTGTGCATCACAAAAGACATCATTGTTTTCAGCCAACATATTAATGTCTTGCGCGTCATTGTCATCATGAACTATGTTCACTTCTTCAATCTTAACCGAACTCTTTGGTTTCTCCTCTTTATCATCATAATCTTTGCCTTTACTTTTACCCTTCTCTTTGTCACGCTTCCAAGTATAACAATCCTTCTTTATGTGACCAAACTTATCACAATAATGGCGTTGAACATTGCAGCGACCATGAGACTTTGATCTACCATTTGATGCATCTCTATTGTCCTCTTTCTTGGACTCACATTGCGAAGAACGGCCCTTACGTTGCTTATCATCCCTTTGCACATAATGAGCTTCGCCATGATGCGAGCTAGTCATGGTCTTCCGACGCATCTCCTCTGACAAAAGTGCACCGGTAACATCATCGTACTTTAGCGTACCATTAGGAGCAGTTACTAACAGCTGTGCAAAAGATATCCCAAGAGGGTGGCAACGAACAAAGCAAAAAGATTGCTTTCATCTCATCATCAATGGTCGTGCGCTGTGCACGGATTTGGACAAAAAGAGAATCAAAATCATTGATATAGCTGGCAACGCTAGCTAATTCCTTCATACGAAGGTTGAAAAGTTTGCGTATCAAGAAAAGCTTATTGCTAGCCGTATCCTTTTCGTAAGTGTTGCATAACTTCTGTCATAAAGCATGAGCAATCTCACATTCTAACACTGAAAAGTACACCGACTCTCCAAGGTGCAGTCTAATCGTAGACCTGCATAGATCATCCAGCTCCTCCCACTGAAACTGAGTCATGTGCATATCTTCAGTTCTAACCGCATAAGTAATAGGCAACTTTTGCTTCTTTTGGACAAGCACATCATGCATTTGGTTCTTCCAAAGCTGAAAATTAGTGCCGTCAAACTTCTTTATGTCATAAATGTCACGTTCTTTGCTAGTAGACATGGTGACAAAACTACCAAAAGATTTTGAAAAATTTTCGACAAAGTCTCCTTTGTATTTGGGACTATGTCAACCAAAATACGAGACAAAATGACCAAGTATATCACTCACAAAGCATAAAAGAGAGCAATGCCTCTCAAAAACACACTGTACAGAGATCAATTGAGACGCATAAATTGTCAAACTGACCATAGACCGCCAACTCGGTGTCAAAAGCACCTATACCACTCTATACATGTCCTATGGCGAAGCCTCGTACGGGATGCTCCAGCTACCTGTATCACCGAAGATATCTCCACATTTGAGAATACCGCAACTCAATGAAAACTTCACGCTATCGATCCTCAACAACGTAGGTTATATAACAAAACGTATAGCCAAGTCTTAGAAATGGCTATCTTCCGAACACCAGTCTCAGAAATCGCCGGGACTACCGTACTAGCCAAAAGATGGCTCCACAAAAGCGTACAATGGCAGTATCCACAAAGGCGTACAAGTCTGTCAAGACGCTCAAAGAGGTGTCAAAAGCATGTGCATGCAAATAAACATCCCTGCGGGGAGTCAAACCGCTCACAAAAGAGCTCAAACACTATCAAAAGTGTCAACATATGCATGTACGCATAAACAACTGCTCCCACTGGAACAAGAGTATCGCAAGCACTGAAGCTTGTAGCCTGTGAGATGATGTCGATGTTGTAGACGAAGCCGAGATCAAGGCCGAGAAGTACAGAGAAATCTAACAAAGCCGCTCTATGTACCTGTAGTCGAAGAAGACAATGTCGTCAAACTCTCACTCTATGTGTGTGTATGAGGCCACTCTGAAAGAGGCTACATACTCCCGAATGAGTCGTGGGCTCTCGTAGATAGAAGAGACTGCAATTGGCTATGGAAGCTCTGCAGCACAAACTACCAAAAGAGGGCTGAAAATTTCAGCTCCTGAACCGTAGCTCGAATGGTGTTTCTGATAGCTCGAATGGCTCCGAAAGGAGGGTAAAATGCAAGGACACCTGGAGGACACGCTCCCGGAAAGCTAAATTTGCCGATGCCGAAATCGGAATCCTGTTTGCACTCTTGAAAGTGCGCACGCGCGCGGAAATGATTTCAGAAATGAGACCGCTCTGATACCAAATGAAGGGGAGGAGTAGGAGCACAACAGAAGAGGAATACGCACGCACACACTCACACACACCACCATAGCCACACACACACAGGTTGAAGAGGGAGAGCCAACGTACTGTATGCCCCCTTTCTTTCTTCTCTATCTTATGCACTAAGGCACAATACACATTGTACTTAGTGTTAGTGGCTCACACAAGTGTCTAGTTGTACACTTAGGATTAGTAGCAGTTAGTGATGGGCGGTCGGCCACATGGCCATTAAACCTAACACTTTAGTCTAGAGATTCTGAGAAAATTATCTTGCAGCTTTTGAATGCTCCACAACTTCTTTAGCATGACTAATTTGTGCCTTGGCGCTCAGTTAGAGATATCTATGGAGTTTTTCTCTTTAGCCAAGACTGATAATCCTTGTTTAACTTCATCCTCGCATTTCGACCTCACAATTGACATGGAATGAAATCAAAATAGTTAATGAAAGCTCTTGGAACTTTTTTCCTTCATCAAATACACACTTTGAAGACATAGGGAGATGTCCTCCACTAGTACTTGCCCTCGGATACATGGACTAAACGATAGCAATCATAGCGCTCCGAAATTTGTGACAGAGGCAAAATAGATCATGGAGTTGGACTTGTCAAAATGTTAAGATCTTTTGCAACAGGCTTCTATAAGATCCCAAGACCAACCTTAACCTAAACGCTTGGTTGTTCTAGATCTGACATGACCTCTAGACGTGCATCATCCACCTCTAGGGCGGTGTTGCGAAATTGGCTTTATTTGACAGAAAAATTATTCTAAATGAATTATTGGATTATAAGTGAGGGTTTTCTCGCTTGGAACACCAAGGAAAAATAATTCTAAATGAATTTTTGGAATTCTAAGTGAGGGTTTTTCTCATTGAAGACATCCGAGTACAAAATATTCCTAGTGCGTCATTCAGAGTAATCACGGGAGCACTGTGAAAGGGAATATCTGAAGGCCACCAGGAACGGGTACTTCTGATGTGTCACATCGGATGGGTGACAGGGAGCATCGGGAAGAAGTATCCGACCATCCGGGAACGGACATCTCTGATGCATCATAGGATGGGTGACATAGAGCATCGTGAAGGAGATTGTACCGTAAGTTCGGTAGGAAAGGACTAGGTGATGGGTATTCCTGATGCGTCACAAGGTGGGTGACAGGTGCATCTGAAAGGGAATATCCATAGTCGGGAGGAAATTCTGAACTGTGTTGGAATTGTGCACAAGGAAAAGCAAGCACTTGAATGAAGATGGGTTCAGAGGAAACTTTGAGGAAAAACAGATGCCTTCTGAGAAAGCGAGATTGCTTTTCGGGAAAGCAGATGGTTTCCCGCAAGGAAGTCTATGTCTGCATTGCAACTATGCATGTGATTGCATCCAGGGACGCCTGGGACGTGCTGTGAAAGCATTGTTTTTAACTTATAAGGTTTTATTGAGTTTATTGTTAGGGAATAAAGGCCTAAGTGCCTTGTACTTATAACTTATAAGTTAAAAAGACTTATAAGTGAGGGGACCCAAGTGTGAATGGCCCCCTAGTCACTTACTCATATACTCAAATGTGAAGCCCAAAAATACACCAACGTGGCTTTTTCCCAAATCCAACGAGCTCTCTCTCTCTCTCACGTTTTCTCTGCGTGAGCATCCTCAGCGCCTCTCTCCCCTTCTCCTTCACTCTCATTGCATAGGACAGCAAGTGGGCTCTCTCTCCTGCTCCCCCACACATGGTATCAGAGCTTTAGGGTTTCCAAGAGAGCCATCTTCGTAACACAGATCAGAATTCTGTTTTTGCTCGCTGCGGGAAGGATATTCAACCGTTTTCGATCAACTCTGTCGCGAAGGGATCCTCTCACCGTGCAGAATCGACCTCCGGTGACAGTTTCCCCAAAATTAGGGTTTCAAAAACTGGCGAACAGCAGCCTATTTCTGCTGAAATTGACCAATTTCGGGGTCCATTTGATGCAATTTCATTAGGGCAAGTCTCACAGGTCAATCTTACAGGTGTTTCCACCAACGAGGTTCTGAAAATTCAGCAAAACAGGTGTTTACAGGTCTGATTTTTGCCCTAAAACAGGGAATTTCAGCAAGCAAATGATGTATACACCTTGTGGAAACCTTTGGTAAGGGTTTGGCAGTGAATGTACGCCGTTTTGGGGTGATTTCGCGTGAAATTTGCTCGCTGTTTTTCTGTAACAGCAAGCTGTTTTTTGCCCGATTGCGCACATTTGGGCGTGTTTAGGTCGGCAAAACAGGGTTTCTGTGTTTGCAATCACTCAGAATGGCTTCTAGCAGTGAAAGTGGCAATTTGTTGCACATTCGCAAGCTTGAAGGTGCCCATAACTTTGCTATATGGAAGAAGCAATGTTATAATGTGATGTTGCAGAAGAAACAGGCGAAACCTATTAAGTTACACGGTGTGAAACCGGTTGATATGGAGGTTGAAGAATGGGAAGAAGTGGACGAGTTGGCTCGCTCCACGATCATGCTTTCGGTGTCTGACAATTTACTCTTCAATGTAGAGAATGAGCAGACAGCATGGGGCATGTGGAAGCGTTTAGACGAGTTGTATGCACAGCAGAGTGCTGCCAGTAAAGTGTATTGGCTTAAGAAGCTTATGGATCTCCGCATGAAGGAGGGCACGCACATGTCAGTGCACCTCAATGAATTCAATTCTATTTTCAGCCAACTGACAGAGCTGAAATTCACGATTGATGAGGAGTTCAAAGCTACTTTTCTGCTATGCACATTGCCCGAGAGTTGGGATGTATTCCGGACAGCTCTTAGTAACTCAAGTGCGTCACTTAAGTATGCAGATGTAGAGAGTTCTCTCTTGATGGAAGAGATGAACAGGAAGAACACCACAGGTGGGTCTTCTAATGCATTGCACTTGAGAGGCAGGTCTCAACAGAGGGAGAAATCTGACAGTAAGGACAGGGCACGCAGCAAATCTCGTAGGAAAGATGTTGTGTGTCATCATTGTGGAAAGAAAGGGCATTATAAACGGGAATGCTATGAGTGGAAGAAAGAGAAGAACAAGGGTGCTGAAACTGATGCAAAGGACAAGGGAAATGCCAAGAACAGCACTGTGTTGATTGAAGAAATCAATGTTGCTAGTAGTTGTGACAGTGACAGCAGCACTGATGTACTCAATGCCTCTTCTGTGGATGCATATACCCTTGCTATGGGTTTTGATGTGGACATGCATACTTGGATTCTTGATTCAGGTGCCTCCTTTCATGTAACACCTCATAGGGATTGGTTTACACAGTACTCAGGTGAGGTGCAGGGCACTGTTTATTTGGGAGATAACTATGCATGTGACATTGCAGGTATTGGCAGTGTCCAGTTTTCCTTTGCTGATGGTATGACTTTTGTTTTGCACAAAGTGCGCCATGTGCCACAACTCAAGAAGAGTTTGATTAGTACAAGGCAGCTAGATGATGCAAGCTATCACACCACTTTTGGTGATAGCAAGTGGAAAATTTGTAAAGGGGCCCGGATTGTAGCCAAGGGTTATAAAGCGGACACTTTGTATCCTTTGCATGTATCTAGTGTGCGTGACCATGTTGTCGCCGTAACCGAGCAGCCAAGTGTTTCTTTGTGGCATGGCCGGTTGGGACACATGAGTAAAAGAGGAATGAAAACTCTGTCTCGCTGTGGTTATTTGCCGTGTTTGAGGTATGCTGATTTTTCTCATTGTGAGCACTGTATTTATGGTAAGCACAGTCAAACACCGCACAAAAGGTCTCTCTCTTTGAAGTCTGATAGGTTAGACTTAGTGCATTCCGATGTATGTGAAATGCCACAGTTGTCCTTAGGGGGAAAGAAATATTTTGTCTCGTTTATCGATGATGCTACACGTAAGGTGTGGGTGTATCCAATACGTGCTAAAAGCGATGTTTTGGATACTTTCAAGAAGTTTCTTGCGTTTGTTGAGAATCAAACTGACAAGAAGCTTAGGTCTTTGCGCTCAGACAATGGGGGGGAGTATATATCAAAAGCATTTATTGACTTTTGTGCTACTAAAGGTATTAAAAGAGAGCTCACGGCTCCTTTTAATCCCTCTCAGAATGGAGTTGCAGAGAGGTTGAACCGGACTATCCAAGAGAAAGTTCGGAGTATGCTGTCACATGCTGCATTACCTCATGGTTTTTGGGCAGAAGCTGTGCAAACAGCTATTCACTTGATTAATCGCTCACCTAGCAAGGCTTTGGGTGGAAAGGTGCCTGAGGAGGTGTGGTCTGGCAAGCCACCCTCATATGCACATTTAAGAGTGTTTGGTTGTGAGGCCTATGTTCACATCCGGAGTGAACTGTGCACCAAACTAGAACCAAAGTCTCATAAATGCATTTTCCTAGGATATGGTGAGGATGGTGAAATGGGGTATAGATTATGGGATCCCGCATTACGGAAAATCATACGCAGCAATGATGTCATCTTCAATGAGAATTGCATGCACAAACAGCCCACAAAGGTCGAGGAAGTGCGCCGGGTTGTTTTTCGTGAAGATGTTACATATGGACAGCCAAGAAGGCCCAATGTTCAGCAGCCTTTACATGCTGAAAATGGTGCTGAAAATCAGCCATTAGCTGCTGAAAATCAGCCCCAACAAGTTGCCATTGATGCACCACAGGTAGAGGAACAGGTTGATGCTCCTAGACCGCCCGTTGTTGCGATGCAACCGGCTGAACAGCCTGCTGTTTTTGATGGTTTACGGGCTGAAAATCCACCTGTTATGGATCATTGGGTGCGTAGGTCTACTCGGGTGACAAGGCCCCCCGATAGATATGAACCGTCTTTGGACTATGTCATGCTTACTGATTGTGGTGAGCCGTCTTGCTATAAAGAGGCTATGCAACGGGAAGACAGTAAGAAATGGTTCAAAGCAATGGTTTCGGAAATGCAGTCTTTGGAGAAAAACCATACATGGGACTTGGTTGATTTGCCTAAAGGGCATAAGGCTCTGCCATGTAAATGGGTTTACAAGACCAAGGTCACATCTGATGCTTCTTCTAAGTACAAGGCACGTTTGGTTGCTAAAGGGTACAAGCAAAAGCATGGTGTGGATTTTGATGAGATTTTTTCTCCTGTTGTAAAGCTTGCCACATTACGTCTTGTTTTAGGCCTGGTTGCTTCTGAAGATATGGAGTTAAAGCAAATGGATGTCAAAACAGCGTTTTTGCATGGCGATTTGCTTGAGATTATCTATATGATGCAGCCAGAAGGTTTTGTGTCAAAGGGGCAAGAGAAGAAAGTATGTAAACTCTTGAAGAGCTTGTATGGTTTGAAACAGTCTCCCCGTGCATGGTATCATAAGTTTGATACATTCATGAGGTCTCAAGGATACAAAAGAAGTAATTCTGATCACTGTTTGTATATCAAAACGGCAAGTGATGGATCTCTTCTATTGCTGATTTTGTATGTTGATGACATGCTTATTGCGGGTAACAATGTCACGGAGTTGGATGCACTACAGCAAAGCTTAAAGAATCGCTTTGACATGAAGGATCTTGGTAATGCTAATCATATTTTGGGCAGGCGTATCTCTCGAGATAGACCTAACAGGCGTCTGTATCTATCTCAACGAGATTATGTTAATAAGGTGCTCCATCGTTTTCATATGGATGGGGGAAAGGCACTTGGTACTCCGCTGCCTCCATATGTAAAACTGACTGCACATGACTGCCCAAACACAGATGATATGCGGGCTGAAATGGCCAAGGTTCCTTATGCATCAGCCGTTGGCAGTTTGATGTATGCTATGGTTGCTACACGTCCGGACATTGCATTTGCGATGGGAGTGGTAAGCAGGTACATGAGCAATCCTGGCAAAAAGCATTGGGAAGCAGTGAAGTGTATCTTGAGATACTTGAAAGGCACTAAAGACTTGTGCATTTGTTTTGGGAAGAGTGAGACATCTGTGCATGGCTTTACAGATGCAGATTTTGCTGGACATCCAGATTGCAGAAAGTCTACCTCTGGATATGTGTTTACATTCACAGGAGGTGCAGTTTCTTGGATTTCTAGACTGCAAAAATGTGTTGCTTTGTCCACCACTGAGGCTGAGTATGTGGCTGCCACTGAGGCATGCAAAGAAGCTTTGTGGCTCATGCGTTTGGTAGAAGAGCTTGGCATTAAGTCACCGGTTCCTGTGCTACACTGTGATAGTCAGAGTGCTATTATGCTTGCAAGGAATCCTGTTTTTCATGCCAAGACAAAGCACATAGAGGTGAAGTACCATTTTATCAGGAGTGTGCTTGATGACAAGAGCATTACACTTGTCAAGGTGCACACAAATGACAATCCTGCAGATCTTTTGACCAAGAGTCTTCCAGCAGAGCGGTTTGCATATTGCCGTCAGATGATGGTTGTTGGATGAGTAAGTGCATGATCAGCTGTTGTATCATAGTTAGCTGATTCTTTGATCTCCCAAGGTACATTGCCTTTAGGTGGGAGGTTGTTACGGAATAAAGGCCTAAGTGCCTTGTACTTATAACTTATAAGTTAAAAAGACTTATAAGTGAGGGGGCCCAAGTGTGAATGGCCCCCTAGTCACTTACTCATATACTCAAATGTGAAGCCCAAAAATACACCAGCGTGGCTTTTTCCCAAATCAAACGAGCTCTCTCTCTCTCTCACGTTTTCTCTGCGTGAGCATCCTCAGCGCCTCTCTCCCCTTCTCCTTCACTCTCATTGCATAGGACAGCAAGTGGGCTCTCTCTCCTGCTCCCCCACATTTATGGGCAGGTTCATACTATTTTTAAAATACACAGGCCGCCCACTTAATAAGTGGGCAGCCATCTGATAAATAAGGCAACGGATCAGCCAACGTTTTCTCTCTCTCTTTTTCTGGCAGAACAGCAAAAAAAAAGAGGAAAAAAAAATCCAAAAAAAAAAAAAAAACAGCCGCGATCTCTATGCGAGCAGCTATTCGTGCCCGTGGCTAGGAGCTATAAAAGCATCACATGCCCTCACTCAGAGGAAAAAGACCAATCTTTGCAAGGAGGAGATGTTGCTGCAGATTTCAGCCGTAAAGAAGACTTTGCCGGTGATGCCCATGGCTGCCCCAAGTGTACCAAATGTTGCCAAGACCCAGTGCGCGAGTTCCCTCGCGAAGAAGTGCCTACGGAGCGTGTTTCCATCGCGAGAAGTTGCTGTTTTTCTCTGTTTTCAGCCCATAAACGCCGTAGACGGGGCTGATTTACAAGAAGGAACCCGAGAACACACCTCTTTTGTGCGTAAGATTGGAAGAGAGGATTTTCTATGTAGAGATCTCTTCCGGGAAATTGTTTTTCGAGAACCGAGTTGCGTTTCGAGCATCGAGACTTTGAAGGTAACGATTTTCATGTTATGATCTCTGAGTATTTGATTGCAGGTGTACTTCCTCTTCGTGAGGGAGGAGCAGAGGAAGGCATGAGCCTCTGCACGAGAAAAGCGCTCTGAGGAACTAGAGCCAGATCAGCCCAAGGGTTTCGTACCCAAGTTTGGGAAGCAGATCCACGGATCGAAGAGAGGTAGACTCTCGAGATGTAATCCAGAAGTTGAAATTCCCAAGGGAAGGACTTCGTGTCCAGGAAAGCGGAGTTAATCTGCAAGAAGAGGACTCTGGAAACAGAGTTAGAAAAGAGTTGCAAGGATGTCATGCCCTGAGTCTGAAGGTGAGATCCAAAGGCGAGAACCTTGGTTCTCAAGGATTTGGAATAAGGAACGGAAGTTCCTTGGAATAGGGTTTTCCCCTAGGAATCGGAAGCTAAGGCTTCTAGGAACCATCAAGTCTTATTCTAGAACGAACGTGGTAATACATTCGGTTCAAGTGCTTGTATAGACTTCTCCTCAGTAATAAAGATACTATTACGGGGGGGGGGGGGGACCAGCCCATCTTCTGGTCCCCAGTACTGTGTCGATCTTCTCACTGTCTATCTTTCTCTCTATCTATTTCTCTCTATATCCTTTGGCTTCAGTAATAAGTGATAGAATCTATTTATCCGAATGTATTTTATATTGTTATGCGCTCCCGTTTGTGACAGTGGTATCAGAGCATGGTCTCCTCTCTTTCTCTGTAAAGGAGGACGATTCTGTGAAGATACGGGAAGAAGCCATGACAAGCCAAGAGAGAAGTAAGCAGGCGGAACCTGAAGTCCTGCAAGGAAAAGCTCGCAGAGTTGGAATTTTTTTTTTCTCTCTGCAAGAAGTCGACACAAGACTTGGGATTCTCTAAGAAGGCGACAAGAGCATGATGCTCAAGAACCTAGAGAATCCAAGGAGCGGAATGCTCGAGATCTTTCAGAATCCAGAAAATATCCATGAACGTCAATCCAGAACTATATCCATGAAATCCCGCCATTTCGGGAAGGATATGAAGAAGGTCTCTAGACCTAGGAACACTTCCGGTCAAGTTTGATACTTTTGACGGATGGGAAGATGTCCCAAAAGCTAACGCTTTCATTCGACAGTTTGAAGTTGCCTTTGCAAGCGGCAATTTCTGAAAATCGTCGAAGGTGAGGCATGTGACCAAACACCTCAAGGGGAATTGCAAGTACTTGGTGGTATACCAAAGCTTTGCAAGGAACCTACAACAAGACTTGGATTCAATTCAAGGCTGAATTTTTCGACAAATTTTTTTCCTCTACACTTTGAGGAAGGCATTCAAGAAGATTGGGATTGGTTTGCCCAATAGGAACATGAGCGAGTCATAGCAAGTAGTGGTTCACTCTTGCCAAGGTAGCTGCATTCTTGATCCTCTCTGAGGAAGGAAAGATGAACAAATTCAACAAAGGACTTTTGCCCGAATTTTGTAAACCCATCTGCAAGATACTTTGCAGCAGATGGTGGAGTCAGCAATAAAAGTTGAAGTGTACATCTTGATGTACATAGAATACAATCCCCGCAATGGGACGAGAACCATTGAACACAGAAACAACGAATTTTTGTTACCTCTCCTTGAAGGATACATTGCTATCCGAAGAAAGTTTGGAGTAAGGGAATTCAATCTAACTCCTGAATTTTTGACCCTCAAACTTTAAGTGAGAGGAAAGGTCTTTGATCAAAGTTAAATCTTTGAGAAACTCATAAAATGCGTATTGCTTTTATGCATGACATATGCACGTGTCTAACCAAGACAATCACTCTCGAGTGTTTATGAGAGTAGGGTTGAGTCAGAACATTGTTTTATACGATGAACTGCTTTGCTTAACCATCCGGAAGGTCCATGATTGATCTGGTATCCGGTAGTTCTCCAACAAATTGCCTGCTAGTGCGGGTAGGAAATTATGAAGGAACCATTCTGAGCTTTCAAGCAAAGAACAACTTTTATCAAGCTTAAGTACCTTACGAACCAACACTCCCTACCCGGTAAGGGAAGACATGGTAGTGCTTTTCGCACAAGTGAATGAACACTCTCTTTATGAGGAAAGGAACAAGCGACGTCTACGGCGTGTGCTCGAGGACTCCAAGGATTAAAATCCTAGTTTATTTGATGAGCGCGTTTTGCTTAGAAATTGAGCCAAGGGATCGTCAGGTTGAGCGTCTTCGCTATAAGGATCTTACAAAGGGAAGGAAATTTCCCAGGTTTACCTAAACTCTAACACAGCTTTAAAACTATGTACACCTTTGTGTACATGGATAACACACGAAGATGCAGACCTATGCTAAGGAAATGGACAGGAGTTTGCTATACTCTCTTGAGCGCCTCTTTGCGCGCAAGGATATTCTGACACGAGAATCTCTATTTGAGATGTGTATGATAGAAGGAATTTGAGTTTCTCTACGGAGAAGAGGTTTTCTGATGGTCGTTGATCATTGAGTACGCTGTGTGCCTTTACCATTACAGTAGCAACTTTTGGTTGCAGTATATGTTTCTCCATGAGCAGGTCAAGTAGCATTTACGCGCTGCTGAAATAAATTCCAACTATTATGTTCGTAAGAATATAGTTCACCAACCGTTTCAAAATGGTAAGAATTACATATGGGAGAACATCCCTGAGAATCAAAGAGGGCTCGCTCTATTGTGAACGAGGTTTGAACCTACGTTCAGAAAATGCTATGGCTAGAATCCTATCTGCCTGAGATTTTGCAAGGAGTCATTGATGCTCGCAAGGTGAATCATTTTTTATGATATTGTAAGGAAGAGACTCTATTGGGCGTCTGAAAAAACTGCTGGTGGTATAATAACTCGCAGGAGGAAAAGATTGGAAGGAAGTGCGACCATGCAAAAGGAATCTTCGGATTGGAACCGTCCACCTACGTTGAGCGACAGCCCGAAACAAGAACCTTTTTTAATGTTATCGCAAACTCTGTTTGTGAAAGAAAGACATCGAGCTTAATGCTCTATGACTTGGGCATTCCCTATGTGGGAGGACACAAGAGGTTTAATACCCTCTAGGCTAACAGCGCAGGATTATGCGCAAGGACAGATACCTAGATTGACTTCTAGGAAGATTATTCTTCTCGAATTTGAGAAGACGGAATCAAGTTAACAGAGTCTCGGATAACGAAACTTTGGATCATAACAATTGGCCTACCCAAAGCAAAGGCCCGGAATAAGAACTTACTTTGGTAAGGTGGCACAATTTGTCTGCCACAGGAAGATTCACATGAGCTTAATGCTCTCGACATGCCCTATGCGGGAGGACACAAGAGGTTTAATATCCTCAGGACTAATAGCGCAAGGTTATGCGCAAGGACATAGACCTAGATTGATTTCTAGGAGGATTATTCTTCTCGGGATTGAGAAGGTGGAATTGAGTTAATACCAAGGAAAAATAATTCTAAATGAATTTTTGGAATTTTAAGTGAGAGGGTTTTTCTCACTGGAGACATCCGAGTACAGAATATTCCTAGTGCGTCATTCAGAGTAATGACGGGAGCACAATGAAAGGGAATATCTGAAGGCCACCAGGAACGGGTACTTTTGATGCGTCACATCGGATGGGTGACAGGGAGCATCGGGAAGAAGTATCCGACCATCCGGGAACGGACATCTCTGATGCGTCATAGAATGGGTGACATAGAGCATCGTGAAGGAGATTGTACCGTAAGTTTGGTAGGAAAGGACTAGGTGATGGGTATTCCTGATGCGTCACAAGGTGGGTGACGGGTGCATCTGAAAGGGACGGGAGGAAATTCCGAACTGTGTTGGAATTGTGCACAAGGAAAAGCAAGCACTTGAATGAAGATGGGTTCAGAGAAAACTTTGAGGAAAAACAGATGCTTTCTGAGAAAGCGGGATTGCTTTTCGGGGAAGCAGATGCTTTCCCGCGAGGAAGTCTATGTCTGCATTGCAACTGTGCATGTGATTGCATCCAGGGACGCCTGGGAAGTGCTGTGAAAGCATTGTTTTTAACTTATAAGGTTTTATTGAGTTTTTGGGCAGGTTCAGACAATTTTTAAAATACGTCGGCCGCCCACTTAATAAGTGGGCAGCCATCTGATAAATAAGGCAACGGATCAGCCAGCGTTTTCTCTCTCTCTTTTTCTGGCAGAACAACCCAAAAAAAAAAAAAAAAATCGAAAAAAAAAAAAACCGGCCGCGATCTCTACGCGAGCAGTTATTCGTGCCCGTGGCTAGGAGCTATAAAAGCATCACATGCCCTCACTCAGAGGAAAAAGACCAATCTTTGCAAGGAGGAGATGTTGCTACAGATTTCAGCCGTAAAGAAGACGTTGCCGGTGATGCCCATGGCTGCCCCAAGTGTACCAAATGTTGCCAAGACCCAATGCGCGAGTTCCCTCGCAAAGAAGTGCCTACGGAGCGTGTTTCCATCGCGAGAAGTTGTTGTGTTTCTCTGTTTTCAGCCCATAAACGTCGTAGATGGGGCTGATTTACAAAAAGGAACCCGAGAACAAACCTCTTCTGTGCGTAAGATTGGAAGAGAGGATTTTCTATGTAGAGATCTCTTCCGGGGAATTGTTTTTCGAGAACCGAGTTGCGTTTCGAGCATCGAGACTTTGAAGGTAACGATTTTCATGTTATGATCTCTGAGTATTTGATTGCAGGTGTACTTCCTCTTCGTGAGGGAGGAGCAGAGGAAGGCATGAGCCTCTGCACGAGAAAAGCGCTCTGAGGAACTAGAGCCAGATCAGCCCAAGGGTTTCGTACCCAAGTTTGGGAAGCAGATCCACGGATCGAAGAGAGGTAGACTCTCGAGATGTAATCCAGAAGTTGAAATTCCCAAGGGAAGGACTTCGTGTCCAGGAAAGCGGAGTTAATCTGCAGGAAGAGGACTCTGGAAACAGAGTTAGAAAAGAGTTGTAGGGATGTCATGCCCTGAGTCTGGAAGGTGAGATCCAGAGGCGAGAACCTTGGTTCTCAAGGATTTGGAATAAGGAACGGAAGTTCCTTGGAATAGGGTTTTCCCCTAGGAATCGGAAGCTAAGGCTTCTAGGAACCATCAAGTCTTATTCTAGAACGAACGTGGTAATACGTTCTGTTCAAGTGCTTGTATAGACTTCTCCTCACTAATAAAGATACTATTACGAGGGGGGGGGGACCAGCCCATCTTCTGGTCCCCAGTACTGTGTCGATCTTCTCACTGTCTATCTTTCTCTCTATCTATTTCTCTCTATATCCTTTGGCTTCAGTAATAAGTGATAGAATCTATTTATCCGAATGTATTTTATATTGTTACGCGCTCCCGTTTGTGACAGGCGGCAAAGGAGATGGCTACTTTATTGCTTCTTGGTGGCTTAGGAAACTTTGTGGCTAGGGGTGTATCTCCGAAGCAAATACGCCTAGGGTTATCTATAACAGGCTTGGACACCAAACGAGAAATCAATGCAACACATGAACAAAAATTGCAACAATTGCACTTGAATAAAGAAAGAAGAGGAGAGTCGACACAAAGCAGCAGAGTTTCGCCCCAAAATCACTGGCTTCCAAGACTGGTGTCTTTTCTTATTGCTTGATCACCAAGTACAACTTGACGTTGGTCTCTCCTCTCTGCAAGGCTCCCAAGCTCATCTATCAGAGTGTAATGTGCAACGGAAGTGATTTATGGTGATATTCAGGATGAGTAGTCATTGCTGTTAGGTGCAACGAAATGATTGTTTGCGCTTTGCTCAAGATGAGTGCTCCGAACTGTGCTCAAGGTTCCTTTTAGTTCTTATGGAAGGGAGAGCCTTCCGTTCTTAGTGGAAAATGCTATGATCACGAACAAAGTGAATGGACAATGTGCGTGCAAGTGTATGAGACTGAGAGATAGAGAGAGAAGAGAGATACGACACCAGAGACGATGTAAAACCCTCCTCCGAAGGCCCCACTCTCGTCGGCGAGAGTGGTCTACTTTTTGATTGCACAAAGTGGTACAATGCGTATGCAATGGACTGATGCAACTTGGACTATGCCGATGACGACGACGACTTGATGGCTGAAATCTGAGATCTTCTAACTGCTGAAATTCGGGACTGTTTCGGTGGCTGAAAATGACTGTTTTGGCTGCGTTTTCATGGCTGAAATTGGGGGAACTTCTGCAAGCAACTTGGGATGTATCTGCTACATTGCTATAGGCTGAAAACGCTGTGGTTCCGATGCGTGTTGGGCTGAAAACCAAAAACGCTGAGGCACCCTTGCTGCTAGGCAAAAACGCTAGGCTGATCTAGGCCGGAAAGTCAAAACGCTGATGGGGCTTATTTGAGAAAACGCTAGCAACTGGAACTTGATGGCGATGATGGGGATCTACAGTCGCTAGGCAATGCTGGGAGACTGGCGATCACTGTTGGAAAACGCCAAGTCTTCGAGTAGGCGATGGATGGGGAAATCCAAAAACGCCAGAGTGCTGAGGGGGTACTACTGAGAAGTTGCCTGTTGAGCGGGAAGCTCCTGCTACCTCTTCTGCCAGAAAGTGCTAACTTGGATTTGCTTATATATTAACTTAGCAAAATTGCCCTACCTACTTTGTTGGAAAGTCACTTAAGTGAAAATACCAAAAATAGGGAATATAGGCTAAATGCACTGGAAAATTCCCTTGACTGAATCTGATGGATTATGAAGGGAATACCGATGATCATGCTGTGCAACTAGAGGATATGCATCTATACTAAGTGACTAGGCATGCACGGTCTACGAATAGACTCACAAAAGTGCTAGATCACTTCTAAATCTAGACTGACTGGACTGACTGAACCCTGATCATGATGTAGCTTGTCCACGGACACATGGGGTTGGATGTGTCACGTGACAATTGCGTACTCAAGGATCCTTTTATTTCATGAGATGTGTGCAATAGACTAGAGAGAGAAGAGAGAGATACTATGAGTGATAGGAAGAGAAAGAAGACTAACACCGGATGGGGTCCCATCCCCCCTCCAAGGCCGCGGGCTGAAATCTAAAAACACTATATAGATTGGCTTGGATTTGCAACCATAGGCTGATTTAACGTCGACAATGTTGAAACTGAAAACGCTAATGATAGGGGCTAAAATCTGCAACTTGCACCTCTCCATGATCTCACAAGGAATTAGATATCTTTTGTATGGGGGGCTAAACAGAAGGAAGATTTTAAAAAGCTTAAGTACCTTCTCACCTATGGACCCATCCTCATTGTACTTGACCTTTGGAAACCATTTGAAGTGCATTGTGATGCTTCAGGCGATTGCATTGGCTTAGTTTTAAATCAAGAAGGCCACGCAATAGCTTATGAAAGTAGACGACTTCGTGATGCGGAGCTTCATGCTTCCAGCTATGAGAAGGAACTCAAGGCAATTATTCATGCTCTCTCTCAGTTTGGAAACACTACCTTCTAGGAGCAGATTATACAATCAAGATGGATCATCAAAGTCTTCGATATTTTCTCTCTCAACGTAATTTGTCTGAAAAGCAGATGAGGTGGGCCAATTTTCCTTCCATGTTTCACTTCCAAATTCTACACACTTCTAGTGGTGGTAGATGCTCTCTCTCGATGGCCCCAAGTAAATGCTATAACGAGTATACATCATCAACAGTTGGAATCTCTATCGAGATGTACACTGACGACCCTAATTTCGGTGAAATCTGGCAACACTTTCAAATTGGTACATAAATTTTTCCCTTCTCTATTAAAG
This sequence comes from Adiantum capillus-veneris, assembly GCF_014529385.1. Taxonomy (NCBI): domain Eukaryota; kingdom Viridiplantae; phylum Streptophyta; class Polypodiopsida; order Polypodiales; family Pteridaceae; genus Adiantum; species Adiantum capillus-veneris. The sequence continues at coordinate 124,639,473 of NC_140957.1, forward strand.
ATGGTTACCTTCTTTATGTGCTGCGTCCACTTAGAACAAAGGTGATGGATGAAGCACATGCTTCTCCTTACGCAGGACACAGAGGTATAATGTCCACAACACACGGCCTATAAAGATATTTTTATGGGCCAACACTACGAGCTGCTGGCTTGCTTCAATCCCCTACCGGTACCTCGAGTACCCTAGGAAAGTATTGTCGTAGATTTCATAATGGATTTGCCACAAACTCCGAATGCAAATGATGCAATCTACACTATCATAGACAAACTCAGTAAACAAGCTCATTTCATCCCGGTAAGAAAGAGCATTAAAGCTGATCACATGGACAAGATCTTTCTCGCCCAGATTTTTAAGCACCATCGCATGCCCAGAACGATTATCAATGATCGCGACCCATAAATGACTGGAAATTTCTAACGAGCACTTTTACGAACTTAGGAACTAGGTGATCATTTGTCTTGAAGTTTTCTATGAAACCTAGATGGCGTTTCAGGCATTGACTGAAACCTCCCAAAACCTCTAAAAAACAATTTGAAACTTCTTGTTTCAAAATTCCATGGCTACTTTATCCTCCAGGGCCTGATGGCATACCCCTTGTTTCTACGACCTTGAATAGCCCTAACAAAGAAGAGATTCCTCTTGCTATGTTGATGACATAGTATGAGAACTTTCTGCCTCTTGTATCTGATCAGATTGTATATGTTAGGAGATCTGAGAGGCTTAAAAACGAGAATTAATCTTGCTTTTAGTTGGATGTATCCAGATTTATTAGATTACTCCTCTATCAGTCAGCTTTATCTGGGAATGTGCCCTCGAGATGATTACACGATACTTTAAGGGGGGAGAGAAATGAAACGAAATGAAATGTTATATTAACGTCTTCAAAAGGCCAAAGTGACCTATGAGACCAGAAAGTTACAATGTGGTGGATCTGATACAAAGTCTGAGTAACAAAATAAAAATTCAACAGAATCCTAAGTTGCTAGATGTGAGATAAGCAACTAGTTGGGCTTGTGTAGGATATGAGTAGGGGGTAGGGGATGGAGTGAGTTGGGGGCTAAGACAACACAATGTAGGTATATCCTCAAAAAGAGCTAAATCACAGGAGATCCAGCATCAGTCGCTGGCAGATCTCATCCATGATCAGTAGTCTGATTGGGAGTCATGCATGCCGGGCCAAAGTGATCCGAATTCTCTGATGTAGAGAGAGAGAGAGAGAGAGAGAGAGAGAGATTAGGACAAGCGCAACAGGATGCAAAGCTTCTTTAACAAGGATACATAACTGAAGGCGCTACATCATTAAAGGTTCACTCATGGGCTGCCCAACTATTCAACTCCCCCTATGATCCATAAATGTGGAGAATGAGAGACATATGCCCTTAAATAGGCCTCTGACATAAATGGCCTAAAAAGTGGGTGGCCGTACACACTGTGGTTACAGCCACATACACAAGAGATGAACCTCACAAAGACGGCAAAGCCACAAAGAAGCCCTGTCTCCCTAGGTCTAAGCACGAAACTCAGGAGATGGCCCTCAAAAACGAGGATCACCTGCTGACCTCTAATGAATAGGCACGATGGAAGCTCATACAGAATAGGAAGAAGTACTCGACCCTCAGTAAGGGGGAGAAATGATTAATCTAGAAGGGTGTACGGATTGATTTCTCCTTACTCAATGATTTGGGTCTAAAATACCTCCAAATAGACATTCATTTTATGGTGTGCTTTCCTCAAAAAAACAGATGGCAAAGAAAACAAGCATGCACCATCATCTCCACACTCTGTACTCAATGCAGATAGTGTGGCAGTTAGATAAAGGACATAGTATAAACTTACACTATCAGGTGCATTGTACTCAATGCAGATAGTGTGGCAGTTAGATAAAGGACATAGTATAAACTTACACTATCGGGTGCATTGTACTGCTGACCCAAAGAATCTCCACCACCACCTATTTGTACACCAGGAGTCATGTGTATTAGAGCTTGATTTCCTGGTCCCATGGGCCATGCAGCAGGATTAATAGAAATAAAGCCAATCACAAAATCTAAATGCTCTGAGGCAATTTTTGCTGCTGCTGCTGTATAGTCTCCCTTTGCCAATGTACCCTTACAGCTCATTTCTGCAAGAAGCAACAATCCCCGATCACGTTGCAGGCCCTGAAAAATATATATAATTTTTTCAAAATAAGAGCTTAATAAACCTTCCATTCAAAGAAGTTACCATAATCAAAAGGAGGTACCTACTTTACATTTCAGCCCATCTATGATACCCGGGCCTGGGATAATGTGTGCATTTACAATGTCTGCCCACTCTGAAATCTTGAAAAGACCACTGCAGACAATTAAATTAAAGCCATGTTTTAACAGGCAACTTCCTACAAAAGCAACTCTAGTTTAGTCACACAGAGAGAGAGAGAGAGAGAGAGAGAGAGAGAGAGAGAGAGAGAGAGAGAGAGCAACAATTATACCCTTCATACTGCATGCTAACTGTGTTCCCAATGTCAGCAAATTTTCGATCTTCAAAGATCAAAAAATTGTGCTTCTCTGCAATCTGTTATACGATCACCACCAAACATAAAATAATGAAGCCCTCTATTCTCATGCTACAACTCGAAATAAAAAGTCAATAGAACAAAAGCAGTCCATAATACCAGCCTAAGCTTTGCACCAAATTCAGGAGTGAAATCTGGATATATGTCAACATGAGTCTTCAGCAAACAAATCTCAGGTCCCACCTGAGCAATTCAACCACTATGCAACATCAGTCCATCCAGAGTCATGTTTCGAATCCCATGCAGATAATTGAACAACTCGAAAAGTTTGTCAAGCCTGGGAATAACCCTGACAAAAGCACAGAAAATCAATGTTAAGGATATAGGATGCTATGAAAGATGTCCTTTGTCGTCGTAGCCACCAGTTCAATATACATGATCTAAGGTCAACTCCCCTTATTGGAAAAGTTTCCAAATAATGTAGCTTTCAACCATGTCTGGCGTTTGAGAATGTTGGCGACAAAATGTATTACCTCTAGTTTCCCATAAAGTCATGCACTTCCCAAATTGACATTCAGCTAAATCATGTGAGACAGTATTTAAATTGTTTAACCCCTTCTGAAACATTTCATGGCTTAGGACTTTAGCTTGCATTGCTAGCATACTAAAACACTAATCAATTTCATAGAAATATACTTATACAAGGAAGTCCTCCACCTAATCATCCCCTTCAGCTTTGAATTGTAAATATAAGCTTATAACTTTAAAGTTCATAGGATCAACAAGGCATCTTCACCAACAAAATATAAGAAGGGCACACACACTATCTGGAACACATAATCAATAATCAAGAGACCCACCTATGTGAAAAAAGAATGTTCAAATTTGAATCAAGAGGCAGACATTGTCAAAGGTGCTCCCGGTCTTGAGAGGAAGTTGGCTCGCGGTTGCAGACAAAATCATCATCATCATCACACAGCCGCGCCCTCCCTTTGCTGCCCCATCCCGCTCCCCCGACCAAACCCCCCCAAAGTTCTGTTTGTCGGATTTCAATCAACATCTCAACAGTTTTGCTTGGCGTTTTCGGTCCAGCACGAGAACGCCTTCTCTTCTTCGCCCTTACTTGAAGTGGCGAACATAGATGGAAGCTCGTGCTCCGCCTCAAAGGGACTCCAATGAAGTCCCCCTCGTCCAACCCTGCCAAGCCCACCATCCGACTTGCTTTGTCGCCAGCACAGCAAGGAGCCTCGCAGCAGAGGTGGAGCGCCTTCACTTCACCTCTGTCATCTACAAGATTATTGGCATCCGTCCCAATTGTGGAGCAAGACTGCCTTTTAGCGAAGGTGGGGAAGATCATTGACATCCAGCTTTTCAGGCGAGGATACTATCATATAGAGACTCCCGAGATGGCTGCCAAGATCATCTCGATGAGCCCGTTGGCTATCCAAGCACTGTCACGTGCACATCTAACCCTATGTGCATGTGGACAAGCTACTTCATGACAAGGGTTCAGACAGCCTAGCTTAGGAAGTGTTCTGGCACTTTTGTGAGTCTGTTCGCAGACCATGCATGTCCACGCACTTAGAGTAGATGCATATCCTCTGGTTGCACACAACATGATCATCATCAATACCATCAGAATCCATCAGAAGCATTTTACAACGCAAAAAACCTATTTTCCCTATTTTAGTCATTTTTCGCTTATTATTAATAAGTGACTTTGTTGGGAAACTGGGAAGGGCAATTTGACCAAGCAGGTATATAAGAAAAGCTAGCGCTAGTGTTTTCTGGCAGAAGAGGCAGCAGACACCATCTGAAGAGTGGCAAGAGGACATAGCGTTCACCAAAACGTTTTCCTTTAAGTGCAGATCAGTCCCAACGTTTTGCAACTTGCAGATCAGCCTGGCAATAGCAGAATTCATGGCATTTTTGCAGCAGATGTCCCATCAGCCCTAGCGTTTTTGGAGTTGCAGATCAACCCTAGCATTTGCAGTTCCTTGACGACAGATCCCAACTTTGCATCAGCGTTTTCAGTTTTCAACAGATAGCCTCCATGCCGCAGCCTCCAAACCTCGCAGATCTCACCTTCCCGCAACACATCTTCACCTCGCCGCAGCAGATCCCAGATTTGCGTCAGCGTTTTCAGTTTTCAGCAGTTAGCCTCCGTTACCGCAGCTCTCAAACCTCGCAGATCTCACCTTCCCGCAGCAAATCCTCGCCGCACGGTCAGATCAGCCAACATTTGCAGATTCAGCCCGCTATTCGCAAATTTCAGCATCTACGTTTTCAGGGTTTCATCGTCATCATCGCTATCGGCACTGACATAGTCAAAATAGAGAGTGGGGCCTTTGGAGGAGGGTTTGACAAAAATTTCTGGTGTCGTATTCTCTCTCTCTGTCTCAGCACCTTCATTAACAGTGTTCACCACTTTGTTGTGATCATTTGCACTCTCTCACTAAAGGAACGGAAGGCTCTCCCTTCCGTAATTAAAATGAACCCTTGAGCACAGTTCGGAGCACTCATCTTGAGCAAAGTCCAAGATTCACATCCGCTGCATCTTACAAGCAGTATCACAGCTTTGGCAGTGTTCTATATCACTCAAGGAAAGAACCACAAGAATTTTTTTTGCTTGTTGCGGTCGCACATAACCCAAGTCCACTTGGACGTGGTGTCGATTCCTGATCGTGTTTTTGAAGAGTGACACGAAACCCAAGAAAGAAGGGCTTGTCCAACCTCCCCTTGTGCCTCTTTTCACTCATTGAGAGCGGACCGTGCACTTAGCGGCAGGCCAATCAACGTGAGGTGGGAAAAAGCAACCTTGGTGTGAGCGCAAGGTCGCCAAGGGGTGCGCCCGCAGGAAAGAGTAGAGCTCGGGTAAGAGAAGATCCTTCTCTAACACAAATTGCAAGCGAAAGAAGAACCTCAAGAACTCAAGAACCACAAGAACCCAAGTTCCTCGTCAACTTAAGAACCCAAGACTTCAAAGTATGGTCATCACCCGAAGCGGAATGGATAGTTCGCATGAAGGTTATGAGCATGAAAGTGGCGAAGAAGAAATTTCCCCACCATAAGGTTTTCCCGGCCCTCCCCCCTCCCCATCTACGCCAAGGATTGCACCAAATCCTATGGAGACTTTGGTCAAGACGATGATGGAAATGATGTTACAGCAAGAAGCACAACGCGTCACCTTGGAGCGCGAGCGCGAAGCGATCTTGGATCGCTAGCGCGAAGAAAGAAAAGCAAAATTGGATCGTGAGCACGAAGAAAGAAAAGCAAAATTAGATTGCGAACGCGAAGAACGGAAAGCAATATTGGATTGCGAGCGCAAAGAAAGAAAGGTAGCCTTGGACAGTGAGCATGAGCAAGCGTGCACTTAATAATAAATGACTTATCAATAAGAGGTGCTTCGTATGCACATACTATCTACGCTTAGATATTGATGCTACTATATGGGAACACTCTCCAGTGCCTACACCTAGCAGACACTAATTGTGCTCATGTGCAATCAAAAGTATACAGCTACTCTAGAGTGGCTGGACATGCACGTCCTACGTACAAGCTCACAAGGGTTTAGAACACTTCCTAGGTTGTTCTAAACCCTAGAAATGTGAATTACAGCTTATTCACATGCACATACGGTTAGTTGTGCACATAATAACTACACAATCAGTACATAGCCGAGTTGCAACTAAAAGAAAGGCACAAATAAATTCTAAAATGCTAGGCGTCGACTTACAAAATAGACTGAAAAAAGGAAAAAAAATATGGTAATCTTGTGACCGCCATATAAGAAATGATCTTTCTAAGTACTATTGTGAGGTTTTTGGATCAATTGTATTACTTAAACACAAAAGAACACTTTTATATGTTCAAAAGACACGACTCCCAACCTCAAGACAGTGAATACAAAACTCCTTTTGTATTTCAAAATTTTATACTTCAAAGTAAGAATGGAGGTGCATTCCAATTTTCCTATATATCAAGAACTTAAAATCACAAAAGTAGACCTCATTGGTCTTCATCTTCAATGTCGAACAATAGTTACCCTAAGTGCATTTAAGAAAGGATAGAACTCTCACTTGCATCCATGTAAAACATTCAGACGATTCATTTTGAATATGTTTATAGCAGGTGTCACTGATCCTATCAGTTGTGATCCATGTCAAATTTAAAAACACTTAGACTAACTACTATCCTAAGCAATTTAGATATTTTGTGATCTAAAGTGTTAGATATAAAACCTACTCTATTTACGATAAGCCATCAAGAGACAATGACTCCCTCCTGAAGCATGTTGAGGTTCTAACATTTTTTCAAGTATTCTTTACATTGCAGTTTTTGGTTATATAGACCCACAAAAACATATTGTAACAATAAAAAAGCTAAACATGCCCACCTGTCAAAACCTACAGCACTCATATTCTTGTCTTAAAAAAACATAGTTCTTTTGTTCAAAACCTTTGAGTTTGATACGCACGTATGTAAAACACTATGTTTGCATGTTCTTTTGTGCGTGCATGCCATTTTTGCAAGGGTGTTACACAAATATTAAATATATGTATGATAGTATGTGTGTGTGTGTGTGTGTGTGTGTGTGTGTGTGTGGAGAGAGAGAGAGAGAGAGGAAACAGAAAGAGAAAGAGAAGGAGAAACATTGTATAAGTGCATGAAATAATATAGACAATGTACATCTAGCTGTGACTACGTACAAATGTTTTGTACGGGATGTGTGAGTGTGAAAGCGTGCATGATACTACAGACATAGAACAACTAACACTCAAAAAGCGCAATGATACCTTTTCAGCAATGGCAAGCAATTCAGCGGCAGTATTCACATCTGCAGCCAGGGACAAGTTGCTTCTCTTGTGCTCCATTATCTCAAACAACTTTCTTCCAGTAGGATTCTGTGCAAGATGAGCTCGCTCACCATAAGATAATCTCTGTTTATGTGCTGGTAAGCTTTGTGGTGGCAGTGATGGGGCAGAAACTGGAAGGGAAGTCTGGTTATCTGCAATAAATTGCTGAACTGATGAAGCGACATCCTCTGTAAGCTTGCCTTGCTTCACAAGAACCTGAACCATCTGTGTTAAGTTAAGAGCTGAATGTAGCTGGACACCTTTCTGTGCAAGGTTGGCTGCGCCACCTTGTTGGCGGTCAATGAGAACAACAGCATCTGAAACTTTAAGGCCCACTTCCTGGAGGGGGGCAACGGTCTCAAATACTGAGGCACCACTGGTGACAAGGTCCTCGATCACAAGGCATGTCTGGCGCTCAGAAAAGATGCCCTCGATAGCTTTACGGGTACCATAGTCCTTGACCTCTTTGCGCCGCATAACCATGGGTACACCATGTGAGAGAGAAATGGATGTGGCGATGGGGAGGGCAGTGTAGGGAACACCACAGATAACATCAAACTTGAGGGAGCTAACTTTTGCCCAAATGGCCTCGCCGACCTGCTGCAGCAGAAGGGGGAAGGAGACTATGACCCGCAGGTCGATGTAGATCGGCGAGGTTATTCCACTTTTCAGCTTGAAGCTACCGAACTTCACAGCCTCTGCGTCGTGCAGGGCCAAGATCAAGCTCTCCACCTGCTGCGAAGCCATACGCAGAACAGTGAGGGCAGGGAAGCGCGAGTTGGTGCGCGCAGCGCGAATGAGTTTTTGGACACTCCAGCTAAAGCTTGAAGTGGTAAAAAGTGCGAGCTTGCCTAGGGTAAAAGCCTAGGGTAAGGACACTGAAATCGCACGGGCACTTGCTAGAGCGACACTGTGACGACACTAACTGGCAGATGCGCAAAAGGTCCAGCGGATCATCCTCTTCCTTGCAAACTAGGCGGTTTCGTTTGCGGTGGAGGATGGAGGTTTTGCGATAGCAGTTCACATCTCCTGACGCAAAAAAAGGGAGATAATTGATTTAGCACACACCGGAGTCATTTACAAGACAGTTGCGCACTGGATTTGATCAAGCCTCCCTGTGAATAGGAATGCTCCAAGTCAGATTTCCTTGTCCACTAATTCAAACAAAGGCTGATGCTTGCTGGGGGGTGGTATGTTTTCTTACAGGAGCCTATCCACTTATGAGGGCTTTTACCCTACGAGCGTTTTATTTAGTGGAATCTCCACATATTCTCTTGCTCCCTTGCCTCTTAGTTTTCTCTGAAATGCAGTTTCAATGTTCGAACCCAGGCACGCAAATGATTGGCTCACCTGCAACTTGCAAGCTAGCAGTTCACATTGCTCACAAGTGAGTGTCATTTGCAAGAAAAAAAACCTAAACCCTCGTTTACCACTACTCCTGTTGCTTCACCATCTCCCTCACGTTCCTCAGCCTGCCTGTGCGTCCTCATCTCTTGCTTCTGATGCGCATCATCATCACCGTCTCCCTCCCGCAGCTCAGCTTGACCTACGTGTCGCCGTCTCCTACCCACCAGTTCAAGCAGGATCTTGCAAGATTCCCCTTGATGGAGATTTTTCAAAAATCAGAGGCACGCACTTGCTTTACTTTAAAACGAGTGCGCACAACAACAAACAGTGATAAAAATATTGATGGTGCCAAAAATCATCTCTCCGCGTTGCTAATGAAATAAAAATAGTGAAGGTGTCATTTGGAAATGAAAGGAGAGGAGTAATGCCGTGTGCTAGTCTCCACCCAACTATGTTATCTTATAGCCTCCCCCTAGCGTACACACTGTCCGGTTGTGTCGTTGGCCTTGCCCATAGGACCCCTGTCCTTACATTACCACCCCCCCCCCCCCCCCTTGGAGAATCATTTTCGTCCTCGAAAATAAATATAGGAAAACGTTTCTTAAGTGCGGAGACATTCTCGCATGTAGAACCTTCTTCAGGTCTATCTAGCCATTTTACCAACACATATCGTCTAACATGATGTCTGGTGCGAAGCTCGTGAGAATCCACAATCTTTTCACGTTCATGAGGTATGCTTGGCGGTTCTATAATGTCAACTAACACACATGTGTCAATGACATTATCATTCTATCCTAGTTGTTTTCGTAAACGGCTAACGTGAAAAACAAGATGAACTCATGAGTGCTCGGGAAGAGCTGATTTATATGCCACTTGACCTATATGTTTAAGAACAGTAAAGGGTCCACAATATCATGGTGAAAGTTTAGCAACTTTTCCTATCTTCAGACTTTCTGAATGCTCCGAAACTTTGAGAAAAACCTTATCTCCTTCTTGGAAAGTAGCAAGACGGCAATGCTCATCTGCGTGCTTCTTATATCGATCGTGAGCTTGCTTAACATTCTGTAGAGCAACTCGAATCATATCAAAATGTCTTGGAGAAAATCCTTCACTTTTTGTATCTTCTCTGTAGCCAACTGCACCGTAACGGGTGATCTAGGTTGAAAACCATATAAAAGCATAAATGGACTAAACCCTATAGACACATGCTTTGAACTATTTTAAGCAAATTTCAATACAGGCATGTAGTCTTCCCAATTGGTTTGCTTCTTGCTAACGTTCGCTTGTAGCATATCCTCTAGCACTTGATTAACCCTTTCGGTTTGACCATCTGTTTGTGGATGATCGGTCATACTAGGATGAAGTGTAGTTTCCAACTTTTGGAACACAACTCTCCAGAAGTGATTATTGAACTTTCGATCTCTGTCACTAATGATACTAGCTGAAATACCATAGAGTCTATATATATACTCTATTGAACTTTCGATCTCTGTCACTAATGATACTAGCTGAAAGACCATAGAGTCTATATATATACTCTATAAATATTCATGCTAATTTCGGTGTCTTAACCGTAGTTTTAGTGGGAATGAATCGACAGATCTTTGTTAAACGATCTACAATTACCCATATGGCATCATGGCCACGATTTGTATTAGGTAATCCTACTACAAAATCCATAGAGATACTCTTCCACTCACCTTGTGGAATCTCAAAAAGATGTAAAAGGCCACCTACATTGATGCGCTCTACCTTATTAACTTGGCATTGTTGGCAGTTTAGTACGTACTCTTGAACATCATAATGTACGCCTGGCCAAGATAATGTGTTAGGTCTTCGTATGATCTTGAACAATAAGTTCAACCCCTTGAACTACCGTGTCCTATACTTCTTTATCATTTCTAGACATATGTTCTACCACATACTTGTGGGAGGGAGTTTGTGTAAGCCTAAATTTCTTGACTAGCTTATAGTTCAAGAACTTATGAGTTGCACCATCGTTCACTAAAATACGAACACGTTAATAGTGTCATGCATGTGAATCAACTCATGCGGGCCAAAGGTGGGCTGCCACTTTAAAGCAGGCACACAACACTTGTGCTTTTGTTCCATATGAAGAACCTCTACAACACAATATTTAGGAGATGAATCTAATGTGAGGCATTGCACCGTGTGCATGGCCTTTTCTTTGCCTTGCAAAAGAGGACAATCCTTCTTGTTATGTTGGTCCGAAAGACGTTTGAAACACAAATTGTGTTTCTTTGCACGCTCAAAATTGGCAGTGCTGAGAGACCCACATGGAGTATCTTGTGATTTCTTAGGCTTCTTAGCCTCTTGAGGGCGTGGAGAGGTAGATTGTCTCTTGTTCCTCTTAGAACGTGTGAGAGATCTACCTCGCCATTGGCTCTTAGCCGAATTGCTCTTAGCAAAATTATTCTTAGAGTAAGGAACATTTTCCTTCCTCTCTTGGTCATCATCATACATTTGGGCATGAGCGATGGCTTCTTCCAAAGTTTTTGGATGTTGGGTCTTGACATGAAGATGATAGTATTTGTCAAGACCCCTATTGAAACCCTATATCTTTTGAAATTCGTCTGGACCTTCTAGTTTTAATATGATTTCTCAATACTTAGAAAGATACTGAGTGAGAGAGAGGCCAAACATGCGGCATGCATCCCATGCTAACCAATTGTTATCTTCTTCATTGGAGTCCAAAAACTCTTTGGAGAAAGAAGCTTGAAACGCGTTCCAAGACTGAGGACGAGCATCTATTGGAAATGTCATCCACCACTTATAGGCCTTGTCTTCAAGAGATACACTTGTTTCCACAGATGTCTTAATACATGGGGTGTGTCTCAGCCTATGAATATCACTCCATTTGTGTAAGAACATATTGACCACATCCTTGTTGCAATCACGCTCTTCATCGTGAAACTCAGGAATGGTGATATTCTTTGTGATGCATAGGTTCCCTTTGCATCTTCTGAAGCACTTGCCTCATGGACTCCTTGAGTCGTGCGAACGTGGTTTCCTTGAACCGTGTGAGCTTGGGTTCCTTGAACCATGTCAGCTTGGGCTCCTTGAGCCATCTATGAATTCATAAATTTCATAAGTAGCTCATTAAGGTTTGTAACATTTGCATTTAATGCAGAGAGGTTGCATTCAAGTATGCTTTGGTGATTTTCCAAAGTCTTAAAAGAAAGCATACCTACAAGACCATGATCTCCTAGACCATCATCATCATGCATATTAGTGTTGGTAGTGCTCGTGGTTACCGGATTTTGTTGTTCGTGCTCAAAATCAAAAGTGTGTGTTTGTGGGATATCCTTGTCGGCCATGGTAAACACACGCTAATGTAGAGAGAGAAAAAAATGTCAACTTGTACCTTGTAAAGCTTGAAGTTGTTGTGTTTTTTATGCCCGACAACTTTTGTGTTGATGCAATCCTCGCCTTGCAAAATTTGTAGCGCTTCACGTCTTGTTCTTCGTAAGACCTTCGTTGATTCTTCACAAAAACTCGTTTTTTGTGAAGGCTTTTGTTCACTTGTGAAGCTTCTTTCTTGAAGAAGAAGGAATTTTGGAACAAAACTTGCCTTTCTCTAAGGAGTGAAAAGGAAGGATGAAACTACTTCCTTGAAGTTTATAGCTTTACTTTCCTTCTAGCTTTCTTTGTCAACTCAAGTATGCTATCTTTCCTTGATGTATACAACAAGTCTCGATAGCTTGGATGGCAGAGTGTTGGCCTCTTACCCTCATGGGTTGGGTTCAACCCTCCTTCATGCAATGGTTTAGAGGGCCTTCCTACGCATGCAACCAATGACATCAACAGAGCCTTGGTGCCGTAGAGTTGCTAGTCAAGTTTGCCTTGATCCATTGACGGTAGCCTTGGTTGGATTTTGTGGATGGGCGGATGTTGTTGCTCATTGTCTGTTCCCTCGTGCTGCACACGGGGCGTTGTTCTTGTCTTCTCTTTTGTTGGGTTGTGGGCCGTCGTCTTTCCCACTTGTTGCCTACGGATCGTGGGAGAGGAGATGTGCGTCACATGCACATGCAACCCGCTTTTCCCCTTTTCCGAAATAGCTCGGATACCGCTGAAAGGAGGGGAGTAATGTCGTGTGCTAGTCTCCACCCAACAATGATATCTTATAGCCTCCCTCTAGCGTACACACTGTCCGGCCGTGCCGATGGCCTTGCCCGCAGGACTTGTGTCCTTATAGGAAAACAGAACACGTGGACAAACGGGGTGCTATACTTTTAAATGTTTGTGTATAGCTAACAAAAAAAGAAACTTTCAATTTGTGAGAGGATTTCCTTCCAGCTGTGTGTGTGTGTGTGTGTGTGTGTAAAGCCATATTCTCTTCTTCGCTTCTCTAATCTAGGTGCATAGGGGATCTGGGATCACATGCAGTGTTTCTTTGTCCTGTGTGTGTGTGTGTGTGTGTGTGTGTGTAAAGCCATATTCTCTTCTCCGCTTCTCTAATATAGATGCATAGGGGATCTGGGATCACATGCAGTGTTTCTTTGTCCTCTCTCTCTCTCTCTCTCTCTCTCTCTCTCTCTCTCTCTCTCTCTCCCTCCACCATACTTTCTCCTTAGCAAGTCTTGATCGTGCCAAGGGGGAGTAGTACCTTGTCTGCAACACTCCACAAGCTCAACCTAAAGTCCTCAATACATGAAACACCCCTATAAGGCTCCAAAATCACTTTGCACCGTCCTTTACATGTGAGACACCGAGAGCGAGAAAGATTGTGGAGACATAAATGTAGAGAGAGAGAGAGAGAGAGAGAGAGAGAGAGAGAGAGAGAGAGAGAGAGAGGACTCTCATCTCTTCATGCGCCTTGACAGTTTTCGTTTTTGTGTATAGAAAGTAAGAGAGTGAATTTGATTGAATTTTTTTCCTCTCTTTCTATTTTCAAAATGTGTAGCACATACTTGCTATACATATTCATTATCCAGGAGATTCTACATAGATTTGTGGGAGGAAGGAGTATAGATGGCTTCACAATTGTTACCATATACATGTGGTAGTGATGTGTGTGAACACACTAGGACCACCGGGGCATTTTTTCCCTCTTTAGGAGGTTTTTTCCCTCGTGCATTGTATATACGCCCATCACTCTAGGGCTATCAATCTTTTCCATTGCACACTAAGTAACACACTCTCTATTGTGTGCCTTGAGCTTCCTTCGTCTTCTCCAAGCTGTGTGTGTTTCTCTACAACCCTAATTCCAACAATTGGTATCAGAGCAGGTCACGTCCTCCCGGGCTTAGTCGCCAGCTGCTCCAGCACACGCCTGCTCACTTTCTCTGATTTCAGTGAGCTTTGGCAGGCGTTCGCAGGTCGACAAAATTTTTGGGAAAGCTCGACGAGCTTGGTCTGCTCAGAATTTAGATTTGGGCTCATTTCGGCCTCCGTTTCCACTATAGGCAATACTGCACAGGCTATTTCGTCATTTTGTGCAGAATTTTTGTCAGTGCTGTTTTCTGCATAACAGGTGCCTTATAGTCTTCTACGGTTTGTGCTATATAGCACAGGTTGTTCCCGCTCCATTTCTTTTATTTTCGGGCAGTTTTCACATCAGGTGCAGAATTTACCATGGCTGACAACAACAACACAGATGTGTTCAAGATGTTTGCTGCTGAGGAAAGGTTGGATGGGGACAACTACCCTATGTGGGCTTATATGATGCAACATGTTCTTGTGTCAAAAGGTGTCTGGAACATTGTGCAGGGCATTGATGTACGTCCTGGTTCTGAGGATGTAGGCGATGTTGAGGATGTTGCAGGTCTTGCTGCAAGGATTGCAGCTGTTAGAGTTGTTTTGCCTACGGCAGAACAAGCTCGTTGGGATGTTAAGGATGCGCAGGCTCATGCATTGATTGCGTTGTCTGTGAAGCGCACCATTGTTCCTCACATCCGTTCAGCAAAATCTGCAAAACAAGCTTGGGATATTCTAGCAGGTCTTTATGCAATCCGCAATGAGGCTAAAATTGCTTTGTTGCGTAAAGAGCTGGAGTCGAAGATTATGCATGAGGAAGATGATATGGACACTTTCCTTGCTAGTGTCAAGGATATCAATGAGCAACTCATTTCTGCAGGTGAAGTCATTTCAGACAGTTCCCTAGTGCAGACTGTTCTTGATGCCTTACCAGATTCCTACCAGACTTTTGCTAGTACTTGGAGACTGATGACCCAAGGAAATCCTGAAGTTGTCAAGTTTGATGCATTATGCACATTGCTATTGCAAGAGTCACTGTCCAGAAAAAACAGGACTAGACAGCGTGCAGTTGAACAGGCTTTTATTGCTTCTCAAAGAAAGGGTGGTAACAGTAATGCAGCCACTTCTTATGGTTCTGGTGCGAGTGGCAAAAATTATGTTCCTAATGCTTCTGCTAGCAGCACTTCGTCTGGCAATTCTGGTGATAAGAGAAAAAAGAAGATGCGTTGCCATTATTGTAAAGCCAATGATCACTTGATCAAGTCGTGTCCTAAGTTGAAGGCCAAAGAGGCTAAGAAGAAAGAGGGTGGTTCCACTGCAAATGCTGGTTCCACTACAAATGCAGCCATTGTTGAGTCTTCTGTGAAAGGAGACTGTGTTACTGATGTTGATGCAGAATGGGCATTTAGCGCAGAGTGCACTTACAATCCTGCTGATGTTGATGCAGAATGGGCATTTAGCGCAGAGTGCACTTACAATCCTGCTGTCCATGATGCATGCTTGTCAGTTGCTGTAGATTCACATGTGTGGTATTTTGACAGTGGTGCAACAAAGCACATTACCTCACATCGTGAATTGCTTACCTCTCTCTCGAGTCTGTCCCTCATGGGAATTCAGTCACTTGTGCCAACAACGCCCCTTATCCAGTTCAGGGAGTTGGAAAGATTGTGCTCACTGCTGCTAATGGCAGCTCCTTCACACTTGTTGATGCACTGTATGTACCTGGGATCAAGAAGAATCTCTTGTCTGTATCTGCACTTGCTGGACTTGGACTTGTAGTCAAATTTGTGGATGACAGATGTACAGTTCATGATCTCAGTTTTGGTGATGGAATTGTTGCATCTGGCCTTTTGTGCCGTGGGCTGTATAAGCTCACTTTGTATGACAAGTGTGGACAAAATTTTGCAAATGTTGTTGCAGATTCAAGGGCTATTTCAGATGCAAAACTTTGGCATGCACGTTTTGGTCATCTGAATTTTGCCAGTTTACTGCGTTTGCAGAAATCTGATATGGTTGCTTCTTTGCCGCCTCTTGAAGCACCTGTCAAACACGTTTGTGAAGGCTGTATTTTGGGTAAGATGCAGCGTTCTAAGTTTCCAAAGGATGGTTCAGTTCGGGCCACATGCAGGTTGCAGCTTGTGCATAGTGATGTTTGTGGGCCCATGCAAACTCCGTCCTTGGGCAATTACCTATACTTCGTGACTTTCATTGATGATTACTCCAGGCATGCATGGGTATTTCCGCTTAAAGCGAAGTCCGAAGTTTTTATGTGCTTCAAACAATTTCTGGCTATGGCTGAAAATGTCTCGAAATGTACTATGGGCACCCTCCGTTCCAATCGAGGGGGGGAGTATATGTCTCATGAATTTAATGCATTTCTGGCTAGTCGTGGGATAAAACACCAATGTACAGTGCCTTATACGCCTCAACAAAAATGGTGTTGCTGAGAGGAAAAACAGGTCACTAACGGAAATGGCACGATGTATGGTCAAAAGTCAAGCTTTACCACATTCTTTTTGGCTTGAGGCCATCATGTGTGCCACTTATGTACTTAACAGGTGTCCTACGAAAGCTTTGCAGTCTATTACTCCATATGAAGCATGGCATGATAGAAAGCCTTCTATTGAGCACATGCGTGTTTTTGGCTATTTGGCATATGCTTTGGTGCCACAAGTGCAGCGCAGAAAATTGGATGATAAGGCTGTCAAATGTATTTTTGTTGGTTATAGTGCTAAAAGCAAAGGTTACAGGTTGTATCATCCGCAAACAAAACGTATTCTGGTTTCTCAGGATATAGTGTTTGTGGAAGATTCTGTTCAGCCCTTGCTGTCATGTACTAGAGATAGTAATGTAAGCTCACAGGACATTTATGACACTTTGTTGCCTCTTTTCAGTGGTGGAAATACGAATGTAAGTTCCAATGAGGCAAATGTACAGCCTATGGGGGTTTCTAAAAATGTTTTAGATCAGCCTATTACTGATGCAGATGTACATGATGTACTTGATGAGGAAAGGGCCGAAAATGAGCAGGCTAGAGGTATGCCAAAATGGCTGGTGCACACTTTGCGTGACAGTAAATTGGATGCACCTTTGTCTAGTCGTACTCGTTTAGGATCTCACCATGCATCCTATGCATCAGATTGTTATGCTTTGGCTGTGTCTAGTTTACATGATGTTGAGGAGCCTCTATCTTTTGATGAAGCACAGAATTCAGAAAATTGGATGGCTGCCATGCAATCAGAATATGATGCACTTATAGAAAATGACACGTGGACTTTATGTGATTTGCCTCCTGGCAAAAAGGCCATTGGTACGAAGTGGGTTTACAAGTTGAAATGCAAGCTGGATGGTGAGATTGATCGCCATAAGGCTCGACTTGTTGAAAAGGGTTATGCACAGTAAAAAGGCATAGATTATGAAGAGACTTTTGCTCCCACTTGTCGTATGACTACTGTGCGTTTTCTATGTGCATTGGCAGCTCATTTTGGTTGGGATGTACATCAATCAGACATTGTTACTGCTTTCTTGAATGGTGACATATTTGAGGAAGTTTATGTAACGCAGCCTCGCGGTTTTGTCATAAAAGGACAAGAGGACAAAGTGTGCAAATGTAACAAGGCTTTGTATGGGTTGAAGCAATCTCCTCGTGCTTGGTATGAGAAAGCTGACACTCATTTGGTCAAAGAAGGCTTTCGTAACAGTCCAACAGAAAGCACATTGTATGTAAAGCGTGAGGGTGATGTATGTTGATGATTTGCTGATCATTGGACCAAATGAGAGACATATTGCTGAATTTAAGGCTGATTTGAATGCTACTTTCAAGATGAAATATTTGGGGCTGTTGCATCATTACTTGGGTATACAGTTTAAGCAGTGTGATGGTGGTATTGCCTTGTGTCAGAAAAGTTACATAGGGACATTGCTATGTAAGTTTGGACTTGAGGATTGCAAACCTATTGCCACTCCCATGGAAACAGGTTTGAAGTTAAGTCTACATGATGTTGGCGATCCTGCTGATGTCACTCTTTACCAAACTGCTGTTGGCTGCCTCATTTATGTATGCAATACGAGGACGGATATTCAGTTTGTAGTCTCACAGGTCAGCAGATTTATGCAAAGCCCACGGTCTAAGCATTGGCAGGCTGTCAAGAGGATTTTCCGCTACCTTAGTGGCACTTTACATCTTGGCTTGTTTTATCCCAAGGGGGGATCATTGCCGCCAGACTTACATTCTTTTTCGGACTCAGATTGGGCTGGTTGTTTTGACACGCGAGTGTCCACAAGTGGTTTTTGTTTCATGCTTGGCAGCTCATGTATATCATGGTTGAGCAAGAAGCAACCTATTGTGGCCACTTCGAGTTGTGAGGCTGAGTACAGGGCAGTCTTCACAGCTACGGTTGAGTGTGTATGGCTTAGACGCCTTATGGCTGATTTGGGTGTTGGACAGCACACTGCCAACACTATCTACACTGACAGTCAGAGCGCATTGGTAGTTGCGAGGAACCCAGTTTTTCATGCTCGCACAAAGCACATTGAGGTGCATTACCACTATGTCAGGGAGAGGCTCTCAGCAGGAGAGATCGGCTTGGCTTATGTGCCAACATAGGATAACCTTGCAGATCTTTTCACAAAGGCATTGTCTTGTGAGAAGCTTGAAGCTTTCCGCAAAGCTTTGGGCTTACTCCCCTTTGTGGATTGATCCTGTCCTCAGGGCACGACACTTCCCTTTACGCATGTGCCAGCTCTCGTTCACCACATCACTCCAGGGGGGATTTGTTACCATATACATGTGGTAGTGATGTGTGTGAACACACTAGGACCGCCGGGGCATTTTTTCCCTCTTAGGAGGTTTTTCCCCCCGTGCATTGTATATACGCCCATCACTCGAGGGCTATCAATCTTTTCCATTGCACACTAAGTAACACACTCTCTATTGTGTGCCTTGAGCTTCCTTCGTCTTCTCCAAGCTGTGTGTGTTTCTCTGCAACCCTAATTCCAACAACAATCCAATAGAAAAATATGAGTGTAGGGATAAGAGTCAAGACCTACAAGGGTAAGTGGAAAGAGACTAGGTGCTAGCATTGGGGCAACGGATTGCAAGTTTTTGCATGGTTGGAGCGACCGTGAGAAGGCAGGACTAGGTGAGATGTTTCATGTTAATAACATGGTGTCATTTCATCGAGCTCGTACTGTAGTTTGACAAGCATAGAGCAATGCATGTGAACTACTTAAATTGCAGGGAGGAAGTTCGAATCATTGATGGGCTGTTTTATATAGCATTAGGCACCCATTATTGTGTGGGGGGTATAAAGAAATGTTGGGAGATGGAGGAACCTTGCAAATAAAATAATATAATGGAGACGAAGCCAATAGCACCAGACATCGCAATAATGTGTGCACGATATCAAAAAAAGGTAAATTGGGCGAATCTCATTGCAATGAGATATTCTCTCTCTCTCTCTTCTATGTGTGTGTGTGTGTATGCGCGCACACATTATGTATGGGTGTGCCATGCCAATGCTCTCTCTCTCTCTCTCTCTCTCTCTCTCCTCCCCCCCCCCCCCCCCCCCATCATGTACTATTCTCGTGACGTCTAGAGAGTGTTACCATATACATGTGGTAGTGATGTGTGTGAACACAGTAGGACCGCCGGGGCATTTTTTCCCTCTTTAGGAGGTTTTTCCCCCCGTGCATTGTATATACACCCATCACTCTAGGGCTATCTATCTTTCCATTGCACACTTAGTAATACACTCTCTATTGTGTGCCTTGAGCTTCCTTCACCTTCTCCAAGCTGTTTGTGTTTCCTTGCAACCCTAATTCCAACAATTTGTATCAGAGCAGGTTGTGTCCTCCCGGGCTTAGTCGCCAGCAGCTCCAACACACGCCTACTCATTTTCTTCGATTTAAGTGAGCTTTGCCGAGCGTTCGCAGGTCGACAAATATTTCGGGATAGCTCGTAACACTAAGTCTGCTCAAATTTCTGATTCCAGCTCATTTCGGCCTCTGTTTCCACTACATGCAGTATTGCACATGCTATTTTGTCATTTTGTGTAGAATTTTTGTCAGTGCCGTTTTTTGCATAACAAGTGCCTTACAATCTTCTATGGTTTGTACTATATAGCACGTGTTGTTTCCGCTTTGTTTCTCCTCTTTTCAGACAGCTTTCACATTAGGTGCAACATTTACCATGACTGACAACAACACAGATGTGTTCAAGATGTTTTCTGCTGAGGACAGATTGGATGGGGACAATTACCCTATGTGGGCTTACATGATGCAACATGTTCTTGTGTCAAAAGGCGTATGGAATATTGTGCAAGGCATTGATGTACGTGCTGGTTCTGAGGATGCAGGCGACGTTGAGGATGTTGCAGGTCTTGCTGCAAGAATTGCTGCTATTAGAGTTGTTTTACCTACGGCAGAACAATCTCCTTGCGATGTAAAGGATGCGTAGGCTCATGCATTGATTGTGTTGTTTGTGAAGCGCACCATTGTTCTCACATTCGTTTAACAAAATCTACAAAACAGGCCTGGGATATTTTGGTTGGTCCTTATGCAAGTCGCAATGAGGCTAAAATTGCTTTGCTACGTAAAGAGCTCGAGTCAAAGATTATGCATGAGGAAGATGATATGGACACTTTCCTTGCTGGTGTCAAGGATATCAATGAGCAACTTATTTCTACAGGTGAAGTCATTTCAGACAGTTCCCTTGTGCAGACTTTTCTTGATGCCTAACCAAATTCTTACCAGACTTTTGCTAGTACTTGGAGACTTATGACCCAAGGAAATCCTTAAGTTGTCAAGTTTGATGTTTTATGCCCATTGTTGTTGCAGGAGTCACTTTCAAAATAGGACTAGGCAGCGTGTAGTTGAACATGCTTTTATTGCTTCTCAAAGAAAGGGTTGTAACAACAATGCAGCCACTTCTTATGGTTCTGCTGCGAGTGGTAAAACTTATGTTCCAAATGCTTCTGCTAGCAGCACTTTGTTTGGCAATTTTGGTGATAAGGGCAAAAAGAAGATGCGTTGCCGTTATTGTAAAGCTAATGATCACTTGATCAAGCAGTGTCCTAAGTTGAAGGCCAAAGAGGCTAGGAAGAAAGAGGGTGGTTCCACTACAAATGCAGCCATTGTTGAGTCTTCTATGAAAGGAGACTGTGATGCTAATGTTGATGCAGAATGGGCTTTTAGTGCAGAGTGCACTTACAATCCTGTTGTCCATGATGCATGCATGTCAGTTGCTACAGATTTACATATGTGGTATTTCGACATTGGTGCTACAAAGCACATTACCTCACATCGTGAATTGTTCACCTCTCTCGAGTCTGTCCCTTATGGGAATTCAGTCACTTGTGCCAACAATGCCTCTTATCCGGTTCAAGGAGTTGGAAAGATTGTGCTTACTGCTGCAAATGGCAGTTCTTTCACACTTTTTGATGCACTTTATGTACCTAGGATCAAGAAGAATCTTTTGTCTGTATCTGCACTTGCTAGACTCTTGGACTTGTAGTCAAATTTGTGGATGACAGATGTACAATTCATGATCTCAGTGTTGGTGATGAAATTGTTGCATCTAGGCTTTTCTGTCATGGGCTATATAAGCTCACTTTGTATGACAAGTGTGGACAAAATTTTGCAAATGTTGTTGCAGATTCAAGGGCTATTTTAGATGCAAAACTTTGGCATGCACGTTTTGGTCATCTGAATTTTTCCAGTTTGCTGCGTTTGCAGAAATCTGATATGGTTGCTTCTTTGCCGCCTCTTGAAGCACCTGTCAAACATGTTTGTGAAGGTTGTATTTTGGGTAAGATGCAGCGTTCGAAGTTTCCAAAGGATGGTTCAGTTAGGGCCACATGCATGTTGCAGCTTGTGCATAGCGATATTTGTGGGCCCATGCAAACTCTGTCCTTGGGCAATTACCTTTACTTCGTGACTTTCACTAATGATTACTCCAGGCATGCATGGGTATTTCTACTTAAAGCAAAGTCCGAAGTTTTTATGTGCTTCAAACAATTTCTTGTTATGGCTGAAAATGTCTTGAAATATACTATGGGCAACCTCCGTTCCGATCGAGGGGGGGAGTATATGTCTCATGAAAATGGTGTTGCTGAGAGGGAAAACAGGTCACTTATGAAAATGGCACGATGTATGGTCAAAAATCAAACTTTGCCGCATTCTTTTTGGCTTGCGGCCATCATGCGTGCCACTTATATACTTAACAGGTGTCCTACGAAAGCTTTGCAGTCTATTACTCCATATGAAGCATGGCATGATAGAAAGCCTTCTATTGAGCACATGCGTGTTTTTGGTTGTTTGGCATATGCTTTGGTGCCACAAACATAGCGCATAAAATTGGATGATAAGGTTGTCAAATGTATTTTTGTTGGTTATAGTGCTAAAAGCAAAGGTTACAGGTTGTATCATCCGCAAACAAAGCATATTCTGGTTTCACGGGATGTAGTGTTTGTGGAAAAATTTTGTTCAGCCCTTGCTGTCATGTACTAGAGACAGTAATGTAAGGTCACATGACATGTATGACACTTTGTTGCCTCTTTTCAGTGGTGGAAGTTCGAATGTAAAGTCCAATGAGGCAAATGTACAGCCTATGGGGGTTTCTTAAAATGTTACAGATCAGCCTATTACTGATGCAAAAGGAAAGGGCAGAAAATGAGTAAGCTAGAGGTATGCTAAAATGGCTGGTGCATACATTACGTGACAATAAATTGGATGCACCTTTGTCTAGTCCTACTC
The DNA here is from genome assembly GCF_014529385.1 of Adiantum capillus-veneris. Lineage (NCBI taxonomy): Eukaryota > Viridiplantae > Streptophyta > Polypodiopsida > Polypodiales > Pteridaceae > Adiantum > Adiantum capillus-veneris. The sequence continues at coordinate 124,662,141 of NC_140957.1, forward strand.
ATTCAGGCTCTCGCCATGCATCTTATGCATCAAATTGTTATGCTTTGGTAGTGTCTAGCTTACATGATGTCGATGAACCTCTGTCTTTTGATGAAGCACAGAATTTAGAAAATTGAATGGCTGCCATGCAATCAGAATATGATGCACTTATAGAAAATGACACGTGGACTTTATGTGATTTGCCTCCTGGAAAAAAGGCCATTGGTACAAAGTCCATTGCAAGTTGAAATGCAAGCCGGATGGTGAGATCGATCGCCATAAGGCTCGACTTGTTGGGGTTATACACAACAAAAAGGCATAGATTATGAAGAGACTTTTGCTCCCACTTGTCGTATGACTACTGTGCATTTTCTATGTGCATTGGCAGTTGATTTTGGTTGGGATGTACATCAATCAGACATTGTTACTGCTTTCTTCAATGGTGACATATTTGAGGAAGTTTATGTAACGCAGCCTTGCGGTTTTGTCAAGAAAGGACAAGAGGACAAAGTGTGCAAATGTAAGAAGGCTTTGTATGGGTTGAAGCAATCTCCTCATGCGTGGTATCAAAAAGCTGACACTCAGTTGTCAAACAAGGCTTTCGTAATACAATCCAACAGAAAGCACATTGTATGTAAAGCATGAGGGTGATGTACTTCTCATCATGGTTCTTTGTGTCGATGATTTGTTGATCAGTGGACCAAATGAGAGACATATTGCTGAATTTAAGGTTGATTTGAATGCTACTTTCAAGATGAAAGATTTGGGGTTGTTGCATCATTACTTGGGTATATAGTTTAAGCAGTGTGATGGTGGTATTGCCTTGTGTCAGAAAAGTTACATAGAGACATTGCTATGTAACTTTGGACTTGAGGATTGTAAACCTATTGCCACTCCCATGGAAACAGGTTTGAAATTGAGTCTTCATGATGCTGGTGATCTTGCAGATGTCACTCTTTACCAAACTGTTTTGGATGCCTCGTTTATGTATGCAACATGAGGCCAGATATTCACTTTGCAGTCTCATAGGTCAGCAGATTTATGCATAGCCCAGGGTCTAAGCATTGACAGGCTGTCAAGAGGATTTTCCGATACCTTAGTGGCACTTTACATCTTGTCTTGTTTTATCCCAAGGGGGGATCATTGCCACCAGACTTACATGCTTTTTTAGACTCAAATTGGGCTGGTTGTTTTGACAGCAGCGAGTGTCCACAAGTGGTTTTTGTTTCATGCTTGGCAGTTCATGTATATCATGGTTGAGCAAGAAGCAACCTATTGTGGCCACTTGGAGTTGTGAGGCTGAGTATAGGGAAGTCTTCATAGCTACGGTTGAGTGTGTATGGCTCAGGCGCCTTATGGTTGATTTGGGTGTTGGACAGGACACTACTAACACTATCTAGACTGACAATCAGAGTGCATTGGCAGTTGCGAGGAACCCAGTTTTTCATGCTCGCATAAAGCACATTGAGGTGCATTACCACTATGTCAGGGAGAGGCTCTCAACAAGAGAGATCAGCTTGGCTTATGTGCCAACACAGGACAACCTTGCAGATCTTTTCACAAAGGCATTGTCTCGTGAGAAGCTTGAAGCTTTCTGCAAAGCTTTGGGCTTACTCCCCTTTGTGGACTGATCCCGTCCTCAGGGCACGGCACTTCCCTTTACTCATGTGCTAGCTCTCGTTCACTGCATCACTCTAGGGAGGATTTGTTACCATATACACGTGGTAGTGATGTGCATGAACACGCTAGGACCGCGGGGGCATTTTTTCCCTCTTTAGGAGGTTTTACCCCCCGTGCATTGTATATACGCCCATCACTCTCTATTGTGTGCCTTGAGCTTCGTTCATCTTCTCCAAGTTGTGTGCGTTTCCTTGCAACCCTAATTCCAACAGAGAGCATACTTCTCACTCTTTCTCTCACCGCTCGGTGTAGGACCATAAGGGTGATGTAGTGCTCTCTCTCCCACTTTCTTGCTTGCTATTTGCTCACACAACAAGTTTGGAGTCTCGAGCTTGTCTTCCGTTGTCTACCTCGCTGCCCTCTTGTGCTCTATTTTGCACTTGCGCCATCTCATGTTACCGGTGGCTACCTCTAAACACTTGACTCCTCTGTATGCGCTAAAGCAACCAGAGGGTAGGAGGAGGCTGCGTGCGAGGGATTGTAGGATAGAGCAAAGTAGATGTAGCGCATTTAAGCCAAGTGCACATAGCTCACCTTCATAAAACACACACACACACTCTCTCTCTAGCTTGGACCTGGGTAGACGTGAAAAGGGGGGACCAAAATATTTGTAGGGCATCATTTTAATAAGTGGCTTTTTGGCCTGCCCAAAGGGCAAACGCTATAGAGATGCCTTCTCTTTTTGCTGACTAAAATAGAAAAAAAAAAGTTGAGTTGTATTTTCAAGCATTTTTTGATAGGCCAAAAATGATGATTGGTTGAAATATGATAGTGGGCACTCATTTAAATAAAGAATGTAAATCTAATGATTAACATGTCTTGAGTTTTGAAATATGAAGTGAATGCTCATTTTGGGAGTCACCTCTGCTAGTTATTAGGTGTTGGCATAGAAAGGCTAGTTGCTTCTTGCTAGTGTCGGCCAAGTAGAGGGAGGAATGTATTTTTTGGCCTGCCCAAAGGGCTAAGGCCATAGCGATGTGTTCTCTTTTTGTTAGCAAAAAATCTTATATGTATTTTTAAAAAAACATAGTGAAAAATGAAAATTTGATTGGTGAGTATTGTAGTGAGCACTCATCAGAATGCTACGAGTGGCAGTAGTGGGTTTCTCTCAAAAGATCTCGAGGTAAGATTTTTTTCAAGATTATATTATTGAATATGCTCGAAATTAGAGTCTGGCAACTAGCTCCGCTTTTCTCGTGCAACCTCCATGACCAAGTTGTTCGGTTTGTAAAAATTAAAAGGTTTTAACTTTTTGGTGATTGGTTTCTTAAGTTAGTCCAGAGGAAAAGTGTCGTTCTCTCTCTCTCTCTCTCTCTCTCTCTCTCTCTCTCTCTCTCTCTCTCTCTTGCGACTGTGCTCTCTGTGTCTCTCACAAGAACATGTCAATTTATAAAAGACACCTCAAGATTTGCGCATTCTATGCACTCTTCGCCCAGGCGTCTCCCTCCCCTAAAAGCTAACTAGCTATTACCCCCATTGAAGCTTTCAAGCTCTGACCTTTGTGTGTGTGCGCATGTGTGGTCATGCCATTTCACCTTCAATTGCAGTATCCACAGCGCATGTCTTCTTGGAGATTTCTTTGCTAGCGGTGCACGTGGAACGACCATTGCAGGGGTACGGTCGAATGAGGAAGCTGAAGAGATGGAACCTCTATCTCTCTCTCTCTCTCTCTCTCTCTCTCTCTCACACACACACACACACACACACACACACACACACACACACACACACACACACACACACACACACACACACAAAACGTAGCCGTTTTTTGACCTAGTAGACAATAGTTCACTCTTTTGATCATAACTTCTTCATCCGAACTCCAATTTGGGTGATCTATAGCCTCAATCAAAGAGCACAAATCCCTCTATGCATTGATGTAAAGACAAAAAATTTCAGAGTTATGGAAGGCGTTTTTGTAATAGCATTTCTGAAGTGAACAGGTTCACAAAAATTGACTCTCATCTCTTATTTTACTTACAATGTCTTTTGGCACTCGCAAGGGTTCTTCTTCAACAAGGTCCACAATCATTGTGGAAAATGATCCAAGATCTCCTAAGTGTAGAGATAGCAACACAACCACCCAACCAACAACATCGGAAACCATGATCATGACATACTTGGTATCATTGCAAGAGACCGTAAACAAACAAGGCGAAGACTTACGAGCACTTGCAATAAAGAATGGCACACTAAGGGTACTTGTGGTTCAGAATGAGAATCTCAATAGGACACTTGAGATGGAACCAAGGAATGTAAACGCTCTCTTGTGGACTTGAATGCTTTGAAGGAGCGGATGAGCAAAGTAGAGCATGACCATGTATTGAAAGAGTAGAAATTTGACACCATGAGCCGGGATGTATGCGACATGAAAAATGTATGCACAAACAAGTCTTGGGCTGATGTATGTGGTAGCAATGTGGTTGCTAATTCCTCACTCATGCAAGATATGGCTCAAACAAAGAATGTTGAGAATGTGGATGTGGAGGAGTTGAAGGAACGGGAGCGACTTTCCAAGAACATCGTTATTCGTGGAATTCCCGAAGAGAAGCTAGAGACACCTCCTTATCTTGCCATTGTTATTGAAGATTTCTCCAAAACCCACTTTCGCATGTCTGGAGTTATGGTCTATGGAGCACATAGAGTGGGGAAGCAAGGAGCTTCTCGCTCGGGAGAACGGCCAATTGTATGAACCATGCCGGATGAGACCAAGCGAAAGATTATCCTTGATAATAGTTGGATCTATTTGAGAGATACAAAATGTTTTGTATGTGAGGATCGCACTATTAAGCAACAAAATATGCGTCGCAAGGCATATGAGAAAAAGAATAAGTAAAACAAGGAGGTCTCTCATGAAGAACATGTGCCCAAGGAGGAGGCAAGTCCCTCGAGCAAATAGGGATGCATGACCTATGAGACCGAGTTAATATGCTTTTGGAATTGTAATGGATACCCATGGAATGCGGGGGTTGGCATTGATGAACTAACAAGCAAAGCTGATGTTGTACTTCTTGTTGAAACTTGGGAGCATGATACACAAAGGATTAACGGCTTGGAGAATTACAATGTACATTCATTGATGCGGTCAAAGAATCTTAAGCAACAAAGAGGACAAGGAGGGAGCATGGTTAAGAAAGGATTGGAAGATTTTGTATCAATTGTGAAAGATGACAAGTACAATCGTTATGTATGGCTGAAAATTATGACACCAAAAAGGGCACCCATTTTTGTAGCCGGTTGCTACATTCCTCATCATGATTCTCCCTTTTATGCTTGCATGGATAGAGATCAACCATTTTTTGATTTAGAAGAGGACATTGCTTATTTCAAAGCTGAAGGTGATGTTATTGTATTTGGGGATATGAATGCTCGCACAAAAACATTGCAACATGATACTCAACAATTTGATTTGCCATAGATTTCAAGGGAGTTGGAGGCAGTTCACTTGTATGATCGTTCTTCAATGGATGAGAAAGAGCCGGATCACTATGGAAAGTTACTTTTACACATGTGTAATAGCACGGGTATGCTCATTGCCAATGGTGTATCTTTGTGGAGTGGAACCAATAGATTTACATGTAGGAGACATAATGGGGATAGTGTGATTGACTATATGCTACTCTTCGAAGCCATCATGTATCGCATAAAGAGTTTTATGTTTGGCCAATGGACCCCGGAATCCGACCATCGCACCTTATGTGTTGACCTTTCATGTGGAGAAGCAACTAAGCATGATAATCTCAGCCAAAGGAAAGAGAAATTATCACTATGTATGGATTTCAAACGGGCACCAATGTACATTGAAATGGTTGAGCAAAATTTATGGATGAAGAAGCTTCAATATGATGCACCATTGGAACTAAATGGGAAGCTTTCAAGAAAGTTCTTTGTTCTTGTGCTGAAGAATGCTTTGCTATAAAGCATCTCCATAGTATCAACAAAGATAGATCACGCAAAAGGTGGTTTGATAAAGAATGTCAAGATGCTCGAAAGTCCTTGATAAAGCTTGATGCAACTATGGACAAAGACAACTATCAAAGTCATTTGCATACATACAAGGCATTGATTCAAAAGAAGAGAAGAAGATGGGAAGTAAAGCAACAACTTTTTCAAGTCCAAGAAAAGGCACATGCATGTGGAAGATTTTGGAAAAACTTGAGGGGCAAGCGGGTTGAGAATTTTGGTAACTTGAGCCTTGTGGATATGTACACACATTGTAGGCAATTATATGATCAAGCAAATGCTGAAAAAATGCCATTTTATGGTTCACTCCCATGTATGCCGGTTTTTTTTTAGTATTGAGGATGTATGCGGTGGGCTTGAAAAGTTGGCCACTCGCAAAGCGGGAGATCTTCAAGGTATCAAGCCGGAGATGATCTGGACGGGAGATTTTACCCATGAGTGGATGTGTGATATGTTCAACCTTGCACTTCAACATGGTATGCCTTACGATTGGAGTACTAATTGGGTTAAGCCTTTGCATAAAGGAGGGGATGTAAAGAATGTAAACAACTACCGTGCTATAATGATTGAATCTCTCATGGGAAAGTTGTTTGGGTGCATAATGGAGATGAATTGAGTGATTGGGATGAAGATAATAACAGGCGTGCAAAGGGACAAGCGGGTTTTCGTCGATGCCATAGCACCATTGATCATCTTGTCACTCTTCATGTTCTCATGGAGGAAAGTCGGTTGAAAGGCAAGCGATTGTATTGTTGTTTTGTGGACTTTAAGAAAGCCTTTGATATGATTCCACGTAACAATTTGTGGAGAACGATGGAAGAACTCTAAGTGCCAAGTAAGTTAATGCTTGCGGTTTCTTGAATCTATGAGAAGGTGACTTGTCAATTGCGCATGGGAAGAGAAATTTCCGAAATTTTTGTAAGCACTATTGGGGTTAAACAAGGATGTCCGTTGTCACCAACTCTCTTTGGTCTATGTATCGATTAATTGAAACAAATGGTACTTGACTTTATGTAAGAAGAAGTCATTGAAGAGGTCACTATTTGCAATGCAATAATCATGCTTTTGTTGTATGCAGATGATGTAGTGCTTCTAGCACACACTTTAGAAGATGCACAAAAGCTTACGATTATCCTTGAGAACTTTTTCTTGTGTCATAAAATATAATATCTAACTTTATCAAATGATTTTCTAATATTAAACTGATCATTTAATGTGGGAGAATAAATGGGAACAAGAGTTAGAATAGAGACATGTGCTTCTAGACCTCTCTCAACGCGGGACCAAAAGGAGAGATGGTTGCATCTCAATAGGGGTCCAAAAGGCGATGGTCTATCAAAGAGCAATGTGCAATAAGTGCTTCTATACTTACCTCAGCAGGGGACCAAGAGGAGAGATGGTTACATCTCAATAGGGGTCCAAAAGGAGGTAGTCTATCAAAGAGCAATGTGCAACTAATGAAGCTTAAAAGACCTTAGGGTTAGCTTCATTAAAGACCTCCAATGGTTAGTGTTAAAAGTCCTTTGACCTTAAGCAAGCTAGGGCTGATCTTGAGGTGGGAACCCGACCTAAACTTAAGCAAGCTAGGGCTGTGCTTGAGGTGGGAACCCGACCTAAACTTAAGTAAGCTAAGGCTGTGTTTGAGGTGGGAACCCACCTAAGGTGCTTGTCATGCTTGATGACTAAGGTACTTGAGGTACTTGTCACATTTAATGAGGAAGTTGCTTGAGAAGCTTCTTATGCATGGGGGTAAGATGCTTGAGTCAAAAAGAGAACCTACTCACTTAATGAGGAAGTTGCTTGAGAAACTTCCTATGCATAAAAATCTCAAAGTTAGGGGAATTCTAAAAGAGCACATGGGACACATGTCAGACTCTCACTAAGCTTAACCACATGGTGTCCTTGAATGCTATTGGTTGGGCTAAAGAGGGGTCCAATGAGCTTCTACTTCTATCTAACAAATATCTAGATATTTTCAAACTCTCTCTCTCTCTCTCTCTCTAAGGGGTAAGGAGGACACTTGTCAAAAGACTACCCATGTACTTGACTGCATGCTGCATGTGATTGGCTAGGGGGAGGGGTCCAATGAGATTGCAACATGCAGAAAGCTCACAACTCGCCCAACGCAAGGAGGGGGGGTGCTAGGGGAATATACTCCACACACGCACACTCAATTGGGAGGCCATTCTCACTTGGTGAAAGTTGAGGAACACCATCTCCCTTCTCCAAGCTTGTGAGAGTGAAATCCTACACCAACACTCTTGGCTATGGAATGCAAACCCATAGCCAAGAGTGAAATCCTACACCAACACTCTTGGCTATGGAATGCAAATCCAACCAAGAGTCATGCTTCAATGCTTAAGATTGCCATCTTCTCCATCTTCATTACTATGCTATTATGTATGCTAGCAAGAAGAGTAATGATAAGTGAGGAACTATTTCTTCTCCTATGGAATGTTTCTTCTTCCTCTTCCCTATCCTCATTCCTCGCTAGCTCTCTCCACCTTCGAAGGTGTTTGAGGCCTTGGGACTGAGGCTTGGGATAGTTAATGCTTTCTTCAATTTTATGTTATGCTTGTGGTGCATGAAGATTTCCATCTTCACTGCATCACCTAGGTTACAAGGAACACAAAGATTTTATTGTACCAAGTCTCTCTTGATGGGAGAAACTATAATACAAATGCCTATTGGAGGGGGGACCGCCTCCATATGAATCCGGTCCTCAGCTATTGTCATGTTCTCTAAACTCTCTCTCTCTTGCAAAAGTATTGTTCATGCCAAGCTAACTAGGTACCATGTTTATGTTGCTACCATCCATTAAGTTCACCCGCTATGCTCACAACGTAATCTCTCAAAAGTGCTTCACCTAATTTCCTAATTCCGCTACTCTCAAAGTTCATAGGCCATTTCCATTACATTGGTATCAGAGCATTAGGTTTCTCTTTTCTTGCTTAAGAAGAGAGGTCCTTAAGTAGCCTATTAATGGTTGATTTTGTTAATTATATTAGGGTAAGTGGGACTTTGATCTATTATCGGTTTTGTTGAGCCCACTATGTGGGATATGGTGCACACCTTGGGAGCTTTGGTCTTAATAATGGAGTCTTTTTAGACTTGCCTACGGCTTTACCATTATTGAGCCATAAGAAGTCCAAAAGGAGCTATCCCTCGGCAACTTCGCTATGTTAGACTCACTCCACTACTCTCTATGATTAATCAATTCGAGCAGTGGGTGTAGATACTTAAGTGCCTATTTTCAAAGGCTAGGAGGAGTAGCAACTAAGGTTTTAAATTGCCAAAGCATACACTAGTAAATACCTAAGTTTAATTAACATGGCTAACAATAACCAAGAGAGTAGAATGAACATTGATAACTTTGATTTTGCACATGAAGGTGTTAATGATGATGCCCCCATGTTTGTTAATTATCTTGCTACTAGGTTGCAAAAAGCTATGGGCAACCCCTCTCTGCAAACCAAAGTTACTCAACAACTTCGTGCTTATGGGATTTCCTTTCCTCTCAAAGAGGAGAGAGAGCTTAGGAGGCCTCTTGGTGAGACCCCCAATAGAAGACTCTTTCCCATACAAGAGGAGGAATCCTTAGAACGAGAAAGTAATGACTCCCTAGGTTCCTCAAAAGATGTGGCTCCATGAAGACCGTGGTCTAGACGATCGCCAACTCCTCCCAAGAGGAAACGGTTAACCCATAGTCCTTCTCCTCGTCACTCCAAAAGGGAAGAGAGGAAACAAAGGAAGAAAAGGGCAAGAAAGAGGTCACCCTCTTCTCCTTCTTCTTCACCTTCCTCCTCTATCGATGAAAGCTATGGCTATTCTCCTAGAGAATACAAGAGGGGAGGACATCGCAAATCTTACCTTGCATGGTGAAGGTCACAAAAGTTAAAGGAGTTCAAAGAGGGAGGAAAGAGTATCTCTTTTCTCACCTATGATGGCACCTTTGGTGCTACTGACAAAGTATTGGCCTTCATCCAACAATTTGATGTGGCCTTTGGAGATGAGGGCTTCATGGAGTCCTCCACAAGCTACACCATGTAGCTATGCACTTCCAAAAATCGGCTCGTCACTAGTGGGCTAGCCTTCGTGGCAACGGGGAAGCCCCAAAGACATGGAAAACTCTATGAGTTTCCATCATGCAGCAATTCCTTGCAAGTGATTCAAAGGACAAAGTGCTTACCAAATGGTGAAGTTTAAAGCTTCTCTCTCATGAGTCTATCCACAAATATGTGGACAAGTTTTGGGATTTACATCTCAAGGCTACTATCTTTCAAAAAATAGACTTTGTTGAGCAAAAGCAACAATTTTGTGCGGGATTACCCAAAGAGATGGTGAGTATGTTAACTCTCAACGGCCTGGTTCTATCCCCAAGGTAATCCACCACACCATGTTTGCTTCGCACATCAATTTCCAACAAGGGGCTAGATGGAATGTCAAGCCCATGGAAAATAAAGACAAAACTGATGCCAAGGGGAAATCCAATGCCCAAAATTTTTCCCAAGGCCATTCCAACAACACCAACAACAATCGGTCCAAGGAGAAAGGAGTTTACAAAGGTAAAAATAAAATCTCTTCTGAAGAGCTCGAAACTTTTTGTAAGGACCAAATGAGCGTCGCAATAGAGAGTCCACATTGTGGTTGGGAGAGGAAGGTATGTAGGGAGAGCTCATGGCTGAATATATGGGGAAAAGAGGACCTAATGTGGTCAAAAGCTGAGCACTCAAGTAGTGTGTGATACTCACTCTCTCGCACTTGACGAGGGCATAAGGTGCAAAGTCGATGACACTCCTCGCCAGTGCCCCAACGTCCTATCTCGTAGCGTAGAGAATGGGAGCTAAGACGAATGGAAGCAATGGTGCGAATCGCACTCAACGGGATGGGCTCAAGAATGTAGGGATGGGTTCGGTTACCTCGTTCGGAGAAGAAGAGAGATTTGTAGTTTGGGACAACGTGTGTGGTGTAATGGCTGAAGCGAGAACCTCTAGATTTCTCCCAACCCGTGATACATTGGCGTTGTAAGAAGGCCTCATTAACTTGGGAGTCGATCGAAGCATCCTTGACCAAGTGACATGCATCCCATCTTCCAAACCATTTCTTGATGTCAAGCATCCACCCCGAACTTAGTATTTTGCTCTTGCATGTCTTTTGAACCTTTTGACTTGCTTCATATGCAATTCTAGGAAGTCGATGCAAAGGGCTACGTTGTGTCTTATGCATGTACTCCACAACCCTTTGCATGCCCAAGACCTCAATGGGAAGCGATCCGGACTCAAGAAGTAAGAGCATGTAGGGTGTTTGTGTCTTGACTTGGAGAAAGTTGGTGAGAAAACGCTTTTGGACATTCTCAAACTCTTTCCAAGTAGACTTCCTGATGCTTCCACCCCACGCCTCCACTCCATAAAGAAGCACCGGTGTCACCAATGTGTCAAGGAGGTACTTTTTGAGAGCCCAACACTTGATCTCTCCAGCATTGCACATGTTCTCAAATGCATAATAAGCCCTCTTTCCGGCTTCCAAGTGACGCATTGCATAATCCTTCCATTTATGATTGGATGGAACCTCAAGGCCAAGGTACTTGAAGTGATCTACCACTTCAAGTTGCTCATTGTTGTATACAATGCATGGATTTTCATCATTGAGGGTCTTTACAAGCATAACCTTGGTTTTGGATCCATTCACGATCAGCCCGCTATGTAGGCAAAAGCGTTCCAAGACACTCATAAGCTTTTGTGCATCTTCTAAGATATGTGCCAAGAGCACTACATCATCGGCATAAAGCAAAAGCATGATCACCACATTTCGGATCTTAACCTCTTCTATGCCTTCTTGCTGCATAAAATCAAGAACCATGCATTCCAATTCATGAATGAGTAGCCCAAAGAGGGTTGGCGAAAGTGGGCATCCTTGTTTGACACCAATGGTGCTTGCAAACTTTTTTGAAATTCCATCTCCCATACGTAGTCGACATATCACTTTTTGGTAGATGCGAAAGACTGCATGCATAAATTCTCTCGGCACTTAAAGGCTTTGCATACGTCTCCAAAGATTTCCTTGCGGTACCATGTCAAAAGCTTTCTTGAAATCCACAAAGCAACAATACAATTTTTTTCCTTTCAATCGAGACGCTTCCATAAGAACTTGAAGAGTGACAAGGTGATCAATAGTGCTATGATGCTTTCAAAAACTTGCTTGGCCTAGTGCACGTTTGTCATTCTTTTCAGCCCATTCACTTATCTTCATCTCCAAATAACTTTGCCATCAAAGAACCCACCATTATAGTGCGATAGTTGTTCACATTGTTTACATCTCCTCTTTTGTGCAAAGGTTTGATCCAATTTTCGCTCCAATCATGAGGCATGCCATGCTGAAGTGCAGAGTTAAACATATCACATATCCAATATCGTGTTTTCTTGCTTGTTTATGTAATCATTTCAGCCTTGACACCTTGAAGGTCCCCTGCCTTGATGGTAGCAAGTTTCTCAAGCGCGGTGTGATTTTAGGCGCATTTGGGTTATAGGGGCATTGGGCAATCAAGTGATCTATGCCACAACGATTACATGTGAGTATTGGCATTGCAGACGTGCTCCCTTGATTCATTTGCATCTGTGCAGCATTCTTTTGCAGCCTAATAGGGCACTCCGCTACTCGATGTGGTCCCCCACACTCGTAGCATTGAAGAGGTGGCCTCCTAGCCTGGGTGTTGATATTTTGACCTCTGGATGCGAGAGCAGCAGCTTGATAAACCGGCTTGACTTGTCCCCAACAATCTTCCATGTAGTATATAGGACATTCTTCCAATGTATCAAGTCCGTAGGCAATACTAGTGTCTATTTCCTCCTCACAACCATCTGCATAAGCATTAGATGGCTCGCAACCCACTTGGTTCATAGGGGCGACTCTTGGATGCGGGGGCTGCGGTCCTAGCACAGGAGGTGGTAACGATGTAGCTTGTACAACATTTTGAGATCTAGGGACCATGTGTTGCGGTAGTTGCTCAACAGGTGGAGTAGGCATCAATACAGGAGCTCGAGGCGCATCCGTCCAGGCTACAGGTGGTCTATTTGCCATCATACGTTTGATCATTAAACAATCCTTAGCTTGGTGACCATACCTACCACATGCGTTGCAAGTTCCATTAAATTTTACTCTAAACGTAGGGCACTCACTAGTGCTATGTGGACCTAAGCAAATGGAACACCATTGTTGCTCCCTTCTTGGATACATGTGACTATTTTGAGGGGGTCGATTATCCTTAAGAGACTCTTGGATTGCCTTGGTGAGGTCTGTCAAGAATGTCTCAAATAACTTTGGCTCATTGGCAATGGGCTTTGCAGTCATGGGTTCATACTCAATGGCTTGTGAGCTAGTGGATCTCGTGTCAGTAGACACCCTCATGCCTACTATCATCAAGTTGTCCTCTAATTGGATTGCATTGGCAGTGACATCTTCCCAGGTTGTGATACCTCTAATCACTAGTCCATTATAGATTCCTTCATTCCTCAACCCTCGAATGAATCGATCAAGCAGTTGGTTATTGTTGAAGCGCTCATTTACAGGGCAGCGAGAGTTTAAGTGCTTTAGACGACTAATGAAGTCCCTTACTGACTCTCCTTCCTTACGTTCGGCCTTCTGTAGCTGAGATGCTACACCCCAAAGCACACCTTCTCGTATGTACTCCTTTAGAAACAACCTTCGAAGGGTAGGGTAGATTGTTTTCTCGTCCACCCTTAGGGTCCTATACCAATCTCCAGCCTTCCCACTTAATGTCAAGCTTAAGGCATTGCACTTATGTAGTTCGTTGCGTTCCCCTAAGGAATCACATACTTGTTCAAACACTTCAATGTGTTTTCTAGCATCTTCGTCCCCATTGAATTTTTGCGTGAGTTTGGCAATTTGTACTGCCTTACTTCTAGGCTCTCTATCAGATGCATGACGCATATTTTCTGCGATAGATCGACCTATGGTTTGAGCAAACGCTGCCAAGTCACCTATGTGAGGAGGTAGGGCCGGTGGAGGTACTCTTGGAATCATATGTGGGAGAGGAACGGGTATCGGTCTTGGCATATGTGTAGATGATGCAGGATATGGAACATAACCGGGCATAGGTCCACTCGGATAAGAGCTAGGGAGCGGCACTCGAGGAGCATAAGCAAGTGGTACAATTGGAGGTGTGGGGGCCATGTGTGCATAAGGGGCTAGAGGCACATACGGTCGAGGCCCCATATTAGGTACTACAACACTAGGTAGTGGCACTACGCTAACCGTAGATGTCATCGGTACATTCTCTGTCAGGCTTATCCCTGGAGTGAGCACTGTGTTTTCCTTGATAGAGGGTTGAGCCAAGTTAGGGAAGCTAAAGTTTTCGCTCAGAGGCTCAGATTGCATAGAGACCCCAGGTGAAATGACGTAAGATGGGTCCATGGGGCTCATTAGAGGAGTCTCCATTTGAGATAGAGTAGGCTGTTGAGCCTTGCTCGTATCCAGAAATCTCATGGGGCCAGTTGAGAGTATATTTACCCCTCGGTTTTGCCTTTCTGATTGAATAATGCCATGGATAACATTACAGATCATTTTCTGTTGATCTTCGATGCTCGTGGCACTAGAGGTGGATTGTACAATCTCTATCCATCCTACATGGTAGGCGTGGCCAGAGTGTAGATCCGTCAACACCTCAGTGTGGAGGTCGTATGTCCAATGATCATTAATGAACAATCCTTCTAGAGTCGACGTGTTAATGGTTTCTTGTGAGGTAGAAGCAATGTTGCTCCCCGTGGTTTTACTTGCCACCAACGGTACTCTAGAGGGAACTTCTGAAGGAGGCAGCTCAACAGGGCCTTCTTGGTAAGAAGTTGGCAGGATATCCACATGGACACTCTTTGGGGGTGTGGGGTCCACTTGCGATGTGAAAGGAGATTCCACTTCCCCACCCCCTTCGCGTGCTTCATCTGCATCAGGTTCCGAGCGAGTAGCTCTACCTAATGTTTCCATGAAACGGCTAAACATACTAGTACTAGGCTATGGAGCTTCGGGAGGTGCATGGCCTTCTCTCTCAGTGTTTTGGGTAGGGTATGCTTCCATGATTTCTGAGTCGGAGGAGGAATCACTAGCGGCTATTTTAGGGTCTTGGGTGGTGCTACCTTGTGTCCCCGCTGAGGGTCTAGAGCTTATCGTGGATGGGTAATGGGTGTCCGTATGAACAGAGGCACCCTCAATATGCTCGTGTTCTAGCACCCGCCCAGAGCGTAAGTGCATGTGCTTTTGATACCCTAAGGTGTCAAAAAGCTGCTCTAGGAGGCCTTGTGACTAGTTTTTAGCGTGTTTTTTGTTTGTTTTTTTGCTAGATTTTTTAGAGCGTGTCGTGGAATGGGCCGTGTGATAGCTCAAAACGAGCGTATCGGTCAGAGGGTCGTGCCGTGCTTTACAGCCCTCCGTTTGGTCACTCTATGCCCTCGAAATCCCTAAAACTGTCAATTTCCAGTAGGGAACTAGGCCCAAACTAGAAAGTCTAAGGGTGCAAGTGGGAAGAGAAAGGAGGAGAGTGGAGGACTTGTCCCACATGCTCTCATTCTCTCTTGAGGGAGTAGGGTATATATATAAGAGTGAGTTTAGTATATAACATAAGACTGAGGACTGAGGCCTAGGCCTGGGCTTGGGCTTGGGCTTGGGCTTGGGAAAATGATCCCGATCCCGATCTATCTTTTATACAAACCAACCCGTCCGTTTTAAGAGTCACGTTTTTTATTTTCGAAAAATTTCGCCGCCCGCTCACTCGCGTTTTTTTATTTTCGAATTTTTATTTTCTTTTTTTTTTTGGGAGAAAAGATAAAAAACTTTTTTTTTTTGGTGCAAAAAATACAGAAATTGAAAACGCAGGTATGCAAAAAATGCAGAAATTGCAGGAAAAAACGCAAAAATTGCAGGAAAAAACGCAGAAAATGAAGAAAATGCAGAAATTGCAGAAAATTAAAAAAACGCAGAAATGCAGAAAATTGCAGAAATTGAAAACGCCGAACTTGAAAATGCAGAAATTGCGGAAATTGAAAAAACGCAGACAATAGCAGAAATTGAAACTTGACAGCAATTGCAGAAAACGCAAAAAACAGAAATCTCCACACACTCCTTCCCTGCCTTTCCTATGATAGAAATTGCACCACAAGGAAGCGTAAAGTGCTAACCGAGCTTAGTGTAGGGCATATCCCCGGCAACGGCGCCAAAAATGTGCGCTCCTTGCCGCACTGTCGAAGCAAGGGACTTGCCAATACACCGTGTGCGAGCCACAGACGGCTCCAAGCACACAACAAGCCTAAACTAGCAAGCTCAAGAAAACAAAGGGTGTGTCACTCACCGCTCTACGCTCGCCTTCGTGGTGGATTCCTCGCCGCGATGAAGAAGAAGCTGCAGTCGTGCCGCGCTCAACCGCTTCGCCGCCGTCGTGCCTTCGTAATGCTCGATCGCACACACACTCTCCCTCTCTCTCTCTCTCTCACACACACACACACACACACAAGGAGGTGAAGAAGAAGAAGATGGAGATGGAGCAAGAGCACTCTTCAATTGCACAAATGAGAGAATGAGTAAAAATTAGGTTTAGTTGGCTTTTATAGGAGCTCACCCCATTCACACTTGGGCGCCCATGCTTAACCAACTAATCCCTTGAATGTCCAAGTTAAAGTGCGCCTCTCATCGGCGATCACTCTACCTTTCCCTATTGGTCCGACAAGCCCGGTACCTGACTCTATCGAATACATAATACACGTCCGTCGTAGGTGATAGGGTGTCCGTGTGCCGTGAGGGTTAACAATCTCACTATCACCATTGTGCTTTCTACATGTAAAGTCATTGGTGCCTTGCCATAAAGATACACCATTTGCAATGAGCATTCCGGTACTATGTAGAAGTGACTTTCCATAGTGATCCAATTCGTTTGCATCATTAGCACTTCGATTATACATGTATGAGTCATTCATTCATCTTGAAACACGCAGCACACACACACACACACACACACACACACAGAGAGAGAGAGAGAGAGAGAGAGAGAGAGAGAGAGAGAGAGAGAGAGAGAGAGAGAGAGAGCAGGGATGATGCGCTCAACGTCTCGAGTCCAGGTTGACGAAGCACTCAGAAAGATCACCGCCATTTTCTTTGAGACCCTATCTTCTTTCTATTAGGTGGAATGTCAGGGTATTCCAATTGGAGTTAACATCACAAGAATGTTGAGATATCATTTTTGTGTGGATGCATACTACTACCTTGAGTTGGAAAACTTTCAGTGAAACCCTACGGCTTGCCAACACCTTCTCTGCCTGTCATTGTGTGTGTGTGTGTGTGTGTGTGTGTGTGTGAGAGAGAGAGAGAGAGAGAGAGAGAGAGAGAGAGAGAGAGAGAGAGAGAGAGAGGACACCCTTGGGAATCCCCCCCTCCACCTATTCATGTGCTGACTTGAGAGATAGGGGCTTGTTGATGTGATTTTTTCTTTGCCTGTGATACTTTGTGCATTGTGGATTGATCCCCACTACCTTAAAGGCCATGCTTCACTAGTGTTAGCTCTGCTAATTGTTAGCGTCGTAGTCAGATCTCTAATTTTTATTTAGGCTTGGTTGTGTGTCTTCAGTGTGGAGCCTTATTGGTAGCTGCACCCCTCACCTCCCATGCAGTATGCGAGCATCATAATTAGGTGAGACATTTTTTTGCACCAATGTCCAAGCCGGCTTCATGGGTGAGTCATCTGATATGTAATTGAAGAAAGAAACTCCATAACCTTACATGTTCCAACTAGGATGTGAAAGCTCGCCAATATCCTACTCAGCTGCTCGGATCTCTCTTGATCAACATCGTCATCCTCAACATCATTAGTCTCCCAACATTTGCAAACCAAGAAAGGAAGCTGCTTCCCCTCAAGGCCTGTTGTAGATCGTCCCCATCTGGATGCGACGGTGATGATGAACGAGCTGAGGTAAGAAAACTATTCATGCAGATGGCAAGGTGGAGTCACCCAGATCATCTACATGCAGCTTAAGCTCCATGTGCAATATTGCAATGGAGCAAAAGAAGGGCTTTATAATGAGAGGCCCTAGTCAGGGAGGCCATCAAAAGAGCAAGAGTGTGAGTGCTCCAGCTAGTATTGTGGGGTCTCCTTTGCAAGCCCCAATCGCACTTGCACAAATACCAAGGACTGTCGCCAACTACCTGTTGTATGTGAATGGACGGCACCCATCATCGCCAGCAGGGCCAACAATGGATCTTTTTTCCCTGCTTTTTTATTCCTAATGTAAGGTATTCCTGCTCCCCACTCTGATCTACTTCCAAGTCCCTGGTGCATCCGCAACCTTCGCTGTCTCCCTTGCCATTTTGAAAAACATTGGGTGCAGGGTGGCGCATGCGAGTGAGGAGTGGTGAGCCAAGGTATGAGTGATTTGCATGGTAGCCAACAGCATACACGTGTGTGAATTCACCACATAGGTTTTCCCAATTTCAATACAAATGTAAATCGGAAGGTATGTCATAATTTTTGACTATTAAGAGTGAGATTCCATGTAGGAAGAGGGATGTGTGTGTCTGTGTGTGTACGTGTGCGCGTTCTTGTAAGCAGTCAGAGCCATCAACGAGGCCTCGCACAGACAGTGATCGAGAGGCCCTACGGGGCTGCATCCTTGCTTGGCGCAGATTGACCTACAAAGAGGCCTAATGCAAACAAAGATAGACGCATGTGGGGTAGCAACCTTGCATCGTGCAAAGAGCACAAAGCCCAGCCTCGCGAAAGTGAGAGAGGCACCGTCGTTTCCATTTGGGAGAAGCATTCACACACACACACACACACACACACACACACACACACACACACACAGAGAGAGAGAGAGAGAGAGAGAGAGAGAGAGAGAGAGAGAGAGAGAGAGAGAGAGAGAGAGAGAGAGAGAGAGAGAGAGAGAGAGAGAGAGATAGATTTTATTATCGTCCTCGGAGGTCAAATATGACCTATGGGACCAAAGTTACATGTGATGTAGTATGTGTATGGCTGATGAGTGACTCTCGATGCTCCAAAATTGTAGTGATGAGAGTTGCAATGGAGAGCCCACACTTCGGCTGGGAGAGGAAAGTGTGTAGGTCTAAGTTATGGCTGAAAATGTCAGAGAAGCAAGTTCGGATGTGATCAAAAGCTGAGCACTCTAGTAGTGTGTGGTACTCAGACTCTCGAACTTGCAGTGAGCATAATGTGCACAATCGATTTGACTCTTCTCCATTGCCCCAATGCCCTATCTCGCATCGAAGGAAATGGGAGCTAAGCCGAATTGCTGCGATAGTGCGTATCGCGTACAAGGGAATAGGCTCAAGCATGTAAGTGTGAGTACGGTTTCCTCTCTCAGCGAAGAACATGGTTTTGTAGTTGGGGGCAATATAGGTGGTGTAATGTATGAAGCGTGACCCACCGGATTTCTCCCAAGCCGTAATACATTGGCATTGTAGAAAAGCTTCATTCACTTGAGAGTCAATTGAAGCATCATGTAGCAAGTGTAATGCATCCCATCTCCCAAACCACTTCTTTATGTCTTGCATCCATCCCGTGCTCAAGATCTTGCTTTTATGCGTCTTTTGAACTTTTTTGCTTGCTTCCCATGCAATTGTAGGAAGTCGATGTGAGGGGTTTTGACGCATCTTTATCATGTACTCCACAACCCTTTCCATGCCCATAATCTCAATTGGAAGAGATCCCAACTCAAGAAGTAGGAGCATATATGGTGTTTGTGTCTTAACTTGGAGAAAGTTTGTAAGAAAACGCTTTTGGACATTCTCAAACTCTTTCCAAGTAGACTTTGAGATGCTCCCGCCCCACACTTCAACTCCATAAGAAGAACCGGTGTCACCAATGCATCAGAAAGATACTTCTTGAGAATCCAACACTTGATGTTTCTCGCATTACACATGTTCTCAAATGCATAATATGCTCTCTTTCCCGCTTCCAAACGACGCATAGCACATTCATGCCACTTGTGATTGGATGGAAGCTCAAGGCCAAGGTACTTAAAGCTCTCAACAACTTCAAGTGTCTCGTTGTTGTACACAATGCATGGCTTCTCCTTATGGTTGGTTTTCACAAGCATAACCTTTGTTTTGGATTCGTTTACAATCAGCCCACTATGCAAGCAAAAGTTCTCAAGGACAACCATAAGCTTTTGTGCATCTTCTAAAGTGTGTGCTAGAAGCACTACATCATCCGCATACAACAAAAGCATGATTACCGCATTGCAAATAGTGACCTCTTCAATGCCTTCTTCTTGCATAAAGTCAAGTACCATTTGTTCCAATTGATCGATGCATAGACCAAAGAGAGTTGGTGACAATGGACATCCTTGTTTAACCCCAATAGTGCTTACAAAAATTTCTGAAATTTCTCTTCCCATGCGCAATTGACAAATCACCTTCTCATAGATTCGAGAAACCGCAAGCATAAACTCACTTGGCACTTGGAGTTCTTCCATCCTTCTCCACAAATTGTTACGTGGAATCATATCAAAGGCTTTCTTAAAGTCCACAAAACAACAATACAATCGCTTGCCTTTCAACCGACTTTCCTCCATGAGAACACGAAGAGTGACAAGATGATCAATGGTGCTATAGCATAGACGAAAACCCGCTTGTCCCTTTGCACGCTTGTCATTCTCTTCAGCCCAATCACTCAATTTCATCTCCATTATGCACCCAAACAACTGTGCCATAAGAGACCCAATCATTATAGTCCGGTAGTTGCTTACATTCTTTACATCCCCTCCTTTATGCAAAGACTTAACCCAATTAGTACTCCAATCATAAGGCATACCATGTTGAAGTGCAAGGTTGAACATATCACACATCCACTCATGGGTAAAATCTCCCGTCCATTTGATCATCTCCGGCTTGATACCTTGAAGATCTCCCGCTTTGCGAGTGGCCAACTTTTCAAGCCCACCGCATACATCCTCAATAGTAAAAAAAGACGGCATACATGGGAGTGAACCATAAAATGGCATTTTTTCAGTATTTTCTTGCTCATATAATTGCCTACAATGTGTGTACATATCCACTAGACTCAAGTTACCAAAATTCTCAACCCGCTTGCCTCTCAAGTTTCTCCAAAATCTTCCACATGCATGTGCCTTTTCTTGGACTTGAAATTCTTGTTGCTTTACTTCCCATCTTCTTCTCTTCTTTTGAATCAATGCCTTGTATGTATGCAAATGACTTTGATAGTTGTCTTTGTCCATAGTTGCATCAAGCTTTATCAAGGACTTTCGAGCATCTTGACATTCTTTATCAAACCACCTTTTGCGTGATCTATCTTTGTTGATACCATGGAGATGCTTTATGGCAAAGCATTCTTCCGCACAAGAACAAGTAGCTTTCTTGAAAGCTTCCCATTTAGTCTCCAATGGTGCATCACATTGAAGCTTTGTCATCCATAATTTTTGCTCAACCATTTCAATGTACATTGGTGCCCGTTTGAAATCCATACATAGTGATAACTTCTCTTTCCTTTGGCTGAGATTATCATGCTTAGTTGCTTCTCCACATGAAAGGTCAATACATAAGGTGCGATGGTCGGATTCTGGGGTCCATTGACCAAACATAAAACTCTTTATGGGATACATGATGGCTTCAGAGAGTAGCATATAGTCAATCACACTATCCCCATTATGTCTTCTACATGTAAATCCATTGGTTCCACTCCACAAAGATACACCATTGGCAATGAGCATGCCCGTGCTATTACACATGTGTAAAAGTAACTTTCCATAGTGATCCGGCTCTTTCTCATCCATTGAAGTACGATCATACAAGTGAACTTCCTCCAACTCCCTTGAAATGTATGGCATATCAAATTGTTGAGTATCATGTTGCAATGTTTTTGTGCGAGCATTCATATCCCCAAATACAATAACATCACCTTCACCTTTGAAATAAGCAATGTCCTCTTCCAAATCAGAAAATGGTTGATCACTATCCATGCAAGCATAAAAGGGAGAATCATGATGAGGAATGTAGCAACCGGCTACAAAAATGGGTGCTCTTTTTGGTGTCATAATTTTCAGCCATACATAATGTTTGTACTTGTCATCTTTCACAATTGATACAAAATATTCCAATCCTTTCTTAACCATACATGCTAACCCTCCTTGTCCTCTTCGTTGCTTGAGATTCTTTGACCACATCAATGAATGTACATTGTAATCCTCCAAGCCGTTAATCCTTTGTGTATCATGCTCCCAAGTTTCAACAAGAAGTACAACATCGGCTTTGCTTGTTAGTTCATCAATGCCAACCCCTGCATTCCATGGGTATCCATTACAATTCCAAAAGCATATTTTCAATTGTAACTCGGTCTCATAGGTCACGCATCCCTATTTGCTTGAGGGACTTGCCTCCTCCTTGGGCACATTTTCTTTATAAGAGATCTCCTTGTTTTTATTATTCTTTTCCTCATATGCCTTGCGACGCATATTTTGTTGCTTAATAGTGCGAGAGAGAGAGAGAGAGAGAGAGAGAGAGAGAGAGAGAGAGAGAGACGTGGCCTCCTGACCTTGAAAAGGAGGAGAGAGAGACTTGAGACAAAATATTCCGCATGAGCCCTTCGATCCCCAAGATTCTCTTCAAAATTGGATTTTAAAAAATGTGGCACCCCCTAAAAACACTAATGGCTCGCATCTATATCTATCTATACTATAATAGAAGGGGGAGGGCTGACACATGGCGAAAGCATGTTGATCCGGCTTGTGTGCCCTGCGCCTCTCGGCTGCACACAACAGGCGACAGTGTGTGTGTGTGTGTGTGTGTGAGTGAGAGAGAGAGAGAGAGAGAGAGAGAGAGAGAGAGAGAGAGAGAGAGAGAGAGAGAGAGAGAGAGAGAGAGAGAGAGAGGCGAGCCGCCGGCCAGCTAGTGAAAATAAAATCTCACGTAAGTGAGATTCCCCTCTTCTCCTCTTCCCGAAAGTCCACGTCAGCTTCTCTACGTCCCAGTCTACTATGCTCGCTCACATCGCTCCTTCCCTTGCCTCGCCTGTGGTACCTTCTTGCATCTCTGCCTACACCCAAACCCCTCTTAAACTCAAGGATGGAAACAATGCGGATGCAACGAGAGGTTGCTACGTAATGTGAGAGAGAGAGAGAGAGAGAGAGAGAGAGAGAGAGAGAGAGAGAGAGAGAGAGAGAGAGAGAGAGAGAGAGAGAGAGAGAGAGAGAGATGTTGGCCCTGTAGATCGAGGAGGGAGAGAGAGAGAGAGGTCGAAATGCGTAGAGTTGGCCGTTTATCCACGTCCACCGTGCATGGTGTGAGACACAGAGGAGAGTTGCGGCTGCAAGGGGAGTGCAAGGCATGGGTAGCGCCGTTAGTGGCAAGTGCCTGAGAGCAAGCTCCAAAATACTAGGCCCTGGCCTGGCAACTCGACGTCTCTCTCTCAGTGAGGTACTACGGCTGCGTATTGCCATGCAGCAGGGGACCGTTTGGGTGTTGGCACATGAGCTCTCGCTCTCTCTCTCTTTCTCTCTCTCTCTCTCTCAGGGACGTGAGCACTATGGCTGCGTAATGCCATGCAAAACGCTATCGCAAGCTGTCTTTCTCTCTCTCTCTCTCTCTCTCTCTCTCTCTCTCCGTAGCATGCAGAGCTTCAAATTCAAATATGAAATGCAAATGCCCGTAGCATGCAGAGCTTCATTTGCCTCTGCAAAATGGTGTCTCTCTCTCTCTCTCTCTTTCTCTCTCTCTCTCTCTCTCTCTCTCTCTCTCTCTCTCTCTAGGAAGTCGTAGCCCTTTGCATCGACTTCCTAGAATCGCATATGAAGCAAGTCAAATGGTTCAAAAGACATGCAAGAGCAAAATACTAAGTTCGGGGTGGATGCTTGATATCAAGAAATGGTTTGGAAGATGGGATGCATGTCACTTGGTCAAGGATGCGTCGATTGACTCCCAAGTTAATGAGGCCTTCTTACAACGCCAATGTATCACGGCTTGGGAGAAATTCGGAGGTTCTCGCTTCAGCCATTACACCACACACGTTGCCCCAAACTACAAATCTCTCTTCTTCTCGGAACGAGGTAACCGAACCCATTCCTACATCCTTGAGCCCATCCCGTTGAGTGCGATCCGCACCATTGCCTCCATTCGTCTTAGCTCCCATTCTCTACGCTGCAAGACAGGACGTTGGGGCACTGGCGAGGAGTGTCATCAACTTTGCACCTTATGCCCTCGTCAAGTGCGAGAGAGTGAGTACCACACACTACTTGAGTGCTCAGCTTTTGACCACATTAGGTCCTCTTTTCCCCATATATTCAGCCATGATCTCTCCCTACATACCTTCCTCTCCCAACCACGATGTGGACTCTCTATTGCGACGCTCATTTCAGCCATTTTTGAGCATCGAGAGTCACTTATGAACTCCACTCACACCACGTGACATGTTCATTTGGTCCCATAGGTCATATTTGACCTCCCAGGACGATAATAGAACTAACTAACTATCTCTCTCTCTCTCTCTCTCTCTCTCTCTCTCTCTCTCCCCCCCCCCCCCCCCCCCCCCCCCCCCCTCCCCCCTCCGTAGCATGCAAAGCTTCAAAATGAAATGCAAATGAAATGTTATATTAACGTATCTGCAAAACGATGTCGCGAGCTCTCTCTCTCTCTCTCTCTCTCTCTCTCTCTCTCTCTCTCTCTCTCTCTCTCTCTCCCTGTAGCATGCAGAGCTTCAAACATGAAATGCAAATGAAATGTTATATTAATGTATTCAAATTCTTATTGCACGCAGCAAGAGTGCAAGCCTAGGCGGGTGGAGTGGAGGTGTGTGTGCAACAGCTCAACCATTTAGCTCAACCAAGTACCTTTTTAATTGAGAGAGAGAGAGAGAGAGAGAGAGAGAGAGAGAGAGAGAGAGAGAGAGAGAGAGAGAGAGAGAGAGAGAATTTACAATGACTTGATTCATTCATAAATCAATGACAAATACAATGATTAATGTTATGGTAATTTAATGTTATTAGATTAATATTATGATTTGTTTATTCACACAAAGAGAGAGAGAGAGAGAGAGAGAGAGAGAGAGAGAGAGAGAGAGAGAGAGAGAGAGAGAGATAGATAGATAGATAGATAGTTCTATTATCGTCCTCGGAGGTCAAATATGACCTATGGGACTAAATGAACATGTCACGTGGTATGAGTGGAGGTCATAAGTGACTCTCGATGCTCAAAAATGGCTGAAATGAGCGTCGCAATAGAGAGTCCACATTGTGGTTGGGAGAGGAAGGTATGTAGGGAGAGCTCATGGCTGAATATATGGGGAAAAGAGGACCTAATGTGGTCAAAAGCTGAGCACTCAAGTAGTGTGTGATACTCACTCTCTCGCACTTGACGAGGGCATAAGGTGCAAAGTCGATGACACTCCTCGCCAGTGCCCCAACGTCCTATCTCGTAGCGTAGAGAATGGGAGCTAAGACGAATGGAAGCAATGGTGCGAATCGCACTCAACGGGATGGGCTCAAGAATGTAGGGATGGGTTCGGTTACCTCGTTCGGAGAAGAAGAGAGATTTGTAGTTTGGGACAACGTGTGTGGTGTAATGGCTGAAGCGAGAACCTCTAGATTTCTCCCAACCCGTGATACATTGGCGTTGTAAGAAGGCCTCATTAACTTGGGAGTCGATCGAAGCATCCTTGACCAAGTGACATGCATCCCATCTTCCAAACCATTTCTTGATGTCAAGCATCCACCCCGAACTTAGTATTTTGCTCTTGCATGTCTTTTGAACCTTTTGACTTGCTTCATATGCAATTCTAGGAAGTCGATGCAAAGGGCTACGTTGTGTCTTATGCATGTACTCCACAACCCTTTGCATGCCCAAGACCTCAATGGGAAGCGATCCGGACTCAAGAAGTAAGAGCATGTAGGGTGTTTGTGTCTTGACTTGGAGAAAGTTGGTGAGAAAACGCTTTTGGACATTCTCAAACTCTTTCCAAGTAGACTTCCTGATGCTTCCACCCCACGCCTCCACTCCATAAAGAAGCACCGGTGTCACCAATGTGTCAAGGAGGTACTTTTTGAGAGCCCAACACTTGATCTCTCCAGCATTGCACATGTTCTCAAATGCATAATAAGCCCTCTTTCCGGCTTCCAAGTGACGCATTGCATAATCCTTCCATTTATGATTGGATGGAACCTCAAGGCCAAGGTACTTGAAGTGATCTACCACTTCAAGTTGCTCATTGTTGTATACAATGCATGGATTTTCATCATTGAGGGTCTTTACAAGCATAACCTTGGTTTTGGATCCATTCACGATCAGCCCGCTATGTAGGCAAAAGCGTTCCAAGACACTCATAAGCTTTTGTGCATCTTCTAAGATATGTGCCAAGAGCACTACATCATCGGCATAAAGCAAAAGCATGATCACCACATTTCGGATCTTAACCTCTTCTATGCCTTCTTGCTGCATAAAATCAAGAACCATGCATTCCAATTCATGAATGAGTAGCCCAAAGAGGGTTGGCGAAAGTGGGCATCCTTGTTTGACACCAATGGTGCTTGCCAAAAATTCTGAAATTCCATCTCCCATACGTAGTCGACATATCACTTTCTGGTAGATGCGAAAGACTGCATGCATAAATTCTCTCGGCACTTGAAGGCTTTGCATACGTCTCCAAAAATTTCCTCGTGGTACCATGTCAAAAGCTTTCTTGAAATCCATAAAGCAACAATACAATTTTTTTCCTTTCAATCGAGACGCTTCCATAAGAACTCGAAGAGTGACAAGGTGATCAATAGTGCTATGATGCTTTCAAAAACCTGCTTGGCCAAGCGCATGTTTGCCATTCTTTTCAGCCCATTCACTTATCTTCATCTCCATGATACATCCAAATAACTTTGCCATCAAAGAACCAACCATTATAGTGCGATAGTTGTTCACATTGTTTACATCTCCTCCTTTGTGCAAAGGTTTGATCCAATTTTCACTCCAATCATGAGGCATGCCATACTGAAGTGCAAGGTTAAACATATCGCATATCCAATATCGTGTTTTCTTGCTTGTCCATTTAATCATTTCAGCCTTGACACCTTGAAGGTCCCCTACCTTGCGAATAGCAAGTTTCTCAAGCGCGTGGCATACATCTTCAATGGTAAAGAAGAGAGTCATAAATGGAAGGGAGCTACAACACTCAATCTTATCAACATTGGGTTGCTCATAGAGGTTCTTGCAATGCATATACATATCGTTAAAAGTCAAGTCACCAAAGCTCTCAATGTGCTTGGCTTTTAGATTTTGCCAAAACTTGCCACATGCATGTGCTTTCTCTTGCGCTAAAAGAAGTTGTTTTTTGACTTCCCACCTTCTCCTCTTCTTTTGAACAAGTGCATTGTATGTGTGTGAACATTTTAAGTAAACTTCCTTGTCTTTGATTGCATCCAATCTTAGCAAGTGTTTTCTGGCTTGACTACATTCCATGTCAAACCATTTCTTCTTGGTGCTACCCTTCTTAGACCTTTTGCAAGACACGTGTTTCACCGAAAAGCATTCCTTCACACAAGAGCAAATTACTTCTTTGAAAACTTTCCACTTGCATTCTAATGTTGGGCTCTCTTGATGCTCTATCATGCTTAACATTTGGTCTACCATATCAGCATATATAAATGCTCATTTGAAGTCTAAATGTAGGTACAAATGATTCACATCATGATCGGAGGCTACATGCTCAGGCCGTTTACCACACTTAAGGTCAATACATAACATCCTATGATCCGATCCCGGGTTCCATTCACCAAGTGTAAAGTTTTGTATGCATTCTAGAGTGGCTTCCGAGAACAACATATAGTCAATCACGCTATCACCATTGTGCTTTCTATATGTAAAGTCATTGGTGCCTTGCCATTGAGATACACCATTTGCAATGAGCATTCCGGTACTATTGCACATATGTAAAAGTGACTTTCCATAGTGATCCGGTTCTTTTGCATCATTAGAACTTCGATTATACATGTATGAGTCATCCATTCTTCTTGAGACATGCGGCATGTCGACTTGTTGTGTGTCGTGTTGTAACATATTTGTGCGAGCATTCATGTCTCCAAAAACAATGACTTCACCTTGATCCTTGTAATGAGCAATGTCTTCCTCTAGTTTAACAAAGGGCTGATCTTTATCCACATTCAAGCGAGCATAAAAGTTGGAGTCATAGTGAGGAATGTAGCAACCAGCCACAAACATGACTTGACCATTTGGTGGACTGATTTTCAGCCATAAGTAGCGTTTATACTTATCTTCTTTGACAATGGAAACATCTTTCAAACCCTTTTTGGTCAGACATGCTACGCCTCCTTGGCCTCTTTGTTGCTTTGCATTTTTGCCCACATCAAAGAATGCACATCGTATTTGTCAAATCCAAGAATTCGTTGCGCATCATGCTCCCGTGTTTCGACAAGAAGTATCACTTGGAGTCATTGGTAAGCTCATCAATGCCAATTCCCGCATTCCATGGATACCCATTACAATTCCAAAAGCTTATTCGCAAGCGTGAGTTGGTCCCATAAATCATGTGTCCCTATTTGTTGGGTGGACTTGCATCATCCTCAAGTGGCTTTTCTTCTTGAGATGATACCTTAACCTTCTTGCTTCTTTCCTCATATGCTTTGCGATGTACATTTTGTTGCATAAGAGTGCGATCCTCATATACATTACAACCCGTTCCTTTGAGGTTGATCCAACCATTGTCAATGATGATCTTTCTCTTTACCTCATCAGCCATGGTACATACAATAGGTCTTTCTCCCGAGCGAGGGACTCCTTGTTTTCCAACTCGATGTGCACCATAAGCCATGATGTCTGACATGCCAAAGTGTGTAGCAAAAAACTCTTCAATAGCAACCGCAAGAGATTGGGGTGTTTCCATGCTTTCCTCCTTGATTCCACGAATGACGATGTTCTTTGAGCGTTTTTGTCGTTCTTGCAATTCTTGAGTGTCCACATTCTCTACATTCTTTTCTTGGACAACGGCTTGCGTGATAGGAGATGTAGAAACCATATTATCCTTACATATATCAGCCCATGATTTGAATGCATTTCTCATCTCACATACATCATGTCGTATTGTATCTATCGTTTTCTCTTTCAATACATGATTATTCTCAACTTTGCTCAAGCGCTCTTTCAATACATTCATGTCAACAAGAGAGCGTTTACATTCTTGAACCTCATTCTCAAGATGCATCAAGCGTTTTGTTTGCATTTCAAGAACCTTCTTGAGGTGCTCATTCTCCACTACGAGAACTCTTAAAGGGCCATTCTCCATTGCAAGTGCGCGTAACTCTTCACCTTGCTTGTTGACGGTTTCTTGCAATGAAATCAAGTAAGCCATGATCATTGCTTCCATTGTTGTAGATGATGTGGTTGGATTAGCATCCAAATTCCCACACACTCACACACACACACACACACACACACACACCCGAGAAGAGAGTTTTAATGATGTAGGAAACTATCCGAAGAGATCTTAAAGATCTAGCAGCTGAGAGTTTTAATGTCGTAGGACACAAAATTGTCCATAGGGCTTTACACACATAGAAATAAAACATGCACACACCCACAAAGACACATGGAAAGACAGAGACATGAAAATGAACTCAATTGTAGGGTACTTACACACATACACGCAAACATACTACACACACACAAACAAAGAGAGAGAGAGAGAGAGAGAGAGAGAGAGAGAGAGAGAGAGAGAGATGACGAGGGGTTGAACTCAAGAGGGTTATACCATTTTACTCTTTTCATTAGCGCACACACACACACCTAAGAAGAGAGTTTAATGTCATAGGAAACTATCCCAACAGACCTTAAAGATTTAGCCAACGAGGAGTTAAACTCAAGACCTGTTATGCAAGAGGGGAATGGCATAACCAAACTATCACACTTGGGAGAGAGAAAGGTTATACCATTTTTCTCTTTTTATTAGGGTACACACACTCACCCACACACACACACCCGAGAAGAAGAGAGTTTTAACGATGTAGGAAACTATCCCAAGAGACCCTAAAGATCTAGCAGACGAGGAGTTGAACACAAGACATGTTATTCTAGAGGGAAATGGCATAATCAATCTACAACACTTGGGAGTCCACAAAGGTTATAACCATGTATGGCCACTATGAAAAAAAACCCATAAAGGTTATACAATTTTTCTCTTTTCATTAGCACGCACACACACACACACACACACACACACACCCGAGAAGTAGAGAGTTTTAACGTTGTAGGCTTCACACACATAGAAATAAAACATACACACACGCACAAAGACACATAGAGAGACAGAGAGATGAAAATGAACTCAATTGGAGGGTACTTAAACACATACATGCACGCATACTACATACACACAAACAAAGAGAGAGAGAGAGAGAGAGAGAGAGAGAGAGAGAGAGAGAGAGAGAGAGAGAGAGAGAGAGAGAGAGAGAGAGAGAGAAGAAAAGAAACAGACCAAAGAGAAGTAAAAGAGTTGGGGAGAGAGAGAGATGATGAGGGGTTGAACTTGAGAGCGTTATACCATTTAACTCTTTTCATTAGCGCACACACACCCACACACACACACACCCACACAAGAAGAAGAGTGTTTTAACGTCATAGGAAACTATCCCAAAAGACCTGAAAGATTCAGCCGACGACGAGTTGAACTCAAGACCTGCTATTCAAGAGGGGAATGGCATAACCAAACTACCACACTTGGGAGACACAAAGGTTATACCATTTTCCTCTTTTTATTAGGGTACACACACTCACCCACACACACACACACTCGAGAAGAAGAGAGTTTTGATGATGTAGGAAACTATCCCAAGAGACCTTAAAGATCTAGCAGACGAGGAGTTGAACCCAAGACATGTTATTCTAGAGGGAAATGGCATAACCAATCTACCACACTTGGGAGTCCACAAGGTTATAACCATGTATGGCCTCTGAGAAAAAAAACCCATAAAGGTTATACCATTTTTCTCTTTTCATTTGCGCATGCGCACACACACACACACACACACCCGAGAAGTAGAGAGTTTTAACGTTGTAGGACACAAAATTGTCCATAAGGCTTTACACACAAAGAAATAAAACACACACACACACACACACACACACACACACACACACACACACACACACACAAAGATACATAGAGAGACAGAGAGATGAAAATGAACTCAATTGGAGGGTACTTACACACATACACGCACACATACTACACAAACACAAAGAGAGAGAGAGAGAGAGAGAGAGAGAGAGAGAGAGAGAGAGAGAGAGAGAGAGAGAGAGAGAGAGAGAGAGAGAGAGAGAGAGAGAGATGACGAGGGGTTGAACTCGAGAGGGTTATACCATTTTAGCACGCACATACACACACACATCCACACCCACACCCGAGAAGAAGAGAGTTTTAAAGTCATAAAAAACTATCCCAACAGACCTTGAAGATTTAGTAGATGAGGGTGTTTGAGTCCTCCCACAATTCCATCCTAAAATGTAGATTTTAATGACATCTGTTACAAAATTGTGAAGATAGAGAGGAAGAACTTAAATGACACTTCGTGGTGAAGTGTACCAAAGATTGGTTGACATGGTTGAGGCTAGAGATGGCTTAGAGAGGGCTGAAGGTCAAAATAATGGCCGTAGAATTGTTTTTCCTTCGTCTTTTGTTGGAGGTCCAAGATATATGTGCCAACTATTTTAAGATGCAATGGCAATTGTTCGTAGTAGGGGTGAACCGGATCTCTTCATCACATTCACATGTAATCCACGATGGAAAGAGGCAACAAAGTGTCATAAATGTCATGTGAGCTTACATTACTGTCTCTAGTACATGACAGCAAGGGCTGAACAGAATCTTCCACAAACACTACATCTCGAGAAACCAGAATACGTTTTATTTGCGGATGATACAACCTTTAACCTTTGCTTTCAGCACTATAACCGACAAAAATACATTTGACAGCCTTATCATCCAATTTTATGCGCTGCACTTGTGGCACCAAAGCATATGCCAAACAACCAAAAACACGCATGTGCTCAATAGAAGGCTTTCTATCATGCCATGCTTCATATGGAGTAATAGGCTGCAAAGCTTTTGTAGGACACCTGTTAAGTACATAAGTGGCACACTCGATGGCCTCAAGCCAAAAAGAATGCGGCAAAGCTTAACTTTTGACCATACATCGTGGCATTTCCGTCATTGACCTGTTTTTCCTCTCAGCAACACCATTTTGCTGAGGTGTATAAGGTACTGTACATTGGCGTTTTATCCCACGACTAGCCAGAAATTCATTAAATTCATGAGACATATACTCCCCCCCTTGATCGGAACGGAGGGTGCCCATAGTACATTTTGAGACATTTTCAACCATAGCCAGAAATTGTTTGAAGCACATAAAAACTTCGGACTTCGCCTTAAGCAGAAATACCCATGCATGCCTGGAGTAATCATCAATGAAAGTCACGAAGTACACGTAATTGCCCAAGGACAGAGTTTGCATGGGCCCACAAACATCACTATGCACAAGCTGCAACCTGCATGTGGCCCGAACTGAACCATCCTTTGGAAACTTAGAACGCTGCATTTTACCCAAAATACAGCCTTCACAAACATGTTTGACAGGTGCTTGAAGAGGCGGCAAAGAAGCAACCATATCAGATTTCTGCAAACGCAGCAAATTGGAAAAATTCAGATGACCAAAACGTGCATGCCAAAGTTTTGCAGCTAAAATAGCCCTTGAATCTGCAACAGCATTTGCAAAATTTTGTCCACACTTGTCATACAAAGTGAGCTTATACAGCCCACGGCACAAAAGCCCAGATGCAACAATTTCATCACCAAAATTGAGATCATGAACTGTACATCTGTCATCCACAAATTTGACTACAAGTCCAAGTCTAGCAAATGCGGATATAGACAAGAGATTCTTCTTGATCCCAGGTACATAAAGTGCATCAACAAGTATGAAGGAACTGCCATTAGCAGCAGTGAGCACAATCTTTCCAACTCCCTGAACTAGATAAGAGGCGTTGTTGGCACAAGTGACCGAATTCCCATGAGGGACAAACTCGAGAGAGGTAAACAATTCACGATGTGAGGTAATGTGCTTTGCAGCACCACTGTCGAAATACCACACATGTGAATCTGCAGCAACTGACAGGCATGCGTCATGGACATTAGGATTGTAAGTGCACTCTGCGCTAAAAGCCCATTCTGCATCAATATCAGCAACACAATCTCCTTTCACAGAAGACTCAACAATGGCTGCATTTGTAGTGGAACCAGCATTTGCAATGGAACCATGCTCTTTCTTCTTAGCCTCTTTGGCCTTCAACTTAGGACACGACTTGATCAAGTGATCATTAGCTTTACAATAATGGCAACGCATATTCTTTTTGCCCTTATCACCAGAATTGCAAGACGAAGTACTGCCAGCAGAAGCATTAGGAACATAATTTTTGCCACTTGCAACAGAACCATAAGAAGTGGCTGCATTACTGTTACCACCCTTTCTTTGAGAAGCAATAAAATCCTGTTCAACTGCACGCTGCCTAGTCCTGTTTTTTCTAGAAAGTGACTCTTGCAACAGCAATGCGCATAATGCATCAAACTTGACAACTTCAGGATTTCCTTGGGTCATCAGTCACCAAGTACTAGCAAAAGTCTGGAAGGAATCTGGTAAGGCATCAAGAACAGTCTGCACAAGGGAACTGTCTGAAATGACTTCACCTGTAGAAATAAGTTGCTCATTGTTATCCTTGACACTAGCAAGGAAAGTGTCCATATCATCTTCCTCATGCATAATCTTCGACTCCAGCTCTTTACGCAGTAAAGCAATTTTAGCCTCATTTCGGCTTGCATAAAGACCAGCCAAAATATCCCAAGCCTGTTTTGCAGATTTTGCTGAACGGATGTGAGGAACAATGGTGCGCTTCATAGACAACACAATTAATGCATGAGCCTGCGCATCCTTAACATCCCAACGAGCTTGTTTTGCCGTAGGCAAAACAACTCTAACAGCAGCAATCCTTGCAGCAAGACCTGCAACATTCTCAACATCACCTACATCTTCAGAACCAGGACATACATCAATGCCCTGCACAATGTTCCAGACGCCCTTTGACACAAGAACATGTTGCATCATATAAAGGTAGTTGTCCCCATCCAACCTGTCCTTAGCAGCAAACATCTTGAACACATCTGTGTTGTTGTTGTCAGCCATGGTAAATGCTGCACCTGATGTGAAAACTGCCCGAAAATAGGAGAAATGGAGCAGGAACAACACGTGCTATATAGCACAAACCGTAGAAGACTATAAGGCATTTGTTATGCAGAAAACGACACTGACAAAAATTCTATACAAAATGACGAAATAGCCTGTGCAGTACTGCCTGTAGTGGAATTGGAGGCCGAAATGAGCCCAAATCAAAAATCTGAGTAGACCAAGTTGTTCGAGCTGTCCCAAAGTATTTATCGACCTGCGAACGCTTGCCAAAGATCACTGAAATCGGAGAAAGTGAGGAGGCGTGTGTTGGAGCAACTGGCGACTAAGCCCAAGAGGACGTGACCTGCTCTGATACGAATTGTTGGAATTAGGGTTGCAGAGAAACACACACAGCTTGGAGAAGATGAAGGAAGCCCAAGGCACACAATAGAGAGTGTGTTACTTAGTGTGCAATGGAAAGATAGATAGCCCTAGAGTGATGGGCGTATATACAATGCACGAGGGAAAAAACCTCCTAAAGAGGGAAAAAATTCCTTTGCGGTCCTAGTGTGTTCACACACATCACTACCACATGTATATGGCAACATGTTGTAGTTGAGATATCTCCAACTGTGATGATTATATGCTAACTATATATGGTCATACAACTTGTAAAGTGTTTGGATAAGAGTACTTGATGTTACGATTGTGTTGCCTCTTTTGGGAACTCTTTGGCCAGACATGGCTGGTTTTGCACCTTACTAACATCATTGATCTTTACTTATTCAATATTCTCATCATTCTTACAGAATAGAGAATAAGGACTTGCAGGGTTGCTACCATAGTGAGCTTCACCCACATTGCCATGTTGTCTCCTCTCTATCTCTTCTCTGTCGGCTCACTTTGCCATCAAGTGGTATTAGAGCTTTGGTAAGCTTGGTTGTTGGGAGCGCTTGGAGACGTTTTCATCGCAAGGTCAAAGCTTCAGTCAAAGATCACTTAGTAAAATTTGAGAATTTTGGGATGCACTATGCGGTGATGTGGATTAGCGAAATAGCTCAACAAATTGAGGTACTTTCTCCACACAGTAAAGGGGGAAGATTGAAATCCCATTATGTAGGCATTAATGTATATATTGCCAATATAAAAAAGAAACAATCAATTAAGATTGAATTTTGTGGCTAATTAAGGTTAAAGCTCACCATTGAGTAGTAGTATTAAGAAGTTCATTTATCTCAAAGATTGTGCTTGCAATTGAGGTTGAGTCATTGTGTTCAAAGAAAGTAGGTAATTTATGTAGGTTGATTTTGCTACTAGTGGCTACGGTAGTGTTGGCATCCAACAAGTTGATAATCAATTTTATAACATTGAAATTTTCATAAAAGGTAGGCAGAAGCATTCTCTGCCCCAAGGTCTTTGTGGAAACGGAACTTGCAACTCCATGAGTGTTTTTTTGGTAGTGATACCACTAGTGGGCATGTTGGGAAATTGAGAAATTGTGCATTCCAGTAGTGCTAGGAATTAACTTGGTATCCAATGTGCTTTGTGTGTGTATGGCTAGTCAAAGAGAAGTGTTGTGGTTCATTTGAGGTAATTGAGTCCACACTAGTGCAAAGTTTGAGTGTCAAAGTCTTGCTGTTGTGACCATGTATGCCTATTGTGCTGATTACAAAGTCACACAAAGTGCTTGTCATGACCTTCTTTGATCTTGAAAGTGTGACAAGTGTGCTAAAAGTAGGCTAGCAAGTGTTGTGACCATGTATGCCTCTTGTGCTGATTACAAAATCACATGTCACCAAGACCTAAGGTATGTAACAGTCAGGTGGAGGTTTCAGTAAGGGAACCAAGACGACTTTCATTTATGTGGATTTCTTAATCCATGTATGACTTTATTTTATAGGATTTTATGGATGGATTTTTGAAAATTAAAAATTTGATGGAAAGCCAATGGTTGTTGCTAGTTTTGATCATGAGTACAAGGGTATGGTTCCTAGGCACTTTACTCAGCTAAATGTAGTCAGAAATGGTCATGGTTAACCCATTGTCGGCAAAATAGATTTGACGGACTTTCAAGGGTCAATGCAAGCAGTATTGGCCAACTCAAGTATGATTTGCTTGTGTAATTACTATAGATATTTTATGCTTCCAGCATGAAATCCGACTCGACAAGGTCAATCAGTGAGATACATTGGTCATGTTTTAATTAGGGAACACGGATCTGTACAAGGATGCTCACAAACTTGGCTTGTGTATTAAGTTGTTCAGTATCTCTTTGATATGTCCTCTTTGTGCTAATGTCAGCTTGACAAGTAAATGTTGCTTTGATCAAGCAGAGTTTTGCAATTAGAGAAAGTTTGATAGTTACTTTTATGAGCTATTTATTGTCACAATATTGGACAATCTAAGGATTTTGAATAAGATATGCTTCGGCAAGACCGATTCTCTATGAAAGCTAGACAATGTCAATTATCTTTTGCTTAGACATTTGTGTGTCAACCAGAGCACTTGTTAGCTATATGAGCACTCTGGCTACATTCAGTCTCATCTTTTCAATGAACTTATGCAAAGCAAGGCTTCACTTTAAGGCATCTTGTCTAGAAGCTTCCAAAGTTTGGAATATGCTATTGGCAAACAAACTTGGAAAAATGGATACCTAATGTTCTGGAGGTCAGTGTGAACCAAGCCACAAGGGTCATACAAGGTACAATTGACAACTCTAAATCTCTCAGTTTACATGTCTATGAGCCACCTTCAAGTCCAAGGATGACAAATGCATACTAAAATTTACTCTCAAACGAGCAACTTCTTTTGAATTTCAAGATCACGGGCCATGGAGGGGCGACAAGGTTAGCCAATTTCAAGTTCTTCTTTTGTGTTTAACCTTTAAATTGGACATGAATTTTTGGCTGTTCAAAGCAAGTGCTTTGACAGTTTTTTGAGAAGAAAGGTTTTTTTTTATCATGCCAGAGTACTATCCATTGGTTAAGATCAAGGATAATGGCACACTAATTTGGAAAATTGGCAATAACACGATATAAGCTCACGATTCCATTTGGCAACAATAAACGGTGATGTATCCATGCCATTACAAATCATGCAAGGCACTTATGGCACGGCTCCAACTGGCGAGACCGTCGTTAAAGCCAAGGGCTTGTCACTCTCTTTTTCGGCCTGCCCGGTCTTACCCTAGGCCTGACATTACTCCCCCCTTGGAGAAGCATTTTTGTCCTCAAAAACAAAAGTGATGATATCTTTATAAGAACACTAATGTTTTCCACAGTGGCATCCTTCAGGATTTAGCTGTCCATTTGACTGAAACGCGATTCATTAGGAGGTTCAATGAAATAAAGAAGAACATCTTCATTTTCCACATTGTTGTCCCTTTGTAATCGTTATATGTAACAGGTGTATATCCAACATAGTGTGCAAACTCTATTTATAACTCACTAGAGTATGCTAAACGAGTTACCACAACTAAGAGATATCTAAACGAATACCTCTTCTCAATTTCCATGAAAGTAACATGCTAACATAACTCGCTAGCAAAAATAAATTCCTTGACTTGTTATCAATCTTCATCAATAAACAACCCCATCATAATTGATGATCAAGGTTAAGAGTCTAATCTAAACATGAAGGGACTAAACTTAGTTGCAACATGCTTTGCCTCATGGTAGGCAAACTCCAACGAGAGAGATAACCTTCCCAATTGGATTGCTTGGTCCTCTACGTGCTTAGCATATCCTTTAGCACAAAATTAACACTTGTAATCTACCTATCTTCTCTGGATGATTGGCAACACTGATATGTGTATCTCCACCATTTACAGACAATCCTCCAAAATGACTAGTAAACAGGGATTACAACTCTTTCCAACATTGCTGAGTAATCAACAATGTTAGGAACAACCATCTTGGTTAACTTTAGTCAACTAATCTAAATGCACCCACCAAACCAAGCCATGACCTCTATTGGTGATTAATAGATCCACAATTAATATAGAGATATTGCATATATAGTGCGAAATGCTTTAGAAGCTACAAATATCATGAATGTGCATGCCGCTCCAAACTAGACTTTGCTAAACCCATAACACTAGTGTGCATACATTTAGCAAAAACACACCCAAACCTCCATATTCATGACCATACTTGCCAATGCTTATCGCTAACATTATGCTTACAGCCCACAAGGAAAGAACTAAATACTTTCCACGTGAAAGCCATCCTTACATATTTGTACCATAATAGAATGTGAAAATCAATCACATTCAGGTACCAAATGAAACATGTTCATAAATAGAACATAACTACATGCATAAACAACCATCTGTTAAAGTTATTTAGCAATACTTGTAACCTTAACAAGTCTTATTATGTATCCGACAATTTTTTGCCACTGAAATTATTCTTATTAAATGTGCTCAGGTGGTTTATAACAAATGGATTCAATAAGCACTTAGGGACTTTGTTGCAACACATAATGAAATAATAGGCATGAGTATCAATCCCAGAGACTCATATTCTCCACATGTGGAATATGTTTCATATAAGTAAGTCTCGAAAAAAATGACATCCATCAAGTACGAGATGTACTTGTGTGTGGAGGTAATCGTAAACACTCACCAACATGAGTGAGAGGAATCCTCATAAACCTTGCTCCACCCTGGCTAAACTAAATCCATGAGTTCCTAGATCATGTTTCTCTACTTGTGACAACATGAGCGAAACAAAACCCTACCATGTAGGTCCATAATTGCATAAGGCAAAAATGTATCTGGGATACTACGACCCAAAATTCCTTTCTCCTACAAAAGCATCAAAGCTTATACATCCTACTTGGAAATCAATCAAAGCATATTTAAAAATGAAATAAAACTAAATCAGATGTGTACTTGGAGGTTGAACATAGTGTTCACTTACCCGTAGTCAAATGCACATGACCAAATCCCACTTGAAAAGGCCTAGTAACACTAATTGAAAGATGAGTGAAAATCAAGTGGTACTACATTGGTAGCCCTAAGTGTTTCCCTTTGCAATCCAAACCCCTTGGTTAGACTCTATATAAAAACTTTTCAAACTAGTAGTCAATGGTGACCAACACAGCCTATCATGTCTAATAGTGATGGGAATCAACTTGAGAAGTTAAACCTATCCACTATCCCTTGGCAGATTGGAGACTTCTTTTCTTGAAAGCACAACTGTGATAAGATCAAACCGTGACCCTCAAACACCAATGGAGTGATTGTGTATTATCTGTGTCATACCCCCTGAAAATACCACTCCTAGAGGCATGATCAGTGTTGTAACTAAGCAACAAATCTTCTCAAGTTGGAATCTTTTTCACAACTGAATCATGAAAGGATCTTATCTCTCCATGAACAAAAGAGAAAGATGTAGAACATGCTTAAGAAGGTAGTCATACTAAATTTTCTTGGGTTTGAGGCCCACTTAGTCTATTCATTTCGGATTCATGTCAACTTACTTGCTTGATAGAGAGGCCATGCCTACTTGCTATCCACCTAAAGCATCATCTATATTGGCTACATCTTGTGCATAGAGCCAATGATGTAAATTGCCTACCACTATAGATATATAAAATGGTCACAATTTTTCCTGAACAGAGTAGTTGATAGTATAGCAAAAGCGTAAACAATGATTTAGTGGAAAGAATCTTGCCGTACTCGCATGCCATGCATGCAAGACATACATGCAA
Source organism: Adiantum capillus-veneris (assembly GCF_014529385.1). Lineage (NCBI taxonomy): Eukaryota > Viridiplantae > Streptophyta > Polypodiopsida > Polypodiales > Pteridaceae > Adiantum > Adiantum capillus-veneris. The sequence continues at coordinate 124,701,710 of NC_140957.1, forward strand.
TAAAAGGGGTCCTATAAATAGCAGGTCCAAGGGCCCATATAGGGCATGGTTAGGTGGTTATTTGCATGTGCCAGTCCCCTCTGTCTTAGACAAATGGCTCCCAGCACCTACCTTGAACACTAGGCCAAAATGTCTATTTCTCCTTGTGTAGGCACAAAGTGACACATCATCCACACCCTTTGAATCTGCACATCCTTCGATACGTGGCAACCTCATGGTATCCTCTTACATCCACAACATCCTTTGTCATCCCATAGCCTCCTCCAGGATCATATGGGCAACTTAGAAACTCGCTATGTACTGGACACATGCATCTCAATCCTAAAGAACCACCTAAATCAAACTCCATCAAGATAGGTTGCCATTTTTCATGAGCAACATCACTTCCTTCAGACCCTATAGAACCCTTAGAGCCACTTTGAAACTCACTTCATCCTCTTTGAAACTCTTTGCACCTTTTAAAACCTCTCAGATTGTAGGGCATCATAAAAATACTTATGTTCTTAAACACATCTTTTCATCCTCAAAAAACCATATAGGTCTTTTATACGACTCCTTCAACTCTATCCTCAATAGAATAGATTCACCCACTCTAGCTTCCCAGCCCGCATTAGGTATCCCTACTTCATCTTGTACTTGGACAACATTTTGAAAAACATATTTATTTGGCCCAAAATCTTGTAGAACCTCATCCAAAATCTGCATAAAATCTATATCATCTTCTTCCTGCCATCCTAAATCACATCTCTCATCAAATTGAGAGAAAGCCCTATTATTGATAGCTTGAAACCCTTCCAAAGATTTGTCGAAAGGACTCATAAGCTCTACATCATATTTCTCTAAAGAACTATCCCCATCATACAAAGAAACCTAAGGGATAGTTCTTTAGACCAAGCTTACCTTATGCGATTTTAGTTTAACTTCCTTATTATATACTCTTACTTGACGTTTGGATAGGCCCATGGGCTACACATTGTCTATGTCTCTATGTATTTGTCATTTTAGTTCAAAGCGTATTCTTAAGAGGCCATATTCACTACCTCCTAAAATTGTCAATCTTTGGTTTGGTTCTTATTTTTGAAGCACCGACAAAATGACTACATGAGCAAGCTAGAATATTCAAAGTCCCTTTTTAATATTGTTGATTAGCAAAGGCATTACAAGATCTTATAAGGCTTTTAGCATAAAAAATAGTAACATAAACCTCTCTTCAATCCTCTCACCTTCTTTCAAATACCTCCGCATCATAACAATCAACATACTTTAAAAAAAGAACATTTATTTCTCTTTCCATATCATCAACATTCTTCAATTTGTTGGTAATAGAAGATTGCAAATCATCTCGCACTCCCTCTGACTAAACACTTTTATCAACATTGTCTCCATTGATTAAATTGAAAACAAAAACATAATGTGTATCCCATAACTTTGGCTTTGGGGCATAGGCTTGGAATCCTCTTGTTACTTCAAGTCATCACCATGTATATCCTTCCAATCTATACTATGTAGATGCTCATAAATGTTCTTGTAATTACCCTATAACACAAATCTACTTATAAATCTACTTGCAATTACCCTATAATACAACACCTAAATTCCATTCATGCCACATATATTGTTCCTATACCTGCTGACAACCCAAATTCTTAGAATCCTATATAATATGAAATTCATGGAAAGCAACTTTATTTGGACCTTCACATAGACTATAAACATCATCCACATCATAGACCACCTTTGAATAGGTTTCTTACCCTTCTGTTCTATCATTTGATTCCACCTTAACCCATAACACCCTAAATATTTTCTTATCTTCACTTTGATAATCTTGAAGCTTCACGATTCATCCCCAAACCCCAAACCTCCTGTAAATAATCTTGATCTGTCATTCTTGCAAACAGAGTTTCAACCATGTCTTCATCGCTGGTCAACAATTGCTTGTCATCTTGAAAAAGAAATACATTTAGAACAACTTCAAAATTTGCTTCATCCATATTTGAAAACTTGGCATCTGCAACAATTCTTGAATCCTTGCATTCTATATGGAATCTCTATCCCTAGGAACATATTGTTCTATCTCTACATCTAGAGAGTCTGAACCTTCCTCTATGATGACGTTTGCAAAGTCATTCCAATCGCTAGCAAATTCCATTGCAAACTCCTAAATTCATTCATCTCAACTCACTAGTTGTTCAAAAGCCACAATCATCCTATCTTTGGGAACCCCTCAAAGCTTCATCCCTACTTCTTGAAACGCAATGTATCCTTCAAGATTGTATATGTCAAAGAAGTTCTTCTCTCTAGCACTGCACCTAGTGCTTGTTCAACTGCATCATCGATTTCTTTTTGCTTTATTGCTTGGCTTTTTGCTCTAGTTAAAATTCTTTGCATCATCTCAACCATGTCGTATTTTCCTTGCTACTGAAGAAAAAAGATAGATCCATACATCATCAGAGCATCCTTGCCTCTTGTAGATCAAGAATATCTTTGCCAGATCCGTGTTCTAACTGTTATTAAACCATAGATTTTGTGGACTAAGATGTGATTAAACCATTTTTGACCTTAGACTTCATTACAAACAAGAACATCTTACAACCTGAAAGTGGTTTGATAAAAAGACTTCATGGGGATAAATGGGTAAAACACTTGGATCAAAATAGGTGATGGCCTTCTGCAAACTTCTCTAGATTATGAAGAAAAGTTAAAAAAGAGAATATTTGCAATGATTCATTTGCTTGGGCCTCCAACATTCTTTATTACGTTGCCTGCAGGAGAGTGTCAGTCAGAAAACATTTTGGGTAGTCTAGAGAAAATAACTAATGTAGCATGAGCCTTGGATGAGACAGAGAGCGTCCATGTTTGATGGCTTTTGCAAGCGAATCTTGTGACAATGGTGAGGTACTACTTGTACATGTTTCAGAAGCTCAAGCAAGTGAGAGTTAGGTCTTCAAGCGAACTCAACGAAGCAAGCTTTGGAGCGAGTTTTTTTTGGTTTTGAGGACCGCCATCCCTACCTCCCCTTCCTCCTCTCGCCGCCCATGTGCTTCCTCCTCTTCCCTTGATCCTCCTCCTCCAACATCCTCCCTCTCCTCCACCTCCTCTCTCCATTTACTCCTCTACCTGCCCTCACTTCCTCCATCTTGTCCTCCAGCAACCCCCTCCCTTCCTCAAGGTCCTCCACTCCCTTCTTCCTCTCTCTTTTCCTATCACTCTATACCCATGCCCCCCACCCCTCTCTCTCTCTCTCTCTCTCTCTCTCTCTCTCTCTCTCTCTCTCTCTCTCTCTCTCTCGTTGGAATTAGGGTTGCAGAGAAACACGCACAGCTTGGAGAAGACGAAGGAAGCTCTAGGCACACAATAGAGAGTGTGTTACTTAGTGTGCAATGGAAAGATAGATCGCCCTAGAGTGATGGGCGTATATACAATGCACGGGGGAAAAACCTCCTAAAGAGGGAAAAAATGCCCCGGCGGTCCTAGTGTGTTCAAATAAATAACCTCAGATAAATAGTTCAAATACTTATCTTCATTAAAAGTAACCAATTTTGAGTATAAATTAGAGGAAGGAAATTAGTAAATGAATTTATTTAGTTACCAAATAAATACTTGAGGTCCAAAATCACTATTGAAAGTTGGGACAATTACCTCAGCATAAATGGTTGGTATAACAAATTACTATCAACAAAATTTTACCTAAATTAGACCATAAGTATAGAAGGGAAAGATTATAAATCAAATTTATGAACATATCAAATTTATGAAAATTCCTAAAGATAGAACATATCAAATTACATTTTAGGGTGAGTAATCCATTAGCCGATAGGAATTATAATTTACTAAGGTTAAATATAAAATATTCATGGAATATAGACTAAGGAAAAACCTAGTTAAATGGCTTCCCTAATTAAATGGTAATTATGGGAAATTACTTATAGTACAAGGAAGTCACAGGAGGAATATCTCATCCAATTAACTATCAAGGATACCTACTTACTCCAAAAATCCTTATTTTTGGGTAAAAAAGAGAAAAAAGAGATTATTCAATTAAATTTCTAATCGATTAAGTCTTTTTATAAGGCTGCCGATATGGCTCCAAAGAGAACCAGAGGAAATCCTCTTACCGAGGAAGAGGATATTAGCAACAAAAGAAATAAAGCCACTAATGACCATGAGGCTGGGCCTAGCCATAGGCCGACGGAGGAGAGTTTGCAGCAGGCTCTAACCCAACAGCACATGGACGAGCAGTCCCAGGTGGATTTCTATTTTGTTCACTTAAAATCTTTTAAAGTTCATTTTTAAGTTAGCATTGTATACGTAAGGTTAGGAAGGATAAATTGGTTGTAAATGGAAGGTAACTTTCACGAAACCAACGAGCAATGATTGTAAATAGGAAAGAAATGATTGGGTTATGACTGATTGACCTAGGAAAGAAATGTTTGACCATCCTTAAGACAACTTGTTTTAAGACACCTCTAATTCCTTGGAAATATTTTACTCCAGGTAATGAGTAATGATAGCGATTTCGCCATGGATAAGTCGGTTTTCTCAGCGCGCGTGGAGTCTTTACCCCGTTCCTGTTTGTGTTTGGGGATATTACTTAAGATTTTAAGTTTATCGTAGAGGAACCGCCCGGTTGTATGGGCAACCGGTTGGCGTATGGGCGCCCGGACTTTGGGTGATGGCTTTTTCCACCCCGGCTTTTATAAATAAGGAATGGGTGGCGTTTTTTTTCACCCCTGTATAGGTGGTCTTGAGACAAGCTGGTACTGGTCAGAGATACTTCAGAATGACAGTACCTTGTCTTAAGTCTAAAGAAGTTTGTTTGCTGAAAGAATGTTTTCAATACTGTTTTCAAAGGTTGTCTTAATGAAATTCAGTTGTGAAAGTTAAAAGGAATCATTGTTTTAATTGTGAAAAGAATGTGGTAGTAATTAAACAACATAGAAATCATGTGTGAGTGCGGGGTGGTAAGTGGGGATTGACTAAGGTTGTCAATCATGGATGGGTGGACCTGATTAGTCAGGTAACTATCCATTCCCGCGCACTAAAACGTTTAGAAGCTTCTTCACTTGGAAGAGGAATCCACGAACGGCTGTGCCCTCACATATGTTGGGGGAAAAAAAGTGTTGGCTAAGGAAACCATAATCTGAATGATGAAGTTATAGGGCCGGTATAAAAAAATAAAAAAATAGTGGTCCCGTTTCCACTACAAGACAGGACTAGGTCTCTTTCTAGGGCTATAAATCCAAACCACTGTCAATGGTAAGGGTGAATTCCTTGGAATTTTTCTTATTTAAGGACTCTGACTTTAGTAGGCCTAGAGACCTGTCAATGGTCCCATCCCGTTTTTGGTGTCGGCGGGTTTGGGGACCTTACAAGTGGTATCAAAGCATAGTTTAATAAGGTCCTGACCTTAGGAGGGTAAAAATTGAAAAAAATAGGCACAAGTTATATTGCATTTTCAATTATGGTATATTGTGAAATGAGAATTTCCCTATCAATACAGGAAAATATCCGTCAAGCTTACCGAAAGTTTGTGATTTTCAACATCATGTTCGAGGCTGCTTGCAGCTCCAATAACTTTTCATTTTGCAAGAGCATCATGCAATTATTAGATGTAACGTTTTCCCCTCCTCCTACATGGGGAATCAGCTGGTCACAGTTTGGCGGAATTTTTTAGATTGATGCGGGACATGTAGAAGGGTTGGCACTCAATCTGAAAAGACTCAAGTGGGCAGAAACACTTTAGACCATCGAAGTTTTCTTTTTCAGTGGGACTGAAGATCCAGATTAGACCATTATTATAGATGGGGTAGATGTATCACAAAATCAATAGGTATATGATCAGGTAGCCAAAGTAATATACACAGGTAGGATCAGACCCATGAGGGTAGGCCCAAAATTTAGGGGACCAAAAGATGTCATATTTTTTGATCCCCTGTCAGACCCACCAGTGGTCTCGGGGGGTTCACTATGTGTAAAATTACTATATCACGTGCGTTCAAGACGTGTTTGTAAAACCCCTTATCTGTGAATTTTGTTAAGAATATAATGTACCCTTTTCTTTTAAAATCTGTAAGTTTTTTTCAAATTACCATATCACGTGCATTCAAGACGTGTTTGTAAAACCCCTTATCTGTGAATTTTGTTAAGAATATAATGTACCCTTTTCTTTTAAAATCTGTAAGTTTTTTTCAAATTTGAAAAAATAATGCCCTTTTGTATATATATTTTTGTAATTTTCAAGAACTTTAAATACCCTTCTGTTGAACTCACGTATGGTGGTGGGGCATCATCATCATCATCATCATCATTTGTATGCCTTTCTTCTTGGTCATTCTCCTCCTTATCAGCTCCATCCTCCTTGTCTTCATCTTCCTTGTCTTCTTCTACCTCATCACATCTTCTAATTGCATGAAGTTACAACAAAAACACACTCATTGCTTTGCATTTGGTTTCTTCCTCTTCCTAAATGAATCAAGAGGTATATCCATGTTGGGACTTCCACCTAAGTTCTTGGGAGTCGATTTCTTGCGCTTTGGTGTTGTCTTCTTTCCCGCTGGAGGGGGTGTTGCTTTCACCGCATTTGCAACTGCCTCATCTGATGCATCATCTCTAGTGTCCACACTTGGTGATTCTTTGGAACTCAACGGAGAACACATCAGCCTTCTTGGAGTTAGTTGTTGCCTAGGTGATTTGGCTGCAGAAGACTTTGCCATCAAGATGTCTTCAACTACTCCACGTACTGCATCCCCTATGACAGACTCCGCTTCAAGGGCTGGCCGTATCCCTGGGGTAGACTCCGCTTCAAGGGCTGGCTGCATCCCTGGGATAATCAGGCCATTCTTCCTTGGAGAATGAACAAGGAGTTGAATTCCACCCGCTTCATTTTGAGCATTGTTTCAGCCCGTTTTGCAGCTCTCAGTGCTTCATTTCGTTGATTCTTGATGATCATTATCTCAGATTCAGCCTTAGATAGCTTCTTGTTTAATAACTCATTAACCCTTTCTGAATGAGCTTCCAGTACCCTGTGTTGTATGCTCTGCTCTTCTCGGGCTTTTGGAGCTTTTGAATATGATCTTCAGCCTCCTTCAAGTCAGCTTTAAGCTTTTTCACTTCATCTTCTGACCCAGCAGCCTCCACCAGTTGCCCCATACAACTGACAATGGTATTCCAAGAAGACTATATGAGAACTGAACATCTGTCTTTACCTGTAGCTGGATCAGAATCAGTAGGCTCATATATTGTCAATGGAGCCATGTAAGGTAAAGTTGCATAGTCAGCTTTGCGTAGCAGAAGATGCCCTTTCAATTGATGGGTCTGCATTTGCTGCAACTTGTCCTATTTCACTAGGTGCAAAATGTGTTCAGTATTTGGAGTAGAAACTCCCCCTGGCAGAGTCGAAGAAGCTGGACCTTTGCCTTTGTCCATGTGGCTCTTGCCTTTGTCCACTGACTGGTCTGCTATCTTCTCAGAAGTTGTTGCCTTGGCCTGATCTTTTCCAGAACCAGTAGCAATTGCACTTTGTCCTACTAACTAGCTAGGCACAGTCTTCTGAGCAGGTTGCTTCTCTGTCTGGCTCACTATAGCTTTCTCAATATTCACTGTCTTGACTTGGCTTTCTATCTGCCTCAAAAAATCACTTCTCTTTGTCAGTGTAGTCTTTGGCTTCTTTGAACTGCCATCCTGTTCTTCAGTTGCTTTCCTTTTCAGGTATGTTGAAGTAGTCTGACTGTCCGTTGCTTCGTCGTCTGAGGACATTTGAGGACAACTCAATGTTCTTGGGCTCAGAAACCGGCTTCTCACTCCAAGCCTTTTTTACCTGCTCATGAACATCTGTAGCAGTGGCCCAATACAGAAATTGTCAAACATACCAAGCTTTAAAAACATTCTGAGATTTTAGCTTGGCAGTTTGCTAGAGCACATTGTGTGACAGGATTTGACAAAGGTTAATAGGAACCTTTGGATCCAATATCTTGGCCAATAGAATAGCAAAAAGTTTCTCGGATACATACGTTGGGTTGTTCTTAAGGCTTACTGCTTCGGCTACAAACCTGTAAGCAGTGGAAGCTTCTAGTCCGGCTACTGGAACACCTTGACCACTTGCCTTGTGCTTACGTTTAGCCGCTTCATCCTCCTTCAAGGCTATACTTATCTGTTGTGGAGTTGCCACAGATGGTTTGGGCTCATTAGGCACTGTGAATGCAAAAGCTATGGTCTCTGATGTCACCAACACCTTTCTACCATTTACCATGGCACTGCCATCTTCAGCGTCGAAAGAATCAAGAACTTGCTTGATGATGTCTGTGTCAAAAGCAATCCTTGTAGCTTGCAACACAACTCGGAGATCCCATAGTTGTAGCAGAGTCATTGCTTGGTCAGTGAATACATAACGCTGGATTTTACTGTATGGTATGATGGGAAGGCTTGCCTTTGCAGCAGAAACTATGGCTTGGGTTTCCTCAAGAGACTCCTGCATCTTCTCGGAGCATTTCCTTCTACCCATACACTGTGAAGACGATGAAACAGGCGAAGGAGAAGAAGAATTACTTGACGTTTCAAAGCCGTACCCTGGTGTCGCTGGCAAGGCTAGCTGACAGTTAACTGTCTCTTCAGAGGTCGAGGTTTGCGGCTGTAGCGAAGAAACCTCGGAGCTTGGCGATGGTGAATGGTTAACAGGAGGAAAGCGTCACGCACGGGATTTGTGAGAAAAAATGCCAACTCTCCTGACTGGTATACGTGTTCGCCCCATAAAAGCTCCACCACTCGCCATTCCTAGACTAGTGTGCATCGCTGCTGTTTTGGCAAACATGCATAGGACAAGACTGCGACCCATCCTTAAAATGATTACTATTGGTGTGCCATCTGATCGTTGGGCGCTTAAAAAATGAAAAGCGTGTCTCCCCTGATACTAGACTAGTGTCCAATCTAGCTCAATCATACTGATACAGATTCTAAGATCAGTTTGGTCTGGTTCTACTAGTACTGTTACCATATACATGTGGTAGTGATGTGTGTGAACACACTAGGACCGCCGGGGCATTTTTTCCCTCTTTAGGAGGTTTTTTCTCCCGTGCATTGTATATACGCCCATCACTCTAGGGCTATCTATCTTTCCATTGCACACTAAGTAACACACTCTCTATTGTGTGCCTTGAGCTTCCTTTGTCTTCTCCAAGCTGTGTGTGTTTCTCTGCAACCCTAATTCCAACAATTGGTATCAGAGTAGGTCATGTCCTCCCGGGCTTAGTCGCCAGCTGCTCTAGCACACGCCTGCTCACTTTCTCAAATTTCAGTGAGCTTTGGCAGGCGTTCGCAGGTTGACAAAAATTTTGGGCGAGGTCGAAGAGCTCGGTCTGCTCAGAATTTTGATTTGGGCTCATTTCGGCCTCCGTTTCCACTACAAGCAGTATTGCACAGGCTATTTCGTCATTTTGTGCAGAATTTTTGTCAGTGCCGTTTTCAGCATAACAGTTGCCTTATAGTCTTCTACGGTTTGTGCTATATAGCACAGGTTGTTCCCGCTCCGTTTCTCCTATTTTCGGGCAGTTTTCACATCAGGTGCAGCATTTACCATGGCTGACAACAACAACACAGATGTGTTCAAGATGTTTGCTGCTGAGGACAGGTTGGATGGGGACAACTACCCTATGTGGGCTTATATGATGCAACATGTTCTTGTGTCAAAGGGTGTCTGGAACATTGAGCAGGGCATTGATGCACGTCCTGGTTCTGAGGATGTAGGCGATGTTGAGGATGTTGCAGGTCTTGTTGCAAGGATTGCAGCTGTTAGAGTTGTTTTTCCTACGGCAGAACAAGCTCCTTGGGATGTTAAGGATGCGCAGGCTCATGCATTGATTGCGTTGTCTGTGAAGCGCACCATTGTTCCTCACATCCGTTCAACAAAATCTGCAAAACAGGCTTGGGATATTCTAGCAGGTCTTTATGCAAGCCGCAATGAGGCTAAAATTGCTTTGCTGCGTAAAGAGCTGGAGTCGAAGATTATGCATGAGGAAGATGATATGGACACTTTCCTTGCTAGTGTCAAGGATATCAATGAGCAGCTTATTTCTGCAGGTAAAGTCATTTTAGACAGTTCCCTTGTGCAGACTGTTCTTGATGCCTTACCAGATTCCTAACAGACTTTTGCTAGTACTTGGAGACTGATGACCCAAGGAAATTCTGAAGTTGTCAAGTTTGATGCATTACGCACATTGCTGTTGCAAGAGTCACTTTCTAGAAAAAACAGGACTAGGCAACGTGCAGTTGAACAGGCTTTTATTGCTTCTCAAACAAAGGGTGGTAACAGTAATGCAACCACTTCTTATGGTTCTGTTGCGAGTGGCAAAAATTATGTTCCTAATGCTTTTGCTGGCCGTACTTCGTCTTGCAATTCTGGTGATAAGGGCAAAAAGAAGATGCGTTGCCATTATTGTAAAGCCAATGATCACTTGATCAAGTCGTGTCCTAAGTTGAAGGCCAAAGAGGCTAAGAAGAAAGAGGGTGGTTCCACTGCAAATGCTGGTTCCACTACAAATGCAGCCATTGTTGAGTCTTCTATGAAAGGAGACTGTGTTGCTGATGTTGATGCAGAATGGGCTTTTAGCGCAGAGTGCACTTACAATCCTGCTGTCCATGATGCATGCTTGTCAGTTGCTGCAGATTCACATGTGTGGTATTTCGACAGTGGTGCTACAAAGCACATTACCTCACATCGTGAATTGTTTACCTCTCTCGAGTCTGTCCCTCATGGGAATTCAGTCACTTGTGCCAACAATGCCTCTTATCCAGTTCAGGGAGTTGGAAATATTGTGCTCACTGCTGCTAATGGCAGTTCCTTCACACTTGTTGATGCACTTTATGTACCTGGGATCAAGAAGAATCTCTTGTCTGTATGCGCACTTGCTAGACTTGGACTTGTAGTCAAATTTGTGGATGACAGATGTACAGTTCGTGATCTCAGTTTTGGTGATGAAATTGTTGCATCTGGGCTTTTGTGCCGTGGGCTGTATAAGCTCACTTTGTATGACAAGTGTGGACAAAACTTTGCAAATGCTGTTGCAGATTCAAGGGCTATTTCAGATGCAAAACTTTGGCATGCACGTTTTGGTCATCTGAATTTTGCCAGTTTGCTGCGTTTGCAGAAATCTGATATGGTTGCTTCTTTGCCACCTCTTGAAGCACCTGTCAAACATGTTTGTGAAGGCTGTATTTTGGGTAAGATGCAGCGTTCTAAATTTCCAAAGGATGGTTCAGTTCGGGCCACATGCAGGTTGCAGCTTGTGCATAGTGATCTTTGTGGGCCCATGCAAATTCCGTCCTTGGGCAATTACCTTTACTTCGTGACTTTCATTGATGATTACTCCACGCATGCATGGGTATTTCCGCTTAAAGCGAAGTCCGAAGTTGTTATGTGCTTCAAACAATTTCTGGCTATGGCTGAAAATGTCTCGAAATGTACTATGGGCACCCTCCGTTCCGATCGAGGGGGGGAGTATATGTCTCATGAATTTAATGCATTTCTGGCTAGTCGTGGGATAAAACACCAATGTACAGTGCCTTATACGCCTCAGCAAAATTGTGTTGCTGAGAGGAAAAACAGGTCATTGACGGAAATGGCACGATGTATGGTCAAAAGTCAAGCTTTACCGCATTCTTTTTGGCTTGAGGCCATCATGTGTGCCACTTATGTACTTAATAGGTCTCCTACGAAAGCTTTGCAGTCTATTACTCCATATGAAGCATGGCATGATAGAAAGCCTTCTATTGAGCACATGCGTGTTTTTGGCTGTTTGGCATATGCTTTGGTGCCACAAGTGCAACGCAGAAAATTGGATGATAAGGCTGTCAAATGTATTTTTGTTGGTTACAGTGCTGAAAGCAAAGGTTACAGGTTGTATCATCCGCAAACAAAACGTATTCTGGTTTCACGGGATGTAGTGTTCGTGGAAGATTCTGTTCAGCCCTTGCTGTCATGTACTAGAGACAGTAATGTAAGCTCACAGGACATTTATGACACTTTGTTGCCTCTTTTCAGTGGTGGAAATACGAATGTAAGTTCCAATGAGGCAAATGTACAGCCTATGGGGGTTTCTGAAAATGTCGTAGATCAGCCTATTACTGATGCAGATGTACATGATGTACTTGATGAGGAAAGGGCTGAAAATGAGCAGGCTAGAGGTATGCCAAAATGGCTGGTGCACACTTTGCGTGACAGTAAATTGGATGCACCTTTGTCTAGTCGTACTCGTTCAGGCTCTCGCCATGCATCTTATGCATCAGATTGTTATGCTTTGGCTGTGTCTAGTTTACATGATGTTGAGGAGCCTCTGTCTTTTGATGAAGCACAAAATTCAAAAAATTGGATGGCTGCCATGCAATCAGAATATGATGCACTTATAGAAAATGACACATGGACTTTATGTGATTTGCCTCCTGGCAAAAAGGCCATTGGTACGAAGTGGGTTTACAAGTTGAAACGCAAGCGGGATGGTGAGATCGATTGCCATAAGGCTCGACTTGTTGCAAAGGGTTATGCACAACAAAAGGCATAGATTATGAAGAGACTTTTGCTCCCACTTGTCGTATGACTACTGTGCGTTTTCTATGTGCATTGGCAGCTCATTTTGGCTGGGATGTACATCAATCAGACATTGTTACTGCTTTCTTGAATGGTGACATATTTGAGGAAGTTTATGTAACGTAGCCTCGCGGTTTTGTCATAAAAGGACAAGATGACAAAGTGTGCAGATGTAAGAAGGCTTTGTATGGGTTGAAGCAATCTCCTCGTGCTTGGTATGAGAAAGCTGACACTCATTTGGTCAAACGAGGCTTTCGTAACAGTCCAACAGAAAGCACATTATATGTAAAGCGTGAGGATGATGTATTTCTCATTGTGGTTCTTTATGTTGATGATTTGCTGATCACTGGACCAAATGAGAGACATATTGCTGAATTTAAGGCTGATTTGAATGCTACTTTCAAGATGAAAGATTTGGGGCTGTTGCATCATTACTTGGGTATACAGTTTAAGCAGTGTGATGGTGGTATTTCCTTGTGTCAGAAAAGTTACATAGAGACATTGCTATGTAAGTTTGGACTTGAGGATTGCAAGCCTATTGCCACTCCCATGGAAACAAGTTTGAAGTTGAGTCTACATGATGCTGGTGATCCTGCTGATGTCACTCTTTACCAAACTGCTGTTGGCTGCCTCATTTATGTATGCAACACGAGGCCAGATATTCAGTTTGCAGTCTCACAGGTCAGCAGATTTATGCATAGCCTAGGGTCTAAGCATTGGCAAGCTGTCAAGAGGATTTTCCGCTACCTTAGTGGCACTTTACATCTTGGCTTGTTTTATCCCAAGGGGGGATCATTGCCGCCAGACTTACATGCTTTTTCGGACTAAGATTGGACTGGTTGTTTTTACATGCGAGTGTCCACAAATGGTCTTTGTTCCATGCTTGAGCAAGAAGCAACCTACTGTGGCCACTTTGAGTTGTGAGGCTGAGTACAGGGCATTCTTCACAGCTACGGTTGAGTGTGTATGGCTCAGACGCCTTATGGCTGATTTGGGTTTTGGAAAGGACACTCCCAAAACTATCTACACTCACAGTCAGAGCGCATTGGTAGTTGCGAGGAACCCAGTTTTTCATGCTCGCACAAAGCACATTGAGGTGCATTACCACTATGTCAGGGAGAGGCTCTTAGCAGAAGAGATTAGGTTGGCTTATGTGCCAACACAGGACAACCTTGCAGATCTTTTCACAAAGGCATTGTCTCGTGAGAAGCTTGAAGCTTTCCGCAAAGCTTTGGGCTTACTCCCCTTTGTGGATTGATCCTGTCCTCAGGGCATGGCACTTCCCTTTACTCATGTGCCAGCTCTCGTTCACCGCTTCACTCCAGGGGGGATTTGTTACCATATACATGTGGTAGTGATGTGTGAACACACTAGGACAGCTGGGGCATTTTTTCCCTCTTTAGGAGGTTTTTTCCCCCGTGCATTGTATATACGCCCATCACTCTAGGGCTATCTATCTTTCCATTGCACACTAAGTAACAAACTCTCTATTGTGTGCCTTGAGCTTCCTTTGTCTTCTCCAAGCTGTGTGTGTTTCTCTGCAACCCTAATTCCAACAGGTATTGGTTCTGAAATTGGAATTGGTTGCACAAGAAAAAGCCCAAAAATGTCTGATTATTGTTTCTCTTGCTCAACAGGTTCCAGTTCCTTAGTACCTTGTTCTTGCCCGTTTTCTCTAGCCTCTGAATAATAAAGCTTGATCTTTGCACCATTATATACTCCTCGCAACAATAATCCAGATAAATCTTTCAGTCAAACTGTGCGTTTGGAGAAGACCCAGTCTACCTCAAATGGTCCTGCCCAGGCAATCTTCAAGTAGGTGATATTGAAATGAATTTGCCTCTTGAGAGGACTCTCAACAATTTGGGTGAATGCATCTATGTATTGGATGAGCAGCTTTCACGTAAATACAAAGTCAACGTATCTCATCAAACACAGTATGCCGGCTCACCTAGCATGATTCCTATTTCCATTGTGGATAGTCCGTCAAAGATGCAATTCGGTCCGAAGGAGTTAATAGATCTATGTACCCCCCCTCGAGTTTTGCCCTTAAACAGCTTCAAAAGGAGTACAAGACAAAAGCTCTTACAGGCCGAGAAGAAGGGCACATTGACAAAGCTGTTAATGCAAATCAAAGTAGTGGAACAAGTTACAGAGATTCCAAGGTCTTACAATGGCGATCTCGTTCTAGAATTTCCACCTACCATGGGAAAGTTGCACCATATGGATGCGATGGAGCATAAGTATGATCCTCATTTGTGGTCGAAGCCTACTACAACCAATATTGTATTTGCAGGTGTAGTGCGTCTTAGTTATTGCATAGGATCTCTCAAGTGCATTAATGAACAATGTGTCCGCTTGGTTAATTACCATATTCCCAATACAAGTCATTTCAACGGGTACATACAAAAAGCAACTGGACCTGGGGAATATTGTAAGATTGGAGATAAGAGCCTTACATGCCATTTTTGTAAGGTAATTGCTTTTTGTATTGCAACATGTGATTGTGTAGTATACTATGTCATGCCATCCGATGAGACTGCCACTAGAGTCATGATTCATCGTGGCACACATCGACACGATGTGTACAGCGGCACATCCAAAACACTAACGGACAACACCAAGCTGATGGTGCAAAGGATTTTGACTGTTGACCTACACGCAGGAGCCAGGAAGGTTCAAATGTGTTTGGCAAAAGAAATTATAGGTACAACACTTCTTCGCAACAACACCAACGAAGGTATTTTAGGTGAGCAACAACTATTTGCAATCGCTGAGGAGTTGGGCCTGTTGGTGCAAGATAACTGGTATGAGCATTTCATAGATTCTTATTTCGATGCAAAACTCTATGCTAAATTATTTTTTAATCTAAACACTTTTAACATTGGCAGGTTTCGGAGGTCAGTATCTATTTTACGTAGAGGGGTTGACAAAGAATCTTTTGGCATTGATGCACTCCTAAAACTGAAGCGAGACTGCACATATGAGTCTCTCCATGGAAGCCGGTTTCCTGGTCAAGGTATGGAGGGGGAGAAATGTATGTCTTCAAAATGTCCACAATTGGTCCGGCATCCGGTGTGGACCTAGTCAACTGAATGAGACAAGACCAGGATGGTGATCTTCGACGTGCGTGGATCCAATTTGATCACACCAGACGTGTTAACGATTGGGTGACTATGGCCTGTCATGTCTATGATCCAAGGTACATGGCCTATCTTAAGAGCTTTGTGGCTTTCCATTTACTCTCTCTAAAACAATTTGTTTTCAGCATGTAGGACCTTTTGACTATTGCAACTTGTGAAATGAAACAGAAAGACATGGAAATGCAATGTTTGTTTTGGGAGTGCCTTAATGATGTAATGATATCATGTGGGTGTGACAAAGCAAATTTCTTTGGCTACATGGTTGATGAAGCTCAAGCAAATTGGAATGCAGTTCAAATTGTTTTCAATGGTGGTGACAAGACCAATACAATGAGCGGCCGAGAGCGTTCTTGTCTTTTCCATTGGAAGCAAAGCTTGAATCAACACACAATGAAGTATGTGGTGCAAGCTTCTCAACACACACACAAAGAAATGTGTGAGAAGTGGAGGCAAGCACCAACAAAAGAGGCAGCAGTAGCAGAGGCTTGTCTGATACGCCAATGGTGGCGTAACGGTCGTTGCATAGACCGTAACATTCCATACATGGATTCATGGCTTAGTTGGTGGGAGATTCGTATTGCACATTGGGGTGGCATTATGACATGCGTAGAAAGTAGCTCTGATGGACCAAACACTCCACGCACTAACCTTGCGGAGAGCAAGCATGGCAGCTGGCTAGCAGGGGAGGGTTTCCGTAAACGCATATCATTATATGATGCATGTACAACCGACCTTGCAAATTCCATCTTACAGAGCACAAAGGCCATTTCATACAGCCATGGAAAACACATTGGAAAGGGTCCATCAATACAAAAGCTTACGGAACGCCATGAAAAACGTCCTAGCCAAGTGATTAGAGCAGTGAATGCGGCTACTGAGGGCACTCCAATGTATAAACAACCAACTCCATTAACAGGAGATAAGGAGACATGAAGGCAAAAACGGAAGCCAAATGAGGTTATCAACGTGGAAGATGATGCATCACATAGGCTTGAGTACAACTCGGTCACCAAAGATCGCAAGAAGTGTGGAAGACCACATAAGATCAACTTTGCAGAAGAAGGGATATCACAAACCCCAAAACGAAGTATAGGTTCTAGTGGGCAGTATGTAGTTGAGCGCAAGGTCAATGAGGCAATGTGGGCCATACGTCGAACTCCACAAGGTGGTAGGGTCACATGTAGCGGCACACCAAGAGGCGGACGCAGGTGTGGATGCAGTATAGCAGGTTCTAGCCTTGGTATACCAGACCCATCGTTTGAAGGATATCAAAAACATCCAAATAGTGTGGTGCGTCAATGGTTTTGGTTTTGTCCGGATCATGTCTTGCATTGTCATATAGTAGACCAGAACATTGAGCCGCAGCCTCTTCATCCACCACACACTTGGCCTGTGCATGTGGGCACCAACCTATCGGAGGATGAGGTGCAAATATTGCATGAAGGGGGGTATCAAGTGGAGCTAAGCAAAGAAGGAGTATATAATGTAACCCCAGTTGCTCAAGATCAAAATGTGACAAACTCTCCTTTCAAGTCAAAAGATGCATCCACTCGTGAAGGCAGTGCAAGAGCCACAATGCGAGATGGTCTACGTGTACGGTATCGAACTTCCATTTTCGATTATACTGCTCGCAAGATCAGTCTAGCACTAGCCCTGAGAGCGAAGGTCGTAGAAGAGATATGTGCAGCAGATGGTGTTAGTGAGGTCTTCAAACTAGAGACGAACAGTGAAGATGGTCATGTCGGGATGTACAAAGTTTGTATTAGCAACCAGCCATCGTGCACATGCCCAGACTTCATGGAACGGGTGTCAAAGCAAAAACCATATCTTGCATGTGAACATTTGTATTTTATTTATCTGCGTGTGCTAGGGCTAAGCCAAAATGAGAACATGTTTATCCATCAACCAATCCTGGCAGATGTTGATATCTTCAGGGTACTAAGTCGAAGCCGGTCCGGGACTTATCTAGTCATGGATGCATAGCATTTGACAATGCTCACTTCTTCTTAGTATGCTTTACCTAAACAATTGTACTACTTTCTAATTTTATCTTAGGATGGTCACATTGGGATACATTCATTTGCAACTTTTTTTCATGTTTGAGTACTGGTTGTTTATGTGTCAAATCGTGTATAAAATAATATAATATTACCACAGTGGCTATAAATTGCCATAACTTGAGTTATTTTTTGTGAAAGCGTCCACTAGCTTCCTAGAACACCTCTCCTTCTTTCACTATGTCCGACGATCTTGCGAGTAAAATAAAGTCTGCCTGGGATGCCATGGAAGCCATTCCAAATGGAGAGGCATTGTATGGAGCCGACTGGTTTCGTCAGGCTCTCAAGGCAACCATCAACGTGTATCGCCTCTATCAATGCCGTAAGGAACTCAATATGCGGAGCTTAATCAATTTGAATGAGACGGGACAACTAGCTTTCTCTTGCTGGAAGAAAATTGGGCTCATCACAGAGGAGGATGAGGAGGAAATGAGGCAGCAGCTAAGCAACGTGGTGAATCTTAATATGCCAATCAAAGGTAGCACATCAACTACTAAAACCGGGCCTTCCAACAGATGAACACTTCTTGTTTATGTAATGTAAGTTTAATAAAATGTAACTTTTTTATTTTTAATGGGAGTTCTTGTTTTAAGTACCCCTGTCTATATTGTTTTTGAAACAATTTGTCTAGCTTACATACCTATAGTTCTCTCTCTCTCTCTCTCTCTGTCTCTCTCTCTCTCTCTCTCTCTCTCTCTCTCTCTCTCTCTCTGAGAGAGAGATATTCCACAAAGAGGAAGGGAGAATCTCTTTAGGAATCTGCTCAGCTGATTCCTAAAAAGCGCTTGTCGAAAACTGCTCGCCCAAAAATATCCCCCTACCGTTTCTTAGTACCTTGTCTTCATGTTGAAGAACCAATTTGGAATGCAACACCTCTTCTTGATCTTCGTAAGGTGGCTCTCCTTTGTAAGGCTTGAGTAGGCTCCCATGGTTAGCATTGTGAATGAGCCAATGATTGGACAACTTTAACTAACAATACATCTCATTAATTGGCTTAAGATATTTTTTTTTAAAGGACCATAGTATCTTTTTGCTAGTTTAGCATAATACTCTTGATGGCCTGTAGGATTCTTACCCATAGTATGCCTTAGATGAGCCTTGAGAAACTTTACCAAGACCCAATCATTTCCCTTAAAGGCTAAGGCTCTTCTATTCTTATTAGCAGTAGTCCTTTTTGACTTTGCTATGAGATGAATATAACCTTTTTAATCTTTGGAAAAGATTCTTGTAAGTCTTGGCTATATTCATCAACAATGAAGATCTTCCCATGTACTTTAAGTAGTAAGGGACTTTTGGATATTTCCTCTTTATCCTCAAAAGGTACTTTCCCCATAGAAGTATGTACAATGTCATTGTACGTATACTCTATAAGAAGTAGGTACTTCTCTCATTGAACTTTGATCTATATTTATGACATAGGCTTTTAGTAGGCTTTTAGTAGATCAAGAATCCTTAGATTAGTTATTTCACTTTGTTAATCTGTTTGTGGATAGGCCAAAAGAGAAATTTAATCTAATTCCGAGACTCTCAAAGAGACCCTTCCAGAAATTGCTGTTCATTTTAGGATCTTTGTCCGACACCATGGATGTTGGCAAGCCATGATACTTGAAAATTTGAGATCCGAAGAGGGTTCCCGTTTGATGTGCCTTAATAGTCTTTTTGATGGGCATAGAGTGTGTTTTCTTGCTAATCCTGTCGACTTAAACAATTTAAGTTGCTTCCCTCGGTCAAATTTTGACTTTTGGCAATCCATGCATTTTGAAACACACTCTTCATGGTATGTTTACTTTTCATGGTAGGCCAACATAAACACATTTTTACTCCATGAAGAGTAGATTATGAAATCCTTCTTTTCCTTGCATAATGACAAGCATGGGATTTATACTTGACTTTCTTATTGTCTGTGTTACCATATACATGTGGTAGTGATGTGTGTGAACACACTAGGACCGTCGGGGCATTTTTTCCCTCTGGTTTTTTCCCCCGTGCATTGTATATACGCCCATCACTCTAGGCCTATCTATCTTTCCATAGCACACTAAGTAATACACTCTCTATTGTGTGCTCTTGAGAATTTTCATTTAGGCTCATTACGGCCTCCGTTTCCACTACAGGCAGTACTGCACAGGCTATTTCGTCATTTTGTGCAGAATTTTTGTCAGTGCCGTTTTCAGCATAACAGGTGCCTTATAGTCTTCTACGGTTTGTGCTATATAGCACAGGTTGTTCCCGCTCCGTTTCTCCTATTTTCGGGCAGTTTTCACATCAGGTGCAGCATTTACCATGGCTGACAACAACAACACAGATGTGTTCAAGATGTTTGCTGCTGAGGACAGGTTGGATGGGGACAACTACCCTATGTGGGCTTATATGATGCAACATCTTCTTGTGTCAAAGGGTGTCTGGAACATTGTGCAGGGCATTGATGCACGTCCTGGTTCTGAGGATGTAGGCGATGTTGAGGATGTTGCAGGTCTTACTGCAAGGATTGCAGCTGCTAGAGTTGTTTTGCCTACGGCAGAACAAGCTCGTTGGGATGTTAAGGATGCGCAGGCTCATGCATTGATTGCGTTGTCTGTGAAGCGCACCATTGTTCCTCACATCCGTTCAGCAAAATCTGCAAAACAGGCTTGCGATATTCTAGCAGGTCTTTATGCAAGCCGCAATGAGGCTAAAATTGCTTTGCTGCGTAAAGAGCTGGAGTCGAAGATTATGCATGAGGAAGATGATATGGACACTTTCCTTGCTAGTGTCAAGGATATCAATGAGCAGCTTATTTCTGCAGGTAAAGTCATTTTAGACAGTTCCCTTGTGCAGACTGTTCTTGATGCCTTACCAGATCCCTAACAGACTTTTGCTAGTACTTGGAGACTGATGACCCAAGGAAATCACGAAGTTATCAAGTTTGATGCATTATGCACATTGCTGTTGCAAGAGTCACTGTCCAGAAAAAACAAGACTAGACAGCGTGCAGTTGAACAGGCTTTTATTGCTTCTCAAAGAAAGGGTGGTAACAGCAATGCAGCCACTTCTTATGGTTCTGCGGCGAGTGGCCAAAATTATGTTCCTAATGCTTCTGCTGGCAGTACTTCGTTTGGCAATTCTGGTGATCAGGGCAAAAAGAAGATGCATTGCCATTATTGTAAAGCCAATGATCACTTGATCAAGTCCTGTCCTAAGTTGAAGGCCAAAGAGGCTAAGAAGAAAGAGGGTGGTTCCAATGCAAATGCTGGTTCCACTACAAATGCAGCCATTGTTGAGTCTTCTATGAAAGGAGACTGTGTTGCTGATGTTGATGTAGAATGGGCTTTTAGCGTAGAGTGCACTTACAATCCTGCTGTCCATGATGCATGCTTGTCAGTTGCTGCAGATTCACATGTGTGGTATTTCGACAGTGGTGCTACAAAGCACATTACCTCACATCGTGAATTGTTTACCTCTCTCGAGTCTGTCCCTCATGGGAATTCAGTCACTTGTGCCAACAATGCCTCTTATCCAGTTCAGGGAGTTGGAAATATTGTGCTCACTGCTGCTAATGGCAGTTCCTTCACACTTGTTGATGCACTTTATGTACCTGGGATCAAGAAGAATCTCTTGTCTGTATGCGCACTTGCTAGACTTGGACTTGTAGTCAAATTTGTGGATGACAGATGTACAGTTCGTGATCTCAGTTTTGGTGATGAAATTGTTGCATCTGGGCTTTTGTGCCGTGGGCTGTATAAGCTCACTTTGTATGACAAGTGTGGACAAAACTTTGCAAATGCTGTTGCAGATTCAAGGGCTATTTCAGATGCAAAACTTTGGCATGCACGTTTTGGTCATCTGAATTTTGCCAGTTTGCTGCGTTTGCAGAAATCTGATATGGTTGCTTCTTTGCCACCTCTTGAAGCACCTGTCAAACATGTTTGTGAAGGCTGTATTTTGGGTAAGATGCAGCGTTCTAAATTTCCAAAGGATGGTTCAGTTCGGGCCACATGCAGGTTGCAGCTTGTGCATAGTGATCTTTGTGGGCCCATGCAAATTCCGTCCTTGGGCAATTACCTTTACTTCGTGACTTTCATTGATGATTACTCCACGCATGCATGGGTATTTCCGCTTAAAGCGAAGTCCGAAGTTGTTATGTGCTTCAAACAATTTCTGGCTATGGCTGAAAATGTCTCGAAATGTACTATGGGCACCCTCCGTTCCGATCGAGGGGGGGAGTATATGTCTCATGAATTTAATGCATTTCTGGCTAGTCGTGGGATAAAACACCAATGTACAGTGCCTTATACGCCTCAGCAAAATTGTGTTGCTGAGAGGAAAAACAGGTCATTGACGGAAATGGCACGATGTATGGTCAAAAGTCAAGCTTTACCGCATTCTTTTTGGCTTGAGGCCATCATGTGTGCCACTTATGTACTTAATAGGTCTCCTACGAAAGCTTTGCAGTCTATTACTCCATATGAAGCATGGCATGATAGAAAGCCTTCTATTGAGCACATGCGTGTTTTTGGCTGTTTGGCATATGCTTTGGTGCCACAAGTGCAACGCAGAAAATTGGATGATAAGGCTGTCAAATGTATTTTTGTTGGTTACAGTGCTGAAAGCAAAGGTTACAGGTTGTATCATCCGCAAACAAAACGTATTCTGGTTTCACGGGATGTAGTGTTCGTGGAAGATTCTGTTCAGCCCTTGCTGTCATGTACTAGAGACAGTAATGTAAGCTCACAGGACATTTATGACACTTTGTTGCCTCTTTTCAGTGGTGGAAATACGAATGTAAGTTCCAATGAGGCAAATGTACAGCCTATGGGGGTTTCTGAAAATGTCGTAGATCAGCCTATTACTGATGCAGATGTACATGATGTACTTGATGAGGAAAGGGCTGAAAATGAGCAGGCTAGAGGTATGCCAAAATGGCTGGTGCACACTTTGCGTGACAGTAAATTGGATGCACCTTTGTCTAGTCGTACTCGTTCAGGCTCTCGCCATGCATCTTATGCATCAGATTGTTATGCTTTGGCTGTGTCTAGTTTACATGATGTTGAGGAGCCTCTGTCTTTTGATGAAGCACAAAATTCAAAAAATTGGATGGCTGCCATGCAATCAGAATATGATGCACTTATAGAAAATGACACATGGACTTTATGTGATTTGCCTCCTGGCAAAAAGGCCATTGGTACGAAGTGGGTTTACAAGTTGAAACGCAAGCGGGATGGTGAGATCGATTGCCATAAGGCTCGACTTGTTGCAAAGGGTTATGCACAACAAAAGGCATAGATTATGAAGAGACTTTTGCTCCCACTTGTCGTATGACTACTGTGCGTTTTCTATGTGCATTGGCAGCTCATTTTGGCTGGGATGTACATCAATCAGACATTGTTACTGCTTTCTTGAATGGTGACATATTTGAGGAAGTTTATGTAACGTAGCCTCGCGGTTTTGTCATAAAAGGACAAGATGACAAAGTGTGCAGATGTAAGAAGGCTTTGTATGGGTTGAAGCAATCTCCTCGTGCTTGGTATGAGAAAGCTGACACTCATTTGGTCAAACGAGGCTTTCGTAACAGTCCAACAGAAAGCACATTATATGTAAAGCGTGAGGATGATGTATTTCTCATTGTGGTTCTTTATGTTGATGATTTGCTGATCACTGGACCAAATGAGAGACATATTGCTGAATTTAAGGCTGATTTGAATGCTACTTTCAAGATGAAAGATTTGGGGCTATTGCATCATTACTTGGGTATACAGTTTAAGCAGTGTGATGGTGGTATTTCCTTGTGTCAGAAAAGTTACATAGAGACATTGCTATGTAAGTTTGGACTTGAGGATTGCAAACCTATTGCCACTCCCATGGAAACAGGTTTGAAGTTGAGTCTACATGATGCTGGTGATCCTGCTGATGTCACTCTTTACCAAACTGCTGTTGGCTGCCTCATTTATGTATGCAACACGAGGCCAGATATTCAGTTTGCAGTCTCACAGGTCAGCAGATTTATGCATAGCCCAGGGTCTAAGCATTGGCAAGCTGTCAAGAGGATTTTCCGCTACCTTAGTGGCACTTTACATCTTGGCTTGTTTTATCCCAAGGGGGGATCATTGCCGCCAGACTTACATGCTTTTTCGGACTAAGATTGGACTGGTTGTTTTTACATGCGAGTGTCCACAAGTGGTCTTTGTTCCATGCTTGAGCAAGAAGCAACCTACTGTGGCCACTTTGAGTTGTGAGGCTGAGTACAGGGCATTCTTCACAGCTACGGTTGAGTGTGTATGGCTCAGACGCCTTATGGCTGATTTGGGTTTTGGAAAGGACACTCCCAAAACTATCTACACTCACAGTCAGAGCGCATTGGTAGTTGCGAGGAACCCAGTTTTTCATGCTCGCACAAAGCACATTGAGGTGCATTACCACTATGTCAGGGAGAGGCTCTTAGCAGAAGAGATCAGCTTGGCTTATGTGCCAACACAGGACAACCTTGCAGATCTTTTCACAAAGGCATTGTCTCGTGAGAAGCTTGAAGCTTTCCGCAAAGCTTTGGGCTTACTCCCCTTTGTGGATTGATCCTGTCCTCAGGGCATGGCACTTCCCTTTACTCATGTGCCAGCTCTCGTTCACCGCTTCACTCCAGGGGGGATTTGTTACCATATACATGTGGTAGTGATGTGTGTGAACACACTAGGACCGCTGGGGCATTTTTTCCCTCTTTAGGAGGTTTTTTCCCCCGTGCATTGTATATACGCCCATCACTCTAGGGCTATCTATCTTTCCATTGCACACTAAGTAACAAACTCTCTATTGTGTGCCTTGAGCTTCCTTTGTCTTCTCCAAGCTGTGTGTGTTTCTCTGCAACCCTAATTCCAACAGGTACTGGTTCTGAAATTGGAACTGGTTGCACAAGAAAAAGCCCAAAAATGTCTGATTCTGGTATCTCTTGCTCAGCAGGTTGCAGTTCCTTAGTACCTTGTTCTTGCCCGTTTTCTCTAGCCTCTGAATAATAAAGCTTGATCTTTGCACCATTATATACTCCTCGCAACAATAATCCAGATAAATCTTTCAGTCAAACTGTGCGTTTGGAGAAGACCCAGTCTACCTCAAATGGTCCTGCCCAGGCAATCTTCAAGTTTGGCTTCTTTGGACCCAGTCTAGACTGATATAGAAGCACCAAATTTCCTTTCTGAAATTCCTGAACTTTAATTCGGTGATCATACCAGTGCTTCCTTCGTTGTTGAACAATTTCTTGTTCCAACATAGCCTGTTGCCTGAGTTCATCCAACTGCATCAGTTCATCTAGCCGTTTTTAAAGATTGTGGTTGAAGTCTAAGCCATACTTCACAACCATTCTCAGACTTGGCATCACAAACTCCATAGGAACCACAGCTTCAGTGCCATACACCATTCTGAATGGTGTTATTCCAGTAGTAACCTTATAAGCTGTCCTATAAGCCCATAGAGCAGTCTGGAGTTCCAAATCCCACTGGTCTGGTTTCTTTTGCACCACCTTAGTGAGAATAGTCTTTATTGTCTTGTTTCTACTTTCAGCCCGTCCATTGCATCTGGGATAGTAAGGAGTAGATTTTCGATGCTTGACTGAAAGCATATCCAATAAGATTTCCATAGTGTCATTGATAAAATGTGTTCCTTGATCTGTCACAATCTCTATTGGACATCCATATCGGCAGACAATATTCTCAAATAGGAACCTTGCAGTTGACTTGGTTGTGTTGTTAGGAAGAGCCTTAGCTTCAACCCACTTGGTTACATAACAAGTAGCCATTACTATGTAGTTGTTCTTCCTGGGGGTAACCTTCTTAAAAGGTCCCATAAAATCGAGTCCCCATTTCATGAATACTCCCAGTGGTTGTACTGGCGTCAAAGGAGTCATATTTGCACCTGTTGGTCGACCCATTCTTTGGCATATGTCAAAGTTTTACAAAATCTTCTGACATCAACAATCAATGTTTGCCACCACAGACCAGCTTGCAGAATCTTCTTGTAGGTTACTTCGTTGGAAAAGTGTCCACCAGATTCATCATTATGCGCTTCTGAAATCATTTGCATTCTTCCTTCCATAGGGACACAACGTCGAAGTATACCATCAACACCCAGTCAATAAAGTAATCCTCCGATGATAGTGAATTTCAGGCTTTTTATGATCAGAGCTTTCTTCTGGTTCTGCTTCCAATCCTCTGGAAAGGCACCTTGGGAAAGAAATTGATAAATATTGTACCATTCCGGATCAATTGATTCTTCTACCTCTAACTGAAATAAATCAGCGTCCACTGGTTCATCTCTCAAGGGTGATTCTGAATAACCTTCCGTACTTCTTGAGAGAAAATCAGCTCCACAATGGTTTTTGCCAGGCTTATGGAAAATTCTAAATTCAAATTCCATTAGGAACATCATCCATCTTATCAGCCTGCCTTGAATAATGACTTTATTAATCAGAAACAGAAGAGCCTGATGGTCCACATAAAAATGGAATAACTTTCCCAACAGGTAATGCCTGAACTTTGTAGCGCTGAAAACCATTCCAAGGGCTTCTCTCTCAGTAGTTTTATAGCCTTGTTGAGCCTGACTGAATCTGCAACTGGCAAAATAAACCGGATAATCAGTTCTTCCGTCTGGCTGAGCTAATATTGCCACCATTGCCAATCCCGAAGCATCTACATGTACATGGAAAATAATGTCCCAGTTTGGCTGCCTAAGGACTAGTTTACTGATAATGGCTTTTTTTCAGATTCTGGAAGCTCTCCTCACATTCAACAGTCCAGTTGAACTTATTGGTCTTCTTTGTAAGCTCATATAGTGGTACTGCTTGAGAAGCAAACTTATGTACAAATCTTCTATAGAAATTCACATAACCCAAGAAAGAGCTCAACTCTGAAGCAGTTCTGGGTGCTTTTGCTTGTTGAACACACTGAATTTTGTCATTGTCCATCTCTATTCCATTTCGGGAAACCACATGTCCCAGTAGCTGTCCCTTCCAGACTAGAAAAACAGATTTGAATGGATTCAAACAAATCCACTTCTCCTGACAGCGTTTGAAAACCATTTCTAGGAATAGTAGGTGATGTTCCTCATCTGAATAGACAGTAAAGTCATCCATGAAAATGGCGAGGAACTAATGAAGGAATTCATTAAACATCTCCATCATACACCATTGAAAGGTAGCTGGTGCATTGCACAGGCCAAAAGGCATCACCAGATACATGAAAGCTCCCCACTCAGTGATGAAAGTGGTCTTGGCTCTATCTTCAGGAGCAATCTGTAACTGGTTATAGCCACTATAACCATCCATGAAGCTATACATTTCATATCCTGCAATCTCATCAAGAAACATGTGAGTAAAAGGCAAGGGAAATGGATCTTTGATAGTTTGGGCATTTAGTTTCCTATAGTCGACACAAACTCTCAATTTCCCATTCTTCTTGGGAACGACGACTATGGGAAATAGCCAATCGCTACTAGCCACTTCTGTGATGAACCCAGCCTTGAGAAGATTATCGATCTCCTCCTTGACCTTCTTTGCATAGTTGGGGTTCATCCAGTATCTTTGCAGTCGTACTGGCCTAGCATCTGGCTTCAGCGGCATTCGGTGCTGACCTACTTCAGGATCCACTCCCTTCAGATCTGTATGTTCCCAGGCAAACACATCTTTATAGTTTTGGAACATCTTTCGTGCATTTTCCTTTATTGCCGAGTTGAGGTGCTTGTTGAACTTGATCATCCTAGGATTATCCTCCGATCCTAGGTTCCACTCTTCTACTTCTTGGTCATCTGGAAGCAACCAATGTGGCCCGTCTCCTTTTTGTTTGGTCGATTCTTCAGCGTAATCCCAGGATGGTCCATTCATTTCTGAATCAGTATTGTGATCCACTGGGTACTCTTCAGAACGTACTGGTTCCTCTACCATACCAGTATCAGCTGGTTCCACCATCCTTCCAGTTAGCTGAACTGTTCTTTCCCCTGTGTTGACTTCAGTAAACTGATCGGGGAATTGTCTTTTTACCTTGTCAGCCTGCTCTTTATTCAACAAGATTGCATTCAAGTCAATCTCTGCCAAAGGAAATATGTTCATGGCCGCTAGCATTCGCTCGATCTTCTTGGCCCTGTACTTCTGACATAACTCCTTCGGCCTCAGTTCCTTTCTCCAGCTCCTAGTATTGTTTGTCTGGATTTGGATTCTGCCACCACTGGCCCCTTCTATGGTTAATGTTTGGTTTGCATAGTCATGAACAACATGTGTTGTTCTCAACCATGGGCGCCCTAGTAGCATCCCATATGCCCCTTGCACATCCAGAACTAAGAAACTGGTTTTGAATTTCTCCCTCCCAACTCTTATCTGCATGTTTTCAATCATACCCATCGCCTGAACCACTCTATGATATGCCATTCGTACTTTGAATGGTGCTGGTTTCATATTAGTGATACCCATTCTCTGTTGGAGATGAACTCCCATTATGTTGACTCCTGCTCCTCCATCCAAGATAACACTTGAGAGAGGTTCCCACTGCTTCCTAACCTTGTAGTCCACCTGAATAAGTGGAACTTCATCATCTCAGACGGCCGTCAGGTCCACTGTTCTGGCCTCCGCCTCAGCTTTCCTGCGCTATCTGATAAAGTTGGCCACTTCATGCAAGGTTTTTCTGATATCCTCCAGCTCGACACAGTCAGCTTCTGAATTCTATCACAAATTTTCACATGAATTTCTTCTCTTTCTTGGTCAGACTGATTGTTAGAGCTTGAAGAATTGGTATCTTCACACTGCCATTCCTCTTTTGCAATGCTTCCACTCTTTCCATCCACTTTCAGTTCATCATCTAGTCCATGTACCACAGCCAGCATGGTCTCAGTTATGGCTGGTACTGACTGATCTTTATCTGTTGATTGGGCTGGTATCCTCTGAATGACTCTAGCTTCGGAACTTTCTGGCTGCTCTGGCAGCTTCTTGGCTAAATCCTTCGTGATTTTAGCCGCTAGTTCCCTCTTCTCTTGCCACTCATCTACCACCTTCTCTTTACCTTTGGCCTTCCAAATTTCTCTTTGTTGAGCCCACTTGTTGCCGCGAGGACTTACTGGTGCTTCTGAAGTGTCTAGAATTTTTTCAATGACTACACCCTTGCTTCTAGTAACTACCCTGACTGGGACAAGCTCTGGTGCCTTAGCCTCAATAGTAGTAGTTGCAGGTGCATCTGAGCATTGGGCTACAAAATGGCCATACTTTCGACAAGTGTACCAATTCATGCTCCTATTCTGGAAGTTGCCTCGTCCTCTGCCTCTGCCCATACCTGGTTGGAATCGGCCACATCCCTGACCAGCACCATTGGTACCTGGCCTCTCCTCTTGAGCTGCTTATCTGGTTCTACCTTCACTGGTTCAGTGTAGGCAACCACTGACAGATCTTTGCCTTTCTTAAAGTGGTGGATCCTGATGCCACAATTGTTCCATAGATGACCAAAGGCCTTACAGTGGTTACATTGTGGACATTCATTGGAGATATGGTCCTTGGATTTGCATTTCGAACACCAAGTCTCCATATTCCAAACTGGTTGTCTTGTGTGGCTAATTTCGGCAATCTGTCTAGCCATTTCTTCAATTTTCTTGGTCGAAGATCCCTTCTTTGACTTCTCCTTGGCTCGTTCATTAGAGCTGCTTTCGGAGCTACTCGACACCTCACTAGAATCAGAACTTTCAGTAGCAGAACTACTGCTACTGGTCCTTCGCTTCTTGTGGCTCTTTTCCTTCTTGGCTTGCTGTTCTAGCTTTAATGCCCTTTGGACCAGATCATTGAATTTCTTGGTAGGGACTGGTACCTCTTGTTCCCTAAGCTTTTTGCTTCTGAACCCATTCAAAAACCATGCCCTCAACCGCTTCTCAGATGGCGGTTCCTGTAACTGCCTGGTTAGCTCCTTGATCTTTTCCACATAACTGCGGACTGATAAATTTCTCTGTTTGATCTTATCTAGTTCATAGAGAATATCTTCATCCCCTCTATTGTCGGAATATTCCAACCTGAAGGCTTTAAGCAATTTGTTGTATGATCAGACCTGGCAGGCAGGGTAATGGTAATACCATTTCCTCGCTGCCTCCTTCAAGGTTTGTGAAAAATATTCCATCCAATCATCTTCATCAATATTTTTCAGTTCAGCATACTGCTCGAAAGCCTGTATGTGAACGTCTGGATCATCCTTCTTACCTCCCTTGAATATTGGAAGAGAAATTTCAGGGAAGCTATGTAATCATTTCGATTACCACTAATCCTGCCACTTCTCTTCTTGGATTATGAACGGTGCTTGGGAGTCTTCTTGCAATTGTCAGTGTCAGCATCCCAATCAATCTCGGTCTGTGTCTCAGTGTCAGTGTCTTCTTTGGTTTCTCTGCTAGAAGTACGGTGACTACCTTTACTTCCCTTGGTACCCTCATCCCCCTGTCGGGATCAAGAACTCTTGGAACACTTGGCTTTTCGTGCTTCCCGTTCTGCCCGTCGGCGTCGAGAATGATTGGAGTGCTGTGAGTCTTGCGCCTCATCAGCCTGTCTATGCTCCTCCTAAGCCTCAGTGTCAGTCATCTTCTCTTGCTTGGGGTCAGACTCTCTTCCTGACTCCTCAGGAATGGGATCAACACGAATAGTGGATTTCCGGCCACGAGTGGATTTAGGTGCCATTGCCGAAACTTCCAACTGGGAGAAGAGTCTTTCAATCAACGAGCTTCAGCTCGAGCCATCGTGATCGCCAAAATGGAATTGGAGCTGATCTCTTGAGACAGCTAATTTCAGTGTTAGAAGATTTCAGCTATTAGTGTGAGAAGATTTCAGACAGTAGACTGGACAGAAATCAGAAACTAGACTGGAATTTGGATACTGGAATAAGAATCAGACTTATGTACTGGAAATAAGGTTCAGATTCAGATTCAGAAGACTGGATGAGAAGTAAGTGTAACTGGAATATATGCCATGATTGGAATTACAGATCAAGATTACAGTGAATATAATTTACAAAGAGAGTACAGCCGACAATACTGCCAATGATTCTCAAGTACAAGTGTAGCCAAAGCGCTAACCCAAATGATAACAATTGCCAACCCGATTACAATGTAATGGGTCCTATTTATACACTTTGGTTTTACTGTAGTAATTACCATAGTAACTACCAAGTAATACATTGCCCATCTCCTAAGAAGACGTTCCCAGATAGTGAACTATCCAGCCGTCTACAATCATTAACAAAGACTTTCTTATCCTAAGGTTCTAGAATTAATTGATATTCCATTTTTCATCATTAAAAATCAGTAAAATCAACCAAAATCGATTCTGAAAGCTGAGGCGGCAGTGTGGAGTTGTGGGGAACCTGTCAGAGACAGAAACAGCAGCGTTTGGCGCTACCTTGAAGCTCAGGGCCTGCTTGAGGTGTCAAAACTTGCCAGGAACAGCACAGGGCCCAGAAAAACTATAAAAAGACCCCCTTTCCTTCGTAAAAATTTAGACTCGGAGCCTTGACACACTCTCTCTCATCTATAGAGACTGCTATGTAGAAATCACTAGAGATCAAGCTCTAGATGATTAAATTAAATGGTAATTAGCCTAATCCTTCTTAATTAGCAAAGCTAGGTTAACCTATTTTCTTAATAAATTAAAGATTAATCCTATGTATACTCAAAAAATCCTCTCTTAATTAAATATTCTATGCTGATTTTTGTAATTAAGCTTAGGAATATTAAGCTAATTAATTATTATATCATATTAGGGCTGAAATTATCCATATTAATCATAAACTAATGAGAATTATATTAATTAAGTTTAGATTAAGTTGAGATAATTATCAGAGCTGTGTTAGACTGTCATTAAGCTAAAAAAATTTATCTTATAATTTTTTGAGTAATTTTCATAATTAATTAAGCATAATTATACTATTTTTGAGAGAAAAATAAACGAGAAAATAATCAAATTGATTCCAAATGTTTTAAGATAATTATCAGAGATTAATTACATCTTAAGAAACTTGTTCTAATTATGTTAACCTCAGATAATTAATTTACCTAATTATTTAAGAAAAATTACACTATTTTTAGGACAAATTAAAAGGGGGAAATTAGCAAATTAATTAAAAATGCTTTACATTATTTATCAGAGGTTAACCACATCTTAGGGAACCCGTGAAAATTATGTTAACCTCAGATATTTGATTTACCTAATTATTTTAGAAGAATTATATTGTTTTTAAGACAAATAAAAGGGAAAAAATAATAATTCAATTTTAAATGCTTTGAGTTATTTATCAGAGGTTAAATATATCTTAGGAAACCCGTGATAATTATGTTAACCTTAGATAATTAGTTTACCTAATTATCTTAGGAAAATTACACTGATTTTAGGAGAAATTAAAAAGAGGAAAATAGAAAATTAATTCAAAATGATTCGAGTTATTTATCAGAGGTTAATTACATCTTAGAGAACCTGTGATAATTATGTTAATCTCATATAATTAATTTAATTAATTATTTTAGAATAATTACACTATTTTTAGGACAAATTAAACAAGAAAAATTAATAAATGGATTTTAAATTCTTTGAGTTATTTATCAAAGGTTAATTATATCTTAGGAAATGCGTGATAATTATGTTAGCCTCAGATAATTAGTTTATCTAATTATCTTAGAAAAATTACATTGATTTTAGGAGAACTTAAAAGGGAGAAAATAGCAAATTGATTCAAAATGCTTTGAGTTATTTATCATAGGTTAATTACATCTTAGGAAACTTATGATAACTATATTAACCTCAGATAATTAGTTTACCTAATTATATCAGTAAAATTATATTATTTTTAAGAGAAAATAAAAGGGGGAAAATAGTAAATTAATCCAAAAACCTTTGATATAATTATCAAAGGTAGAACACACCTTGGGGAAGCCGTGATAAATATCCTATTCTCAGATAAATAGTTCAAATACTTATCTTCATTAAAAGTAATCGATTTTGCGTATAAAATAGAGGAAGGAAATTAGTAAATGAATGTATTTAGTTATCAAATAGATACCCAAGGTCCAAAATCACTATTGAATGTTGGGAAAATTACCTCAGTATAAATGGTTGGTATAAAAAATAGCTATAAGCAAAATTTTGCCTAAATTAGACCATAAGTATAGGAGGGAAAGGTTATAAATCAAATTTATGAAAATTCCTAAAGATAGAACATATCAAATTACATTTTAGGGTGAGTAATCCATTATCCGATAGGAATTAAGTAAGGTTAAATATAAAATATTCATGGAATATAGACTAAGGAGAAACCTAGTTAAATAGCTTCCCTAATTAAATGGTAATCATGGGAGATTACTTATAGTACAAGGAAGTTACATGAGGATTATCTCATCCAATTAACTATCAAGGATACCTAATTACTTCAAAAATCCTTATTTCTGGGTAAAAAAGAAAAAAAAAGATTATTCAATTAAACATCTAATCGATTAAGTCTTTTTATAAGGTTGCCGATATGGCTCCAAAGAGAACCAGAGGAAATCCTCTTACCGAGGAAAAGGATATTAGCAACAAAAGAAATAGGGCCACTAATGACCATGAGACTGGGCCTAGCCATAGGCCGACGGAGGAAAGTTTTCAGGCTCCAGCCCAGTAGCACATGGACGAGCGGTCCCAGGTGGATTTCTATTTTGTTCACTTAAAATCTTTCAAAGTTCATTTTTAAGTTAGCATTGCATACATAAGGTTAGGAAGGATAAACTGGCTGTAAATGGAAGGTAACTTCCACAAAACCAACGAGCAATGATTGTAAATAGGAAAGAAATGATTGGGTTATGACTGATTGACCTAGGAAAGAAATGTTTGACCATCTTTAAGACAGCTTGTCTCAAGACACCTCTGATTCTTTGGAAATATTTTACTCCAAGTAGTGAGTAATGATGGCGATTTCGCCATGGATAAGTCGGTTTCCTCAGCGCGCGTGGAGTCTTTACCCCGTGCCTGTTTGTGTTTGTGGATATTACTTAAGATTTCAAGTTTATCCTAGAGGAACCGCCCGATTGTATGGGCAACCGGTTGGCGTATAGGCGCCCGGACTTTGGGTGATGGCTTTTTCCACCCCGGCTTTTATAAATAAGAAATGGGTGCAGTTTTTTTTCACCCCTGTATAGGTGGTCTTGAGACAAGCCAGTACTGGTCAGAGATACTTCAAAATGACAGGACCTTGTCTTAAGTCTAAAGATGTTTGTTTGCTGAAAGAATGTTTTCAATACTGTTTTCAAAGGTTTTCTTAATGAAATTCAGTTGTGAAAGTTAAAGGAATCATTGTTTTAATTGTGAAAAGAATGTGGTAGTAATTAAACAACACAGAAATCATGTGTGAGTGCGGGGTGGTAAGTGGGGATTGACTAAGGTTGTCAATCATGGACGGGTGGACCTGATTAGTCAAGTAACTATCCATTCCCGCGCACTAAAACGTTTAGAAGCTTCTTCACTTGGAAGAGGAATCCACCAACGGCTGTGCCGTCACATATGTTGGGGGAAAAAAAGCGTTGGCTAAGGAAACCATAATCTGAATGATGAAGTTATAGGGCCGGTATAAAAAAATAAAAAAATAGTGGTCCCGTTTCCACTACAAGACAGGACTAGGTCTCTTTCTAGGGCTATAAACCTAAACCATTGTCAATGGTAAGGGTGAATTCCTTGGAATTTTTCTTATTTAAGGACTCTGACTTTCGTAGGCCTAGAGACCTGTCAATGGTCCCATCCCGTCTTTGGTGTCAGCGGGTTTGGGGACCTTACACCAGATTGGAATAAGGTATTCCACGTACATGTAGATGCTTCAAATTTTGCTATCGGTTGTATACGAGCTCAACCAAGAGATGGGAAAATTGACTTTCCTATTTCTTATGCTAGCCGACAATTGAACATGGCAGAAAAGAATTACACCACCACCGAAAGAGAAGCACTAGGAATGATCTATGCAGTTAAAAAGTATAGACATTACCTATTAGCCAACAAGTTTCTGTTCTTTGTGGACCACCAAGATTTGTTGTATTTGGTCAATAAGCCATGTAGCACATGGAGAATAGTGAGATGGTTCATCATTCTTCTCAAATTTGATTTCACCGTGGTTGTAAAAAAAGGCACTATACATCAACGAGCAGATCATTTGTCAAGGATTGTTTCAGGGGAATCACCTAAAGGGGTAGACGATGATCTACCAGATGCCTATTTGTTCTCCGTAGAAATGATACCTAGATGGTCGGAAAACATTGTGTCATTAATGAAAATAGCTCAAGTGGATTCACAAATACCACTTCCTATCACAATCGGATTAATCGAGCAATCGGCTAGGTATCAATTACTAACTGGAAGGCTATACAAAAGAAATCGAGAGGGGATATTGCTCTTATGCATTAATCCTGAAGAAAAAGAACAGTACCTAAGTCAAGCACATGTTGCCATAGTAGGACTTTGCTTTGCGGAATACCAAACTATGCAACGAATCTTGAGACTTGGAGTATCTTGGCTGTTGGGGTATAGGCGCCTGTGCCTTGCCCGGTCGCCCAGAGTCTGGGCGCCCACTGACTTGTATACCTTATACATAGCATAAGTGTATAGGGGGCTGCTCACTCTTTGAGTCTCCCCACCCACATCGTGTGTGTCTCTCCTTCTCTCTCTCTCACTCTCCGTCTGTGGTGCTCCCCGATCCCCTTCAATTGGTATCAGAGCTATGGTGACCGCGGAGAGCACGACGGCTTTGAGAGCTTCGAGGCGATAGCTCGCTCGCTCTCGACGGTGGAGTTCGATCGCGGAGTTTCATGGAGAGCGATTTTAGCTTGAGGAGCATTGTCTTTGGAGCTTAGGAGCTCGGTGTGGTCAAGCTTGGTCGAGGAGGCGGTTGCGGCTTCCTTGGTGAGAGGAGCTTTTGAGCTCAGTGGAGCTCGTTAGAGAAGTGCTCGGCGGAGGAGAGCTTGACATTCGAGTGCTTGGATGCTGTTGTGGCAGAGATCTTGCGTTGGAGCTTGCATTGAGAGAACATTGAATCACACAGAGTGGAGCAGGAGCAGGAGCAGGTTCAAGACTGTGTGCAGCTCGTTTTTGCCATTTTCGGGCTCTAAAATGCAGTTTTTTGCGTAGCTTCGTCATACAGAGTCAGATCTACATGATCCACGTATCTAGGTCAAGGTTTTGGCACGCTCTGGACGCGATGGTGATGTCTATTTGCTGAAATTATGCTTTGAATTACAGCAGGTACAACAGCAGGTTTATTTGTGCACTTTCGGGTCCCAAAAACACTGTTTTTGGTATATCTCACACACACGGAGTATTTTCTGCAGCAACCAGCAAATTCATAGGTGTACACAGGTTTTTGGATATGCATTTGTCCAGAGAGCCACTCATGCGAGAGTGAGCTATGTTGCCATGGTCTTGGCGGTTTATGTATGCCATATATGGATTTGTGTATTTGTTTGTGGCTGAGATTATTTGAGATTTGGCTCAATTTATAGAAGAAATCTGTTGGATTTTATCCAGGTTCTCGCCATAGCTTCTACGTATCCGTAGGTTGCTCTTTGACAGTTTAGTGGTTGAGTTTACTCCCACTTTGACAGGTGATTTTCAGTCATCATTTGGTTGGAGTTTGGAGTCACTTGTGTATGCCCTTGTGTGCCGTATTTCGCATTGCGCATAGCGACAGATCTTGCAAGGTTTTGCGAAATGTTGCTATAGTTATCTGGCAGACATTTGGTCATCGATTGAAAGATATTTTGGCAGTAATCATCACTCACATGTATGTCATTTGAGGTGCCGTTGAGTGGTACTCCGGCAAGAGCAGGTATGCTCATATGTATGACTTTGTGAGGTGATTCTGGTCGAGTTTATTCCCGGATTGGCCATTGTGGCATATATTATTGTCTCTTTGAGGTTTACTGTTGAGATTTTGCTCCAGTTACAAAGGAGACTCTGCCAAAATTTTGTCAGATATTTATGCGCGATTGAGTCATATTGACTTATGATTTTGTGCAAGGCTTTGCACGGTTATTGGTGCAACTTTGCATCAGATTTTACAGCCATATTTGCAGACTTTTGTTGATGCGATTCGAGCCAGTTTTGGGCTGATTCTTTATGCGCTACGGTTGGTAGTGTGGGGCTGAATTACGGACTGTTTTTTGCCATGCAAGAGGGCTGAGAATTTTGTAATTTTGGGCTGAATTTCAAGGCTGATTCGGTGAAGATTATGCACAAGGTTATGGTCGTCATGAATGCGTCTTGTAAGTAGTGCGTTTGATTGCAGTGTGATACTAGAGCAGGCGAGGCTTGTATTGACATTGCGGGAGCTCTATTTTGGAGTGTGTCTCACAGGTTTTACATTGTGTTTCTGGCCATATCGGTAGACAGTTTCCAGGTGTTGTTGGTGAGGTGGTTTTGCTTTCTAGTTTGCTACATTGTGCTCATGGCAGAGACAGGTGATCGATCAGATTGTGACCTCTCACAGATGCGCATGTTTGATGGGTCAGACTTTGCGGCATGGAGAGAGTGTATGCTTGATGCATTGACACAACGAGGGTTGCATCGACCATTGAGTGGTGATGCAGGTAGACCTTCAAACATGTCTGACGATCAGTGGCAGGAGCTAGAGGAGATGGCACTATCTACACTCTCTTTGCACCTTGCGGAATCTGTATATGCTCTTGTTATGTATGAGACTACTTCGAGAGCACTTTGGCGTAGATTACATGATATGTATGATAGATCTGAGTCATCACGGACTCGTGTGAGACATGTACATTCACGAGCACGCCGACAGGTGACATGTTGGTATTGTGGTCATTCTGGACACGTTAGACGACGATGTTTTCGTCGTATGCGACATCGTAGGAGACATGGCAGTTTCAGAGATGTATGTAGTGATGCCATGGACTCAGTTGCTTTGACAGTTGAGGCAGATGTAGTGTCGGAGTATACTAGTGACGGGGATGTCACTTTTACCTCGAGCTATGCACGAG
This sequence comes from Adiantum capillus-veneris, assembly GCF_014529385.1. NCBI lineage: Eukaryota > Viridiplantae > Streptophyta > Polypodiopsida > Polypodiales > Pteridaceae > Adiantum > Adiantum capillus-veneris. Next base: position 124,739,458 of record NC_140957.1, read on the forward strand.
ATGCTATACATGTGGATAGTGCACTCCCTTCGCAGTGGTTGCTAGACGCAGATGCTATGTTTCATGTCACGCCACATCGTGCATGGTTTTGTAGCTATTCTAGCGGGATGCTTGGCAGTGTACGTTTGACCGATGGATCGGTGCATGCGATAGCAGGTGCAGGAGATGTGAGACTGTCATTACCGAGTGGTGCATCTTACTTGTTACGACATGTGCGCTATGTACCAGATTTGATAGTGAGTTTGATCTCGATTGGTCAGCTTAGAGATTGTGGATGTCAGATTTCGCTACGAGAGTGAGATTTTGTGATGCATTTGGGTTCGCTAGTGATTGCCAGAGGTGCCAGGAATGGTACAGGTTACCCATTGCATGTGGATCACGGGAGAGACGGTGTTGTCTCTGTGATCATGCAGCCAGGTAGAGAGCGAGAGAGCAGGCGAGTCTCTTTTGCTCATGGGTTGCAGGGTACTTTGCATGGAGTGCAGAGTAGTGAGCTCGTTGTGCACATAGTTGGGGCACGACTTGAGCAGTCACACAGAGAGGTGACAGAGTCAAACATGCATGCTTTGCTAGTGACTGAGCAAAGCAGAGAGTCAGTTGTGCGAGATACTTCTATGCAGGATAGACAGGTAGAGCGGTCTTGCTCTAGTGAGTCACGACAGGAGGAGGTTGTGCAAGAGTCTATGCATATGGAGTTAGAGCATGAGAGCTCTAGTGAGTCACAACAGATTGAGTGGTCATGTTTGCAGTGGATGATTGCAGAGGAGGCTGAGATGTCAGCGATTATGCAGTCATTCCTTTCTATGCTCGATAGTGAGCATGGGGATATAGTTGTGCAAGATATGTCTTCCAGCAGACATCTAGAGCAGCTGGTTTGCTCTGAGGTTGCACGACAGGTTGATGCGTCTTTTGCGGACAGTCAGGAGATGCATGTGGCTGACACGCCTTGTCAATCAGAGATGCCTATTGCCAGGGATATATATGTTGATGCATGCTCCGTAGAGCTAGCAGGGCCCGCTAGCATTGCATCGGCATTCGGTGGTCTCATGTATGAGATGTTGATCTTGAGACCGGATATCGCAGCTGCAGTGGGAGCATTTGCAGTTGGGGTTGTCAGTCGTTTGTTGACTGATGATGGCATAGTGTACGAGGGAGATATGCAGGTATTGCGTACATACTTGCAGTACGTGTGCGGTACGTCTGGTGGTGTATAGACTTACACGGAAGCAGGACAGCCGGATGCACACGATCACAGCTAGCCAGTGGGCATCGGTTGAGAGCGGTTTTCTCTCACCTTTTGTAGTCTTTAGACTAAGTTCCCTTGCTTAAAGGCACAGTCACCTTTAAGTAGGAGGTTGTTGGGGTATAGGCGCCTGTGCCTTGCTCGATCGCCCAGAGTCTGGGCGCCCACTGACTTGTATACCTTATACATAGCATAAGTGTATAGGGGGCTGCTCACTCTTTGAGTCTCCCCACCCACATCGTGTGTGTCTCTCCTTCTCTCTCTCTCTAACTCTCCGTCTGTGGTGCTCCTTGATCCCCTTCATTAGCCGACCATGAGGAGAGATGTTTGATCCTTTGTAAAGGACTGCCCTCAATGTAAAAAACAAACACCCATGCCTCACGTAAGTTTGTTTCAAATGTCACCTATTCCTAAGTGGAGTAATTATCTGGTTACTTACTTATCGAGCCAAACATTTCCTGAGGATATGAGTAAACGCCGACAAAGAGCAATTGAAACTGAAGCAAGATACTATGCTCTTATTGGGAAGCAATTGTATCAGAGAGGTAAAGGTCAACATTTGCGTCTTTGTGCAAATGAAAACGAGTATATTCCGATTATAGAACAAGCACATGCTGGATTAGCTGGAGGTCGCTTTTCTAGTGAGACCACGGCAAGAGCAATCTTGATGGCAGGCATATGGTGGCCAACACTTTTTGCAAATGCCAAAGAATATGTTCGTAGGTGTGATGCTTGTCAACGACCAAAAATGCCAACATGAGTAGATAGCATGCCCTTAAGACCAATGATGGGGGCTAGGGCCTTCACAAAATGGGGTATAGATTTTATTGGACCAATACAACCACCTGCTTATAGAACCCAAGCTCAATATATCATTGTAGCTATTGACTATTTGACCAAGTGGACCGAGGCTAAAGCAACTCAAAAGAATGATACCAGAACCACTGCTGCATGCTTATATGAGTATGTATTCACGAGATATGGAATGCCAAAAGAGATTGTCAGTGATCGAGGAACTCATTTCCTCAATGAGGTAATAGAGTATTCGCTTAATGAGTTTATGGTCATCCATAACAAATCAGCTCCCTATCACCCACAAGCAAACGGACAAGCTGAGCATACGAATAAAATTCTTAGCTCGGTGTGACTAACGTGGTTAGTTCAGGAAGGTCAGATTGGGAAATGAATCTCCATGCTGCTCTATGGGCTTATCGAGTTTCACCAAAACAACTCTAAATGCTACACCCTTTAACCTTGTTTATGATCTTGATGCCATACTGCCAATAGAATTTCTATTGCCAGCATTAAGGGTAGCACAGAATCTTGAGTGGATTGGACATGAATTGTCACAAAGACTTGAAGATTTGGAAAAGCTAGATGAGCAAAGGCTAACTTCTATAGCTCATATCTATGCATAAAAGCGGAAACAAAAGCAGTTTTTTGATTCCCACTTAATCACAAAGATCTTCAAGAAAGGGGACTTAGTTCTAGTCTATTCCCTTAAGCAACACATTCCCAAGTTTAAGAAAAAGGAAAATGGACCATTTATCATTGAAGATGTATCTTCAAGTGGAGCAGTAAAATTATCCACCTTAGATGGTGAACCAATGGCTAATTGGATTAGTGGATGTCATTTAAAGAAATACAATTTGCCATTAACCAATGAATTGCTAGAAAGAATGCATGCAGCCAAACAAAGGAAAATCAAACGACAGCAGGTTATTGATGAATCCCAAGAGGAAGCTAGGCTTTGGGTACTCAAGCAGAAAGCTGCTCTCAAGAATCAATAGATACCGATTCCCATCAACACTTTGCAAATAGATGATCGACAATGGAAATTACATAAAGATGCAGTTTCAACAGATGATGACTGGTTAGATGGAATGGATCTGCGCATCAAAGAACAACTCAATAATCATAGCACCAATGCTTTGGTCGACACATGAGCTAGAGTGAATGCAGTCATTTATTCCACATACAAGAAGGCAACAAGTCAAGCATTGACGGCAAGAATAGCGACAATCAAAGGATGCAACAAGAATCCAACTCCAACATTGGGAGTAGTCAACTTGAACGTGATAGTACATGGATGTTCATGTCCTCATCAGTTTGTATGCTTGCTAGATGAACACATGAATGAGATGATGATTCTTGGAATTCCCTGGATGCGTACACACAAAGCAATACGAGATTGGGATACGAATCAACTAAAGCTATCACCTAAAGGAGAGCAACTCATTGTTCCAATTGCACCAAGCAAGGAGGAATGAAAAAGAAGCAATCAGCAGACCAATCCACGAAGTCAATCTTCTCCATCCCCTCGACAATCAAATGCTACATGTAGCATGCAAGGAGTCAGGAAAATTTGGGTACCAAAAACACAGCTTAAGGATAAACCGAATCAGATCTGGGTGCTTAAAACTTCTCCGACGAAACAAAAGAAGGTTCCAAGGGTTCGAACACAGAATTGAGCATCTCCGAGCAAGGAACCTAACATGAAAATGGTTTGGAAGAAAAAGGAGCACTTATCTTCTCCACAACCCGTGAAACCAATCAAGCAATGGCGAGTTAAGTCTCAATAGACTCCACCACACCATGCAACACCAAGCCGACCGAGCTACCAATGGAGAGAAAAAGCTCGACAACAGTCGAAAGTGCTACCAACAGCTCAAGCAATCAGAGTGCTAGAGCATCCTGATGGTACAATCAAATAGAGAGCACAAAAGCTACAAGATTTTCTCTTTGGAAGACATCAGCAGGCAAACCTTGATATCGGAAACCCTTGAGTTAATTACTCAAGACCCACCTCTTGCACAACATATTGGTTTGACTTGCATTGATCTTCATATCATGGTAGAGCCAACCAGGGCTATACATAGATATTGTTGTTCAACCCATGCACACAGTCGTCCTGGAGTACGCCATGTAGGAGGGGTGGAAGGGCACTAAGTACTAAGTAATTAAGGGCAATATTTGAAGAGGGAGGAAAAAGTTTGATGTTAACCTGTGATTTTTTTAAAATACCTAATAATAACCTTATAATTTACCATAAAGGAAAAATTCATTGATAATATCTTTCCGATGAGTGTAAATAGTGTATGTACTATCAAAAAATCATCAAAAATAGTCCTTTTTTGGGTATTTTTAATCATTTTTTATTGATAATGAGGCTTAAAAATGGAGAAATCCAACAAAAAACAATAAAGCTGTGTTTTTCAAGGGATTTTCTTAATTATTGGATATTTACTTTACTTTTTAAGAGCATTTTGCTATTTTCTTTGATTTTTTCAAATAAACAAGTCCAAATTAATAATAAATAGCAGGGAAGCTCATATGGAAAAATAGAAGACATAATGGTGATCAGAAAGACAAGGCGGACATGCACAAAAATTTTCAATAAATCAGAAGATGGAAGCGGGAAGCCTGATTTTGCAAAATTCTTGCAGAATGAGCTACAGGAATCCGATCAGGGAAATTTTTGAGTCTAACATAGATTTCACGGCTTAGTAGAACTAACAGGGGAATCTGGTAAAATTTGGTTCAGGAAGTCCGGGTATAGATATCCAAGGTAAGCTAAAACCACCTCATTTCCACTTGGAGCCTTTGTAAAGAGAGATTTCGGCCTCTCTCATGCGACTTTTTCGGAGCCCACAGTTGACCATTTTCAGCGCCATCTCACACAAGACATGAGGGGTAAGTTCTTTACTCAACAATGATCCATTTTGTACGGCCGGAAGCTAGTTTAAAGCCCTAGAAAAAACCCTAGAAATCGAAACGGTGCACGAAGACCTACGACCTAAATCTGACCATAGCGGCCTGCCAGCTTGACCAAATCGGATGGGATTTGAACCATAACATGCCCTAACATATAAGAACCTTTCTATACCATCAAATGACCATTCGACTGGGGTCAAGGAGGTCCATAGTAGAAAAGTTAGATTTTTGGCAAATGCCAGAATTTCGACCCGACTCCACAGATGGCTTGCTAATGAGGTCCATATACAATGTATATGATTGGTTTGGTGAAATCCATCAAGCAAAGCCCTCGAAAATAAAAAAAATGGCTCGAATGTTACAAAGCATCAAATTCGACATACGAGGCCAAGCTGACTCCAAATGAGCCAGAATTATGCCAAAATTGGACAGGTTGCTTCACAACTATGTTACGGACAAGTCCAAAGCCTCAAAGTTGACCGACCAACCCAACAGACATAGTAGTCACTAAAAAGGATGATTTCAGAGTCGACAGAGCACAAAGTGATGCCGGCATGACCAAACTTAACCAAATTCAATTTAGGACTTGTATTAGGTGTATGAAACATGTCTAGGTCAAAATTTGTAGGTTTTGCAAAGTTTTTGTCACTGAAGTTAATAATCACGATTATTTACTTTTGCATCAGTTTTTCTTGGAAATTGTCAAATCATCTCACCTATCATGTGTACACACCAATACATGCCAAAAATCAAGTATAAGCCATGACCACCCATTACTTGTAAAATTGCCAAAAAAAAATGCAAAGAAGTCTTTGCAAGCCAAAAGTTAACTTTTCTTGATCCAATTCACCTCATATCTCATATCCAAGGTCTATACCATGCCTAGAACCAATTTGTACCAAAAAATATCAATTTTGAAAGAAAAGTTAATAATCGTGATTATTTACTTTCTGATCAAAATTGGGGAATTTTGATATTTTGCCATCATACATCCAAAGTACATGTTGTGATAAGCCCACTAGCCAATTTTGAATCAATTTGGAGTTCAAAATCTCAAATTTCCTTTATATATACTGTTTTAGAGCCTTAAAGTCAAAATCTGGTACCATTTTCACCCTGTGCATCCAAATGAGCCCATAATTCACTCAGAGCATGTATTTGGTATATACTTCAAGCCTATAAAGCCAAGTTTACAAAAAGTTGAAAATTTTTCTCAGTTGTAAATAATCGCGATTATTTACTTTGGTTGCAAATTTTTGTTTTGACCATACAGCTTTGTTCCTTGCATGATTTTATGCATCTTTGCTTGTTCAAAAATTGATTTGAAGCAATTTGGACCAAACTGTCAGCATTTTAGTCTAAAAGGACAATCCAGAGAAAATTCCGACAAATCTGCTAACTTTGCACTCTACTCACTGAACAGGAGCAAAGCAAGCAACGGAGAGGGCCAAGAAGAAGCTAAACCAAAAAGAGAAACTACAAGAACTACCCGCGTATCAACTGGACCCCGAGTCAGTCAAAGCGGCAAAGGCATCCTACCTTCCTAGAGAGCAGTTGGAAGAGCACCACACTACGGTCTTCACTGGCAGGTTCAAGAGTGAAGAGGGGCATCAGGTGGAGTTGCAACTCCTGCCCAAAGAAGTCTATGATGTAGCTGTTGGACGGGAGCGACTCACACACCCATGAAGTGCATGCAAACACTACCTAGATCAACATAATGATCAATCGAGGACATAGATGACACGATAGGCACACGAAGGAAATCTCTTTAGCTTGTCAGGCTGAGACCATCCTACACATACAACACTCTGGAAGGCCAACTAAACCACAATCAAGAACCTCACTGCTCTCAACTACACCACCTAGCCATATACACACATACGGAAGGTAACTCACCTAATCATGCCAGATTCGTACGAAACCTAAGGAACACCATCCCCTCACTAGGATACACCTGTCCCTAAGCTTCTACACTCAAAACCCTCACTCTAAACCCATCTGCGGAAAATGCGCAGGATGACAACAGAATTTTGAAAGTGCCCGAAACTGAAATTTATGAGTACCTATGCGTAGCTTATGTCGCCACGATTCTATAGACTACTAGCACGCAGAAAACAGACATCGTTTAATACACTTACGGCCACAAATAGCTCGTACATGCGTTGGCGTGTGCTCTTCATCTAGCGTGGAATGATTGGCGTTGTCACGTAGCTCTCCTCGAGCCTACAGCAATGGTGCAGTCGGATCTCCAATGTGTTGAGCGAGCCGGGCGTAGCGAGAGGATAAAGCTCACGCTCACTCTCTTTCTCTCTCACACACAGTAGACGGCAGCGCTAAAGTTTTGATTCTGATAAACAGTCTTTCTTACAAAATGACCTAGGTACCTTATATACTAAGTCTCCCTTAGGTTTAACCAAAAATGGGGTTGAAAGGGAAGGGTCAAATGGCTTTGTATTTACAATCTGGAAGTGCCATTGCACCCCGGCTTCTGAAACTAGAATAACTACTCATTACAAATGACGTTTATAGCCATAATCCGCAGCATTTCATAACTCGCAAAAGATACGACTTTGGTACGAAACTTGAGCTATGTTGTGTTGTTGACCCAGCGGTCAACATTCCCCCCTTCCGCGTTCATGTCGTCCCCGACATGACCTGATTGTCGATGGCGATGTGGTCTTTGCTGTCGTTTTGTTGTTGGAAAGAAATATAGACTATAGCCTTTGCAGTAGCTTGTCTTGTTCGTCCAATTCGATGTACATAGTCTTCACATGATTCAGGAAAATCATAATTGATGACGAACTTTATGTCTTTCACATCCACGCTCCGAGCTGCAGCATCTGTTTCTGTCATTATAGGTCTACTGCCAGATCTAAATTCAAAAAGAACCCAATGTCGTTTAAGTTGACTCTTATCATCATGGATAGAGAAAGCTCCATCCATCATTTGCTCCAGCAAATCTGTGAATTCGGAGTATTTGTGATTGTCATAAACAACTTCTACAATCTGTAGAATTGAGTGATTGGCTTTCTAATCTTGTGAGCCAATGACAACTTTGTAAGGATTTTGTAGAAATTGTATGGCTAAACCCTTTAACTTCTTTAGGCCAAGTTGCACTCCAATGCAAAGTCTGTCTGCTGTCAGGCCGAATCCAGGACCTAATTATTCTAATTTGAGGTTCAAAACCCTGTCGAGCATTCGATGCGCATTATCAAGGACAAGCTTTTGAGATCCTCTGATTACCCTTCTGTTTGCTCTTTGTCATTGAGGACTTCTTTGTTCTTGAGTTATGTTGTTTTGTTGACCGAGTGGTCAACACTTTGCTATTGTTTTGGCTTCATCTATTGCACTGCTTGTATCTTTGTCGAACCACAACAAGAACTATGATCCATTAGAGTGGACATCTATCATCGTAACCATTCATCTTTTGAGATCCTCTGATTACTTTTATGTCTGTGCTTCTTCATTGGGGACTTCTTTGTTCCTGTGCAATCATGTTGTTAGTGTTGTCTGCAGCTTTGTCATTGTAGGCCATTCTTCGACTCTCCATTGAGGAGAAGTATGCTATGATCTAAAATTGGTGCTCCAATTCATTTGTCAATTGATTTGAGTAGCATTTTCTTATTGTTGAGGTAGAAGGAATATGTACAAGAGGATGGTGATAGGTGTCTTTAGATTAGGGTCTAAAACCTGGATGACCAAAGGGAAAAAACCCGGTGGGAAAAAATGCCTTTGGTATACGCTCTTATTGGAGTGAGCAGTTGAACGTGAAGTACATGTTCATGAAAGGTGAGTGCTTGGGTGAAACACGAAAAGAGTGCCTGATGCAAGTGCCAATTATGGGACACTCTATATGCATATGAGAAATTTGTCAACAAAAGCATGCAATGTGAAAGAAGTAGATGATGGGTGTTTCGAGGAATAAATGTAGCACATGTGAAATCAAAAGATGTCTCAATAGCTTTCACCTTTCCAAGAAGGGTTGTCGATGTAGAAGTTTCTCTACTCGTATCTCACTGTGCTCAGTATGTTAGTGTCTTTTGGACCTTCTTCTTCACTTCACCAGACTTAAGTACTTAGACTTCGACTCTTTTGCTCACCTATACTAGCATGAGCGACACAACGTAAATATGCTCAACTCTTCCAGCTTGAGCAGTACCTAGAATAGCTAAGACGCTTAGACCACAGAGAATATTACTTGAAGCTTTGGGACTAACACCTCACTCATTTTGTGGCTTAGCTACTCGACTCTGACTTTTATGACTTGTCGGTTGCATGATGACACTGCTTTGTGACAAGTTCTTCGGCTGTTGTAGTGGCTGCTAAGACATACTTCGTGAAGTTTCATCGTTTTCCTGTACCTTCTTCTCTTTGTAGTGCTCAAGCCTCTCGTCAGTCTTTTCTTCATGTGGATTATGGATTTTTTTATTTTTTCTTAATAATAAACAAAGAAAATCCTAAAACAATTCAACAAAAGAAAAATCATTCAAAGAGAAATCTAAATGCTATGTACACTATACACATGTCCCTAGGGGCTCATATATGGATTTTGTCCCCATACTCCTCTGTAACACTACTATGAGGGCATATACTCTAAATTTCGTCAAAAAATTATCACAATAAAATACAAAAATTCAATGCATCTCACAAAACATTGCCCTCTAATAGTCATAATGTTAGGTTCGCATTCAAAATGCCTCCCCCCTTCCTATTTGGAGTCATCCTTTACGACAGGGTATCGCAAAGGGTATGTGTTGTGCTTGGGCAATTAAAAGTTGTGCCTATGCAGGCCTTGTAATGTAGCCCTATTATGCATACACAGTCAATGCATGGAAAAGATTTATGTTGTGCAAGATGTGGGTATAAGCAATTTGCTTATTGGCATTTGTTGGCGAGGCTTCCTATTCTAAGCAATGTAATGGTCTTTGAAGCTCCTTTATCGTTGCTTGATTGAAGCGACTTGTTCTCTTCTAACTGTACTGTAATCGTAGGAAGAATTGTAAAAATTCAAGCGGCGATGCACTGACAACAGTTTTATTGTTCTTCTTTGGGACCCATTTCTTTGCGATTATTGGTTGTTTTGTTGCTGGCTCTCATTTGGGAACCCATACTTTCCCGTGCTTCGTTTGTGTTTGAAGAGACTTCTTTGGGATCCACCTTTTTGTTGTGTGAGTCGACAGTGGTCTTTACTTCAGCCCTTGTACGCTTGGTTGGGGACAGGATTCAGGCTTTGAAAGTTGATACTGTGGTTGTTTTGGAATCCAAATGAATTCTTGACTTTTTCGTGCTTGAATCAACTTCGTTGGAGCCCAAACCTGAGTTGTGAAAGCTTGCAATTTTGTGATATCCTTACCCTTTCGTGCACGCTTTCCTTGTTTTTGTTTTGGTGTTGGATCTTGTGATTTGACATTAGAGATCTTTGTCTTCTTGATCCATATCTATTTTTGGCCGATTTGGCTTTTTGGTATCCAGATTTGTCGAGCTTTTTGGCTTTGACTTGTTGTCTTGTTCTTTTGACCTGTCATGGTTGTTGCTGAAAGGGTTGGTGATAGTGATGGCCTGAGTTGATGATAGGGGATGTCGTAAGATTCATCACTATCGCTACTATCCTCATCAAGGTTGACTTCTTGTACTTTCCCTTGATTTTTTGGCTGGTAGTGGAAAGTTACTGTCTGTTTGCTCGTGGGTTGTAGTTTCTTGGAGGACTTTTCTAGCCCATTGATTAGAGCATTGTTAGCTCGTTGCTCAGGTCGTATTCCTCCTAGCTGAGTCTTTGCATCCTTATTAGGAGACCTGTATGAGGATGCTTGTGGTGGCTGTGTCTTCACCGAGGACTTTGGAATCCACTTTTGATGCACTTTATTCGTGTAGCGATGACATTGATTCCCGGGTCGTTGATCTTCTTGAAGCTCGAAGTGTTCTACAGAGTCATAGAACTCGTCGTCTTCTTCATCTTTTGATTCTCCACATTTCTTTGTTTGCTCCTTATTTCGAGAGCTTGTTGATATCGGGTTCTCTTCGTTTTCCTAGATTACACTCACTGCAAAATAAGGAACGACATCATAGCCATTTTCATCACAAAACTTTGTTGTGGGAGCATCCTCCACGGCGCACACGTCTAGAGTAGCCAAGATGTGTTCCCATACAAAAGGCTCTAACTCTTCTTCAGGAAATGGTTCTGGGATATAGTCCCTATCCTCTATAACCCACTCTAGGATACATTCCTCACGTTTCAAGCTACCACATTGTGAAGCTCCACACATCCACAGTTCTTTAGGCTTACCTAACCAAGCTGGAAGTTCTGATCCTGCTACTGTGGCGGAATCAAACTCCTCTACCGGTGTTCTCATCACATCCCTATAGCTATGGTCCCTCAAGTTTATCTTTGTCATGGTTTCCATATGTCTCAGGTATATATGGTCATAACCCCAATCTTGGACCATTTTCAATTGTCGCATGAATGGTCTTCCCAGAATGATGTCATAGTTGTTCTTCTTGCCAAAGTCAACAACAGCAAAAGTGTGTTCATATTCAATGCCACAAGAAGTAACAAGTACTTTTTCTAGCAGGCCTAGGGGCTTTTTCCTTGTATCCGTCTGCAAGCTGCAGGGTCATTTGTATGGATATCAAGGCAGGTTTTCCCCATTTTTTCCAAACCTCTTTGGTTGCAATGGCCACACCAGCTCCACTGTCAAGGATTGCGTTGGTTTTTACACCATTGAATTCCATAGGAAGGGTGGTGTTTCCTTCTTCTCCCTCGTAATACTCGCCTACCTTGCTCAATGGCATTGGCCTAATATTTAGTTGAGGCATTTCAAGCTCTTTGATGCCTTCCTCGATTTGAGTCATTGGGGTTTTTACACCAAATTTCTCTAGACATTTACCCACATTAGCCCACATGTTTGGTCTTATTCTGAGCAACTCTGCTAACATTATTGTACAGGTGACTGGGGTAGATAGAATATCTACTAGCCCCTTTGAATCGATGGCCTTGTTGGGAGACAGTCTCTGTGATGGGACTGCAACCACATATGACTTGGTCTCGTACTCTCCCATGTAGGATGGTAGTGTTCTTAGCGAATGGGGTTGACTATCCATAGATTGTACAGATCCTTTGTCACCCCAATACGATTGTACGTCTAGATTCATTTGAGATCCAGTCTCAAATTCCTCACCAGTCTTGTCTACTAGTCTTCTTAGGTCATCGGCTTCATTGGCCTCTCTGACTTGTTTCCACAATTCGTCAAGACCATCTATCCCTTTACAATCCTCAGGTATAGCTTGGTGAAATCCCTCAGAATATTTATCCGTGGTATTCAGTACTATCCTTGGTTCTAATGCTGGGTCTTTGAGGTTTGGTCTATGCTCATGACTAGAATCTAGCTCTTTTAGTTCCTGGTTTGGTGGGATTACTTGTGTAGGCATGACACGGATCACATCCTTGGGTTTTGCAACTGGTGGTTCTAGTAAAGCTTGGGCTGTTTGAATCATTTTCTGGCACATTTCAAGCCTTTGCTTTCCTAGTTCTGCATAGGGATATGTCATCCACCTGTGTTCTTGGGTTTGGTTGTTTTTTAGTCTCACATCATAGGCTTTCAAGAGGGCATCTAATGTCATCCACCTGTGTTCTTGGGTTTGGTTGTTTTTGAGTCTCACATCATAGGCTTTCAAGAAGGCATCTAATGTCTCATTAACCTTCTCTGCCAACAGAGATCCTCTTGAACTAGCACTTCTCAGTTTCTCATCCATGGATGGTTCTTCTAGAGTTTTAACCATCTCTGTAAGAGAAGGTGCCTCCTTTTCCTCATGTTTTTTTATCTTCTCCTCAGCTTCGATAAGCTTCTCAGCTAGGGATTTTTGCTCTCGTTCCCTGCGTGCTTTCATCCTAGTCTTTTTAGCTTTCCAACTATTTCGTTTGCTCTTGGTTTTCTGACTAGGTGCGTCTGTCTTTGGTCCATCATCTGTCTTTGGACTCATGCCACTTTCCGTGTTCTTTGTCTCTAGATTCTCATCAGCTTTCTTTTGAGCTTGTGCTCTCGTAACTACTTGAACTGGTACAACATTTTCATTTTCTGAGCTACTAGGGGGCTGAACAATCCCTAATACATTTGTCGTGATTTTCCTGATTTGGTTTGGGTTTTTCAGGCAATTGGGGATCAAGTGAGTGATGCCACACTCAAGACAATAGGCATTTACTTTAGCGATCTCCGTATGAGGACATTGTTTGACCAAGTGGTTGTCACGACTTTTGTGACAATCTATCTCTGGTTGAGGAGATTCTTTTAGCATTTCCTATTGGCTATAAGCAAGATTTGACCTAGATAAGCCGTTATTTGCAATGAATCGCAATGTCCTTTCGTCCATTTCATACCTTCTTTCTTTCGACTGAAACCCAGGGGGTGGAAGTTGTACCGGCCTCACCACTCCATGTGTTTCTCTCACATTTTGTTGCTCCAAAGGGTAGTACTCACTTTGGTTGCTATACCACATTGTAGTTGGTACTGGCGTTGGTTTATTTGATGCTTCCATCATTGGCATGTATCTCATGTCTACCGGCATTCTAGCACCTGGCAGCAGAGGTTGTTGTCCTAAGACAAGCTGTGGCCTTAAAACTCCTACTGGTCCTGGCGCATTCTCCATAATGTATCTAGGTGGAGTAGGTGCTTCTAGAACAGGTTGTACATACCTCTCCCTAGCATTTTCCATGCTATAATAGCACTCTTCCCCCGTATGGTTCGTCAATTTTCTCTCAATTTCACACCACTTCGGCTCTCCCGAATCAGACCTTACAAGAGGAATCAACCTCTTGACCAAGTCGTCAATAAGCTTTTCTTGATCAATAAATGCCATTGGATTGGCAATGGACTCACTTATCTGTGAAACACTGTGCTGAGAGGATGTGTCATCTCCTTGACTCTTAAAGTCCTTTTCTTTGTATGCCTCACAGTTATCCACTAGATAAAGAGCTTCTTTGATCAACTCGTTTAGCGTCATCCTCCTTATCATATGCAGATCCTTCTAAAGGCCCGCATGTCTCATTCCCTGGATAAAGAACAGCATCAGTCGTTCTTGCGTAGGTAATTCCGCTCTCGGACAGAGCTTAACATATCTCTTGAGCCGTAATGATGCTTTGCGTACTGATTCATCCTCTTTCTGTTTGAATTTATGGATTTGCGAGACCGTGTTGTGAGCAATGCCGTTTGGCGATAATTCTTCAATAAACTCCTCAAACAGCTCATCTAGGGTCTCAAAATCCCATTTTTCCACTGAGTCGAGCCATGTAGCTGCATCATCTTCTAGAGTCAATCCGAATCCCGCAAACTGTGTTGCAAAATCTGAAACTTCCTCTGCTCTAATCACTCTTCTAAAAGCTATTACGTGATCTCTAGGATCTTTATCTCCGGAGTATTTTCTGTTTACCCATTTCTGGACTCGGGATGGTCTAACTTGTCGATTGTCTACAAGTCTAACCAAAGACTCTCCCAATCCTTCTCTCGTTATCGCTCTTGAAGGGAATCTTGGTGGCTCTCTTCTTGGAATTCCTATAGGAATTCTCATGTTTGGTGGAGGCATTTGTGGTCCTTCATTGACCAAATATCCACTTTTTTCTAGTATAGTCTGTGGATTTGTGCTTTCTACAACTCTGTATTCTCGTCCATACTTGTCGACAACTATAGATCTCCATTGACAGTCGAGTCCCTATGTGTAGACATATAAGAGCTTGTAATCTGTTATCTCTTCTAGGTATGGATCTAAGAACCTATAAAGATTGACCTCATTGTCGTCAATGTATCTATATAGTCCTTCACTCTCATGACCAATCATCCAAACTCTCTCAACAAGATGGATCTTTATCAATTGCAAGTTTGGAAGATCCATTGTGCGAGGATATTCCTCTATCCTCGGGATCTCCAAGCTAGTGTAAGCTGCGTTTGAATCTAGGGTAGACATGATTTCTGGGCTTAAGAGCTTTTGCTTGGTTCAAGTAGACTTAGTCCACTGTGTTCAAGTTCTTTGGTTAGGGAAAAGTTGAAACTATGTCCAAAACCGCAACCGTTTCGTCACAATTCTCGCAAATTGTCGCTTTTAGATACCCCTAACTTGCGGATGTATTTTGAGGCCTCAAACGACGCTTTTTTCAAAGTTGAACTAAATGGTTGCCGTTGGCATGCATTTAGTTTTGCTCTAAGATCTGTAGAGCCGCTCTCAGGCTACGTTTTGATATAAAAACTTTTCCGATCCGATACCGTTTGTGAAAGTTATGGCCAAAACAGTGAAATGCAGTTTAGAATGGTCAAAATGAGTCCAAATTCAATTTTAAAAGAAGATTTGGGATCTCTGTGACACTGTGAACACTTCTGTATGGTCAAAATTTCAGTTGGACCCTAAAACTGGCCTAGAGACATCCTACGCGTAGGATGTCTTTTTGCTCAGAATTTAACAAAATTTGGTCCAAAGACTCCCTTAAGTCCAGCAACACAATGGTATGCTCAGAATTTCATTTGGACCTAAAAATGGCCTTGAGACATCCTACGCGTAGGATGTCTTTTTGCTCAGAATGACTTGAAATTTTCACCCTAGCTTCTCCTTGATGTGCTGATCATAGTGGTGTGCTCATAGGGTTGTTTGGAGTCCTAAATCAAGCTGGAGACATCCTACGCGTAGGATGTCTAACTGCTCAGATTTTGTCCAAACTTGATCCCAAGATTCTCTAGTGCTCAGCAACCCAATGGTATACTCAGAATTGAATTTGGATGCCAATAGGTCAAGATTTGGGCTGCAAAAGCTTCTAGTGCACTCCAAGAGTAGGATGTCTGACAATTCTTGTCTTTGCTTGGTAAACATGCCAAACAAGGTCCAAATTCACTTTTGTAAAAAGATCTGGAATCCTTGAGACACTTAGAACCTCCCTTTATGGCCAAAGTAGAATTCTGACCAATTTATGATCCTGGAGACATCCTACGTGTAGGATGTCTTTTTGCTCTGTTTCAGCTCAAACTTGCACTGTAGCTTCCCCTTGATGTGCTAAGCTCACAACTATTTTTACTTTCTGATTCTGACACCTATAGGTTGGTCAAATGATCAAGAATCTGTTCCAAAAGCCTAATGTGTATTCTGATGAATTCCCAAGTCAAATCAACTCCAAATTGGACCAAATTTGCCTAGGAGGCTTGCCTAAGGCTATACAACACACTGCTATGTCCACAATTTGAATTTGGCCTCTAAATCATGCCTTAGACATCCTACGCGTAGGATGTCTAACTGCTCAGAATTGCCCCAAATTTGAACCACAGACTCTCCTTAAGGTGCTGATCACTGTGGTATGCTCAGAATTTTGTTTAGAGTCCAAAATCACACAGAAGACATCCTACGCGTAGGATGTTTTTTTGGCCTGTTTGACCCCAGACTTGTCCCACAGCTTCCCCTTGATGTCAGTAACCCAGTGGTATGCTTAGATTTTGGTTTGGATTTCAAAAGTCCCAAATTTTAGCTGTTCTTGCCTTTTCTCTATCCAAAAACGCTAAAGTCTGTTCAATCTTCACTTTCACTGACCCAAATGAGATGAAATTTATCACATGCACTCAATACAACATTTAGAACATGCCTATGGAGTCATCCTATGGTTTGTTCTCAAAATTAGGCCTTAGACACAATTTGGGTAGGATGTCTGGCAATTCTCGTCTTTTGGCTTTGATCTGTCAAAATTTGGTCAAATTTCCACTTTCCAGGTGAAAATACGGTAAAACCTACCTTCTAAACACACTAGTAACCTCAGATTTTCAAAAAAATGCCCAGATCACCCTGTAGACATCCTACGCGTAGGATGTCTACTGCTTATTTTTTCAGACTGAAGTGTCCCTGATGCTTCCTTATGCTCTCAGCAAGTGCAAGTATGCTTCACAATTGCAAAAACATGCAAAAATCACTCAATTTAAGCCTTTTCTAAAATTTTACATTTTTTGACTCCGCCTTTTGGCTTTTGGTCAACAAAAATAGGGAAAAACACCCAAGTCAATATGTTACTAGGGTAAAACCTACCCTCTGAACCCACTAGTGCAATCAAATTTTCAAATTTGGTCTACAAAACCCCCTTGAGATATCCTACGCGTAGGATGTCTATGTTTACAGAATTGCAGGTTTTCTTCACAGAACCCTTGCCAATGCTCTTTTATATGCATAGCATCAGTCGGTCATACAAAAATATCCACAAAAGCTTGTATAATGCATTTTTACCCTCAAAAGCACACTTTTCCGTGATTTCAAATGCAATCAAGCACTTTAGCAAATAATTCAGTGTTGAATAGCTCTAGATCAGAATCGGATCACTTACCTAAAGCTACTCCTACAAATCATATGGGGTTTTGCATCTATGAGTAGAAAAACGCTTCACTGCCACACACGGACTAGTAAATGCTTTTATCACCTCACAAATCACTCGACCACCAACAACTACTCTAATCCACAGATCCTAACTAAACCTATCTAGTCGGAGACCCTCGGCAAGACACACGCTTCCTGGCTATCCACTTGATCGCGGAATATCCTCTTCCGGATCCACTTAAGAAAAACGCTTTCTTTAGCCGAAACTAAATCAAGCAACCATCACACGAGTGTTAGTAGGAAACCTACTTAGGTCCTTGTGTCCCCGGCAACGGCGCCAATGTTGGACGGGAGCGACTCACACACCCATGAAGTGCATGCAAACACTACCTAGATCAACATAATGTCAATCGAGGACATAGATGACACGATAGGCACACGGAGGAAATCTCTTTAGCTTGTCAGGCTGAGACCATCCTACACATACAACACTCTGGAAGGCCAACTAAACCACAATCAAGAACCTCACTGCTCTCAACTACACCACCTAGCCACATACACACATACGGAAGGTAACTCACGTAATCATGCTAGATTCGTACGAAACTTAAGGAACACCATCCCTTCACTAGGATACACCTGTCCCTAAGCTTCTACACTCAAAACCCTCACTCTAAACCCATCTGCAAAAAACGCGTAGGACGACAGAGCAGAATTTTGAAAGTGCCCGAAACTGAAATTATGAGTACCTATGCGTAGCTTATGTCGCCACGATTCTATAGACTACTAGCACGCAGAAAACAGACATCGTTTGATACACTTACGGCCACAAATAGCTCGTAGATGCGTCGGCATGTGCGCTTCATCTAGCGTGGAATGCTTGGCGTTGTCGCGTAGCTCTCCTCGAGCCTACAACAATGGTGCAGTCGGATCTCCAATGTGTTGAGCAAGCCGGGCGTAGCGAGAGGATAAAGCTCACGCTCATTCTCTTTCTCTCTCACGCACAGTAGACGGCAGCGCTAAAGTTTTGATTCTGATAAACAGTCTTTCTTACAAAATGACCTAGGTACCTTGTATACTAAGGCTACCATAGGTTTAACCAAAAATGGGGTTGAAAGGGAAGGGTCAAATGGCTTTTTATTTACAATCTGGAAGTGCCATTGCACCCCGGCTTCTGAAACTAGAATAACTACTCATTACAAATGACGTTTATAGCCATAATCCGCAGCATTTCATAACTCGCAAAAGATACGACTTTGGTACGAAACTTGAGTTATGTTGTGTTGTTGACCCAGCGGTCAATAGTAGCTGCCAAGCCAGAGACAAAAGAGGCTAACCGCAGGTTGGGGCTCAGACATTTCTACGAACAAAAGCCTTGCGGAGTGGACTTTCAGAAAGCTTACGAGCTTCTATCCACCATCAAAGAGGACGGAACTGCACAGATATCCGACACCCAAGGGAACAAGTTCTAGGTAGTGATCACAAAATAAATAGTGGTAGAGGCACTCAGACTGCCCACTAACGGAATGATCATGCGAGCAAGAGACAGGAAAACTGTAGGCACATTTACCAAGGAGACAACTACGGCTACATTCGCCGATCTTATCCACAAACAGGTGGAAGAGCCAGCCCGTTTGTACCATCAACACTTCCATTTTCTAGCAAAAAGGCCACCAAGGTACACAACACCAAATCATGCCGTGGCCACCACCTTCACTCAGGTTCTTAAGTCGACAACAAGACAGCCCGTGGACCACGCGTAGTATGTCTTGACAACCTTGAAGGGCACCAAGAAGGAAGGCAAAATCACATACTTGGGCGCGCCAGAGGTGTTGACTACAATAGCGTATCATGCCATCAACATGGCTAACAACCTACTGCCTGCCCCTGATCAAAATACATGGATCTTGGCAGCACAACCCTCTCCACGAGCTACAAGGTCAGGTAAAAGGTCACGGAAATTAGATGATGAGTCAGCTAAAATCTCACCGGAACGACACAGCAGTGAGAGCTCTGACAATGAAGAAAAGAGAGCTTGGAGAGAAGAGATGAAAAGGAAAGTTGTAGTTGTACACCAAGAGGAGCCAGCTAAAAAATAAGCACGTTTTGAAAGAGAAAAACAAGCTTACCAGCGCAGTAGGCAAGTAGAAGGGAAGGACCCAAAAAAATGGGTACCCACAGGACTGAAAGGACCTCGAACAAATCATCATACCAAAAAAGAGGCAGATGATCCAACAGAGAAATTAGAAAGAATGTACCAAGAGACTGAAGCTCTAAAGCTGAAGGAGATAGAAGAAGGTGCAAAGAAAGCCAAGGAAGCAGAAGACCAAAGGCAAGCCGAGGAAATGGCTAGCCAAGAGCAAAGCCATGGATCTCCCCGACCCACCTCACCACCTACGGAACAACAAGACTATCCCATGCCTAGCCCACCACCATCACCTGCAGGCAAAGACACCAATGAAGAAGTAGAGCCTGACAAAGAGAAACATTTTGAGTCCACCCAACAAACAGAATCTGCACAAGAGGCTGACCACCCCGATGGACAAAAAGAAGAAGAAGCCGAGCCGGAACAGGAGAAGAAAGCTGAAGAGACTCAAAAGCGAGACGAGGAACATGCAAGTAGATCTGGAAAAGAGACTGATAAAGAAGCAGATGCGGAAAAAGCGTCTACCACTACACATAAGATGGAGCCTGAGCCAGAGAAGGAAGAAATGCGGCACCTGAAGAACCAGCAAGGGTTGAGACAACACCATCCACTTCTACTCAGCCAAAAACTACCGAGGCATCAAAGCCTCAGGATGGCCAAGAAGAAGACCGACCATTTACCTCCACACAAGAACCACCAGTAATTATGATGCAGCAAGAAGCAACACATGAGGCTGTAGGCACATCCCAGTTGGCACGACAAGAGGAGTGGTAGACAAACGATGAAGTTATAATATATAATACAGGTCAATGAATATGCACGTCAAATGCAAAAATGACGAAGAGACTCCGTTTAGCAGCTTTAAACCGTAGCGCAAAGGCCAAGGAACTGGAAATGGTGATCAACGCTCTTCAAGGAGAGCTAGAAGACAGGATGACTATCATCACTGATCTCCAAAGGCAAGTGCAACAGCTGAAGGCAGAAGAGAAACAACATGAGATAGCCAGAGATAAACAACAAAAAGAAATGGAGGAGTTAGGTGATTTACTCACCAAATTATCTGATGCCTGCAAAGAAAAAGACGAGCACCTGATAGAATTTACAAATAAACTTCTTACGACCTCTCTGTCAGCTCAAAAAATTCAGGTGCAGTTAGATGTTGCCAATGCTTCTCTGCAATATTCTGAATAGAGGATCAATGATCATGCCATCTTCTTACGGAAAATCAAAGAAAATCCAGTCGTGGCCTCGATCAAGGGAACTGATGAAGTGTACAAGGCACTTGAAAGGAAAAACGAAGAACTAGAATTGGAATTAAAGCTTGAACAATCACAGCACAAAGACCTGGCATTGATGCAGGTTCAGAGAGAGGAGGAGCTCCTAAAGGAGATAGCAGAACTCAAGCGGATAAATCAACTCCTCAGAGATGGAAAGCCAACACGCAGGATGAGGAAGGCACTTCAGAGCCGCCACAAATAGACATACACTCAGTCTCGTTTGCTGAGTTTGAGACGCAGTCCACAGCAGAGCCGAGTGGTGATGAAGATTTTGAAGTTCACATCACAGATGCAGATACAGTGCCAATGGTCCAGCTGTCAAAATCTGAAGAAGACGCACTGAAGGAGAAGATTATCCTAGAGGTGGATGAGAAGTGGAAAGCCGCTATGGATTGGGAGTTGAGAGTTTTACACTCTGTCAACGTCACTCAACTCACTCCCAATTAGATCAACGCTCAATGGCACCAAGAATCCCTGCCGTACCCTCTCATCAAAGTAGAACTATTACAGGTGAAAGAAAGGATGTACAAGGATATGCAAGAAGATGGCGCAGATAAAGACCACCCAAAATGGAGTTTAAGCTGGTTGAACAAGAATCTGAGATACCTAATTATGTTCACAAGAGCACCTGCAGCCCTACAAAGAGATCCAACATTCTGTCTGTACCCACAATAAGGACATGGCAAGAGCATGAAGCACTACAAAAGAAGAGGCCAACTTGGCTCAACTTCCCCAGGCTGCTAGCTCCAGATAGAGGCCAAGCGACGGAGGATTACATGGTGAAAACCCTAACAGGCGCCATGTCTTTCTTCAAGAGTCTTCCAGATCTCTCCTATGCAATGTTATATAAGATCTAGAGGATGCTACTCCCATGTATACAAGTTTTTAATGAGCCTGAGCAAACAGGAGCCCCATGGCTTTCATTCTTGGAAGGAAACAAAGGCCTATGCTATGATCTGAGTGGGCAACCTTCAGAAGAAATCATTTACGGATTCTATGCCAGATACATGTTCCTGCCCTCGAATAATATGCTAGCCTTTGAAGAAGCATTCTACACTGGATACTTCACCTAGCGAACGAAGATATTTGCGTCAGTGATAAGCAACCTAACATCCAGGTTTGTAGGCTACTCAGTGGTAGAGCTGATGAATCAAGTCACAATGCAATTTTTGCAAGTTTTCGATAAAGAATGAAGAATCAGATACCAGAAGGCATTGGCTTAAGGACCGCCATGCGAGCCGTCAACCCAGGGACTACTTCAGCCCATAAAGCTGTGATAAGGGATGACACAGGCGAGGAGGGGGGGAATGTTAGCAGCAAGCTAACATGGACACCATTTTTGGAGTTCTCTTTGTAAAACAATTACTATTTTCATCACCCAAAAACCTTGGCTAAGGAATAAAAGCCAATTTTTGTAAGTTTTTTAAAAGTTTTTGGATAAGAAATACACAGCATGAGCTAACGGCGCTCACTTCTCTCCTTCTCGTGCTTCCTACTCCCTCTCCCATTGCGAATGCGTTTGTTGCATTGCACCCACAGGTAAGAGCTCTATGTATTGACGTAAGCCATTCACAGTATTTCGTAGCTTTTGGTGTCGCCGACCCGCGGCCTAATTTCGTCATAACTAGGAATTTACACTTTTAAATTGAAAACTAAGCATAGGCGGGGTATTGGGGCATCATTGCTAAGCATTTCGATGCATTCTGGGTCGAAAGCGACTAGATAAAAAATCCACTGCTGTTTTGGAACTTGACCTAAAGTGAGGTTTGAGACGTAAGCATGTGTGCTTAGGTCTTATAAACTTGTCCTAGAAGTTTTGTTACGTTTGGATGTTATTTGATGCTGGATGTGATTTGCTTGCCGATGAGCAATTGGCTTTTGGTGATTTCAGTCACTTGAGTGTAGCCTGAGTTAGATGCGAGTTGTTAGGTGTTTTCCGAGAGATTGACAACCTATTGTAGCCTCTATGCACTAGTCGAGTCAGCTTCGTCCCATGGTTTGACAAATTAATCGTGGTTCTCGCTAATACTGCAATAAGATAGGATGGTGAGGTTAGACATGCGTCCCACACATTCCATTTCTTGGACGAGCAAGCCCCAGGGGTGTCAGTGCTCAAGAAGCGCAAGTTGGGGGTGGAGTACCTTTCTCAGCTGGAAACATTCATTTGCATTTGCATGGATGAATGCTTGAGTGTGCTATGCACTAGCGTCCAATTTCCCTTAGATAGTGCACCAGATGCCCTTGAAAGCAAGCTCTTGCCACTTGGGGACTCTGTTACTGACACTATTGTAGTTGTGCGTGCGGAAGTCCTAGCAGTGGAGTAGTTGCACATGAACGAGAAAGAATTCTAGGCCATGCAAGCCAAGGTTGCCCCGAGGCCTTTAAACTTGCCCCTGATTCTTGTCCGTGAAAATTTTGGTTTTCGGTGAGTGATTTTCCTTCACGCACGATGGCTTCTCCTCATAATGGGGGCCTTACAAATGTGCGCTTTTACCACAGAAAATTACAAGGGTAAATCGGGCTCCATACTTAACAATCTCCCACTTGGAGACTGATCTCCAAACCAAACCTGTGACTGCTTTCCATTCTGGCTTCTTATCCTTGAATGCCGATTGAAGATGAGGAAAAGCTCAACTTCTCCTTCTTGACCACCTTTGTAAACATGTCTGCAGGATTTTCACTTGTATACACCTTTCCTAGCTTTAGTTGTCCCTCTTCCAAAAGAGTGCGTATAAAGTGATATCTCACCTCAATGTGCTTTGTCCTTGAATGAAAGGCTGAGTTCTTCGCAAGATGGATAGCGCTTTGGCTATCACTGTACAAGACACAATTGTCTTGTTTGAATCCAAGCTCTTCTAAGAATCTGTGAAGCCACAGAATTTCTTTGCTTGACTCCGTCATTGCTACATACTCTGCTTCCGTGGTAGAAAGTGAAACCACTTTATGCAGCTTTGAAGCCTAGCTTACTGTTGTGCCTCCAACCGTGAACACATAGCCAGTAGTGCTCCTTCGAGTATCTTTGTCACCTACCATATCTGCATCAGCATACCCTTCTAGAAAAATATCAGTTCCTCCAAAATACAAAGCATTTGTTGTTGTCCCTTTTAGATACCTAAGTATCCACTTCACAGCTTGCCAATGCTCTTTACCTGGGTTGTCCATGAACCTACTCACAACTCCCACTGCATGTGCAATGTCTGGCCTTGTCCAGACCATAGCATACATTAGAGAATCTACCGCTGCAGCATATGGAACTTTAGACATATAGGCTATCTCCTCTTGTGTCTTTGGACACATATCCTTTGTTAGTTTAAAATGACCAGCCAAAGGTGTAGAAATTAGTTTTGCATTTTGCATTGCAAACCTTTCTAGTACCTTCTTGATGTAATCTTCTTGAGATAGCTTTATTGTCTTCTTCGTCCTGTCCCTTAATATTTTCATACCAAGTATCCTCTTTGCAGCACCTAAATCTTTCATTGAAAAAGATTTGGACAGCTCCTCTTTTAGGTCTTTGATGTCCTGCATGTTAGCACTTGCAATCAACATGTCATCAACATACAACATTAGGATGATGAATTTCCCATCTCCCAAATTCTCCGTGTAGACGCAGTGATCCGAGTTGCATCTTGTGAATCCATGATCCAACATCCATCGATCAAACTTCAAGTACCATTGTCTTGATGCTTGCTTTAAACCATACAAGCTCTTCTTTAATCTGCAAACCATTTTCTCCTTACCTTTTACTTCATACCCCTTTGGTTGAAGCATGTAGATTTCCTCCTCTAAGTCACCGTGAGGGAATGCCGTATTTACATCCATTTGCTCGAGATTTAGATTATGAGCAGCCACAAGGCTTAAGACAAGCCTAATTGAGTTCATTTTTACAACAGGAGAAAATATTTCATTGAAGTCAATACCTTTTTTTTGAGAAAAACCTTTTACCACAAGCCTAGACTTGTATCTTTTCTTCCCACCTTCTTCTTCCTTTAGCTTGTACACCCATTTGTTTTGAAGTGCCCGCTTACCTTTAGGAAACTCAACCAACTCCCATGTTTGGTTGCGATGTAGTGAGTCCATCTCCACTTGCATGCTCTTCGTCCATTCTTCTTTGGATTCATGTTGCATAGCTTCTTCATATGATTCCGGCTCTCCAGAATCTGAGATCAAGAGATGGTTGAAGGAAGGAACAAACCTTTCTGGAGGTCTACTTGCTCTTGTAGATCTTCAGGGAATAGGTTGAGGCTCCTCATTTGGTTCACGTTGTTGCACATTGTCACCGTTTGCAGTCCTTGAGTCTTCACCGTCCTCAAGCTCCATGTACTCATCACCTGTTTCTTTTGTTTGTTTTCTTTCCAAGTAATCTTTGTACATATTTTGTTCGTTAAAAATTACATCCCTAGTCCTTAAGATTTTACCATCTTCAGGATTCCATAGGCGATACCCAAAGTCTCCTTCTCCATAGCCAATGAAGAAACACTTTTTGGACTTTGCATCTAACTTTGATCTTAGGATTCTATCTATGTGCATAAAAGCCTCACACCCAAACACTTTGAGAAATGCATAATTCACCGGTTTACCTGTCCATGCCTCTTCTGGAACTCCCCCATCCAATGCCGTTGAGGGTGACCGATTGATTAACACAGACGTACTTACAGCTTCCGCCCAAAGCTCAAGCGGTAGGCCTGCATGTAGCCGCATGCTTCGTGCTCGTTCCATGATTGTCTTGTTCATCCTTTTCGAAATCCCATTTTGTTGAGGTGTCCTTGGGGTTGTCCTTTGCCTCCCAATGCCATTGCTAGCACAAAAGCTTTCAAAAGCTTGGCTGCAATATTCGCCTCCATTGTCGGATCTGAGGCATTTAACCTTGGTACCTGTTTCATTCTCCACAAAGGCTTTCCACCTTTGAAATATGGAAAATACATCGGATTTATTCTTCATGACATAAACCCATGTTTTTCTAGTCGCATCGTCTATGAATGTTACATAGTACAATGAGCCACCAAGTGATGGTGTACTTGCAGGACCCCAAACATCAGAATGAACCAACTCAAGTTTTTATTTTTTCTTTCATTTCCTGATTTTTGAAATTTTACCCTCTTTTGTTTACCATAAACACAATCTTCACAGAACTCTAAGTCCACTTCTTTCAAACCTGGTAGAAGCTTCTTTGTTTGAAGGATTTGCATTCCTTTGGCACTCATATGCCCAAGTCGGTAGTGCCACACCGCACTGTCAACTTCTGTAGTTGCTGCACAAGCTGAAGGTTGCGTGCTAACAGTACACAAGTAAAGTGTACCGACTTTTTCACCCTTGGCAACCACCAAAGATCCCTTTGAGATCTTCCACAGTTTGTTTCCGAATGCAATGTTGTGACCTTCATCGTCCAATTGTCCTGTAGAGATTAAATTTTTGCGAAGAGAAGGAACATGCCTAACATCTTTAAGCTTCCATTCATTTTCGTTAGCAGTTTTGACAGAAACTGTACCTTTGCCGACAATCTCACAAGCTTCATCATCTCCCAAGTATACATACCCAAAATTACCTTTGGTGTAGTCTTGGAAATGTTGCTTGTGTGGTGTCGCATGGAATGAAGCCCCGGAATCTACTATCCAGGAATTAGACACATTGTCTAATGAGAGAATTAGAGCATCTTGCTCTACTTTACCTGCCACATTGGCCTTCGATGTTGGCTTGTTGTCTTGAGACTTTGTCTCCTTCTTCTTCTTGCACCAGCAATCCTTCTTGACGTGGCCCTTCTTGCCGCAGTTCCAACATTCAAGAACTGACTTTGTGCATGACTTGCTCCGCCTTGAGCGATCACGACCCTTTTGGTTTTTGAACCTCTCCTTAAGCCTTCCTCTTGTTTCCACTGATAGTGCAGCACTTGATGATTCTCCTGTGCTTCTCCTTCGCATTCCCTCGCTTAGGAGAACACCCACAACATCATCAAACTTAAGAGTATTTGTGCCAGAGATAGAATTACTTACAGCCATCACAAGGTTGTCCCAACTATCCGGTAGAGATGATAGTATAAGGAGAGCTCGCACTTCGTCATCGAAATTGATTTTCACTGATCGAAGTTGACTTATGTTTGTGTTAAAGTCATTTAGGTGTTCTGCAACTGAACCATTCTCTGCCATCTTTAGATTGAACAAGCGCTTCATAAGAAATACCTTATTGGATGTCGATGGTTTCTCGTAGAAGTCGTCAAGTGACTTCATCAAGTCCTCCGTGGTCTTCATCTCCGAAACATTGAAGGCCACCGTTGACGCCAAGCCTAACCGGATTGCTCCCAGTGCCTTTCGATCAAGGATAATCCATGCTTCATCTGCCATTGTTGCGGGCTTCCTCGCTCGCAAGACCGCCTAGTGGCAAATAGAGGTCCTTCTGGTAGAGATAGTCTTCAATCTGCATTCCAATGTTGGTAGTTTTTGCCGTTGAACTTCTCAATCTTGAGCTTCCCTTCCTCCGCCATAACTCCCACTCAATTCAAGGAATCCTTTCCTTGAGATAATTTAGCTACGAGCAAACCTTGCTCTGATACCAGTTGTTAGGAAATAAGAGTCCGTAGCTAAATAGATAATTGAGTAGATTACTTAATGGAGAGAGACAGATTTACATACACGAGATTATAGAGTAGAGAGAGAGAGAGAGACAGAGTACACACGATATACGTGGTTCACCCAATGTGGGCTACGTCCACGGGAAAGCAGCCACTCAATGGCTTTAGTACTTCAAAACAAGAAGTAGTTTACAAAGGGATTATACCCTTAATGAAGCTCCCGCCTTGCTTCACTCTCACCACCTCACACTCACCTTGTTGCATCAACTTCACACTATGAAATGTGTGTAGAAATGGCCTCCTTTTATAGGCCAAAAGGGTTGCCCTCTCTTATGAGAGATAGCCATGTGTAGCCGCCCTTGTGCGAATAAGTCCAAATCGGACCCTCCAATCCGCCCATGTGTGGTCGCCCTTGAGAAGACAAGTCCGCTTTTGAATTCGGCCACTGGCCATTGACTTCCGACCACCGGCCATCGCCCATTGACTACCGGCCACCGGCCAACCGATCGGTTGTTTTCCGACCACTTTCCGGCCGCCGTCCGGCCATAATTTAAAAAAAGTCTCAGGGGCCTCCGCCCCCGAGGCCTTTAAAGTTGCCCCTGATTTTTGTCCGTGAAAATTTTAGTTTCCGGTGAGTGATTTTCCTTCACGCACGATGGCTTCTCCTCATAATGGGGGCCTTACAAATGTGCGCTTTTACCACAGAAAATTACAAGGGTAAATCAGGCTCCATACTTAACACTTTCTGCTTAAAGTAACAACTCAGCATAAGTGGGATGCACAATCTCACTCCCTTCAACTTAACTTAATACATTAAGAAACCGAAAAGGCAAATCATTCTGGGGACAATACAAAAATCACCTGAGTGAAAAGAAGTGGAATTTATACTGTCATGTTGCATAAACATTTGCTTTCACTAAATCTTAACATTTTTTGGTATCCTGGAGGGCAAACAAGGCCAGATAATGCAAAAAAGGGGGTGGCCACAAGGGCTCGCAGATGGCCTAGCCAGAAGTCTTGAATGGCTCATCTGCGCGTCCTTGTGGCCATCCTCTTTTTTGCATTTTTTGGCCTTTGTTGCACTCCAGGACCCTAAAAATGGTGAGATAAACCTTAAATTTAACTTTTCATGTACATGATCACTCCCTTCAACTTAACTTAATACTTAAAGAAACCAAAAGGTCAAATCATATTGGGGACAATATAAAAATCATATGAGTGGAAAGAAGTGGAATTTATAGTCATGTTGTCTAAACATATGGCTTCGCTAAATATTAACATTTTTTGGTATCCTAGGGGACAAACAAACCTAGAAAATGCCAAAAAGAGGGTGGCCACAAGGTTGCGTAGATGAGCCAGCCAAGACTTCTGGCTGGGCCATCTGTGCACCCTTGTGTGGCCACCCCCTTTTTTGCATTATCTGGCCTTGTATGCCCTCCAAGATACAAAAAAAAGTTAATATTTGATTTAAATTTAACTGCTCATTACCAGAATCACTTAGCTTAAAACGCAGAATAATCAGAAAAGGCAAATGAATTTGGAGACAGTAGACACAACTCTCAATCATTTTGTCATTGCAAAGTCATCTGATTACAAAGAGAAGGGTGTGCAATACCAAAAAGGAGGTGTAACTTCAGCTAATGTTCAAAGTCCAACCGCAATCAGCATGCAAGTTGTATATCCTTTGGCTATATTATCACTCTCTTTGCATGTATCACGCATAGGTTGGTATCTTCCAACACCGAAATGATGCGGGCTTCTGCAGCTTCTTGAATAGCCTCCAACACCATTGCTTGCATCTATATTGATTTCCATAGCTTTGAAGCACCTCCTTCATCGTAGAGCAAAGGGAGCACGTCGAATTAGAAGCTCGGTAGTCTTCTGGTAGTGTCAAATTTCTACAAATTCCCTTGCTATTTTATGATGCCACTGAGGTTGTCTTGGGGGCACTTGCACATTTGCTGCTTGGTGGCATTTGGGATTCTTAAAAATGCCGGCTTCTCACATCCTTGGAGGGTGTTTCTGTTGGTAGGCGGATGCCATTGGGTATGGTAAGAGCTCACATGTGCTTAAGAAATGAGTAGTTTATGAGAGCATCTAATATTTATAAGGGCCCATAATAAAAGGGCCATGTTCACACTAATTTTTGTAAAAAATTATTATTTTTTAAATGAATGCACCAAACCTTATTAAAAAAATATGTAAAGAAGAGTTGGACCGTTCGTTCACGTGTAGGCACTTGCACAGAATCCACTTTGACCCTTGTCGCACTCTACATTGACGCCATGCAGCATGCTTGGCGGGGCCTTGCGACATTTTCCACTTGTTGCTGTGCTCTTGTCGACTCAATCCACGCACTTCCCTAGCAATCTTGGATTGTCACGCACGCTCCATTGTGAGCTTACGAGCAAATGTTGTACAAAAAAACCAATTGAACATCTCCTCCAAATAATTGGATCGCACCATTCCACCACCATGTCAAGTATTTTTGAAGTACACCCCCCTTGCTCGATAATTGGACTTCTCCATGCCTTGAGTGCTAAAAATATCAAGCGAACCATATTTGTGCATAAAAAAATACACCATGAGTAAACGATGCACATTATTGAATGAAAATGATCCCTTGTAATAAGTTCACTACATAACATGGCTTACCATGTAATGTGATGTTATTTTCACTCCAAGAAAGGGTAAAGACTTTGGTGAAATCCACCAAGGCTTCTTGAAATGATTGGCATTGTTCCTCTGTTGTGCTGGTAAGGCCCATAAGCTTGACCATTGTATCAAAATGTACCCAAACTTTCTTGCGCTTGTTTGCAAGCTCGCCATTTGAATCATTGTCAGTAGTAGCTTTGCATAACTCCTTCCAAAGTTCCAACAGGTTACCTGCCTTGTGGTTGGATTTGTTTTGAGCATCATATCGACTTTGCTTTCCTTGGGTCACTTTCTTCAAAAAGTGTCTGGCTTTTTGTCCACTCATTGACACTTGTTTGGGCAATTTCATGGGCCTTTCTTGTGTTCTTTTGCAGCAATGATAGGCACATTTCCTCCGTGACAGCCAATGGAATTCAAGAGTGCCTCCACCCTTTTGATCGCTTCCTAGGACTTTTCCAATGACTTCATTGTGAAAGCATAGTCAATGTAGAGCTTCAATAGCCTATAAAAAATGCACATGAATGCGTGTAATGCACAAAAATGTACATTCGATAGAGGAAATAGAAAGATTGGATTCCAAGCCTAGTCCTTTGTGCACGGTCTGGGGCATTGAGCATGGGACATCTCAAAATAGATGCTTCCCATTCTCCGCCTTCATCTCCAAAGAAACAACAGTCCAACCCTTCTTCTATATCCCCTTGCCATAGAAGCATTGAACCGCCCTTTGCAGAGTTCTTGTGTGCTTTTTGTATGTTAGATTTGTACCTCGAGTGCAAAATGGACAAGGCATGAGAGAATAAGCCCTTTGTTTGTAGCCAAGCAAACACTTTATGGTCTTCAAGTCCCCACCTAGGTGCCACTCCACATCAAAGCTACCAAAACCCGCAACCTCCAACTTCTCACCTGCAATTTGGGAGTGTATTACTTCTGTGATCCATGGAGTTCTATCAAAAATCCATGAAAGTAATCCATTGGTCTCTTTGGGCACCTCAATAGCACCCAACCATCAAATGTCTTTCTTTGATTGCACACTAAAAGACAATGTGGGAGATGGCTCGTCTAAATCCCTTCGCTTGGTTTGCAAAAGAGTCTCATTCATTAGAGTGACACTTAGCCTCTCTAACCTTCGGCCTTTCACTATTTGACACTCATTGAGTTTCAGCACAAAAGAGACCTTTGTGCCAAGCACTGCAAAATAAATAGTGGCAAGACCTTATACTTCAAAGTCTAAGAACACAACCAAAAGAAAGAAGTATAGTGTGTCACCTTCTTCAAGTAACTCGTAAAATCTAAGCATGGCTTGTTGAAGCCTTGTAAGTTCCACAAAAATATTGTTCCACATTGTGTAAGGAAAGCCCTTCTCCGAAGGTCTTATGGAGTGTTTCTTACCTTTTTCCCTTGCCTTTTGTGCACGAAGCAGAAAGCGAAGTTGGCATTGTGTCCTCAATGTGTAGGTATGTCCCAATGTGGGAGAACACATCTTTGTTTGTGGCCTTCTTTGCAAGGTTGACCTTGTGCGGAACAGGAAATAGGTTTTCCACAATGCCACGCTCTTTGAGGGAATTCTTTAGAGTTGAAAAATAGCATGATAGGCTTTGGTGATGATCCCAACCTCATCACAAGCTTGTTGCATGTCATCTTCACTAATGGAAAATAGGTTTTCCACAATGCCACGCTCTTTGAGTGCATTCTTTAGAGTTGAAAAATAGCATGATAGGCTTTGGTGATGATCCCAACCTCATCACAAGCTTGTTGCACGTCATCTTCACTAACCATATTTCTCAATTTGTGCATAAGGTCCTTGGTGATTGCATCCTTAATGTGCTTCCCCCCAGGTGATTGTAAGATAGAAATCACATCGTGGGTATTGAAACAACTAGTGAGAAGGTTGACTTGAGCATCTTGGCTTGTTCCACCGCATGCCTCCTGGATGAAGTTTCTACCAACCGATAAGATAAATATATGTATCTTGCAAGTAAAGAACAAATCACCTTGTGGCTGTCACTCGTCGTTTGCGTGCTCCACCCGAATGTGCAAGGGTTTCAATGGATGAATATGTGTGCTTCCGCTCCCTTGCACCAAGGGGTGTTTCTTTTAAATATGTGATGGTGTTCGCAAGCTTCATAATGTGGGCATCCTTTTCCTGCATTTATTGTTGAAGAGTTTCGACCTCCCTCTCCGAAGAGGCAATATTTTCTTGTAATGCCGCCATCTTGAACCGAAGAGCTTGACATTCACGCATCCACATATGCAAAGAAGCACCTGCACCCATACACAACCGCTTGCAATAACCTAACAAGCCTGCTTCTCCCCTCCCAAGTTATTAAAGAAATGTCAAAAGGCTACTACAGGATGAATGGAAGCGACTTATAGGATCGCAAGGGTACAAATGATGGTCCACCAAAATGTCAACATTCGTCTCACCGGTGGCATGACGTTCCTGTGATGACCTTTGATCATCCTCACATGCGGCCTTCGGTGCAAACACTGTGGGCAAGCGAATATGGACGCTTTTGGTGTGCAGAGTACATGGTGGTGGAAGCAAACGATTTGTGATGTTCGTAAGCACCATGGCAGTTGTTGTGTGAGGAAGCAAAGGTAGGGGTAAGGAGGGACAAGAGAGGGAGAAAGGAGGGAGGAGGAGAGAACAAAGTGCTTTTTTTCTTGGAAAAAAGATTTTGAAAAAATAGACTTTCAAAGCTTGCAGGCAAAAAAAGGGTCAAAAAATGATTTTTGGATACGTGTATATGTTGGGAGGGAGTTTCAAGCAGAAAATAAGTAAAAATGAGTTTTTTGAAAAAAAATCAAATTTTGGCTCTTAGTGACCCACGTTTTTGTTGATGTGGCCACACCCCTTTACTCCCTTCACTTTCAAAAAGCTAGAGAAAAGTAACCTCTTAGGTTCACATGTTATATTTGTCTTTAAAAAAGGCTAAAAAAGCCTACCCAAAAATACCTTCATGAATGCCCTTGTCCCCTTAATCCTACACAATATTAGCCTTAATCCCTAAAAATCAGGATTCCTTACAAGGCCCAGGCAAAGTCCATATTTCTCATAATGTCGAGAAGATCGAGATCTCCATCTCTCATGAGCCGTCACTGTAGACTAAGTTGTGTCATACATCATGTCAATGTATACGCGTCAAAAGTAGGGTATTACTCGATCGTTGTGCTAATCATGCATAAACCAATTAGTAGCTCAATAGTGAAAACCTGTAACCTATACGTTGTAGTCTCACGCTCAAAATGTGTGTCAATGTGAGAACATGAGGCAAAATCAAAGGAAAACCTGTAACCACTACGAGCATACCATAAATGCACTCCTGCAAGAGTGGGTACAAGAACACTAAACCTGTGTCTAAGCGTCAAAGTGAGAGTAAACACTGGATTACTATCAAACTGGGAATAAATCGACCACTATCCAATCATGAAATCGTGATCAAACTGCACCAAAATCGATGCTCACATATGCATAAAACCAACTCCACAATTTGCAAACTCTGCAAGCACACAATCTTTGACAAACTGCTCAACTGAGCATAAAGCGTATAACCATATATGCAAGTAGAACTAGCTCAAAACACATCCCAAAAAAGAAACTGTCTGCAAAAATATGCAAAAAGTATGTGAAACCTGTGATTGTCTATATGTATCCACACAAGCATACACAATCCTCACTCCTGCGAGAGTGGGTACAAAGAACACTAAACTGTGTCTAAACTGACAAAACCTGTTAAAGTGAGAGTGAACACTCAATCACTATCAAAGTGGGAATCTAACTCAACCACTAAACCATCAGAAAGTAGGCTGCCAATACATGCAAAACATGGCAAGAATCTGGGAACAAACGGATAGAGTTCCCCCTATATTTTGAGCAAAATCTCAAAAAATATCACCAAAAAACTGCACCAAAACAGGCAGTGTCTCAATAAACAAATCCACAAATGGTATGCATGCTCTGCCAAAACCCTGGCAAACTGGCTCACTCCTGAACGAGTGTCTCTATGCACATATACCTGTCCAAAAAAGTTGTATACCTGTGAACCTGGTACATGTGAGCTATAGCTAAATCAAACTGTATCCACAAATGCATACATAGCATGAAATTGCACCAAACTGTGCAAAAAATTGCTCTTTGGAATAACCCACACAATCATACATAGTCTACACTACAAACTAGTGCAAACTGCAAGCACTACCTCATCGATCGGAAAACACGTCGATTGGAAACCAAACACAAAGCACAACCAATGGTCGTAAACGCCGTCCGAGAGCTGCGATCACAAGAAAACCACTTTGGTATGGTCCGTCGAAGACAAAATGCATTGATGTGTGCCGTTGAAGCTGGAAACTGAAGAGCCGTCGAAGTCGAAATGACCGAGTCGAAGTCGGAATGCTTGGAAAAACTGTCGGAGCAAATCCGTTTCGGAATAGGCGTAAGACGTGAGTCACTGGCAAAGCTACACCGGAGGAGAGCCCAACTGCCCTCTCTCGCTCTTGCTATGTCGAAATCGAGAAAACCATGTTAATGATGCCTTCCGCCGTCCGACGGAAGTGATCGCCGAAATTGTAGCCGCTACCAATGCGCAACGCTGATGCCGATGTCGTCT
This sequence comes from Adiantum capillus-veneris, assembly GCF_014529385.1. Lineage (NCBI taxonomy): Eukaryota > Viridiplantae > Streptophyta > Polypodiopsida > Polypodiales > Pteridaceae > Adiantum > Adiantum capillus-veneris. Next base: position 124,773,986 of record NC_140957.1, read on the forward strand.
AAGTTCGGTATCGAAACCAATACCAATAGCCGATGCTCGAAGCCGATGATGCATGAAGCTGGAGAGTAGGTCCGGGGGTGTGGCGTACTAGAGAGAATCTCTCTCTCTCTCTCTCTCTCTCTCTCTCTCTCTCTCTCTCTCTCCGGTCGATGCCGAGCCGATCCCCCTGTCGCCGGGAATCCATGCACACACACGTACATAAGCCATATAAATTTGGGCTTCTCAACCTCACTCTCTCTCTCTCTCTACCTCTTTTCCACTTGCTTGCCGCTCTTCCAATGCTAGCTCTCTAAGTCGTTGATGAGTCTTTGGGAACACACTCTTGCACACACACCATTAAGGGAAATTAAAATGGATTTTAACTCCGTTCACTCTTTGTCGAATTACCTGCTGCATCCAGAGAGTGTTTAAGTGTGTGTAATCATCGCCACACAATCTCAAACCTGCTTTGCTTTGCTTCGCTTGCAAAATCCCCCTTTGCTGCTTTCGATTCCCTTTGCTTTTATTCCCCAACGTTGCAGCTCGCTTGCAAGCTTGCAGCAGTGCTTAAATTTGCAGCCTCAAATTGCAAGCCCTCGATTCTCCAAGCTTACAAAAACTTGCTTAAATGAGCTGCTACTCTGTCACCAGCATTTAATTTGCTGGATATTCCCTATAGTGCTATTTTCTTGTTGGCTACTGTGTGTGTGTGTGTGTGTGTGTGTGTGTGTGTGTGTACAACACCAAACTCTCAAGCTCCAGCTGGGGTTCTCAATCTCTGTCGAGATCTGCACTATGAGCCGCCAAACTCGATTCTACACAAGCTTTCCAAAGGGCTCTAGAATCTTTGTGGAATACCCGCTCTGTAGAGCTCCTTCACCAGCTATATCCATGCAGATTCACTGTTTGTGCAAAGATGCCAAGCTACCCCCTTGAGCTCAAGAGGGCCTGCACACGCACCAGGAGCTCTGAGCTTAAAGATCTGCCTGATCTCCTCCGGACGCATACTGTAGAAGCTCCAATCCAACGTCGTCAAGTAGGATCCACAGCCACCAAGCTCAAGCTGCCATAGCTAAGCTCCGTGCTTTCGCGTCTCGTCGAGAAGCAGTTGCGTGCATCAATCACCGTCGTTGCCACCAAAGCTCTGATACTAGTTGAAGAGTGCGTGTGCGCGAATGCGTGGGTGCATGGTGCGGTGTGCGGGCGAGAAGGGGAGAAGGAGAGGGAGAGAGTGTGTGGATGGAGACAACCTCTCAAATGAGGAGCTCCTTATTCTAGATATATGTACACAAGAATAAGGTGTCAATGGGCAGCGGTCGCCCATAGCCTGGGTGGTCAGGCAAGGCACAAACGCCTGTACCCCAACATGATAGAGTGTTGTTGAAAGTATTAAAGGCAGTAAAAAGATTAGAATGAACAATTACAAAGCGAACCAATCTTAAAGAATTAGAGTTAATGTAGTAACACCCACAAAGTCTTTATCAAATGTCACCCGTCCATCGCTGCCAAGGTGATGGACAGGTAACAATCTTAAATAATTAGTGCTAAGGTAGTAACACCCACAAAATCTTTATCAAATGTAGCCCATCCATCGCTGCAAAGGTGATGCAAATTCCCTGCCTCCACTCGTGCCTTGTCGTATCTCTGTGCTGGCTCCATAGATCCGAGGAGGTGCAAGTCTCCTCTTTGAAGAACCTCCAATCTTCTTGTTGAGACAATTAGGCTTGCTTAATTTATGTGCTACTATATATGTGGTAGTGATGTGTGTGAACACACTTAGGACCGTCGAGATTTTTCCCCTCACTAGGAGGTTTTTCCCCCAATGCATTGTATATACGCACATCATTCTGTTTCCATTGTGGATTAAGCAATATACTCTTTGTTCCGTGCCTTGAGCTTCTTCATCTTCTCCAAGCTTTATGTGTATTCTTGCAATCCTAATTCCAATAATTGTTATCAGAGCAGGTTGTGTCCTTTCGGGCATAGTCGTCAGTGTTGCTAGCACCCGCCTGCTCACTTTCTCCGCTTTGGGTGAGCTTTGGGAGAATCAACATGTCGACAAATATTGGGGGCATGTTCTTTGTGCTTAAAATTTTGATTCAGGCTCATTTCGCCCTCCTTTTCCACCATAGATGGTATTGCATAGGCAATTTTATCCTTTTGTTTAGAATTTTTGCCAGTGCAATTTTTTGCAGAACAGGTCCCTTATAGTCTTCTTTGGGTTGTGCTACATAGCACGTGTTGGTCCTACTTCATTTTTCCTCTTTCTGAGCAAATTTCTCATAGGTGCAGTCACTTGCCATGGCTGACTTTTATGGTGCATGGTTGATGCCCATTGTGCATGTATTTTAGTGGGCACTTTTGAATGCGGCGAGCTCTTTTGAGAGCATTATTTCTGTATTGATCAAGTTTTTGGATTGCACCTCTTTTGACACTTGTTTATGTGCGATCACTCCATTTATGTTGAGTGCGGATTGCCATTGTATGCACATTGTGGAGCCATTTTGACATTGAGTAGTGGTTATGGGGACATATTTTGATCAGTTTATAGTGGTCAAAACCTTATCCCACTTTGGCATCTTGGATATATTTTAGAGTTTGAGAATTTACAGTGAGATTTTACTTATTTTGCAGGTGAGACTGATCGATTTTTCCTAGATTTATCAATATAGTTTTGGCTTGATTACCGTGCACTCTTTTGATGCATTTGCAGCCATTGGATTGAGACGGTGATTTTCTCTTGTTGTGGTTGACTTTGCTCCCACAGTGACAAGCATGCGGTTGTTTTGGACATAGATAGGTGTTCACGTACCCCACTCGCAAGAGTGCGTATGAGACGTATGCTCGTGTGGCTACAAGTTACAAGTAGTCAAATTTGAGCTTTGGTAGTGATTGCGTTGTTCTCCCACTCGCTCTACAAGTTCTAGCATCCGTTCCATGTACTTTTGGACATTGAAACTTGCATTAGTGTGACGATTGTAGGGCGCAATGTGGTTATACTACTACGAGAGATTTTATGCATTGATGCGCTTGAGCATTACAAGTTCTAGTGAACTCTTTTTTGAGAGCATTTTCTCCCCGTAGGAAGCTCTTTTCGTTCCAGGTTTTGATGCACTTCTCTTCAGAATTGGTTTATGCACATTGCCCTTCTACATGTTATAAAGACATAGCTTCTCTTATGGTCGTTGATATGTGTGACGGTTGTGAGTCCATGACAATGACTCATGTGAGATAGCAGTCTCGTTCATGTCGAGACTTTAAATGTTGGCATTGTGGTCACACACGACACATTAGACGTTGTTGCTTTATACACATGATATGACGACGATGTATGCATGATGCAGAGATAGTTTTGACACAGGCTAAAGAAATGGCTTTGTATGCTAGTGGCAGTGATGTCACATTTACCTCTAGTATTCCTCTCGCATTTATATCTGATAGAGATGCTACTAGATGAGTACAACTTTCTATGTCATATCATATCATGAGTGGTTTAACACTTTTGCTAGTGGGAGCTTTGGTCGTATGCATCTAGCTAACAAATCAACATATAACATAGAGGATACAGAAGATATATGCTTTTTATTACGTAGTGGTGCATCTTATATGTTATGACATGTGCATTATGTTCCTAATATTGTACGTAGTTTGATCTCAGTGAGACAGTTAGAAAATTATGGATGTCAAGTACTGCTAGAGCAGTTCTACCAGATGCTTTGCTGTTTAGTAGTCATTGCGAGAGGAGCCAGTATTGGCTTGGTCGGCTTGGTCTACCCTATGTATATATTTGAGGTGCAAGACGGCATAGTCTCAATTACATTACAATCATATCAACAAGAGACTAAACACGTGTCTTTTGTGGATGAGCTCTAGAGTATTGTGCACAGTATTTCTATAGATGCAAAGTTAAGAGCGGCCATGCTTTAGCGAGACACAACAGATTCATCCTCTTACGACAAAGATGCCTCCTACCACAGAGATGAGCGATATGGAGTTCTTTGACATGCTCATACTAGAGGCTAATATGGTGATGCTAGGATATGTGGATACAGTCCCTATGGATAATGAGGGAGTGACGACTACCCTAGAGTCAAGATTGATGTATTCATACATGACTAGTTCTGGTGGTGATGTAATGAGCATCGAGATATCTACTACGGATAGATTAGCAGAGGTCACTGCACATGGATTTGATACGATTGCCACGGCATTGGCAAAGATTATACGTTTGTCATCAACCTTCGAGACTCTCATGTACGACCTCTCAGTGTCGAGACCCGACATAACAGCTGCAGTTGGAGCATTTGCAGTTGGAGTTGTTAGTCCTGTGACTACTGACACTAGCATGATGCATCATGGAGCAAAGCACAAAATTACAGAATATCTACAAGATATATATGTTGATTCTGGGATATACGCTTCCATACACCGCTAGAGCTTAAACAGTGACATGCATCAATTTCAAAAGTGTCAATGGACATAGGTTGAGACGAGATTCCTCCATGTACCTATTGTACATACTACTAAGTTTTATAGTAGTACCACTTATCGACACATTCGCTTTTAAGTGAGAGATTGTTGAGAAAAGGCAGTGTGCCTTTTATCCCGACTGCATGCACCAAAGACATCTATAACATTTAATGGCCTAGTAACTTGTGTGTAGTGGAAAATAGCAAAGACATAGTGAGCATTTCATTAGCATAGATTCCTAATGAGCATAGCAAGAGTGCTTGGATGGAGAGATCAACAAAGAGCATAACATCTAGTTAGATAGGAATGAACAATACTTCGAAAGAGAGAGAAATTAAGCTATTGACAACAGGTGAGGACCGGATTTATATGGAGCCGGTCCCCCCCTCCAAAAGGCTTTGTATTATAGGTTTCCCCCATCAAGGGAAACATTTTACAATACAATTCTTGGTGTTCCTTCAATTACTAGCTAGTGCAATGAAGATGGAAGCTTCAAGCACTAAGCAAACACTTTAAAACACAACATCAATTCCCTCACGTATTAGACCCAAGACCTCACACACCTTCGAAGATGGTGAGAGCTAGCGGGGTATGAGAGTAGATTGAGAGGAATAAGGAGTAATCTTACGAGAAAGATGTATATCTCCTCACCTAATCACTCATAATAGCTTAGCATAGCTTAGTAATTAGCATGGTAGAGGAGATGAGCATGCTTTGAAGCTTGGCTCTTGGTTGGATTTGCATCATAAAGCCAAGAGTTGTTGGTGTAGGCCTCCCTTCTCACAAGCTTGGAGCAGGTGATGAGCTTTCCATTAAAGCTTGAGAAGAAGAGAGAGAGAGAGAGTATTCTTGCTTCACACATGAGATTGTGTGAGTGTGTGTGTGTAATAATGCCTTGTAAAATTCAGCCCCCTCTCTCTCTTGGTCGACCCCACTTGCAAGATACTCATGTTGACACCCGATTGGACCTTGCAAAGCTTAGCCAATGAAAATTGAGAAGCATAAGTGATAGCCTTGTGACATGTGTCCCCCTTTCCCCTTTTGTGAGAGCTTTAGGTAATTAAATAATGCAACTAAACTCTCATTGGACCCCTTTGTCTTCTGGCCAATAGGAATCGGGCAAGCCATTGGGCTGTTGAATGCTCATTGGATCCCTTGGGAGACTGTCCAATAGTCTTCTAGAGAGCTTAATTCTTATTGGTTCTTTTATCAAGTGTTTTTCAATGAATTAAACTAGATTTACTCTAGCCTAATTCTCATTGGTCCACCTCTATGGCCATCCAATAGGATTTGAGTGCACCTTGAGGGCAACTGGGCTAGGGAGCTGACATGTGTCCCCTATTCCCTTTGTGTAAAGGGAGCTTGTGTGTGTGTGTGTGTGTGTGTGTGTGTGTGTGTGTGTGTGTGTGTGTGTGTGTGTGTGTGTGTGTGTGTGTGTGTGTGTGTGTGTGTGTGTGCGTGCGCGCGCGCGTGTGTGTGTGTGTGTGCGCGCGCGCGTTTCTCTCTCATCCCCTACTTACAGGGCTCGCCCCCTCCTATGTAGGAGTCTTGAAGACTTTTGTGTACACACAGAGCATCCAGTTCCACTAAGCTTGACCATTTGAACTTTACCTTTGAATTTTGGAACCTTAGCATTTTGGAAGTCTTAATGGGCTGCACCCTAAGGTCTTTGGAGCCCATTTTTGCATATTGCTCATTTGCAGATGGCCCCCCCTTTGGATCCCTATTTTCCCTCTTTTGGATCCCTATTGTGGCCGGTCTGCCAGCTTGACTAATATTCTAGCTTTTTCTCCCCTAGTACTTCCCCAGATTAAATTATCAGTTTAACATGAGAAAATCATTTAGGAGAATTAGATATTAGTTACTATGACATTAGCTCTCTCTTGAAATCATAGTCGTCCTAGACTATGGGGTAGAGAAGATAAAGTCTATTCATTAGTCCTTTTTCTAGCAGGTAGAGGATCCCTATCTTACCCTACGACATCGTTCCAGAATGGATGGCTAATCCATTTGGTGCTTAAGAGCCTAAGGCTGCCGCAAGCATGTCTGCACATTAGTCCTATTAATCTTCCATAGTAGAGTGACGAGCTCTACTTGGTGTTTGGAAGACGTCGTCTCCACAAACTTGATTCTAAGCATGCATACTACTTAACATTTGTGCACAAATAAGAAAAAGAGAGTCTTATAAGACAAAAACTTGGTTCATTTTAAACATTTGTACATTTGCTTCCTATAGGGAAGCGTTGTAAGGGTTGACAAGGTTTAGGTTATCCTTTAATTGTATGCCTTGCATCCATCTAGCATCTTCAAAAGGATAATTCTGGAGCTTAATAAGATACAGTCGGATAGTCTTACCGCCTCTTAATACCTTGTCTTCATGTCAAAGAATGGACTCGGACTGCAGCACCTCTTCTTGGTCCTCGATCTCTGATGGGTCTTCAATAGTTGGTTGTTGAGGTGGATCTCCCTTATAAGGCTTTTGTAGGCTCACGTGGAAAGCATTGTGTATGAGCCAATGACTGGGTTACTTGAGTTGATAGGCCATCTCATTGATTGGTCGACGAATCTGGAAGGGACCATAGTACCTTTTTGCTAACTTAGCATAGTACTTTTGGTGTCCTGTAGGATTCTTGCCCGTGGTGTGCCTTAATCGAGCCTTTGGAAATTTAAGCAAGACCCAATCATTTTCTTTAAAGGCTTGGGCTTTTCTGTGCTTATCGGTAGTATCCTTTTCCCTTTGTTGTGAGATAGAGATAGCATCCTTAATCTTTTGGAAAGATTCTTGTAGGTCTCAGATATACTCATATGCAACGAAGATCTTCCCGTGTACTTTGAGTAGCAGGGGACTTTTGCATCTTCCTCAATTACCTCAAAAGGTGCTTTTCCCGTGGAAGTATGTACAGTGTTATTGTAAGCATACTCCATTAAGGGTAAGTACTTCTCCCATTGGGATCTTTGATCTACTTCCATTACATAGGCTTTTAGTAGATAAAGAATGGTTAGGTTAGCTATTTCACTTTGGCCATCCGTTTGGGGGTGATAGGCCAAAGAGAAGTTTAGCCTTGTCCCTAAATTCTCAAAGAGACCCTTCCAAAAATTATTGGTCATTCTAGGATCTCTATCAGACACTATGGACATCGGCAAGCCATGGTACTTGAAGATTTGTGAAATGAAGAGGGTTGCCATTTGATGGGCTTTGATAGTCTTTTTGAAATATTGTATGAAATGAGCTTGTTTGTTGAACCTGTCTACTATCGTCCATATTCCCGTATTCCCATGGATAAAATTGGGTAATCCAAAGATAAAATCCATGGATATGCTCTCCCATGGTGAATTACGGATTGGCAATGGTTGAAGCAATCCAGGTTGTTTCCCTCTATCAAACTTCGTCTTTTGGCATACCACACATTTAGAAACATACTCTTGTGTGTTTGCTTTCATGGTAGACCAATAAAAATATGTTTCAATCCCTTTTAGGGTAGACTGAATCCCTCTATGCCCCGCATAAGGAGGAGCATGAGATTCATACTTACTTTCTCACGTAGTGAGTTGGTAACGCATAGTCTATTGCCATAGAGAAGATAATCATCTTGTAAAGTAAACGGTTCCTCTTTCTTCCCTAGTGCAAGGGCTGAAATCACATCTCTAAAATCGGGATCAATAGCGTACTCATCTATAATAGAAGATAGATCATTGTGAGTTGCTATGGAAACCGCATTCACTCTCGGTCGTCTTGAGAGTGCATCGGCTACTTGATTATGCTTGCCAGCAATGTGAGCAATATGAAAATGAAATTGCGAAAGGAAATTGGTCTACGTCATGAAGTACTTAAGGCTTTGGTGATCCGTGCGCAGAATGAAAGGACTTCCCAGTAAATAGTGCTTCTACATGTCTAAGGCATGTAGAACTGCGAGGAGTTCCTTTTCATATATGCCTAAAGCTTGCTCAACAGGGTCGAGCCTTCGACTTTCATAGGTTATGGCGTGCCCTTCTTGGAGCAAAACAGCTCCAAGGCAATCACCACAAGCGTCACATTGGACCTCAAATAGCTTTGAGAGATCCGACAGTTTAAGCACAGGTTGAGAGATAAGCTTTTCAAAAGCATTGTTTTCCTTGGCAGACCATGTATACCTAACGTTTTTCTTTGTTAGGTCATGTAATGGTCCTGCTATTAGTGGGAACTTTTCTATGAAGCGTTTATAGTATGCACACATACCTATTAAGCTTCTTAGTGCATGAAGATTCCTTGGATTAGGCCATCCTTTTATTACCTCTAACTTTGATGGATCCATTTGGATGCCATCTTGAGAGATAATGTGACCTAAATATTGAATCTTTTGTAAGAAACATTTACTTTTTTTTTATCAATATAAAGTTTATTCTCTTGTAGAACTTGAAATATTACCTGGAGATGTTGCTTGTGTTCGTCTAGTGAATTAGAGTAGATGATAATATCATCAAAGAACACTCCTGTAAAGGTTCGATGAGGCCTGAATAGCTTCTCCATCAAGCGGTTGAATGTGGTTGGTGCATTGGTCAAGCCAAAAGGCATGACAATGTATTTATAAAGACCAAATATAGTGCGAAATACGATCTTTACAATGTCTTGATCAACTATCCTTATTTGATGGTAGCCACTTTTTAGGTCAATTCTACTAAAGTAGTTCGACCCTCGTAGCTTATCAAATAGGTCTTCTACCCGTGGAACAAGAAACCTATTTTTGATAGTGATCCTATTTAGTGCTCTATAGTCGACACACATACGATATGTGCCGTCTTTCTTTTGCACTAATAGCACGGGTGAACAAAATGGAGATGAGCTAGGCCTAACCATGCCCTTCTCAACTAACTCATGCACTTGCCGCATAATCTCCTCTAGTTGAGCTTGAGAGACTCTATAAGGAGGTTTATTAGGTGGTGAACTTCCTGGAAGAAGTTCAATTGCATGGTCATCATTGCCTCATTTAGGAGGTAGTTCACAAGGGATGTCGTCAATAAAAACATCTTGAAATCCCTTGAGAAAATTGGATAACTCTAATTCTTTGTGATTGTTTATATTTTCTTTTGCTAAAGCATTATTTTCATTTTGAGAATCTTTAACAAAAATCATGTACACGGAAATAGAGCTCTTTATTGACTTATTGAAAGCTTGCGTATCTACAATGGCTATGGTGAACTCCTTAGCATCTGTGTACATATCTTTTTCCCTGAACCTAAAGTAGATTCTCCTTTCAGGGAATTTAACATTGGCAGCTATGCGATCAAACCATGATGCCCCTAGGATTACATCCTCATGCTTGAGAGGAGAGATAAAGAAGTCCTCTTTGTCCACATAGATTTGGACATGGAGCCTCAATTTCTCGATTAAGGGAGTGACTGAAGCTTCTTGCCCCTTGAAAGCACCATCGACGAGTAGGACATCTCTTATCGCATAGGCTTGGATGCCTAGCTTGGTGGCCAACTCTGTGGATATGAAATTGTGAGTAAAACCAGGGTCAAAGAGAATAAAACCATCATGTTCTCTTACCTTTCCCCAAGCATGGCATAGAGGAGATCCTTTGTGGTGAGCTTCCTCTTCTTGGATTTCAACCAAGGTATCTCTAGGAGGCTCATGGCAGGTGTTCTTTTGGGGGCAAGCACGGTACGCATGCCCTTGCTCGCCGCATTTGAAACAACGGTTATCCTTGCGATAATACTCAAGCTCTTCAGGAAAGAGTTTGTTTTTGCCTTTGTAAACTCCCTTCTCCTTAGCTTTGTTGTTATTGGAGTTGCCCTTAGGAGACTTTTGGACATTGTCCTTCCCCTTAGGCTCATTAGAACCCTTGTTTTCCGTGGGCTTAGGATTTCTCTTAGCCCCCATTTGGAAATTGATTCGTGGGGCCACCATAGTATGGTGTATGACCGCAGATATGGTGTGTGGCCTTTGGGAGTTAACATACTCCGCCATTTCTTCAATTAAGCCCACACAAAATTGTTGTTTTTTCTCTCCAAAATCCATCTTTTTGAAGACAGTGGCTTTGAGATGTAAGTCCCAAAACTTGTCTACATATTTGTGAATGGATTCGTAGGGAGACAGCTTCAAGCTTCACCATTCGATGAGTACTTTGTCTTTGACATCAGTGGCCAAAAACTGCTTCATAACGAAAGCTCTTAAAGCTTTCCATGTTCGTGAAGCTTCACCGTTTTCCCGTAGGCTAAACCACCATTGCCTGACGGACTTTTGAAAATGCATAGCTACATGGCGTAGCTTAGAGGACTCCGTGAAGCCCTCATCTCCAAACACCGCATCAAATTGTTGGATGAAAGCCAAGACTTTGTCCGTAGCACCAAAGGTGCCATTGTAGGTAAGGAAAGAGATACTCTTTCCTCCCTCTTTGAACTTCTTGAGCTTAGACGATCTCTTCCATGCGGCATAGGATTTCCTATGGCCTCTTCTTTTTTATGGTTCAAAAGTTGCACCATCGCTTTCTTCAGAAGATGAAGAATTTGAGGAAGATGGAGAAGAGGGTGACCTCTTTCTCACCTTTCTCTTGTCTTGTTCCTCCTTGTCTGCACCATTAATGACTTTCTTCATAAGAGGAAGAGAATGGAGAAGAGGGTTACCTCTTTCTCGCCCTTTTCTTTTCTTGCTTTTTGTCATCCCTCTTTGAATTATGGTGTGGAGAAGTGTGCGATGGTCTTCTCCGTTTAGGAGGTGATAAAGAGCGTTTTGCCCACCGTTTTCGTAGAGCCATCTTTACCAAGGTGGTAGGAGACTCACTTCTTTCTTGTTCTTTGCGTGGGGTCTCTTGAGTTCTTCTTTGGGAAGGAGATACGTCATCAAGAAGTAAATTTTTGATCCCTTCGTATGGATCCTCTTCTTCTTCCCAAATCGGAGAGAGGCCTCTTTTGGAAGTCTCACAAGGAGGCTTCCTAGGTACTCTCTCTTCATGGTGGGGAGCTTGGAGAATCCCATGAGCACGAAGCTACCGTTGCACTTCACTTTGGAGGGATGGATTGCCCATGGCTTGTTGAAGCCTAGAAACAAGGTAGTTAACAAGCATAGGGGCATCATTAGTAGCCTGCTCATTAGCAAAATCAAAGTTATAAACATTTTCACTCTCTTTACTATTGTCAGTCATTCTAATAACTTTTAGGTGTAAACTTTTTTAGGTATACTTTAGCACTTTAAGCCCTAGTTGCTACTCCTCTTTACCCCTTTAGAAAAGCACTCAAGCTATTGTACCCGTGGCTCGAATATCATTAATTGCAAGGAATAGAAGAGAGAGGTTTTCAACATCAAAACAGTGCCGGCTCCTGTAAAGCTTCTAATAGCTCAATAGTGGTTAAGCCGTAGGCAAGCCCCATAGGACTCCACTATTAAGACCATAGCTCTTGACAATGATGCCCCGTTATCTATACGAAGGCAAGAGCACTGCGAAGGCGTGTGAGGTCTTGGGTTTGAGACCGTGAGGGAATTGATGTTGTGTTTTAAAGTGTTTGCTTAGTGCTTGAAGCTTCCATCTTCATTGCACTAGTTAGTAATTGAAGGTACACCAAGAATTGTATTATAAAATGTCTCCCTTGATGGGGGAAACCTATAATACAAAGCCTTTTGGAGTAGGGACCGCGACTCCATATAAATCCGGTCCTTAACTATTGTCAATAGCTTAATTTCTCTCTCTTTTGAAGTATTGTTCATGCCTATCTAACTAGGTGTTATGATTTTTGTTGCTCTCCCCATCTAAGCACTCTTGCTATGCTCACTAGGAATGTATTCTAATGAAATGCTCACTATGTCTTTGCTATTTTTCGCTACACACAAGTTTCTAGGCCATTAAATGTTACATTGGTATCAGAGCACAAGGTTTCTATTTTCTTGCTCAAGAAGGGAGGTCCTCAAGCTAGCTATAAATGGTTGGTATTATTAATTGCAATTGAGTAAATAGAATAGGGTGAGAGCTAGCAAGGTATGAGAGTAGATTGAGAGGAAGAAGGAGTAATCTTACGAGAAAGAAGTATATCTCCTCACCTAATCACTCATAATAGCTTAGCATAGCTTAGTAATTAGCATGATAGAGGAGATGAGCGTGCTTTGAAGCTTGGCTCTTGGTTCGATTTGGATCACAAAGCCAAGAGTTGTTGGTGTATGCCTCCCTTCTCACAAGCTTGGAGTAGTTGATGAGCTTTCCATTAAAGCTTGAGAGAGAGAGAGAGAGAGAGAGTCTTCTTGCTTCACACGTGATATTGTGTGAGTATGTGTGATAATGCCTTGTCAAATTCAACCCCCTCTCTCTCTCTTGGTCGACCCCTCTTGCAAGATACTCATGCTGACACTCCATTGGATCCTGCAAAGCTTAGCCAATGAAAATTAAAAAGCATAAGTGATAGCCTTGTGACATGTGTCCCCCTTTCCCCTTTTGTGAGAGATTTAGGTGATTAAATAATACAACTAAACTCTCATTGGATCCCTTTGTCTTCTGGCCAATTGGAATCAGGAAAGCCATTGGGCTGTTAAATGCTCATTGGACCCCTTAGGAGACTATCCAACTGTCTTCTAGAGAGCTTGATTCTTACTAATTCTTTTATCAAGTGTTTTTAAATGAATTAAACTAGATTTACTCTAGCCTAATTCTCATTGGTTCACCTCTATGGCCATTCAATAGGATTTGAGTGCACCTTGATGACAACTGGACTAGAGAGCTGACATGTGTCCCCTATTCCCTTTGTATAAAGGGAGCTTGTGAGTATGTGTATATGGGTGTGTTTCTCTCTCATCCCCTACTTACAAAGGTCACCCCCTCCTATGTAGGAACTTTGAAGACTTTTGTGTACACTCACAAAGCATCCAATTTCACTAAGCTTGACCATTTGAACTTACCTTTGAATTTTGAAACCTTAGCATTTTGAAAGTCTTAATGGGCTGAACCCTAAGGCCTTTGGAGCCCTTTGTTGCACATTGCTCCTCTGTAGATGGCCCCCCCCTTTGGATCCCTATTTTCCCTCCTTTGGATCCCTACTGTGGCCGGTGGGCCAACTTAACCAATATTCTAGCTTTTTCTGCCTTCATACTTCCCCATATTAAATGATCAGTTTAACATGAGAAAATCATTTAAGAGAATTAGATATTAGTTATTATGACAACGTCCGACCGCCCATCACTTGTATATACCTTATTCTTTACTAGATAGAAGAATAAGAAGCTCTCTCACACACAAAGTGTGGTAAATTGCTCCACCTATATCTTGTGTTCTCTCTCTTTCTTCTTCTCCCTCTCCACACACGCACCGCATTCATGCACTCTTTATTTGGCAGCTTTGCTTTTGACCTTGGAGAATGAATCGAAGTAGCTCTACCAATGGAAGTACAATATGCCCATATCAAAACATACACAACATACACATTGTATGATCATACAATACAATATACTTACAACCTTGAGAGTTTTTCGAAAACACCATATGAATATACACCGTACCATATAGATTGCAATACATGGCATTTTTCCGTACAAAATGACAACCTATCACTCTCATTCTCTTGAACAATTGCAAGTCAAGGAAACATAGAAGATAGGACTACCGTTCAAGCCTCATTTGGTATTTAACCTTCTCTTTCTCCGTTGTTTTTGGCTCTATTAAGTCGACAATGAAGCTAGTGTACTATGATCACTCAACTTAAAAGCACAAGACAAAGTATACAAAAAGTTGCGAAAGGCTACTAGTGAAAAGGGCCAATCTAGTCAATAATGGTAAACTAAGTATACTTTTTTTTTAAATCCAAAAGAATTAATACCTTAAGTTCAAACTAAAATTCCCAATGATCCCTTGAAATGTACAAAAATTCTCATTATATCACTCAAGATAATAGCAAATACGACAAAAACATTAGTCTTTTACAAGTTTATATACAAATCCCTCTATTCAACAAATTAAGCATGCCTAGAATGAGTATTCTCATGGTATCATGGACTCCAAAATAGCTCAATATTAACGGGACACAAATGCTACCATTTTTGGGTTCATGTGTGAATATCTTTAGCTAACAACTTTGTTAATAAGTACTTTTGTGTATTAACCGTGAGAAATTCCTTGTAAAAAACAGTAAAAGGTATTTCGGGAATTTTAAAAATAGCGTGGTATTGTGCGAATTTCCATAAATTTGATGGATATTTTGGTAATTCAAAAAAAATAAATCACATAGCAACCCTTCACAGTGTTTCCATTTATTGCCTCCTTTATCATCAACCATGGAATGCACTAGTTCTTATAAGCATTTTTGCAAGCACAATGCAACGTATCATCAAGGTATGGGCCAGGCTCAACCCACACAAATCTAGGACAAGGGCTTGAGGGAGCTGCTGCTCACGGGCTAAGGTAATGGGCATCTCGCTAAGGCAAGGGCCTCCTATTCAAGGCTACTCTAACCAAAATTACTGTCATTTGCCTTCATTTCATTTTTCCCTCCGTTAAAATTAAAATACAGACTTGTTAAGTATAAACCATGACAAACTTGTACTCACATAAGAAGAATTACACTGAAATAATTCTAAACTTTGAACAATCAATTTCATTATTTACATTGACAATATAGCTACATTCACTATAATGTTACAACAGCTGACGCTAATACAATACCTTCACTGGCTCCCATACTGGCCATATTCTTCCACAGTGTGTATTTGGATGGTCCCTCAATTCTCACCTTGCTTGCTTCTGTTGTGTTGAGAGCTTGCACAAAGTGTCTGTTTTGCTTTTGTCCTCGAAGTCCAGCAACAATGTAAAGCTCATCATCAATGCTCTCACAAGCAAATGCAAAGCGCCAAAATCGGTCATTAAACATATCCACACCCGATAAATATCCCACATGGTACCAATGATTTGCGACATCATCATACATCATCAACTTGCTTTTGTGCACAAAGAGCAATTTTCCACAATGCACTGTGCTTGGTCCAGGTACCTGGAATACATACACAGAAGAACTATGCATAGATGCAATAAAACCAACCCATAAATGACATTCATGTTCAAACACATCTATGCAAGCATGTTCTCATGATCCATAAATGGCATTCATGTTCAAACACATCTATGCAAGCATCATGCTCTGGTGGTGAATATGAGCAATGACCCACCTCCCACTTCCAAACCCTATCGACGCATATATCACCGGATAGCTCTTGATGAGTCACATGCTAGAGTGGAGATGAGACCACACATGACCTTTCCCTCCAGCTTGCAAGCCTCTGCCCCACACAGAGATCCCCAATGTATTCCCATGGTAAATAGGTACGTGTGAACATCCACATTCAAGCAGGCGCATGCAGTATGTATCAGCCTACATGCATTACACATATGTAGGTATATACATACAGACCCCTTGCAAATAAGAAATCCAGACTAAGATACCTTTTGTGTATCCAGCCACATTTCAGGGATCAGTGTCCATTGGCGGGTTTCAGGATCATAAACTTCAGCTGATCCTCTTTCTGGCCTTTCACCATACTGGTTGCGCATGAGCTCACCTCCTATAACCCAAAATTTCCCCTGAGCAGCCAAACCACGGCAGCTGGAACGCACATGATTCATATTCGGAGCATAGGACCACCTGTTTATCCGTGAATCATAAACTTCTACAGAGTTCAAAAAGCGATCCTTCCCCTGACCTCCAGCAACATACACACACTGTCCGATGACTGCTGCAGCAAACCAGCTACGTGGAGTTTTCATATTCGGAGCTTTAGACCATTGATTTGTGCACGAATTGTATCCCTGAATGTCTCCAGAGACTATCCCTATTATTATCAAGACAATAGATGAACCCAAGCAGAGGCCGTTAAAGCAAAGAGCAAGTTATTGACTTAAGGTAGCCATCCACAATAATACGATATAAGCATCAGCTACATCATTGTAGTATTAACAAAACTACATCCCCAATAATGTTTTACAGTGCCATATGGCTGCCTGTAGTTCTAGTCATCAATACAAGCTTCCCTGAAAACACACAAGCATCCATCAATACAGAGGTTTGCCCACTTTAGTTTCCGTAATCACTCTAAAAATGCCAAGACAGAGAGACTATGAGAGAATAAAGTAATGTCCTTTGCATAGAGAATCACTCTACCGCTCAACTCCTATGGTTACTGCTCAAAAAAAACATCGATACCTACATAAACGGGGATGAAATGTAGTGTAATATCCACATCCTCGTCTTCCAACCTTAGCTTACAGAGTAGTGAGTTTTTAACAGTTGCTACGTGCGTACCTCCCTTTATAAAGATAGTTCTATCTTAAAAGAGTGAGCTGACTCTTTGAAGATAGAGCTATCTTTATAGAGGGAGGTACGCACGTAGCAACTGCTAAAAACTCACTGCTCTGTAAGCTAAGGTTGAAAGACTAGGATGTGGATATTACACTACATTGCATTCCCGTTTTATGTGGGTATCAATGTTTTTGAAAGTAATCTCATGAGATCTAGGGAGAGACTCGAGTATAGAGAGTGGGCCTTTGTGAGAGTAAATGTTTTCATTGGGTCTTTCACAATACCTATTTGTGCCCGGACTTTGGCCACTTCAGTCTTTAGGCCGAATTCTGAGGGCACCCTCATTTTGGGCCGTGACTCCCCAACATTACGGGCAACCGGGCGCCCTTCAAAGGCGTCAATTGTAGATCAATTTCCATTATCGTTCACGTTCTTCTGTGTGTGTGTGTGTGTGTGTGTGGGGGGGGGGGGGGGGGAAGTGGCTGTATACTGTGTACATAAGAGACCTCGGAAGATGCTCAAAGGCCTATCACCCAAAGGATGAAAAAAAACGGGGAGAACAATGTGAGTGCTATGTATACATCTGTCAAAGTAGGCAGCGGAAGATGGAATGAACCAACCCTCCTCTCGGGCATGCATAACAATATCAAGCAACTAATCTGCAAGAATACAATGCTAAAAAATAAAGGACCTCATCCAGACCTGTGTGCAACCCGTCTGCATAATCACACAAGGCCCTGATAGAAGTACCCTTGGGACGAGCCTTGAAATGTGCAAAAAAATCCTTATTCATCCTATCTGCCTTGGATATCCATGTCGATACCGAAGCATGATAGGAGAATTCGGACTTCTCAATCTGGATGTGACAAAGAGTCTCTCTGGATGTCAAGACTCGCGCTCACTCAAAAACTCATCTCCTGGAAACTCCTCAAGTTGTCAGCATATGTAACTCTCCTTCCCTACGGAGCACAGTTTCGTCGCCGCTCCCCAACTATCTGTTTGCAAGCCTGAGAAGGCGTAGTAGTATATGTGCTAGAAAGGCAAAGTGTCATGTGACATATCCAACCCTATGTGTCCGTGGACAAGCTACAACATGATCAGGGTTCAGTCAATCCAATCAATCTAGATTAGAAGTGATCTGGCACTTTTTGTGAGTCTATTCGTAGACCGTGCATGCCCAGTCACTTAGCATAGATGCATATCCTCTGGTTGCACACAGCATGATCGTCAGTATTCCCTTTAGAATCCATCAGATTCAGTTTAGGGGAATTTTCCAATGCATTTAGCCTATTTTCCCTATTTTTGACAATTTTCACTTATTATTTTTAAGTGACTTTCCAACAAAAGTAGGTAGCGCAATTTTTCTAAGAAAATACCAAAGTTAGCACTAAATGGCAGAAGAGGCAGCAAGAGTACATGCTCAACAGGCACCTTCTCAACGGAACCCCAGCAGTACCCCTAGCGTTTTTGGTCTCCATCACCATCTCCCTCTAGCCCTTGGTGTTTTCAGCTTGCATCATCGCCAACCATAATCCCTGGCGTTTGCAGATCGCTAGCAATAGTACCAAATCCCCTAGCGTTTTCCAGTTTGCCATCGCCGAAACTTCCCAGACAGCCTAGCGTTTTTCAGATGCAACAGCGTTTTCATTTTCAGCCATAAATGGAGCACTTGCAGCAGCAATTTCAGCATTCCCGACAGTAGCAGATTCAGCCCTTGAAGCATTGCAGAAGACAGCCATTTTCAGCCCTCGAAAACGCAGCCAAAACAGTCATTTTCAGCCACCGAAACAGTCCCGAAATTCAGTAGTTAGCAGACCACAGATTTTAGCCCTAAAGTCGTCGTCGTCATCTGCATAGTCCCAGATTGCATGAGTCCATTGCATCGTCATTGTACCACTTTGTGCAATCAAAAAGTAGACCACTCTCGTCGACGAGAGTGGGGCCTTCGGAGGAGGGTTTTACAACGTCTCTGGTGTCGTATCTCTCTTCTCTCTCTATCTCTTAGTATCATACACTTGCACGCACATTGTCCATTCACTTGTTCGTGATCATAGCACTTTCCACTAAGAACGGAAGGCTCTCCCTCCCATAAGAACTAAAAGGAACCTTGAGCACAGTTCGGAGCACTCATCTTGAGCAAAGCGCAAACAATCATTCTACTGACCTAACACAAAGCCAATGAGGGACCAAACATCTTAAATCATCCGAGGACCGACACAAAGGAACATCATGTAACATTGAGCCAGGGATGCGTGATCCTCATCTAGGCATAGAGGAAATCTGAAATCTCAAATGCAAATAAACTAAGACATGATCAGAGAGCACTGTAGCTGGCCAAAACCTAGTTGTCCCTCCATGAGATGCTGCCCAAGCGCCAATGTAAAATCTATCTAATCGCTCTAGCAAGCAATTTGACTGCCTCCTAAAACCCACGAAAACTACAATAATTGAAGAGTATGAGTCAAGGAAGGGACATGCCAGGCACTTATACCACAAACTGCACAAAGGATTCTATCACAAGCATCCTTCTCACGTGGTGCAATAAATGGCAAAGAAGGTGGCAAAACTGCATGCCAATCCTTAGAGGTCTCTAATTGTTGAAATTCACCCCCAACGATCCATGTATCCATAGTAGGCAATACATCAATAATCTGCTGCCAAAACTCAACTCTCTCCTGAGCCGAAGTGGGGGCATAGATACATATCACAACTACCAAAGAGTCATCAATCTCTAGAAATATCCACATCGCTCTCCCATGTACCAATGTGGTATGGTCATGTACGCAATGTCACCAATCGGGTCCTACAAAAATCTCGCATCGTGGTCACTGTGGCAACCACCATGTGTGCCATGCTGCTGATCTCCTAGGTGGGATCACTGTCTCCGTCCTTGTCAAGCTTGCCTTTGCCTTTGTCCTTTTCCGTGCTCTTCCATTTGCCTTTTGCTTTCCAATCCCGAGACCAAGCGTTCTCACCTCCCTCGAGGACTTCATGTGTACCGAGGTACTAACTGAGTACTGGTCCAACCTCTTTCTGTAAGGTGCAGCGTAATGAATGTTGTTCTTTCTCAAGATGAGTGTTCCATATTTTGCTCACGGTTGCTTTTAGTTCTTATGGAAGGGAGAGCCTTCCGTTCTTAATGGAAAGTGCTATGATCACGAACAAAGTGAGTGGACACTGTGCGTGCAAGTGTATGAGACTGAGAGAAAGAGAGAAGAGAGATACGACACCAGAGACATTGTAAAACCCTCCTCCGAAGGCCCCACTCTCTATGGCGAGAGCGGTCTACTTATGATTGCACAAATCTCTACAATGCTTGGACTTGCTGACCATGTCGATGACGATGAGGACGATGACGAGACGGGCTGAAATCTAAAAACGGTAAGGGCTGAAATCTGCAAATCTTTATCTGCTGAATTCTGACTCTATGTCGATGACGATGTCGATGGCGACGATGCGACGACGACGCGCTGAAAACGCAGATGCTGAATTCTGCGTTTTCCGGGCTGAAACTGTAAACCTTGCGGAAACTGACCATGCGGCAAGGAACTGCTGCGGGAAGGTGAGATCTGTGAGGTTCGGGACTTATTCTGCGATGTCTAAAGGCTGAAAACTGAAAACGCTGATGCTTCTTGG
The DNA here is from genome assembly GCF_014529385.1 of Adiantum capillus-veneris. Lineage (NCBI taxonomy): Eukaryota > Viridiplantae > Streptophyta > Polypodiopsida > Polypodiales > Pteridaceae > Adiantum > Adiantum capillus-veneris. The sequence goes on from NC_140957.1 coordinate 124,794,314, forward strand.
TGTTTCGTCGCGGTGAATCTGCAAAACGTTGGGGCTGATCTGCAAATAAAAAACGCTAGGGCCGAAAACTGACCTTGCGGGGAAATTTGCTGACACTAGGGAATCTACTGTGTTAATGTCAAAAATAGGTAAAATAGGCTAAATGCAGTGGAAAATTCCTCTGAAGGATTCTAATGGGAATTTTTATGATCATGTTGTGTGCAACTAGAGGATATGCATCTACACTAAGTGTCTGGACATGCACGGTTTGCGAACACTCACAAAAGTGCCAAATCACTTCTAAATCTAGACTGACTGGATTGACTGAACCCTTGTCGTGTTGTAGCTTGTCCACGGACACATAGGGTTGGATGTGTCACGTGACATCTCCTCCTTTTCAAAGTGAGGTATTGGTACCAAACTGTATGGCGTCGAGGGAGACCGCCAACAGCATCCGGAATCCTGGAAGGGACTCTTCGCCGGCCCACTCTGATGTGTGGGTCGTGCGATACTTGAACTTCATAAAGATCTGCAACGCTTGCTTCTTTGGGCCGCGCCGAAAGCGACACAAAGTCTTTTGTGGCTTCTTCCTTGCTTCAACTTCGTCGAGAGTCATGCTGCTTTCTTCTTCAAGAAATTCCATAGCTGAAAATTTCTGAAACCATCTCCAACACAAAACCATGAACATACTCATTCCATGTAAAGTGAAGGAAAAAAATCTTGTCTTCTCTAAAGACTGTGTATGCAATGTAGATGAACATAGAGACGGAGTGACAACCCGTTCATCAAACACATACAAACAATGCGGTCGGATCTTTTCTGTTTGATCGAAATCAATCAACTATGGCAAATCACAATGGAAATGCCCATGCTTGGTGCTCATACAATCATATTCTCGTTCGGAAACTGTGTCATGCCAAGGAAGAGACATGGAATGTGGCTTCCTGACATACAAACTTTTCAACTTTTCATGCACAATCCGCATACATTCGTGCTCATCCATGAGAGAAACGTGCTCAACATACAAAATGTCATGCCAAGGAAAAGGGATCACATAACGATGCTGACTAAAATACAGGAAACCTTCACGAATGAAACACTCGAACAATGCGTGCGTATCAATCATGCGAACACATAATACTTCCTGTGATGGTTCTTGAGACCTAGGCACGAGAGCCAAGATCTGTTCTTCCTGAAGGGGTTCTTCTTGATTGGGTTCTTTCTGAGGGGGTTTTGTTGACCTAGGCTCGAGAGCCAAGATCGATCCTGCGTGATTGATCGAATCTTCTTGTGGGGGATCTGTGGACCTCGACTCGTAAGCCAAGATCGATTCTTCGTGATTGATCGAATCTACAACGAGGTTAGCTTCGCTAGGAAAAGCATCCACTAACACATCATCCTTGTGAACAATCACATCATCTTCATGCAATTCATCATGCTTGTGAGAAATCACATCTTGATCATGCAAATCATCATGCTTGTCATTGTCATCCAAATCATTATGCAAATCATTGTGCTTCAAATCATCATGCAAATCATCATGCTTCTCATCATGCAAATCATTATCAATCAAATCATCATCATGCTTCACACAATCATGTAAATCCTGTGTGTCATGCTTTGGAGAAGAAGAGACGGAGAGTCTCCTTTTCGTGATTCTGTGCAAAGTACGCCTGTACTTGAGAAAAAATTTGCAACATCTCTTTGTTCTGTCGATCGCTCTGTTCTTTGAGGGCTTTGTTCTTACGATCAAATTCTGCTAGTCTTTCTTGGTTCTCTGCGTGTCTGCGTTCCATTTCTTTGAATTCACGATCCAATGTGGCTTGTCGTTCTTTGGCTTCCAAGCGTGCTTGCTCACGCTCACGCACTATGGCTGCCATTCTTACTGCATTTCTTGCTTTGCGTTGTAAAGTCTGTTCCATAAACAACGGTTCCAACTCCTCCAATGGAGTTAGTGCAATCAATGTTGTAGATGGGGAAGGGTCAGAAAAACCTCCTGGTGGGGAAAATTCTTCTTTGCCTCTCTCATGCTCATCACTTCCAAGCGAAGTATCCATTCCGCTTCGAGTGATGATCATTCTGAAGTCGTAGGTTCTTGGGGGTTCTTGGGGGTCTTGGGTTCTTGAGGTCCTTGATTCGTGAGAATCTAGGGTTCTTGAGGTGTTCTTTCGCTTGCAAATAGCGTTGAAGAAGGATCTTCTCTTCACCTGAGTTCTACCCTTTTCTGCGGGCGCACCCCTTGGCAGCCTTGCGCTCACACCAAGGTTGCTTTTTCCCACCTCACGTCGATTGGCCGGCCGCTAAGTGCACGGTCCGCTCTCAATGAGTGAAAAGAGACACAAGGAAAGGTTGGACAATCCCTTCTTTCTTGGGATTCCTGTCACTCTTCAACAAAACACGATTACGAATCGCCACGCCCAAAGTAAACTTGGGTTCGTGCGATCGCAACAAGCAAAAAAAAAAAAACTTATGGTTCTTGTGGTTCTTTTCTTGAGTAATGCAAAACACTTCCAAAGCTCTGATACCAATGTTAGGTGCAGTGGAATGAATGTTGTATTTTCTCAAGATTAGTGATCTTTATTGCTCAAGGTTCCTTTTAGTTCTTTAGGGAAAGAGAGAGCTTTCCGTCTTGTAGAGTGTTGTGGTCACGAACAACGTGAGTGGATTGTGCGTGCAAGTGAATGGGACTGAGAGAAGGAGAGAGAAGAGATACGACACCCGAGAGGTTGTAAAACCCTCCTCCGAAGGCCCCACTCTCGTCGGCGAGAGTGGTCTATTCTTTGATTGCACAAAGGTGTACAATGCGTATGCAATGGAGTATGCAAATTGGTCTATGCCGATGACGACGACGACGACGACGATGACGATGACGACGATGGCTGAAATCTGAGATCTTCTAATCGCTGAATTTCGGGACTGTTTCGATGGCTGAAAATGACTGTTTTGGCTGCATTTTCTTGGCTGAAAAATGAGGTTTCTTAGGGCTGAAAACTGATGGTCTTTACGGGCTGAATCTGCTACACTTTAGGTGAATAATGCCGGTCTTAATTTGCTGCTGAAATCCAAAAACGCCAGGGGCTGAAATTGGTCCTTCTGTCGCCGGGGTTCTGTAAATGCAAAAACGTTAGGCTGATCTGCTGTGTCGTGATGACGTCGGGGCTGATCTGCTGTGCACAAATCGCCAAGGCTGATCTGATGCAAAAACGATAGGTCTTCTGTGGAGAAAACGCCAGAGTAGTCGCGGGGGTTAGTCTTGCTGAGAAGTTGCTTGTTGAGCAAGGTGCTCCTGCTGCCTCTTCTGCCAAATAGTGCTAGCTCTAGTTTGCTTATATACAAACTTAGCAAACTTGCCCTACCTACTTTTGTAGGAAAGTCACTTAAAAGTAATAAGTGAAAATCCCAATAAATAGGAAAATAGGCTAAATGCACTAGAAAATTCCCCTAACTGATGCTAATGGATTCTGATGGGAATTCCGATGATCATGCTGTGTGCAACCGGAGGATATGCATCTATGTTAAGTGACTGGGCAAATGCTGAATTCTGCGTTTTCCGGGCTGAAACTGTAAACCTTGCGGAAACTGACCGTGCGGCGAGGAGCTGCTGCAGGAAGGTGAGATCTGCAAGGTTCAGGACTTATTTTGCGATGTCTATAGGCTGAAAACTGAAAATGCTGATGCTTCTTGGTGTTCCGTCGCGGTGAATCTATAAAATGCTGGGGCTGATCTGCAAATAAAAAACGCTAGGGCTGAAAACTGACCTTGCCGAGAAATCTGCTAACGCTAGGAAATCTATTGTGTTGCTGTGGAAATTTGCTAATGCTAGGGCTGATCTGTTGTCTACTATCGCCGGGAATCTGCAATTGCAAAAACGCTGGCTGATCTAGTGCAAAAACGCTAGGCCTTCTGGTGAGAGAAAACGCCAAAGTTGTCGCGGGGGTTGGTCTTGCTGAGAAGTTGCCTATTGAGCAAGGTGCTCTTGCTGCCTCTTCTGCCAATTAGTGCTAGCCTAGGTTTGCTTATATACAAACTCACTCAATTTGCCCTACTTGCTTTTCAACAAGTCACTTAAAAATAATAAGTGAAAAATGTCAAAAATAGGTAAAATAGGCTAAATGCACAGGAAAATTCCCCTAACGGATTCTGATGGGAATTTTTATGATCATGTTGTGTGCAACCAGAGGATATGCATCTACACTAAGTGTCTGGACATGCACGGTTTGCGAACAGACTCACAAAAGTGCCAGATCACTTCTAAATCTAGACTGACTGAATTGACTGAACCCTTGTCGTGCTGTAGCTTGTCCACGGACACATAGGGTTGGATGTGTCACGTGACACTTTCCATAGCAGATAGTAGATTTTGGGTCACCTTTCTGTCGATGCCGAGGCGATGCCTTTGTGAAGAGTCTGACCGGGCACCCTTTGACATCTAAATGCAAAATGACAAGGCCTGCCCCCAAACAGGTTTTCAAAACGTATATGCCTAGTTGAATCCAAGATAAGCCCACATTCACCCTTAAAAGGAAAGTGCAAGGTATAGACCCATGGTAGTCACCCACAAAACAATATAGCCATCAGCTCCATCAAGCATAGTAATGACTAAAGACCATGACGTCCCCACTAACATCGTCAGTGCCCAATAGTGGGTGTAGAACTAGGTACTAACATATGCTCCCAAACACAACACACACCACACGCATGCACACATGAGCATACATCAACACAGTTCAATGTAATGAGTTTTTGTCATGACTCCGAAAATCAAGGGCAAATTCAGCCATAATGAAGCCTAGAAGCGTTGAATCAAAAAAATTAGCACAAAAATGAGGTAGTTGAATGGGCATATGTAACAGACTTGGACACTCCAAGTCAAGAATTAATCGCGACAACACCAAATAACCACTTCAAAACGATTCATAGATCACAATAGATTTGCACTGGCCCGGCGCAGTTCCGTGCCTAGAGATATTGGCCCCAAAGACTGGCGCCCCTTTTGGTATTTCTTTATTTATTAAATCAATGTCAAAGTACAAGAGAGCGGTTAGGGTTTCACTCTCAACTCTGCTCAGATACCCTCAAAGTGTGCCTAAACACTTATTTATTGGTTTACAAGGGTGCACAAAAGCAAAAGTCCAAAAAGTTCTAGAACAAAAGCAAAAATCTCTCTCTCAAACCTCTATAGGGTTTCAAAATAAAGCACAAGTAAATCTCTCTCTCTTCTCTCTCTCTCTCTCTCTTCTCTCTCTCTCTCTCTCTCTTCTATCTCTCTCTTCTCTCTCTGCCAAAGCGTAGAAAAAAAGCAAATTTTGCGTCGCCCAAGCTGGCCTTTTTTTCAGCCCAAAAAATCCGGAGACCCATACTAATGCCACGTGGCATTTTTGCCGCTTGTTTTAGGGTTTTCAATCACATTAGGGTTTCAGTCAGCAGTTAGGGTTAGGGTTTCCAGAAATTAGGGTTTCTGCAAATTAGGGTTTTTGGCAAAAATTAGGGTTTGCAAGAATTAGCCACGTCATCACTTTGTGATATACCCCCTCTTGAAAGCATTGTAATCGCCCACAATTACGCCTCGGGCGATTACGACAGAAGCCATAAACCGTTTTAGCACACACTGATTGTTAGTACCTACGTACTAGGAACACACATCTAGCACATGTACCAAATCGAGAGTCACATCACAGGACGTCACTAGACATCACTAGACATTCAACATTCATTCGGATCTTAGACCATGATTTATCGGCAATGAAGCTAGCAATCGCATCTAGATCCAATCGGGACCTCATCGATGTCCGATTGACTAACCCCTATTGCAACCATGTCTATTCGAGATCAATCAGACCAAAATGCTGCAGTCATTTCGTCTATCAGTTCATGCACTCAAAAGAAGTCAAGAACAAATCAGTATCATAATCACGAATTCCATTTCATAAAGTCATCCAACAGAATATTGTCAGCTCTCAATATCCCTGAAGCTCAAAGAGACATCAGTGACTTTAGTATCAAAATCAAGGCATCTCTTGACAAAGGAGCGGAGTGACTTCCCTCTTGTGCATCCCACTGCACCAAATCTCCGGCCAAGCTGAATTCTGGGTTCCATTTCAAGTAGACTATGCCAAACCAAAAGCATCGAGATAAAGTTTCACAATCTGAGGAGTATCTGCTAGGTCCTCCTCCTCCATCCACTTTGCATCCAAAGCAGGATAGTTCTTGAACTTAACCAAGAACCGCCTTCGGAATTTATCTTTATTCTTCGTATCCTTATGTGTCAAAATCTGTTCAGGAACAAGGATCTCCTCGTTTTCTTCCACTTCGGGTTGCTCATCAGGCTCCCCATCATCAGGCACATCACCTTTAAAAGGTTTCAAGAGACTCACATGAAATGCATTGTGAATCCTCCAAGTATCTGGCAGTTTCAATTAGAAGGAGACATCATTTATCTTTTCAGTGATCTGGAAAGGTCCGTAGTATCGCATACTAAGCTTTGGAAAAAGCCTCTCCTTTCCCTTTTTCTTTCTTAGGCATACCTTCTCAAAACGTAAGAGCACCCAATCATCCTCCTTCAATTTCAAGTCACGACGATGGTGATCCACTGCTTTTTTCTGTCATTCTTGAGACTTCTACTCTGATACCACTGTAACAGACTTGGCACTCCAAGTCAAGAATCAATCGCAACAGCACCAAATAACCACTTCAAAACAATTCACAGATCACAATAGCACTGGCCCGGCGGACTTCCGTGCCTAGAGATATTGGCCCCAAAGACTGGCGCCCTTTTGGTATGTCTTTATGTATTAAATCAATGTCAAAGTACAAGAAAGCGGTTAGGGTTTCATTCTCAGACTCTGCCTCCAGATGCCTTGCAGAGTGTACCCTAAATCACTTATTTATTTGTTTACAAGGGATGCCCAAAAGCAGAGCCCCAAAAGCTTCCAGAAAAAAAAGCCCTCTCTCTCTCTCTCTCTCTCTCTCTCTCTCTCTCTCTCTCTCTCTCTCTCTCTCTCTCTCTCTCTCTCTCTCTCTCTCCTTCCTTGCCAAAGCGTAGAGAAAAAGCAGATATTGTGTCGCCCAAGCTGGCCTTTTTTCAGCCCGAAAAATCCGGAGGCCCGTACTGCTGCCACGTGGCATTTTTGCCGCCTGTTTTAGGGTTTCCAGCCACATTAGGGTTTCAGCCAGTAGTTAGGGTTCGGGTTTCCAGAAATTAGGGTTTCTGCAAATTAGGGTTTCTGCTCTCAGTAGCCACATCATCACTTTGTGACAGCATACACACCATAAAAAATAGAAAGAACTAGTACAATGTCAATTGGTCGTAACTCGGACGAAAACTTCACGATGTGAAGTCTGCGTGTCCGCTTGTCCGTAGCTTCTTTGTATCATTGTTCCTTCTGTTTACTAAGTCAGTAATGATACATCTATTGCCTGTACAGCTCCTGCGTCAGCTGGCCGCATCATCGCTGCCATGTCAGCAGGGCTGTCTACTACCACATCAGTTTGTGACAGTCCAGGTTACTTCTAGTTATTATGTTGCGGTTATTCCTCCATAGCAACCTTGGTGGATCTTGGTCAATTCTACAGTCTTTTAAGTCTCTTTTCCATTTTTTTATGTGGTGTTTCTCAGAGCACTGTCTACACCACTTCCATTGTCATAGGACCGATTGCAAATGCAGTGCTCACAAAAGTGTCACCGTCCACAAGGGGCTGAACAAAAATACTGCAAATGGTGAGACCTCCTGAGCAGGTCATTTCCAAGCCAAACCACTGGCCACCAGATGATGCCCAAAAGTGGGGTGGGAAAGAGACACAGTAGCCCAATCTCAAATGTTTAATCTCAAATTGTGGGAGGCACCCACCTAAAAGTGAACTCATACACCACTAAACAAAGATGGTTGCTCACTGCATGGAAATCAAAAAGAGACCTACAAGGCCTGTATGTCATATATATGGGTAGCCAGTCCCGGACAAAACACTAGTCATACATTATGCCAATGTCATACGTGCAAAGCAGCAAGGCATGACATCTAACAACACTGCCTTGCAAAACCTTGAAAAACAACCACTTCTAATGTTTCCATTTCAATATTTGGGCAGGGGGGACTTATTTACATGAAAAGGAGTGAAGAATGAAATTAACCTATTTTTGTCCAGCTACTTTTGTTGCACATACAAAAAAAATACCTGGTAAGTACTCTTGCCTGATTTTATCAAATGACTGATACATTCCCCCCATAACTAGAAGTGTGGGGCCTAAAGCAGCGCATGCAAAGCCTTGCAAGAGAGAATCCTCTGACGGCTTTAACATTTGAGGTAATTCAAACCACTTATTCAGCCGTGGACTGAAAGTCTTGAAAGGAGAACCACTTGGCTTCTCTGTCAGAACGTATAGCCATGCTTCAGCAGAGCCAACCTGATTAGATAAGAGGAATCCGTCTAAGCAACTGCTTTGGCCTATTTGTGGTGATAGAACATCCCAGCCATACCATCAAAACAGCTAATGCAACACAAGCAAATAATGCCCATTATAAAAGCATGCATGGCATTTGAGGTAGCAAGACGTTCACAAAGTAAGCAGATGCATACTCTCCATGTATTAGTACATTCATGTATGTCAATGACGTAACACAAAGTAGATGCACACACAAGCATACACTGACTAACTTGCATACACTATACAGGAGCACATCTAACTGCGCATGTTTCTCTCCCTGCATACCTTGTATCTCAAGTCCCAAAAATCCTTGCTTTCACATAGGTGTTTCCAAGTTGTACATACAAATCGCAGCTTCGGCAATGTACCCCTTGCCACTCTGGCCAAACACAGTTGGGCTACATCATTTGATAAGCCAGGAATCAGACCTAATGAGGTATCCTTAGAGTCGAACCCTTTCTTTGAAACTCTACTTGCCACATCCGGTTGCTCAGACTCTGAACAGCTGCCACTGGCATCCATGATCTCTTAGCTGCGAATCAATGCTACGGGCTGTCTCAAAGCTCGTTCATGGCAATACCTTTGTCTACTGCATATTTGCACACCTCTCTTTCTCTCTCTCTCTCTCTCTCTCTCTCTCTCTCTCTCTCTCTCTCTCTCTCTGTGTGTGTGTGTGTGAGTGAGCGCGCGCGCGAGTGTGTGTGAGTCCTGATGCCCGCTCCTGGGGCTGAGCCTTGGGGAGGAGAACATTAATTAATAAGATGCGGTTTCTATTTTCCCTCATCCTTCGCTGTATCAATGTCACTACAACCGGAGCCTTCACACGGTGAGGTGAAGGGGCCACCAAGGCGGGAAAAAAGAAGAGAAACTATTCAAAACCTATAAGTAAAAACAAAGCAAAACCATGTCTCTCTCCAAAGGAAAACCCTTTATCCACCACTACACTTAAATTGCACACTAAATTCTTTTATATCTCTCAAGACAATAAAATGTAATTGTCATTTTAATTATAGTCCTTCCATAAGAGGTAACTAGAAATAGAATGGCAAAGACTCGAAACAAAACTCAAGCTTACACGTGAAATACCCATGGTCCAATGTTGCGTACATTTTGTTTCAATTGTTGAAGAACATCACCTATTGTATATAATTTTAGTAACTATTTGTTGCAAAATAAACCGAAGTGAAGACATTGCATTTCAGGGTTTGTGTTGTCCCACCTCTCTCACAAAAACATGTTCTAATCGTGTTTGCTCATCAATTGCAAGGGGAGCATGGTAATACCCAACCAATCCTTGTTAGAAATTCCACTCATAAAAACTAATCAACAGATAATTTGAGTAGTAGTAGTAGTAGTGATTCCTGCACAATAGTCAACACAAATAAGTTTCAATTTGTTGTCACTAAATCAAATACAAGAACTAAGAGAACATTTGGATTTAATCATATCTTATCACATAAAAATCTTCCATTAGATGTACCACCTCATTCGTCGTTACAGGTCCTCTCCATAAAGGTGGATATGGTAATGAGATTTAAGAGTCATCATCATTCTATCATTAGCATCATCATAATAGGGAGTACCCATTTCAAAAATAAAAACTTTATGAGAATCTAAAGATATTCTCTCTCTCTTTTCCAAAAGTGAGTGCACACACTCTCTCACATGGTACAAAATTGCAGTCTAACTCATGCATGTGTGGTCATAGCCTCTCTTTCTGCATGCGTTCAATACGGGTGTTGCATCAGAGCCTACCTAGGATGGAGGCAAGGTTATAAGCATAGATGGAATGAGGTTGGGAATGCACAGATCATGGCTTGCAAGCACCGGCTGTTGTAATTCCCTTCTTCATGGTACTGACCCTCCAAGCTCTCCTTGAGTTCAATTGGGTTTGCGATGAGAGGCAAGCAGAAGTAGAATCTTGAGTCTCTCTCTCTCTCTCTCTCTCTCTCTCTCTCTCTCTCTCTCTCTCTCTCTCTCTCTCTCTCTCTCTCTCTCTCTCTCTCTCTCTCTCTCTCTCTCTCTCTCTCTCTCTCTCTGTGTGTGTGTGTGTGTGTGTGTGTGTGTGTGTGTGTGTGTGTGTGCGCGTGCGATTGGGTTCTATGCACAATTGGTCCATGGCAACAAAATACAGACGAAAGAGGGCTGAGGGCAGGAGGTTATGACCTCCTTGGCTGTCTTCAACAGGAAGAGGCGGAGTTGTAGGCTACGTTTGGAGATCATGGTGCAGGGTGGCGCTTGGGTAGAGGAGGCGAGGCACGGGGAAGAGCAGCTATAGCAAGGCAGCAACCTTTGATAGCGAAGGGAATCTTATGACTATTGAGGGGATTTTTTAAACATCAAGCCAGTAGTAGTACTGTATTATAAGAAGCATTACTTGGAACAAAGTGTGACGCTCTTCCCAATACATATCGAATTGTGGATTGATTTGCCATTTTTGTTGATAGTTTCTATTGAGAAAAACCACAAAGAATCAGGTATATTGGGTTAAAATCGAAACAATAGAAAAATAATTACATGGCAAAAAATTTGTATCAAACCTTATACATTTGTTAATTGTAAAACCTCTTTGTATAAAATGTTTTGAGTGTAACACTAGTCTGGTAACCTAACAGGACATAAAAGTGTCCTTTCAGGATTTTGGAAAAAAAAATTCAAAACCATAGTAGATCCACTCATTTTGAAAAATCCTTTCATGAGCTTATAGTTCAAGGACTACTACATAAGGCAAAAATGAGAAACCTATAAAATTTTTCATCTCTTGGTCACAACAAGCCACCAATGTTGATGGACCAGTGTATTTTGCCCGAAACAACCATTTCTTATGCTTGATTGCATGTAAATAAGAGTGGGGATTTTTGTAGGGCATGAGATAAAATGACCCATTAACTTCAATGGGTTGATGATCAAAGTATATGGTTGCTTTTGCCTCACTATTTTTGTTTGGGGCAAAAAAATAGGTTAAAAAAGATACATTTTTGCTATTCTATGGACCTATCATCAAAGTTTCTATAATCACGTTAAATACAGATACTATATACATGTTTTTTTAGTTCCCTTTGGGCCTTTGGATTCAAAAGGAGCCATGGAGCATGTCAAAAGAATAATGAATATCTTATTAAGTGGAACCTTGGGGATAATTATGAAGTGCTAAATACAACAAACATGACAAAATTGGGTTTAGCATTATGACCTCTAGAATCCCATAAAAACTACTCAATATCTAGCCAAATTTATGGTTTATGATTAGATATGGTTACTATCTACAAAATACACACAATTGGCCTGAGAAACTAGCAATATTGAGAAAGCTATACTTGCTACACTAAAATGTCTCGTATCCTTCAAGAATCAAAATCTCAACCATCATCATATACCATGCTATATAGCATATTAGGTCCCCCAAAACTCAAGGAAGATTAGCTTTATGTTATACGTGCCACTTACACGATCAAAATTGCATTCATATATCAAGAAAGCCACCAAAAAAATCATAAAAGTACTAATTTTGGCCAAAAATAGGATTATGTAATTCCTATAAGTTGGCCATAACTTTCAATTTTAACTCTTTTCACTTCCTAGAAGCATCAAAACATGTTGAGAACTATGAAGGCTTATCCTCTAGCAATCTAAAACTCACAAACATGAAGTTTAGAGTGGCATAATTGCAAACTATGAAAAAAAAGCGAAAAACGGGACCCATGTTTTCACACAGTTTAGGTTCAAAAATGTTGTGCAAGAGTAAGGTTAATGGTGAGATCGATATTCCAGAAAAAATGTCAAGTTTTTTCAGTTCATAAGGCAACTTTGTGGATATATAGCACCAATAAATTCATTTTCATACTCTTCAAATAATTCAAGCAAAGTGGTCACTTAATAGGACACAAAAGTGGTCACTTAATAGGACACAAAAGTGTCATTTTACCTTGTCGAGAAGCATAATTGGGGCATTCTCTTTTAATTGCAAAGAGTGTGGTTGGAAACCACCACCAAGCTTAAGAGAATTCAAAAATTCAGCTGTATAAATGATACTACTGCAATCTAATGAACATACCAAGTCTACACTCACATATTCCTCTCAGTTTACCCATGGCCAAGTCACTAATGGCATCAACCTCCTTATTGTGAGAAGCAAGAATACCTCTATTCTTAAAAAACCTCTTGTAATCTTAAATGTGTTGCATATCTCCATATAAAGTCAATAAGCCCTTGAAGACTATTCCTTGGAAGCATCATGTTATTTTGCAATGGCACATGATCATTCAAGTCTCTGTTAACCCTCACGGCTCACGGATACCATATCACCTACGATGGATATTGTATTATTTACTTGGTAGAGTCAGGTTCCGGGCTTGTCGGTCCGATAGAAAAAGGGTAAGAGTGATCGCCGATGAGAGGCGCACTCTAACTGGAACATTCAAGGGATTAGTTGGCTAAGCATGGGCACCCAAGTGTGAATGGGGCGAGCTCATATAAAAGTTAATTAAACCTAAAACTCACTCATTCTCTCATTTGTGCAATTGAAGAGTGCCCTTGCTCCATCTCCATCTTCTTCTTCTTCATCTCCTTGTGTATGTGTATGCGTGAGAGAGAGAGAGAGTGTGTGCGATCGAGCATTGCGGCGGCACGACGGCGGTGAGGCGGTTGAGCGTGGCGTAACGGCGTCTCCCTCTTCTTCGCGGCAAGGAATCCTCCACGACAGCAAGTGTAGAGCAGTGAGTGACACACCATCACCATCTTTGAGCTTACTAGTTTAGGCTTGTTGTGTGCTTGGAGCCATTTGTGGCTCGCACACAGTGTATCGGCAAGTTCCTTGCATTGACACGTGTGATAGACGTGCACATTTTTGGCACCGTTGCCGGGGAATGCCATACACTAAGCTTGAATGGCACTCTGTGCTTCTTTTGTGGTGCAATTTCAATTGTAGGAAAGGTAAGGAAGGAGGGTGTGTGTGTTGAGAAGAAGGATTTTGTATTGCTACTGTGTATTTTTTTGTTAACGAAGTTTTGAAAGGTTACTGTGTTTTCTCTGTGTAAGGTGTTAGTATTAAGGTTGATAGTTTTGTGTAATGTAATGTACCAGTAAGTAGGAAGTAGATTTGTGAGAGCTAATGAAGTGTCTCAGTGTGTAACAATAGGTGTATTAGTTGTAAGTAGGTAGGTAGAGTGTGTGTGTGCTCTAGCAGCGCAGGCCGCGGCGACCTTATCCTTTAAAAAATAAAAAATAAAAATATATATATATTATATTTAAAAAAATTAACAAAATTTAAAGGTAGCAGCGGGATCGGGAATATCTCCCAGACCCAAGCCCAAGCTTACGCTCAGGCTTAGGCCTCAGTCGCCCTTTTAAAATTATGTATTTTAGCTTCACACGTAGCTAAAAATCAACTTTTTTGAGAACCAACGGAGCTTCAGGTGACCGAACGTTGTGCTGTAAAGCACACCGCGACCCCCTGAGTGATACGCTTGTTTTGAGCTATCACACACTTTAATCAAAAAATTGATCATTAAAAAACATTAAAAAAACGAGTGAAAACGGACGCCTAAAAAAGTAAGCAGTTAACCTTTGAGGTTATTGGCCGACGCTTGTAGGGTGCCGAAGGTACATGCATCTGCGCTCAGGTCGTGTGATAGAGATAGAGCAACTAGAGAGAATTTCGACTAATGCGAGCTCTCATTATCCACCTACCTTAGGTTCTGGGCCCTCGACGGGGACCCAAGGTAGTACAAACCAAGACCCGAACATAGCGGCTAGTGACTCTTCCTCTGACTACAACATCATGGAGGGTTTCTTGATGCCTAGTCCCGATAGCTCAAGCCAAGACACGCATGCCATGGGCCCGCGGTCCGGGCCGAGCGTGCTTAGCCGCTTGAAGGAAACCTTTAGTAGAGCCACCCGCTCCGAACATAGAGCTAAAGATGTAAATGAGGGAAGTGGGGAAGTAAATTCTCCATTCGTGACCAACATAGACCCTATGCCCTTAGAGAATGTGCACGTGAATACTTCATTCACTGCACCTCCTAACTCTTCAGAGCTATTCCCCTCCGAGGTCATATTACCCGATGGTAGAAACCTTGCCGAAGTGCAAGAGGTTGAGCGATATATCATTGCGGCTAGGGAAAAGGAAGTCGAGAGCTTACGCAAGGCGGAGCAACGAAGAGAGTTAAAAGCGAAAGCCCGTATGTCACTATCCTTGCTAAGAGAGCAATCGAGTGCTCCTGACTTAGCAACCGCTAAGGGCCAACCCCTAGAAAGCAACATTGCATCTAGCTCAAAGGACACCCCTAGCACCTCAATCCTAGATGGAGCATTCTTAAATGAGAACTGGGAGTACGAACTACAAACAAAAACTCTGACCGACCTATATGTTGGGATTAAAGCCCAAGTGGCCTCTTATGCGGATATGGCTGGCCGCCCGCCTAACTCACTTCCCTCTAACTCTTTGTATATACTAACTTATACTTTGTGAATACTAAGTTTAATTGGGAGATAACCCTTCTAACATTTCTCTGCGTACTGTACTGTGTAAGCTCACTGTGTGTGTGTGTGTGTGTGAGAGAGTCGACCCACGCTCCGCTCCGCGACTTCAATTGGTATCAGAGCCTTGGTTCAGTGCGGTTTTGTGCAATCGCGCGCGCGCGCACTTTTCCGGCAGATTCTGGATCCGGAGTTCGAAAATTCACACTCGGCGTTCCGGGAGCGTTTCCAGCAGGTGACCTTAGGTTTTACCCCCCTTTCGAAGCCGTTTATGCCCTCAGAATTTCGTTCAGAGCACTACAGCAGAAGATAGATTTCAGTCGCAAAGAAATCCGTCTTGTGTAGATTGGCAAGCAGGAGGTGGCCGACATCAATATCGGCATCGACATACATCACTCATTAGTCTTCAGAGCATCATCTATAGACCAGGTACACATATATATCATCAGATATATATATTGCAGTCTGCATTGTTACTTCTTGTGCTTGCCAGGTTCCAGGGGAGGTGTGGCCATACGATGGCTTGACACCACTGGCATGTATTGCAGATTGATGTACTGTGATTGTGGGTCTGCTAGTTGTGAGTCACGCTAGCAGACAGACCGCCGCAGCGGTCATAGGACAGTGATTGGTCTATTATAGGATGTATGCTAGTTCTGGGCAGTTTGCTGAGCCATCTGAGAGGGTCGTGTGTGAGGTTTTTTGAAACCAAGCACTGGGGGTTGGGTTACCCAGTGTGAGGTGGATTAGGTTGCTGGAGTTCTCCTCTACACGCATCCTCTTCGGCGACTTTTATCCCTTAGGATGTATGACTTTGTGTAGACACTGGATTGCATCTTATGCGTCAGGCCGTTGAGGCATTGTTCATGGTTCAGTCTTTAGACAGATACAGGTTCTGTCATCGCCCAGAGAGGAGACAGTGTATGCTTACAGGACAGCATATTACAGAGATTTTTTAGATTTGTCACTGGTCAGCTATTTATGATTGTTTTTTGAGCTATCTTTTGGTTCCCAGAGCTCAGTTTACAGGGGAGACTCTGTCAAAAATTTTCAAAATACTGACAGTTCCTGAGGAGAGGTGTTCAGCTTGTTGATTACAGCTTGTTTACTGTGTACAGAGGCCAGTTTACATGGGAAACTCTGCCGGATTTTTCTCAGGAGTAAGCAGTTTGGCAGATATGGCATCTTCTCAAAGTGAGACTCTTTACAACATAAAGAAGCTGGATGGCACAAACTTTCCATTCTAGAAGAAGCAGATTTGGCAGGTTTTGGTGCAGAAAAAACAAGTGAAGCCACTGAAGCTCAAAGGGGAGAGACCAGAAGGTATGGCTGAAGATGAGTGGGAAGAGCTTGACGAGTTAGCTTGTTCCACAATCATGCTGACACTAGCAGAAAATGTTTACTTCAACGTAGCAGAAGAGACTACAGCGTATGGCGTATGGCAAAAGCTATGTGGTATGTACGAGAAACAAAGTGCTGCTTCTCAGATTTACTGGCTCAAGAAATTGGTGGATTTGAAGATGAAGGAAGGGACAGCCATGTCAAATCATCTGAATGAATTTCACACAATTTTCAGCCAGTTAACAGCACAGGAGATAGTCTTTCCAGATTCAGTGAAGGCTATGTTTCTCTTAATCACTTTGCCAGACAGTTGGGATACTTTTCGTACAACGTTAAGTAATTCTGTCGCGCCAGAAGGTCTTACAAGTGCCAATGTAGAAGGCAGCTTGCTCACAGAGGAAGTGAACAGGAAGAACATTGACAAAGGCAAAGGCAATAGTGCTTTGGGCGTTCGAGGGAGACAACAGTTTAAAGAGAAGAAGGGTAAGAAGGCACAAAACCGAAGTAAGTCTCGTGATTCGAAGTCAAAGGATGACATAGAATGCTACCATTGTGGCAAGAAGGGTCACATGAAGCGAGACTGTACGAAGTGGAAACAAGAAAAAGGAAAAACAAAGAGTTCTGAGCAAGATGAAAAGAAGAGTTCAGTGAAGATTGAAGAGGTGAATGTCACAGGATCTGGTTCAGACAGTGATTCTGGTATAGCAACTGGTGACATCTTCCTTACAAGCAATCTTGATTCTGTTTTCTTGACTGCAGAGGATGGACATGCTATGAGTGATTGGATTATCGACTCAGGGGCATCTTTACATGTTTCTCCGCACAAAGAGTGGTTTACATCATATGTGGCTACTAAAGATTATGTCAGACTTGGCAATGAGCAGGTTTGTGACATACTTGGAGTGGGAGATGTGCAGTTGAAGTTTCGGAACGGCTCTTCTTTATGGCTCAAGAATGTCAGACATGTTCCAGCAATCCGAAAGAGCTTGATTAGTACAGGGAAGTTGGATGATGCGGGTTATGTGACAGTTTTTGGGAACAGCGCTTGGAAGATCTCCAAAGGTTCGATGACTGTAGCACATGGCAGCAAGTCAGGAACTCTGTACACTTTACATGTTTCAGAGGTTAAAAACCATGTAATTAATGTGATTGAGCAGCCAAGTGTGTCATTGTGGCATCGTAGGTTGGGACATATGTCAAAAAGAGGAATGGAAATACTTTCTCATTATGGTTATTTGCCTGGCTTTTCATTTCAAGATTTCGAGTTTTGTGAGCATTGTGTTTATGGTAAGCAAACACAGGAACCGCACAGATCAAAGAGGAATCGTAGGGACGAACGGTTAGCTCTTGTACACAGTGATCTATGCGGACCAATGCCTAGTTTGTCACTAGGGGGAGCAGCGTACTTTTGTACATTCATAGATGACTATTCTCGCAAAGTGTGGGTTTACTTCTTGAAGCACAAGGATGAGGTGCTCAAGGTCTTTAAGACATTCTTGCAGCTGGTGGAGAATCAGAGTGGTCAGAAGCTGAAGTGCTTGAGAACTGACAATGGTGGAGAGTACGTTTCCAAAGCTTTTCAAGACTTTTGTGAAACAAAAGGGATTAAGCGGGAACTTACTGCACCATATAATCCTTCACAGAATGGGGTTGCAGAACGTATGAATAGGACCATACAAGAGAAGGTCAGAAGCATGTTGTCAAATGCTGAGTTGCCTGATGGATTTTGGGCGGAAGCAGTGGCTACAGCAGTCCATTTGATCAACAGGTCTCCTAGTAGGGTTCTGGATAAGAGTGCAGTGGCCGAGATGCTATGGACAGGCAAGGCACCTTCGTATAAGCATCTCAGAGTCTTTGGTTGTGAAGCTTATAGCCATATTCCTAAGGAGTTCAGAAATAAGTTAGAACCAAAGAGCAAGAAGTGTATATTTCTTGGCTACGGAGAATCGGGCGAGATGGGTTACCGGCTTTGGGATCCTGAGTCCAGAAAGCTTATTCGTAGCAATGATGTGCATTTCAATGAAGCCAAGTTTCACGCTAAGGCAGAGAAGACAGAGGAGATCAGAAGAGTTGTCTTCAGGGAAGATGGACCTAGTGCTAGCACATCAAGACAGCATGGTCAGGCTCAGGAATAGCCTATAGTGGCTAGAGAGGCAGAATCAGTTGTGGTGAGACGTTCTGAGCGTGTCTCCAAACCACCTGATCGTTATGTGCCATCTCTAAATTATGTCATGCTCACAGATTGCGGAGAACCATCTTGTTACAAGGAAGCATTACAAGTGGTTGACTCGAAAAAATGGCAGTTGGCCATGCAGTCAGAGATGACAGCTCTGCATAAAAACCAGACATGGAAGTTGGTTAAATTACCACAGGGCAAAAAGGCTCTACCTTGTAAATGGGTTTACAGGTATAAGATCACCGCTCATGATAGTCAGCCAAAGTACAAAGCAAGGCTTGTTGCCAAGGGCTTTAAGCAAGAACAAGGCATTGACTTTGATGAAGTCTTCTCTCCAGTGGTCAAGATGACTACATTGAGATGCTTTCTTGCATTGGTTGCTATATTGGATTTGGTGTTGCACCAAATGGATGTCAAGACAGCGTTCTTGCATGGTGATTTAGATGTGGAAATTTACATGCAGCAGCCAGAAGGGTTTGTTGAGAAAGGCATGGAACATTTGGTATGCCAGTTGTTAAAGAGTCTTTATGGCTTAAAACAATCACCGAGGGCATGGTACCATAAGTTCCACCAGTTTATGCTTTCTCAAGGCTACAAACGTAGTGAGTTCGATCACTGTCTATATACAAAGAAGTCTAAGGATGGCAGTTGGCTGATCCTTATTTTGTATGTGGATGACATGTTGATTGCTGGCAAACACTTGGAAGAAATTTCAGCTTTGAAGTCAAAGATGGCAAAATCGTTTGACATGAAAGACATGGGTGAGGCAAGTCATATACTTGGTATGCGCATTGAGAGAGACAGATCAAAGAAGTTGATTTGGTTATCTCAAACAGAGTATATTGACAAGGTTTTGCAACGTTTCAATATGGAGAAGGGAAAGGCATTGAGTGTTCCATTTCCACCATATGTGAAACTTAGCAAACAAGATTGTCCTGTGTCTGAGGAAGAAAAGGCTGAAATGGATAAGATTCCATATGCGTCTGCAGTGGGTAGTTTGATGTATGCAATGATTGCTACACGTCCGGATATTGCATTTGCAGTGGGAGTGGTTAGCAGATATATGTCAAATCCCGGCAAGAAACATTGGGAGGCAGTGAAAGGTATCATGAGATACTTAAAACATACAAAGAGTATGCGCATATGCTATGGTAGTCAGGATTTGAGTGTCAGAGGATACACTGACTCAGATTATGCAGGAGACTTGGATAAGAGGAGATCTACATCAGGCTATGTCTTTACATTGGCTGGAGGTGCCATATCATGGCGATCTCGATTACAAGATTGTGTTACGCAGTCTACTACAGAAGCTGAGTATGTTGCAGCAAATGAGGCATGCAAAGAAGCTATTTGGCTTGGTAGATTGGTTGCAGACTTGGGAATCAAAGTAGATATGCCAGAGTTATATTGTGATAGTCAAAGTGCTATACAATTGGCAAAGAATCCAGTGTTCCATTCGAAGACTAAGCATATTGATGTCAAATATCACTTCATTAGGGAAGTACTTGAAGACAAGCAGATACAACTGCTGAAGATCCACACCAAGGACAATCCTGCTGGTCTACTCACAAAGGGACTTCTAGGAGAGGGCTTTGTGCATTGTCGTGAGTTATTGGGCATTGGATAGATGGCAGCCATGTAAATCTTTGTACATTTATGTTCATAGATTTACAGTTACTTAAAGTGCCACATTGGACTTTAAGTGGGAGGTTGTTGGGATTAAAGCCCAAGTGGCCTCTTATGCGGATATGGCTGGCCGCCCGCCTAACTCACTTCCCTCTAACTCTTTGTATATACTAACTTATACTTTGTGAATACTAAGTTTAATTGGGAGATAACCCTTCTAACAGTTCTCTGCGTACTGTACTGTGTAAGCTCACTGTGTGTGTGTGTGAGAGAGTCGACCCACGCTCCGCTCCACGACTTCAATATACACATGTCACACCTATCACGTGGGTTGGTTAGATGTCCTACAATCCACAATGGGCGCTACTAGTGTGGAGGATCAACAACAAAGAGTTTGTGAGGTCATCCATAGGGTCATTGAATTAGAGAGACAGAACAAGGGGATCAACATGCCTTCAACGGGTCTCATGAGATTCTTGGATACAGGAAAGGATAAACAACCGACCTTATCACAAATGGAGACTCCCTCGGTAAGTCCAATGGATCCTCCATATGTTGTTTCTCCAGGGGGGTCTTAGTGCAATCTGAGCCCACAAGTGAGAGCTTCACCTTTCCAAGTCTAGCTCATCTTTCCCTTGATGACACCACGGCTACCATGCCTACCCCAATGATGGGCATGCCAAGAAACACGCCATGGACCTCATTTGTTAGTAAAGCACCGCTACATGGTAGCTCAATGCCTACAACAGTACCTACAAGTGTGTACCAATCATATGCACCTATGGGTCATCGCACTCATGTAGTCCCTACCCCTCCCATTGTTTCAACAACCTATGCTCCATAACCACAACACCCAAGTTCTTATTTCCATGGGACTATACCGGCTAGCATTAGCATGTCACATCAAACGTCTGTTATGCCTAGGGCCACACCTATGAACTATGGACCGCCACATGGCACAACCCCGTACCAAATGTGGAACCCAAGGGCTTCTTATGCGCCAAGCCCAATGCCAATACCTACTCCACATGTAGTCTCTGGAGCACCTTCACCCACGGTGCCTGCTCACTTAGGTGACTTGGCAACATTTGCTCAAGCTATTGGTCGATCTATTGTTGTGCGCGTATGTCGCACGTGTCAATGCAAGGAACTTGCCGATACACTGTGTGCGAGCCACAAATGGCTCCGAGCACACAACAAGCCTAAACTAGTAAGCTCAAAGAAGGTGATGGTGTGTCACTCACCGCTCTGCTTCGTGGAGGATTCCTCGCCGCGAAGAAGAAGGAGCCACCGCTTCGCCGCTGCCGTGCCATCGTCGCAATGCTCGATCGCACTCTCTCTCTCTCTCTTTCTCTCTCTCTCTCTCTCACGCATACACACACACAAGGAGATGAAGAAGAGGAAGATGGAGATGGAGCAAGAGCACTCTTCTATTGCACAAATGAGAGAATGAGTGAATTTTAGGTTTAGTTGACTTTTATATGAGCTCGCCTCATTCACACTTGGGCGCCCATGCTTAGCCAACTAATCCCTTGAATGTTCCAGTTAGAGTGCGCCTCTCATCGGCGATCACTCTTACCCTTTTCCTATTGGACCGACAAGCACGGTACCTGACTCTACCAACTAAACAATACAACGTCCATCGTAGGTGATATGCTGTCCGTGAGTGTGAGGTGGTGAGAGTGAAGCAAGGCGGGAGCTCCATTAAGGGTATAATCCCTTTGTAAACTACTTCTTGTTTTGAAGTACTACTTGTTTTGAAGTACTAAAGCCATTGAGTGGCTGCTTTCCCATGGACGTAGCCCACATTGGGTGAACCACGTATATCGTGTGTACTCTCTCTCTCTCTCTCTCTCTCTCTCTCTCTCTCTCTCTCTCTCTCTCTCTACTCTATAATCTCGTGTATATAAATCTGTCTCTCTCCATTAAGTAATCTACTCAATTATCTATTTAGCTACGTCTTATTTCCTAACAACTGGTATCAGAGCAAGGTTTGCTCGTAGCTAAATTATCTCAAGGAAAGGATTCCTTGAATTGAGTCGGAGTTATGGCGGAGGAAGGGAAGCTCAAGATTGAGAAGTTCAACGGCAAAAACTACCAACATTGGAAGATGCAGATTGAAGACTATCTCTACCAGAAGGACCTCTATTTGCCACTAGGCGGTCTTGCGAAGAAGCCCGCAACAATGGCAGATGAAGCATGGATTGTCCTTGATCGAAAGGCACTAGGAACAATCCGGTTAAGCTTGGCGTCAACGGTGGCCTTCAATGTTTCGGAGATGAAGACCACGGAGGACTTGATGAAGTCACTTGACGACTTTTACGAGAAACCATCGGCATCCACTAAGGTATTTCTTATGAAGCGCTTGTTCAATCTAAAGATGGCAGAGAATGGTTCAGTTGCAGAACACCTAAATGACTTTAACACAAACATAAGTCAACTTCGATCAGTGAAAATCAATTTCGATGACGAAGTGCGAGCTCTCCTTATACTATCATCTCTACCGGATAGTTGGGACAGCCTTGTGATGGCTGTAAGTAATTCTATCTCTGGCACAAATACTCTTAAGTTCGATGATGTTGTGGGTGTTCTCCTAAGCGAGGAAATGCGAAGGAGAAGCACAGGAGAATCATCAAGTGCTGCACTATCAGTGGAAACAAGAGGAAGGCTTAAGGAGAGATTCAAAAACCAAAAGGGTCGTGATCGCTCAAGGCGGAGCAAGTCACGCACAAAGTCAGTTCTTGAATGTTGGAACTGCGGCAAGAAGGGCCACGTCAAGAAGGATTGCTGGTCCAAGAAGAAGAAGGAGACAGAGTATCAAGACAACAAGCCAACATCGGAGGTCAATGTGGCAGGTAAAGTAGAGCAAGATGCTCTAATTCTCTCATTAGACAATGTGTCTAATTCCTGGATAGTAGAGTCCGGGGCTTCATTCCATGCGACACCACACAAGCAACATTTCCAAGACTACACCAAAGGTAATTTTGGGTATGTATACTTGGGAGATGATGAAGCTTGTGAGATTGTCGGCAAAGGTACAGTTTCTGTCAAAACTGCTAACGGAAATGAATGGAAGCTTAAAGATGTTAGGCATGTTCCTTCTCTTCGCAAAAATTTAATCTCTACAGGACAATTGGACGATGAAGGTCACAACATTGCATACGGAAACAAACGGTGGAAGATCTCAAAGGGATCTTTAGTGGTTGCCAAGGGTGAAAAAGTCGGTACACTTTACTTGTGTACTGTTAGCACGCAACCTTCAGCTTGTGCAGCAACTACAGAAGTTGACAGTGCGGTGTGGCACTACCGACTTGGGCATATGAGTGCCAAAGGAATGCAAATCCTTCAAACAAAGAAGCTTCTACCAGGTTTGAAAGAAGTGGACTTAGAGTTCTGTGAAGATTGTGTTTATGGTAAACAAAAGAGGGTAAAATTTCAAAAATCAGGAAATGAAAGAAAAAATACAAAACTTGAGTTGGTTCATTCTGATGTTTGGGGTCCTGCAGTACACCATCACTTGGTGGCTCATTGTACTATGTACATTCATAGACGATGCGACTAGAAAAACATGGGTTTATGTCATGAAGAATAAATCCGATGTATTTTCCATATTTCAAAGGTGGAAAGCCTTTGTGGAGAATGAAACAGGTACCAAGGTTAAATGCCTCAGATCCGACAATGGAGGCGAATATTGCAGCCAAGCTTTTGAAAACTTTTGTGCTAGCAATGGCATTCGGAGGCAAAGGACAACCCCAAGGACACCTCAACAAAATGGGATTTCGGAAAGGATGAACAGGACAATCATGGAACGAGCACGAAGCATGCGGCTACATGCAGGCCTACCGCTTGAGCTTTGGGCGGAAGCTATAAGTATGTCTGTGTACTTAATCAATCGGTCACCCTCAACGGCATTGGATGGGGGAGTTCCAGAAGAGGCATGGACAGGTAAACCGATGAATTATGCATTTCTCAAAGTGTTTGGGTGTGAGGCCTTCATGCACATAGATAGAAGCCTAAGATCAAAGTTAGATGCAAAGTCGAAAAAGTGTTTCTTCATTGGCTATGGAGAAGGAGACTTTGGGTATCGCCTATGGAATCTTGAAGATGGTAAAATCTTAAGGAGTAGGGATGTAATTTTTAACGAACAAAATATGTACAAAGATTACTTGGAAAGAAAACAAACAAAAGAAATAGGTGATGAGTACATGGAGCTTGAGGATGGTGAAGACTCAAGGACTGCAAACGGTGACAATGTGCAACAACGTCAACCAAATGAGGAGCCTCAACCTATTCCCCGAAGATCTACAAGAGCAAGTAGACCTCCAGAAAGGTTTGTTCCTTCCTTCAACCATCTCTTGATCTCATATTCTGGAGAGCCGGAATCATATGAAGAAGCTATGCAACATGAATCCAAAGAAGAATGGACGAAGAGCATGCAAGTGGAGATGGACTCACTACATCGCAACCAAACATGGGAGTTGGTTGAGTTGCCTAAAGGTAAGCGGGCACTTCAAAACAAATGGGTGTACAAGCTAAAGGAAGAAGAAGGTGGGAAGAAAAGGTACAAGTCTAGGCTTGTGGTAAAAGGTTTTTCTCAAAAGAAAGGTATTGACTTCAATGAAATATTTTCTCCTGTTGTAAAAATGAACTCAATTAGGCTTGTCTTAAACCTTGTGGCTGCTCATGATCTAAATCTCGAGCAAATGGATGTAAATACAGCATTCCCTCACGGTGACTTAGAGGAGGAAATCTACATGCTTCAACCAAAGGGGTATGAAGTAAAAGGTAAGGAGAAAATGGTTTGCAGATTAAAGAAGAGCTTGTATGGTTTAAAGCAAGCATCAAGACAATGGTACTTGAAGTTTGATCGATGGATGTTGGATCATGGATTCACAAGATGCAACTCGGATCACTGCGTCTACACGGAGAATTTGGGAGATGGGAAATTCATCATCCTAATGTTGTATGTTGATGACATGTTGATTGCAAGTGCTAACATGCAGGACATCATAGACCTAAAAGAGGAGCTGTCCAAATCTTTTTCAATGAAAGATTTAGGTGCTGCAAAGAGGATACTTGGTATGAAAATATCAAGGGACAGGACGAAGAAGACAATAAAGCTATCTCAAGAAGATTACATCAAGAAGGTACTAGAAAGGTTTGCAATGCAAAATGCAAAACCAGTTTCTACACCTTTGGCTGGTCATTTTAAACTAACGAAGGATATGTGTCCAAAGACACAAGAGGAGATAGCCTATATGTCTAAAGTTCCATATGCTGCAGCGGTAGGTTCTCTAATGTATGCTATGGTCTGGACAAGGCCAGACATTGCACATGCAGTGGGAGTTGTGAGTAGGTTCATGGACAACCCAGGTAAAGAGCATTGGCAAGCTGTGAAGTGGATACTTAGGTATCTAAAAGGGACAACAACAAATGCTTTGTATTTTGGAGGAACTGATATTTTTCTAGAAGGGTATGCTGATGCAGATATGGCAGGTGACAAAGATACTCGAAGGAGCACTACTGGCTATGTGTTCACGGTTGGAGGCACAGCAGTAAGCTGGGCTTCAAAGCTGCAGAAAGTGGTTTCACTTTCTATCACGGAAGCAGAGTATGTAGCAATGACGAAGGCAAGCAAAGAAATTCTGTGGCTTCACAGATTCTTAGAAGAGCTTGGATTCAAACAAGACAATTGTGTCTTGTACAGTGATAGCCAAAGCGCTATCCGTCTTGCGAAGAACTCAGTCTTTCATTCAAGGACAAAGCACATTGAGGTGAGATATCACTTTATACGCACTCTTTTGGAAGAGGGACAACTAAAGCTAGGAAAGGTGCATACAAGTGAAAATCCTGCAGACATGTTTACAAAGGTGGTCAACAAGGAGAAGTTGAGCTTTTGCTCATCTTCAATCGGCATTCAAGGATAAGAAGCCAAAATGGAAAGCAGTCACAGGTTTGGTTTGGAGATCAGTCTCCAAGTGGGAGATTGTTAAGTATGGAGCCTTATTTACCCTTGTAATTTTCTGTGGTAAAAGCGCACATTTGTAAGGCCCCCAGTATGAGGAGAAGCCATCGTGCGTGAAGGAAAATCACTCACCGAAAACCAAAATTTTCATGGACAAGAATCAGGGGCAACTTTAAAGGCCTCGGGGGCGGAGGTCCCCGAGACTTTTCTTTTCGCCGGAATATTCTTTTTTCGCCGGAATATTATGGCCGGACTTTTATATGAGCCCGCCCCATTCACACTTGGGCGCCCATGCTTAGCCAACTAATCCCTTGAATGTTCCAGTTAGAGTGCGCCTCTCATCGGCGATCACTCTTACCCTTTTCCTATTGGACCGACAAGCACGGTACCTGACTCTACCAACTAAACAATACAACGTCCATCGTAGGTGATATGGTGTCCGTGAGTGTGAGGTGGTGAGAGTGAAGCAAGGCGGAAGCTCCATTAAGGGTATAATCCCTTTGTAAACTACTTCTTGTTTTGAAGTACTAAAGCCATTGAGTGGCTGCTTTCCCGTGGACGTAGCCCACATTGGGTGAACCACGTATATCGTGTGTACTCTCTCTCTCTCTCTCTACTGTATAATCTCGTGTATATAAATCTGTCTCTCTCCATTAAGTAATCTACTCAATTATCTATTTAGCTACGTCTTATTTCCTAACATAACATGCCCCCCTTCCTGATGTAGATTCCATCCTCGGAAGCTATTGAGTTGAAGCTCGTTTGTCGAGGTGGAAGAGCATTTGAGATGAATGTCCTTAGCCTTCTTCAGTCACTGCAAAATCAAACAACATTGGCACAGTAATTGCATTCTCATATAGAATTAAAAAGCATATGTAGTTGTAGGCAGACAATGTGATTGGTAATAGAATTTTAAACCATTTGTTAGCAATAAACATTAAATTGCAATATAATCAAATGCATAAACAGATGTAAAGGTAAAAAATTAAACAAGTCTGGGGTCGCTAATTTAACGGTCGAAAGGCACTAGAGATCGACTATTAATACCATGGGTAAGCTTCTTAATTTTCTCTGGTCAATTAAGTTGTTTAATCGCGAGAGCCAAATATTTCATGTTCGAGGCTGACTAGAGGCTATACCTAGAAGACCTTGTAGTTAAGCTACAATAAAAGGAATTTCTCATGAAATCATCGCCTAACTGATTACCTTTTCTTTGACCCCCCAAAAGTATTTTCTCATTGATTTACTTTTGATTGTGTGCTTATTTTGTATGCCTTGGGTTTTTTGCTTTTCAAGGAAAAGCGCCCACACTGGGAACCTCTAGGGCTCTAGTACCATAGGCGATACATGTGAGTGAAGTACCAAATCAAGCTGAGATTTCTCTTCCAATTTAAGATTTTACATTGTGGCACTTTGATTTTTTGTTTATTCGTTTTCAGCATTTTAATTTTGTAACTTTGGGGGGTCATATAACATTGTTACCCTCCCCAGGCTCATCACATTAGTAAACTCCCTTTATAATACTTAAGCTAAAGGTCAATAGGGACAGCCCACTAGAAAGCCCTAGTACATTTCACACAATGCTGCCTAAATCGGATTAAGAACCTAAGTAACCATTGATTATTAGGAAGGCATTCCCCATGGTATTAAGAGAAGATCTCTAACACCTAACTTGGTCAAACTAGCTTAGTCAGACTTGCTTGATGTTTAAACCTAGACAAGTGATTATGACAAAAAATGACATTGAATTAAATGTTTGATACTAAGCAAATGTTGTGGATATTATGCTACCAATCACAATCAAAGCAGACAATCATAGATGCAAAAAAGATAAGGGGCAATGCTAATGGACAAGAAACACCTGTTTGTGTTGATGGTCGCGCTTGATTTGAAGTGTGAACGAGAGAAAGATCCCATGAAGGTCCAAATCCTAACCACAGCAACACGTTCCTGTACACACTAGGAAACACAAAGAATACCTCTAGGAGGCACATCAGTGGGAAAAAAGAACTTTGGTAATCACTCAACTCTAAAACAGAAACACTCCTATCGTACTAATCTTACCTACCCTCCATTATTCGAGTGATGAGGATCAAAGTTGTTTTATGGCACAGGTTTCTGTTTCAGTGTACCGAATGTGAATGTGTAGGTCTAAGTCAATGTTTGACTTTTATTGTGCATACTCGTTTGCTAATTACTCTTGCTCTTTCCTTTTTTTCTTTTTTGTGAGTATAAGGCTTTATATATACATTCCCTAAGATTGGGAGATTAAGAGGTCAGGGAGGAAGGTTGAGAGGGAAATAATTCAATAGGCTGACGTGAATGAAGACTTCCCCCCTTCCTTGGGTAGGTCATACTGTTTGAAATGTGGTCACCCTTTGAAACCAATTGTTCCAGTTGGTAATAGGTGAGGATTTTTGCCAGTAGTTTTCTATTACCATAGGTGCCTCATCGAGTTGCAAGGGTGGTAAGGTACTCTCCCAGGATTGAACTTGAAGTGGTTCATCAGGTGATTCTTGAACACTGGGAGGTGTGGATTCCTTTGTAGCTTCATGGAGGTCCACTATTGTAGGTGGAGGTTGTGGAGAAGCTTTTACCTCTATGGATGCATTACATGAGGAGTTGGAAGCCTCATTCCCCCCTTCCTAAGCTAGGTGGAACAAATCGTTCTTTCTTTGGTACCCAAACTAGCTCTGGAGCAGGTGTGTAGCATTCTGTGATTTTTTTCTTTCCCCGATTGTCGATTCGTTTTAGAGCTACGGGATTGGGCGCACATAGGTCAGGTGACAGGTAAGAACACAATCTACGTTTTGGCACCCAGATTTGGTCATTTCCTTGATAGTAGCCTTGGGCTTCCAATAGTTGTTTAGTAATCCAACGCCACGTTTTCTTACTTTTATTGGAGCGAGTGGTACGTTTCCTACAAGGCTTTTGTTTTTTAGCATCCGCCATGGTCGCTAAAGAAGCTTTAGGGACCCACTTGTATGTTTTATTTGTTATATGAGGATGAGTCTTGTCAGAAGCTATATGCATTGCTTGTAGCATATTTAAGGGTACGGGCATTTCATCCCCCTCATGTGTTATCCAGGTCATCCCCCTGTTTCCCCAAGTGTCTATGGTTGTTGCTAGGTGGACCCAATCCACATTGTCCGACTCAGTCATCCCAGGTAGTACATCCATATAAGGAGAATCTTCCCCAACATCAGTGTCCGCTTTACACGTGTAACAATACTGCAATGGGGCCGAGTGAACTGTGCTGTCAGATCTATGATCAATTATAAACCTGTTTCCTAGAGGATGTGCTCGACCCGTCACAAGATCCACTCGAATGACAGAATCTTGGAACTGCAAGTAGACATGGTTTTTAGACCAGTCGTGTACCATTTTTGCTTCCCTCATGAAAGGACATCCTAAGATCATCTCCGATGCCATAGTGTGCTTGGAGAAATCCATAACAATGAAGGTAATCCTTATTTTATGTTCAAAGACCTTGATCTTGAGATCTTCTAGCATCCCAATAGGTTTAATGATAGACCCATTGGCCATCTTCACTACTATGGTTGTGGTCGCAAGGTGAGGTCTTCCCATAGCTTCCCATCAATTTTTAGTCACAATGCTAACCCCAACGCCACCATCAAGGATTCCCTTCACAGTTAATCCCTTAGTAGTGATTGGTATGGTCGCATTGGATTCATCACCCTCAAAGTATTGTCCCAACTTGTTAACAGGTATTTCTATAACAAGGTTCTCATCTAGGTTGGGTTGTGGATCTAAGTGTTCCTCCTCTATTGGCATCTCCCCAACTCCATCCATCTGTGCAAATTGTGGTGGCCCAAATTTCAGTTCTCCATTGAGGAAGGCTCGAAGAGTTGAGACTAGCTCAGGGTCTTTATATAGTTTGGACATGATGGTGGTTCTAACTTCTGAAGACATGAATCCATCAATTTGGCAATGTTTAACGGCACCTTTTGGACCTCAGTCCCTTGACGTGGGGATGGGATCTCCATTTCTTCAATAGGATCAGGTAGTCCCTCTGTAAACATTCTTTCCATCAAGAAGTGAGTACGCCCACTTTCCCATGACTTTAAGTCACTTTCTTCTTGGATGACACTAGGTATGGCTAAGGGTCTATGGTCTTGGTGAGGTTGTTGTTGCGTAGGGAACACGGTGTCTGTAATCTGAATCTTCCTAGGTGCTGGTTCTAGATCCCTTTGGGTATCTTCTACCAAACTCCTTAATTGCTTGACTCTCTCAATCTCCTCTGTAGGGTTTGGGTAAGTTCCTATCTTCTTTTTGGATCCTGGCCATTGTGGCTCATGAAGATCTTCCTTGTTGGTTTCTATGTTAGTGGTCGTTTTGGTCTCCATGGTTTCACCTGAATTAGAATCTTCTTCAGCGTCGTTCATATATACGGGATCGTCACCAGTCCCTATGTTGGTCTTTGAACTGGGGTCTGACTTCGCTGCTTTTTGCGATCTCTTTCTTCGTGTTTTCTTCTTTTTCTGACATTGGGCAGTTGATGCCGTGTCTCTTTCCTCAAGAATATAATTTTGTTTTTGGAGCATCGATCGTGTGAGTACATTTATGGGTACCACAGGTGTACTTTGTGATGGCTCCTCGGTAACTTCAATCAAGTTTAATGGCGTGAGCTTCGGTGCATTTGGATTATTTGGACATTGGGCAATCAAACGATCTATGCCACATCGATTACACATGAGTATTGGCATTGTAGACATGCTCGCTTGATTGGTTTGCATTAGTGTGGCGTTCTTCTGTAGCCTAATAGGACACTCGGCTACACGATGTGGACCTCCACACTCATAGCATTGAAGAGGTGGTCTCTTAGCAGTGTAATTGATATTTTGGCCTCTTGCCGCAAGAGCAGCTACTATACAGGTTTGACTTGTCCCCAATAGTCCTCCATGTAGTATTGTGGACTTTCTTCAAGCACATCCATCCCATAGGCAATATTAGGATCTATATCTTCCTCACAGCCTTCCAAACAAGAAATAGATGACTCACAACCCACTTGATTCACATAAGTTATTCTCGGATGTGGTGGTTGTGGTCCTAGCATTGGAGGTGGTAAGGGTGTTGTTTGAACAACATTTTGGGCCCTAGGGACCATGTGTTGTGCTGTTTGTTCAAGAGGTGGGGCCGGCATCAATGCAGGCACTCGAGGTGTGTTTGTCCATGCTAAGGTTGGTCTATTGGCCATCACGCGCTTAAATACTATGCAATCCTTAGCTTGATGACCATACCTCCCACAGGCATTGCAGTTCCCATTGAATTTTACTCTAAAAGTAGGGCATTCACTGGTACTATGCAGTCCATGGCATACTGAGCACCATTGTTGCTCCCTTCTTGGATACATATGATTGTTCTTCGGAGCACGATTGTCTCTAAGACTCTCTTGAATAGCCTTGGTGAGATTTGCTAAAGTCATCTCACATATCTTTGGCTCCTTAGCAATAGGCTTTAGGGTCATTAGCTGATGCCCCAATGCTTTTGAGCTAATAGATTTAGACTCAACATACACTCTTTCTCCTTGAATCATTAAATTATCCTCCAATTGGATCGCATTGGTGGTGACTGCTTCCCAAGTGGTGATACCTCTAATGACTAGGCCATTGTAGATATCCTCATGCCGTAATCCCCTAATGAATCTATCAAGCAATTGGTTATTGTTGAAGCGCTCATTTGTGTTAGGAAATAAGACGTAGCTAAATAGATTTTTGAGTAGATTACTTAATGGAGAGAGATGGATTTCACACACAAGAGATTATAGAGTAGAGAGAGAGAGAGAGAGAGAGAGAGAGAGAGAGAGAGAGAGAGAGAGAGAGAGAGAGAGAGAGAGTACACATGATATACGTGGTTCACCCAATGTGGGCTACGTCCATGGGAAAGCAGCCACTCAATGGCTTTAGCACTTCAAAAGAAGAAGTAGTTTACAAAGGGATTAAACCCTTGATAGAGCTCCCGCCTTGCTTCACTCTCACCACCTCACACTCACCTTGTTGCATCAACTTCACACTATATGAAATGTGTGTAGAAATGGCCTCCTTTTATAGGTCAAAAGGGCTGCCCTCTCTTATGAGAGACAGCCATGTGTAGCCGCCCTTGTGCGAATAAGTCCAAATCGGACCCTCCAATCCGCCCATGTGTGGCCGCCCTTGAGAAGACAAGTCCGCTTTTGAATTCGGCCACCGGCCACCGGCCATTGACTTCCGACCACCGGCCAACCGACCTGTTGTTTTCCGACCACTTTTCGGCTGCCGTCCGGCCATAGTATTTCGGCGAAAAAAAAGTCTCGGGGGCCTCCGCCCCCGAGGCCTCTAAAGTTGCCCCTGATTCTTGTCCGTGAAAATTTTGGTTTCCAGTGAGTGATTTTCCTTCATGCACGATGGCTTCTCCTCATAATGGGAGCCTTACAAATGTGCGCTTTTACCATAGAAAATTACAAGGGTAAATCAGGCTCCATACTTAACAATCTCCCACTTGGAGACTGATCTCCAAACCAAACTTGTGACTGCTTTCCATTCTGGCTTCTTTTCCTTGAATGCCGATTGAAGATGAGAAAAAACTCAACTTCTCCTTGTTGACCACCTTTGTAAACATGTCTGCAGGATTTTCACCTGTATGCACCTTTCCTAGCTTTAGCTGTCCCTCTTCCAAAAGAGTGCGTATGAAGTGATATCTCACCTCAATGTGCTTTGTCCTTGAATGAAAGGCTGAGTTCTTCGCAAGACGGATAGCGCTTTGGCTATCACTGTACAAGACACAATTGTCTTGTTTGAATCCAAGCTCTTCTAAGAATCTGTGAAGCCACAGAATTTCTTTGCTTGCCTCCGTCATTGCTACATACTCTGCTTCCGTGGTAGAAAGTGAAACCACTTTCTACAGCTTTGAAGCCCAGCTTACTGCTGTGCCTCCAACCGTGAACACATAGCCAGTAGTGCTCCTTCGAGTATCTTTGTCACCTGCCATATCTGCATCAGCATACCCTTCTAGAAAAATATCAGTTCCTCCAAAATACAAAGCATTTGTTGTTGTCCCTTTTAGATACCTAAGTATCCACTTCACAGTTTGCCAATGCTCTTTACCTGGGTTGTCCATGAACCTACTCACAACTCCCACTGCATGTGCAATGTCTGGCCTTGTCCAGACCATAGTATACATTAGAGAACCTATCGCTGCAGCATATGGAACTTTAGACATATAGGCTATCTCCTCTTGTGTCTTTGGACACATATCCTTCGTTAGTTTAAAATGACCAACCAAAGGTGTAGAAACTGGTTTTGCATTTTGCATTGCAAACCTTTCTAGTACCTTCTTGATGTAAGCTTCTTGAGATAGCTTTATTATCTTCTTCAAGGCTGTCCCTTGATATTTTCATACCAAGTATCCTCTTTGCAGCACCTAAATCTTTCATTGAAAAAGATTTAGACAGCTCCTCTTTTAGGTCTTTGATGTCCTGCATGTTAGCACTTGCAATCAGCATGTCATCAACATACAACATTAGGATGATGAATTTCCCATCTCCCAAATTCTTTGTGTAGACGCAGTGATCCGAGTTGCATCTTGTGAATCCATGATCCAACATCCATCGATCAAACTTCAAGTACCATTGTCTTGATGCTTGCTTTAAACCATACAAGCTCTTCTTTAATTTGCAAACCATTTTCTCCTTACCTTTTACTTCATACCCCTTTGGTTGAAGCATGTAGATTTCCTCCTCTAAGTCACCGTGAGGGAATGCCGTATTTACATCCATTTGCTCGAGATTTAGATCATGAGCAGCCACAAGGCTTAAGACAAGCCTAATTGATTTCATTTTTACAACAAGAGAAAATATTTCATTGAAAGCAATACCTTTCTTTTGAGAAAAACCTTTTACCACAAGCCTAGACTTGTACCTTTTCTTCCCACCTTCTTCTTCCTTCAGCTTGTACACCCATTTGTTTTGAAGTGCCCGCTTACCTTTAGGCAACTCAACCAACTCCCATGTTTGGTTGCGATGTAGTGAGTCCATCTCCACTTGCATGCTCTTTGTCCATTCTTCTTTGGATTCATGTTGCATAGCTTCTTCCTATGATTCCGGCTCTCCAGAATCTGAGATCAAGAGATGGTTGAAGGAAGGAACAAACCTTTCTGGAGGTCTACTTGCTCTTGTAGATCTTCAAGGAATAGGTTGAGGCTCCTCATTTGGTTGACGTTGTTGCACATTGTCACCGTTTGCAGTCTTTGAGTCTTCACCGTCCTCAAGCTCCATGTACTAATCACCTGTTTCTTTTGTTTGTTTTTTTTCCAAGTAATCTTTGTACATATTTTGTTCGTTAAAAATTACATCCCTACTCCTTAAGATTTTACCATCTTCAGAATTCCATAGGCGATACCCAAAGTCTCCTTCTCCATAGCCAATGAAGAAACACTTTTTGGACTTTGCATCTAGCTTTGATCTTAGGCTTCTATCTATGTGCATGAAAGCCTCACACCCAAACACTTTGAGAAATGCTAAGCCTAACCTTAAGTGGAAAGGCTGGGGATTTGTATAGAACCCTAAGGGTGGAAGAAAAAACGATTTACCCTACTCTTAGGAGAGTTCTTAAAAGAATACATACGAGAGGGAGTACTTTGGGGTGTAGCCTCTCAGCTCCAGAAAGCCCAACGAGAGGAAGGAGAGTCGGTGAGAGACTTTATAAGTCACTTGAAGCATTTGAATTCTCCTTGTAATCCAAATTGTTAAGTATGGAGCCTGATTTACCCTTGTAATTTTCTGTGGTAAAAGCGCACATTTGTAAGGCCCCCATTATGAGGAGAAGCCATCGTGCGTGAAGGAAAATCACTCATCGAAAACCAAAATTTTCACGGACAAGAATCACGGCCGGAATATTATGGCCGGACGGCAGCCGAAAAGTGGTCGGAAAACAACCGGTCGGTTGGTCGGTGGCCGGTAGTCAATGGCCGATGGCCGGTGGTCGGAAGTCAATGGTCGGTGGCCGGAAGTCAATGGCCGGTGGTCGAAAGTCAATGGCCGGTGGCCGGTGGCCGAATTCAAAAGCGGACTTGTCTTCTCAAGGGCGGCCACACATGGGCGGATTGGAGGGTCCGATTTGGACTTATTCGCACAAGGGCGGCTACACATGGCTGTCTCTCATAAGAGAGGGCAGCCCTTTTGACCTATAAAAGGAGGCCATTTCTACACACATTTCATATAGTGTGAAGTTGATGCAACAAGGTGAGTGTGAGGTGGTGAGAGTGAAGCAAGGCGGGAGCTCTATCAAGGGTTTAATCCCTTTGTAAACTACTTCTTCTTTTGAAGTGCTAAAGCCATTGAGTGGCTGCTTTCCCATGGACGTAGCCCACATTGGGTGAACCACGTATATCGTGTGTACTCTCTCTCTCTCTCTCTCTACTCTATAATCTCTTGTGTGTGAAATCCATCTCTCTCCATTAAGTAATCTACTCAAAAATCTATTTAGCTACGTCTTATTTCCTAACAATTGGTATCAAAGCAAAGTTTGCTCGTAGCTAAATTATCTCAAGGAAAGGATTCCTTGAATTGAGTGGGAGTTATGGCAAAGGAAGGGAAGCTGAAGATTGAGAAGTTCAACGGCAAAAACTACCAACATTGGAAGATGCAGATTGAAGACTATCTCTACTAGAAGGACCTCTATTTGCCACTAGGCGGTCTTGCGAAGAAGCCCGCAACAATGGCAGATGAAGCATGGATTGTCCTTGATCAAAAGGCACTGGGAACAATCCGGTTAAGCTTGGCGTCAACGGTGGCCTTCAATGTTTCAGAGATGAAGACCACGGAGGACTCGATGAAGTCACTTGACGACTTCTACGAGAAACCATCGGCATCCAATAAGGTATTTCTTATGAAGCGCTTATTCAATCTAAAGATGACAGAGAATGGTTCAGTTGCAGAACACCTGAATGACTTTAACACAAACATAAGTCAACTTTGATCAGTGAAAATCAATTTCGATGACGAAGTGCGAGCTCTCCTTATACTATCATCTCTACCGAATAGTTGGGACAGCCTTGTGATGGCTGTAAGTAATTCTATCTCTGGCACAAATACTCTTAAGTTTGATGATGTTGTGGGTGTTCTCCTAAGCGAGGAAATGCGAAGGAGAAGCACAGGAGAATCATCAAGTGCTGCACTATCAGTGGAAACAAGAGGAAGGCCTAAGGAGAGGTTCAAAAACCAAAAGGGTCGTGATCGCTCAAGGCAGAGCAAGTCACGCACAAAGTCAGTTCTTGAATGTTGGAACTGCGGCAAGAAGGGCCACGTCAAGAAGGATTGCTGGTCCAAGAAGAAGAAGGAGACAGAGTCTCAAGACAACAAGCCAACATCGGAGGTCAATGTGGCAGGTAAAGTAGAGCAAGATGCTCTAATTCTCTCATTAGACAATGTGTCTAATTCCTGGATAGTAGATTCTGGGGCTTCATTCCATGCGACACCACACAAGCAACATTTCCAAGACTACACCAAAGGTAATTTTGGGTATGTATACTTGGGAGATGATGAAGCTTGTGAGATTGTCGGCAAAGGTACAGTTTCTGTCAAAACTGCTAACGGAAATGAATGGAAGCTTAAAGATGTTAGGCATGTTCCTTCTCTTCGCAAAAATTTGATCTCTACAGGACAATTGGATGATGAAGGTCACAACATTGCATTCGAAAAAAAACGATGGAAGATCTCAAAGGGATCTTTCGTGGTTGGCAAGGGAGAAAAAGTCGATACACTTTACTTGTGTACTGTTAGTACGCAACCTTCAGCTTGTGCAGCAACTACAGAAGTTGACAGTGCGGTGTGGCACTACCGACTTGGGCATATGAGTGCCAAAGGAATGCAAATCCTTCAAACAAAGAAGCTTCTACCAGGTTTGAAAGAAGTGGACTTAGAGTTCTGTGAAGATTGTGTTTATGGTAAACAAAAGAGGGTAAAATTTCAAAAATCAGGAAATGAAAGAAAAAATAAAAAACTTGAGTTGGTTCATTCTGATGTT
Organism: Adiantum capillus-veneris; assembly: GCF_014529385.1. Classification (NCBI taxonomy): domain Eukaryota; kingdom Viridiplantae; phylum Streptophyta; class Polypodiopsida; order Polypodiales; family Pteridaceae; genus Adiantum; species Adiantum capillus-veneris. Next base: position 124,831,321 of record NC_140957.1, read on the forward strand.
TGGGATCTTGCAAGTACACTATCACTTGGTGGCTCATTGTACTATGTAACATTCATAGACGATGCGACTAGAAAAACATGGGTTTATGTCATGAAGAATAAATCCGACGTATTTTCCATATTTCAAAGGTGGAAAGCCTTTGTGGAGAATGAAACAGGTACCAAGGTTAACTGCCTCAGATCCGACAATGGAGGCGAATATTGCAGCCCAGCTTTTGAAAGCTTTTGTGCTAGCAATGGCATTCGGAGGCAAAGGACAACCCCAAGGACACCTCAAGAAAATGGGATTTCGGAAAGGATGAACAGGACAATCATGGAACGAGCACAAAGCATGCGGCTACATGCAGGCCTATCGCTTGAGCTTTGGGCGGAAGCTGTAAGTACGTCTGTGTACTTAATCAATCGGTCACCCTCAACGGCATTGGATGGGGGAGTTCATGAAGAGGCAGGATATATCGCTCAACCTCTTGCACTTCGGCAAGGCTTCTACCGTCGGGTAATATGACCTCGGAGGGAAATAACTTTGAAGAGTCAGGAGGTGCAGTGAATGAAGTATTCACATGCACATTCTCTAACAGTATAGGGTCTACGCTTGTCATGAATGGAGAATTTACTTCCCCACCCCCCTCATTTACATCATTAGCTCCATGTTCGGAGCGAGTGGCTCTACTAAAGGTTTCCTTTAGGCGGCTAAGCACCCTCGGCCAGGACCATGGGCCCATGGCATGCATGTCTTGGCTTGAGCTATCGGGATTAGTCATTTGAAAACCCTCCATGACGTCGTAGTCAGAGGAAGAGTCACTAGCCGCTATGTTCGGGTCTTGGTTTGTACTACCTTGGGTCCCCGTTGAGGATCCAGAACCGAAAGTAGGTGGATATTGAGAACTCGCGTAAGTCGAAATTCTCTCTAGTTGCTCCGTCTCTAGCACACGACCAGAGTGCATATGCATGTGCCTTTGGCACCCTGCAAACGTCTGCGAATAACCTCGAAGGTTAACCTCTTACCTTTTTTAAGCGTCTGTTTTCACTCGTGTTTTTTACGTTTTTAATCTTTTTTAATGTTTTTTAATGTTTGATTTTTTTAATTAAAGTGTGTGATAGCTCAAAATGAGCGTATCACTTAGAGGGTCACTGTGTGCTTTACAACACAATTTTCGGGCATCTGAAGTTCCGTTGGTCCTCCAAAAATCAATTTTTAGCTACGTGTGAAGCTAAAATTCGTTTTTTTAAAAGGCGACTGAGGCCTAGGCCTGAGCGTGAGCTTGGGCTTGGGTCTGGGAGATATTCTCGATCCCGGTCCTACCTTTAAATTTTCTTTTAATTTTTTAAATTTTTTTTAAAAGGATAAGGTCGCCGCGGCCTGCGCGAGAGCACACACACACTCTATCTACCTACTGCTAATTAATACACCTACTGTTACACACTAACACACTCTATTAACTCTCACAGATCTACTTCCTACTTACTGTACACAGAAAACTAACTACCTTAATACACAGAGAATAAACACAGTACCTTTGAAAACTCCATTAACAAAAAAAACTAACAACCTTAATACACAGAGAATAAACACAGTACCTTTGAAAACTCCATTAACAAAAAAAACACACGATATACCACCAAATCCCTCTTCTCAACACACACACCCTCCTTCCTTACCTTTCCTACAATAGAAATTGCACCACGGAGAAGCACAGAGTGCTACTTGAGCTTAATGTATGGCATTCCCCGGCAGCGGTGCCAAAAATGTGCGCGTATGTCGCACGTGTCAATGCAAGGAACTTACCGATACACAGTGTGTGAGCCACAAATGGCTCCAAGCACACAACAAGCCTAAACTAGTAAGCTCAAAGAAGGCGACGGTGTGTCACTCACCGCTCTACGCTTGCTTCGTGGAGGATTCCTCGCCGCGAAGAAGAAGGAGCTGCCGCTTTGCCGCGCTCAACCACTTCGCCGCCGCCGTGTCGTCGTCACAATGCTCGATTGCACACACTCTCTCTCTCTCTCTCTCACGCATACACACACAATAATGGTGATATGGTGTCCGTGAGCCGTGAGCGGTGAGGGTTAACAATTGTTGAGAATATGTGTAACACACCTGATAGAGAGCCTAGAAGTAAGGCAGTACAAATAGCCAAGCTCACACAAAAATTTTGTGGAGATGGGGATGTGAGAAAGCATATCGAAGTGTTTGAACAAATATGTGATTCTCTAGGAGAACACAATGACCTGCATCAGAGTAATGCTTTAAGCCTAACCTTAAGTTGGAAGGTAGGGGATTGGTATAGAACCCTAAGGGTGGAAGAAAAAACGATTTACCCTATTGTTACAAGATTGTTCTTAAAAGAATACATACAAGAGGGAGTGCTTTGGGGTGTAGCCTCTCAGCTCCAGAAAGCCCAACGAGAGGAAGTAGAGTCAGTGAGAGACTTTATTAGTCGCTTGAAGCATTTGAATTCTCGTTGTAATCCAAATGAACGCTTCAATAATAATCAATTGCTAGATAGATTCATTAGGGGATTATGACATGAAGATATCTACAATGGCCTAGTCATTAGAGGTATCACCACTTGGAAAGCAGTCAGCACCAATGCAATCCAATTGGAGGATAATTAATGATTCAAGGAGAAAGAGTGTCTGCTGAGCCTAAATCTATTAGCTCGCAAGCATCAGGGCATCACCCAATGACCCTAAAGCCTATTGCTAAGGAGCCAAAGATATCTGAGATGACTTTAGCATATCTCACCAAGGCTATTCAAGAGAGTCTTAGAGACAATCGTGCTCCGCAAAACAATCATATGTATCCAAGAAGGGAGCAACAATTGTGCTCAGTCTACTATGGACCTCATAGTACCAGTGAATGCTCTACTTTTAGAGTAAAATTCAATGGGAGCTGCAATGCCTGTGGGAGGTATGGTCATCAAGCTAAGGATTGCATGGTATTTAAGCGCGCGATGGCCAATAGACCAACCTTAGCATGGACAAACACACCTCGAGTGCTTGCATTGATGCCGGCCCCACCTCTTGAACAAACAGCACAACACATGGTCCCTAGGGCCCAAAATGTTGTTCAAACAACACCCTTATCACCTTTAGTGCTAGGACCGCAACCACCACATCCGAGAATCACTTTTGTGAATCAAGTAGGTTGTGAGTCATCTATTGCTTGTTTGGAAGGCTGTGAGGAAGATATAGACCCTAATATTGCCTATGGGATGGATGTGCTTGAAGAAAGTCCACAATACTACATGGAGGACTATTGGGGACAAGTCAAACCTGTCTATCAAGTAGCTGCTATTGCTGTAAGAGGCCAAAATATCAATTACACTGCTAAGAGACCACCTCTTCAATGCTATGAGGGTGGAGATCCGCATCGTGTAGCCGAGTGTCCTATTAGGCTACAGAAGAACGCCACACTAATGCAAACCAATCAAGCAAGCACGTCTACAATATCTATACTTATGTGTAATCGATGTGGCATAGATCATTTGATTGCCCAATGTCCAAATAATCCAAATGCATCGAAGATCACGCCATTAAACTTGATTGAAGTTATCGAGGAGCCATCACAAAGTACACCTGTGGTACCAGTAAACGTACTCACACGATCGATGCTCCAAAAACAAAATTATATTCTTGAAGAAAGAGACACGGCATCAATTGCCCAATCTCAGAAAAAGAAGAAAACATGAAGGAAGAGATCGCAAAAAGCAACGAAGTCAGACCGCAGTTCAAAGACCAACATAGGGACTGGTGACGACCCCGTATATATGAACGACGCTGAAGAGGATTCTGATTCAGGTGAAATCATGGAGATCAAAACGACCATTAAAATAGAAACCAACCAGGAAGATCTTCATGAGCCACTATGGCCAGGATCCAAGAAGAAGATAGGAACTTATCCAAACCCTATAGAGGAGATTGAGCGAGTCAAGCAATTAAGGAGTTTGGTAGAAGATATCCAAACCCTATAGAGGAGATTGAGCGAGTCAAGCAATTAAGGAGTTTGGTAGAAGATATCCAAAGGGATCTAGAATCAGCATCGAAATTACAGACACCGTGTTCCCTACGCAACAACAACATCACCAAGTCCATAGACCCTTAGCCATACCTAGTGTCATCCAAGAAGAAAGTGACTTAAAGTCATGGGAAAGTGGGAGTACTCACTTCTTGATGGAAAGAATGTTTACAAAGGGACTACCTCATCCTATTGAAGAAATGGAGATCCCATCTTCCCCACGTCAAGGGACTGAAGTCCAAAAGGTGCCGTTAAACATTGCAAAATTGGTGGATTTCATGTCTTCAGAAGTTAGAACCACCATCATGTCCAAACTATATAAAGACCCTGAGCTAGTCTCAGCTATTCGAGCCTTCCTCAATGGAGAACTGAAGTTTGGGCTACCACAATTTGCACAGATGGATGGAGTTGGGGAGATGCCAATAGAGGAGGAACACTTAGATCCACAACCCAACCTAGATGAGAACCTTGTTATAGAAATACCTGTTAACAAGTTGGGACAATACTTTGAGGGTGATGAATCCAATGCGACCATACCAATCACTACTAAGGGATTAACTGTGAAGGGAATCCTTGATGGTGGCGCTGGGGTTAGCATTGTGACTAAAAATTGTTGGGAAACTATGGGAAGACCTCACCTTGCGACCACAACCATAGTAGTGAAGATGGCCAATGGGTCTATTGTTAAACCTATTGGGATGCTAGGAGATCTCAAGATCAAGGTCTTTGGACATAAAATAAGAGTTACCTTCATTGTTATGGATTTCTCCAAGCACACTATGGCATCTGAGATGATCTTAGGACGTCCTTTCATGAGGGAAGCAAAAATGATGCATGACTGGCATGGTCTAAAAACCATGTCTACTTGCAGCTCCAAGATCCTTCATTCGAGTGGATCTTGTAACTGGTCGAGCACATCCTCTAGGAAACAGGTTTACAATTTATCATAGATCTGACACCACAGTTCACTCGGCCCCAATGCAGTATTGTTACACGTGTAAAGCGGACACCGATGTTGGGGAAGATTCTCCTTATATGGATATACTACCTGGGATGACTGAGTCGGACAATGTGGATTGGGTCCACCTAGCAGCAACCATAGACACTTGGGGAAATAGGGGGATGACCTGCGTAACACCTGAGGGGGGATGAAATGCCACATCTCGTACCCTTAAATATGCTAGAAGCAATGCATATAGCTTCTGACAAGACTCATCCTAATATAACGAAAAGAACATAAAAATGGGTCCCTAAAGTTTCTTTAGCAACCATAGCCAGTGCTAAAAGACAGGAGCCTGGTAAGAAACGTCCCATTTGCTCCAAGAAATGTAAGGAAACGTGACAGTGGATCCCTAAACGATTATTGGAAGCCCAAGGCTACTATCAAGGAAATGATCAAATCTGGGTGCCAAAACGTAGATTGTGTTCTTACTTGTCACCTGACCCATGCAAGCCCAATCTCGTAGCTCCAAAACGAATCAACGATCGCGGAAATAAAAAAATCACAAAATGCTACACACCCGTTCCAGAGCTAGTTTGGGTAACAAAGAAAGAACGATTTGTTCCACCTAGCTCAGGAAGGGGGGAGTCCCATGAAGCTTCTAGCTCCTCATGTAACGCATCCATAGAGGTAAAAGCTTCTCCACAGTCTCCACCTACAATAGTGTACCTCCATGAAGCTACAAAGGACTCCACACCTCCCAGTGTTCAAGAATCACCTGATGAACCACTTCAAGTTCGATCCTGGCAAAGTACCTTACCACCCTTGCAACTCGATGAGGCACCTAAGGTAATAGAAAACTACTGGCAAAAATCCTCACCTTTACCAACTGGAACAATTGGTTTCAAAGGGTGACAAGCTCATTTCAAACCATATGATCTACCCAAGGAAGGGGGGAGTGTTTGATGACAGTCATCATTCACTTGCTTCCCTCTCAACCTTCCTCCGTGACCTCTCAATCTTCCAATCTTAGGGAATGTATATATAAAGCCTTATACTCACGAAAAACAAAAATAATAAAGAGCAAGAGCAATTAGCAAACGAGTATGCACAATAAAAGTCAAAACATTGACCCAGACCTACACATTCACATCCGGTACACTGAAACAGAAACCTGTGTCATAAAACACCTTTGATCCTCATCACTCGAGTGATGGAGGGTAGGTAGGATTATTACAATAGGAGTGTTTTTTTTTTAGAGTTTAGTGATTAGCAAAGTTCTTTCTTCCCACTGATGTGCCTCCTAGAGGTATTCTTTGTGTTTCTTAGTGTCTACAGGAACGTGTTGCTGTTGTTAAGATTTGGACCTTCATGGGATCTTTCTCTCATCCACTTTTCAAATCAAGCACGATTATCAACGCAAACAGGTGTTTCTTGTCCATTAGCATTGCCCCTTATCTTTCTGCATCCATGTTTGTCTACTTTAATTGTGATTGGTAGCATAATAGTCAACATATTTGCTTAGTACCAAACATTAAATTCAATGTAATTTTTTGTCATAATCATTGTCTAGGTTTAAAAATCAAGCATTCCGACTAAGCTAGTTTGACCGAGCTAGGTGTTAGAGATCTTCTCTTAATACCATGGGGAATGCCTTCCTAATAACCAATGGTTACTTAGGTTCTTAATTTCTTCGCGACGAGGAATCCTCCACGACAGCAAGCGTAGAGCGGTGAGTGACACACCATCGCCATCTTTGAGCTTACTAGTTTAGGCTTGTTGTGTGCTTAGAGCCATTTGTGGCTCATACACAGTGTATCGGCAAGTTCCTTGCATTGACACGTTCGATAGACGCGCACAGTCTCCATGACACACATTCCCATCACCGATGTGAAGTATCCATTCTACAAATTCTCTCGCAAGTGCACTATTTAAGCCTAGAAACACACCCATATTTTTTGTTAGCCTCAAAACCTTCATATATTTCCATATGTGTGAGTGATGCAAAGATGCACTCACAACATTTGCACGACTTCCATTTTGCAGGCAACATGCAACTTTTTTTGAAATCACCCCCAAACAAAAACACCTTTCCACCAAACAATATATTATTTTGCATCACATCTCTTAATGTTTGATCTAGTGCCTCATAAGCATATCGATGGGTCATTGGAGCTTTATCTCATTTAATCAATGTGGCTCTCTCCAAAAGCTCTACAAGTTGACTATTCACTTTGATACTACATGTTGATTCTGAATGCAGCTCTAATAATATTTTTAAACCTTGAGTGAGCAATTCATCCATTGCTAGTGTAATGCTAGATGACGCACATGCCAAAGCAACCTTTTGTTGACCACGAATGTGAGAGAGCAAGGAATTATAAAGATACGTCTTTCTAGTTCCACCTGGTCCATCTAGAAAAAAAAACATCCTTCTACTATGTCAACTGTCTCCATGACTTCATTATATGCAATGTGTTGCCCTTGATTCGAAGAGCTCTCCATTCAATCTGCCAAATCTCTTTGTTCCTGTGCATTGAATCTTGTTTCCTCACTTAGCAATCCACCACCACGCTAAACTAAACGTGCACAATCTATGCTAGGCATTCCAAAAAAGTTAACAAGTCATTTTCCATATTGTTGAAGCATATAATTCAAGATAGATAATGCTTTGTTCTTTGCTATCTCATGGCAAACATGCTCACCAAGCGTACATTTGCTCAAAGCATTAAAAAAGTCTTCAGAAAGATCTTTGAAGAAATTATTCCATAGAGTACAAATACACAAAGGCTCACAAAACACCAAAATGATCACAAATAATTGTCACAATTGTGGTCCCAATCGAGGATGCCTCTTGTAGACACATTGACCATTTGGCATCATTTTGTAGTAGGCCCCTAGAAAGCTTTCTTAAAGGTAGGGCGGTGTGCCACTAAACATTCAAAGGTCCTCAAAGTTTTGTGAACCCTTGCACTCATTAAGCATCAATCATAGGTAATGAACCTCCCCAGTTGTAGGAGCAATGTTGTGCATTCATCCGATTGTCTCATCCTTTTGTCTATGGGTCCGTAATTTTACATGTGGACTCCGAACCCATTGAGTAGGAAAGTCTATGTAGAAAAAAACATTTGCTTCAGGATACCTTTGATGTGCTACAAACCACTCTGTCAGTGTTGTCTTTCTATTTGCATCATTATTGACTACTCTTGCCAAATTTGTACTTTTTGAAAGCTACCATATTTTGAAAAGGAAGATGATCTTGCAACCACATTGTATCGGGCTTCTCATTATGTAGTTCAAATGTATATATCCTCCAAATTGCCTTAGATGTTGATACATAGCATGCCTCTAGATAGCGTTTAATTCCATCAAGAACACCTTCACCATCTTGAAGCAAAACAGTGGTTGTGTGTTCTAAATTAGAGTGCTCTAAAATACAACATTTGGAGTTAGGGTTTATGACAAGAGTGATTTGTTAATTTGTTGCATCACTGACATATTAATTATGGATGATAGGATGTGTGCCTTGTGCGCGATGAGATCTTTCAAAAACAAAAAAATTGTGATTAGCACATACTCAACAACAGTCTCTTTCCCATAGAGCAACTCAAGATCTGTGTTGTCGATCTCATGGTCCGGAGGCAGTCGATCAACCCCCACAAATAGATATTGCTCCAATTTCACCATAGAGAAGGCAAATATCAAACAAACAACCACTAGTAGAGTCTAGCCCACCAATATTCGATGCCACATTCCAAGAAGTTGAGATGGAGAAAATGTTGGATGCGTTCTTTGACATGGACCCCATCATTGAAAACCAAGGTGGTGACAACATTCAGGGCAACACTGCGAATCAACCTCTATCATCATGTCCATATCGATGACATGAGAGCAATGATAAAGAAGGTGAGATGATACATACTCTTGCACGTATGCTACTTTACATGGTACAAAAATCATAGTTCTCCGTATCGCTTTGGCAATACTTAATCTGCAGTCTGTTTATGGTTGGTCTGACATGAGCATCACAAAGCTTTTCAGGTAAATATATTGTATCCTAAGTATCAACCCAAATTAAAGTTCAATAATATGATCGTTGTGTCCACTTGTTGATGTAATGACAGGTTGCTCAACAAGCAAATATTGCCGAAAGGCAATCACATGCCCCCTACCCGTCAAAAACTAAAAAGCTTCTTACTAACTTGGGCATGGATTACCACAAAATACATGCATGCTCTAATGATTGTATACTCTTTTGCAATGAGTATGCAAATTTGGAACAATTTCCCAAATGTGTATCAAACATGTATAGAGAAGACACACAAGGAAAATTTGTCCCTGCAAAGATTCCTGCAAACACGACATGCATCCACCGAAAGCGAGTGATTGGAAGAACATGTGGCTAGAGAGGGGAGATTCTAAGCCACCCGGCATGAAGAGACTCTCTATTTTCCATGAACTCCTATATTGGAGTGACCTACTTATTAATCATTTGCTCGACCCAATGCGCATTCTTAAGAATGTGGGGTAGATCCTATGGAAGACCATCATTGGAAAAAGGGAGAGCAAGGCCTAAAGAAATGACCTACATATTGTGGGTTGAATGCCCAAGATGTGGCCTTGACTTAAACCAAATGGAAAGTTTGCTATACCAAAAGTCCATGGGTTTTGAGTCATACAGAGGAGCAACAAGTAAGGAAGATTATATCTTCATTGAAGACTCCTATTGGATGCATGAGATGCTTGAAAATGGATTTTACTAGAGATGACAATCTTAGTCGTCTTAAGTCCCACGATTGGCAAAAAATTTTACAATTTATCTTACCAATTTCCATAAAATATTGTCTGACAGATGACATTAGAAGCACAATCTATAAAATCCGTGAGTTAGTGCATTGGATCTCATCAAAAGAGATAAGAAAAGACAACATAGATGCAGCTCACTTAAATGCTATCAAAGTAGTGTAAATGCTGGAGAAGTACTTTCCAACAAACATTCTTGCCATCAAAATTCATTTACTTGTGCATGTGGTCGATGAAGTTGCAATTGTTGGGGTGGTCCATAGCAGGTGGATATTCTTCTTGGAGAGATTCATGAATACTTTAAAAGGGTTCATTCATCAAAGGGCTCGCCTCAAGGGTAGCATGGCTGAAGGATGGCTTGTGCAGGAGTCTCTTGTTTTCATCAGTGAGTTTTTGGGTTCTCTTGGTCCAAAGATGTCTCAAATGTGGACTACTGAGGTCAACGTCAAGGTGGCAGGGAACGAGCCGCAGGGACAAGGCATTATGAGAAAGATGGATATCACAATGCAAGAAAAGGTTATTGAATTTTGTATTCTCAACTCGAAAGTCATGCAAAAGTGGCTACAGAGGTACGAAGAGAAAAATCAACAACGCATGATGGATCGCTTGCAATTCAAGCCCAATCATGCCACTAGAAACCTTCCTTTTTCAGATCATCTTCAGAAATTGCCAGACTTTCCTACTGGTCGTTGGCTAGATGCAACAATCTCGAAGGCAAAGAGGAACGGAGTTTAGATTACTGAAGAAGAAGAGGACATGTCAAGCGGTTGCGATTGGCATGTAAATATTTTTGTAACTTCCTTTTGCAAGTCCATATGACACATTAATTTAGTAACCCTAAATTTGTTTAATTTATGTGCTTGTAGTATCACAAATACAAAGTTTTGTGGTCGCATAGGAGACACTATGGGGTGCAACAGATAGACGAACAAAGGGTCACCTTCGAGAGTGGGGTTAGGGAAATCTTCGTCCAAGAAAGTCGGAGTAGTGCCATGGATGAGAACATTGAGACTAGCCAGCTTGAATACTTTGGCATCCAAAACATCTTGAAGATTAGCTTTAGGAAATTTGATATTGTTATCTTTGATGTAAAGTTATTACGCACGGGCCTAATGCAATTGTATGAAAAGATAAGAGTGGACTAATTCAAGTTAGCTCTAGGCGGGTGTGGACAGATGGTTGAGATACATTTGTACTTTTGCAGCATGGTGAACAAGTTGTGTCCACAATAGATCCACTATGGGATAAAAAAGGATGAAAAAGATTTGTCTAACCCGTGTTGGCTCTTTGTTGTTCAAGTTGCTACACAGAGCAAACAAATGTGTGAAGGATTGGAGGTTGAGGTCAAAGAGCTTCATGACCAAAGTGCACGACCAACGGATGATGTAATTGAGGATTTTGAGAGCTAGAGGTCAGTGTTGAGCAGATGCCTAAACCTTCAAATGGGTTCCTTTCTGTCACAAATTTACATTGGAGCAGGTTGCTTACACACAAATATTTGGGGAGATGGTCCCTCTAGACCTAGTATAGTCGGTCCTACGCCTAGGACGAGTGTGCCCCCAACACTAACCGGCCCTACACCTCAATTGAGTGTGCCAGTTACACTGACGGATCGTTCTTCTTTGAGATAAGGTAGGCATTGTTCCGGAGGTGATGGTTGTGGTGGTAGTGGTTCTACCGATGCGTCCACACCACCGAGAGAGCATCCACCAATATCTTCACTAGATAGTTCACCAATTGGCACACCACGTACACCTTGGGGATCACATGAGCATGGTTCTAGAAAGGTGTACAAGACTAGGGACGAGGCTGTTGTCATGGATAGGGTCGAAAAGGCCATGCGACAGAGGATTTGGTAGCTTTGTATAGTTCAGTTTGGCCACTCTGTGATGGATATTTGGGATGATCACGATGATGAGAAAAAGAATTACATCATTGAGGCCATTCACAGAGAGTACAGGTCGACAGAGGGTACGATCTATTCTCAAATGTTTGGATCTTGAGTGTGAAGATTGCCACAAAGTCACACCGTCGGTCAAAGGTGAGAGATAGATACAAGGCCGACAGTCCAAAGCCGGCATGGTTGGCGGTGGAGGAGTGGGCGGGGATTGCATGTGAGACATAGGATAATCCTCAGAGATTTCAGCAGCAGAGAGATGCAGCTAGAGCACGTTTGGAGTCTACACATCTTGGGAGTGGAGGCTACGATACTCTTCAGCATGAGTTTGTAAGTATTATATGTACGCTTTAAATTGTCCGATATGTATATGTTATCAAAATATTTATCTTCTGGTTAATTGTTTGTTATGTAGGAAGTTGTCGTGAAGCACACTCCAACATGCTGAGAGGAGAAATATGGGTACAGCCATGGACTTGTGGCTCTTTTGACCTAGATTCAAGAGGAGGGAGAGGCCGTTAACTGGGAGGCATTACCATGAGAGTGACATCCTCCATATATGTTTTTTTGTAGTTATGGTCATCTTGATGACCATATTCATTGTATATATGTACAGTTTGATGTTTATGTTTATGGTTTTGCATTCCATTTACGATTATGGTTATGGTATGGCAATCAAGTTATGGTTATGGTTTTGCAATTACAATATGGCAATCATGTTATGGTTATAGTATGGCACTTTGGTTATGATTATGGTTTTCAATTATGTTGTGAATTTGGTAATAGTTTTTGAATTGTGTTAAATTTATGGTTTGAGAATCTTCTTGTCGTTATGGTTACGATTTTCAAATCATGGTACAATTCTTGCTTGAAAATGTTCATATCGTTATAGTTACGGTTTTCAAGTCATATTTTAGTTATGGTTGGAAAATCTTCATGTCGTTGTGCTTATGGTTTGGGAGTTGATGTTATGGTTATGCTTTTGGAAACTTGTCATGTTTATGGTTTTGATTTTGTGGTTTTGTTATGCTCTACAATTTTGTTCATTTGTACTGAATGTACTTCTCGCTCTTCAGCGTCAAAATGTAGGTGGAATGCGATTGCTTTTGCAGTCTTCCTTTGGGCAAAGAGGGTTGGTTCATGGTGTTGTAGTACATGCAACATTAGTTGCCAATCCTCTCTACCCATATTTCTTTTCACAAGTTTTGGCACCGGTGTAGGTCTCAAAATATCCATCGAAATACATCTTCAAATCATTGTTGAAAAATGTCGCCAAAATCACTATCGGTATGCGTGTAAGTAGCATTGTCCAAATATTATTTTCATTTCAGTGTTTATTTAGGCGTGTATACCGACGGTTATATCATCCTCTATTTCAATGGACAATATACCAACATACATACTGACGATATGATGCCGATGTGTATACTGACACTTACACCGGTGCTTTTTATTTTTAAAACACTTTTTGCCATCGGTACGCGCATTGATATTCACGCGACGTGTTGTAGTGAAACCATTTTATCATAGTGCAAAACATTAGTTGGCTTGTACTCAAAAAGTATTAATAGAATGTGAGCATGAGGAAGTCCTCTTTTTTGAAATTCTATCACACTGACATGTCCAATGACATCTCCAAAAATAGAACCCTGTATAAGCAAATGCATCAAGTCTTTAAACTTATGATAGAAGACTCGTGCTATCAAATGAAGATAATTAGAAGCAAGTTTCCTTGGCAATAAGGCATCATCAATCTCTTTCCAGTGTGGATTGCATATGAAAGTTATAAATAGGTTTGGCTTCTCTCACTTGTGTACAAATGCCATGGCCTCTTGATAGAGATGATACATATGTCGTGGCCCATCCACAAAAGACAAAGGCAAAACTATCCTTTGTTTGACATTAATGGCTCTCACTCCTTCTACCCCAACCATGCCTGCAAGGCCTTGATAAGCTTCCACATGAAGTTCCCTTTGATTATTTCTCAACCATAGTAGCCTAGACTCCTCCATCGTACTACTGTAAGGATCAACAATGTATTGTTGCAATAATCTAGCCCCTCGTAAAAGACACTCTTTGGTGTCATTCCTTACTTATAGCCTAAAGGTAAAATATTTGTTTTGAGTCATAAAGCGTCTCCTTTCACTATTTTCACCAGCATCACCATCAGAATTAGCATTATCATTGATATTAAGGAGATCTATGTACGGGTGCCAACCATGTTCTCTTCTTGGAAACAACAAAATATATAGAGAAGGTGTATATGAGCAATGCAAGTTAGAAATAATTTTAAAACCTTTGTGATATTGCAATAAAATATCATGATGCCCCACGTTTCTTTCATCTCCATATCCATGTGCGATTGGTGCAACTTCTGAACCATGTGGTGCTAAGTATTGCCAACCATTTGAACTTCAGTAATTACCATATGGACCTCATGTATTCTAGAACCTTGCATCATTCTCATGGCATGACAAAAGGCATTTTCATACGGGTTCTCACAATGTATCATCGTCTGCAAACTTTGCAAAACATCTCTATCTACATTTGTACATCATGTAATCTATTATTCAACTCATTCTCTGTGTCAAAAAAGTATAATTGTGCAAAGCCGGGGATTTGATCTATTTTTTCCCCCAAAATCATAGGCCCAATGTCATAGTAGACAAATCCATGAAATTCAAACGTGTATAAACCTCTCTCGAGTGAACTGCTCATCTATGTTGGCGGATACGCTGCGACGGATGCGCACTACAACAAAAAAGGTGTCATCGATGTATATATCGACGCTTGACGTCGCTATCTGCGTCCCTGTAAAACTATCGGAATCTGCATCGATATATGCGTGGAAAGGATTTATTTGCGACGCAGATAGCGACGAAAATATAGATGCAGATATAGACGCATATATCAACGACCAGAACATAAAAAAGTTTCTTGGGTAGAGGACAGGTAGCCTGGCCTGTGCCCAGTGAAAAGATGGACACAGCCACCACAGCCAGACTTCCTGCCCTCTGCCCAAGAAAGCGAGCAGCACCAAAATTAACCGTGCTCCCGCAAAAATTTCGGCAAAGTTTCCTTTGTTTTTACATAAACTTTTCAAAAAAAACCATATCATGTATACGCCTCCTACATGCTATCCATGTAGGATCTCACATGAGATTTAAGGCCAATGAAAGAAATGAAATGAACTTTGTGCAAAACCATAACCGTACCAACTTAAAACCATAACCATAACGAACTTAATTTGTGCAAAATCATAACCAAATTAAAAACATAACCGGCCATAATCATATTGAACAAAACCATAATGCAAATAACCATAACCATAAACAAAACAATAACCATAGGCATAACCCAAAAGTTAAACATAACCATAAACAAAACAATAACCATAACCATAACCATGTCTATACAAGAATAGGAGAAATAACCATGTCTATACAATGACAATGACAATAACCATAACTAGGAGCTCTTGCCCTCCAGGAGGTCTTGCCCTTCAAATACTTGTTTATTTCTTGGAGCAACTTGAACCACAAACCACCATTGTCGCTCTCGAGGGTCCGGTGCAAAGACCACTTGATCGCAATGTTCGGGGCTAGCTCTTCCTCTTCTAGAGATATGGGTTCTCCGAATTGTCGAGCTGCTCTCACTGTCTTGACATTGCCTAAAGACTACCTAATCGACTACGGATGGTTCGGTAACCATAGAATCAGTTTCCGAAGTCTGTTTGCGTTTTTTCGTAGAAAAACGTAATCGAATTTGACCTACGGCTTGTGTATTTGGCGTTTCTTCTGTCCATTTGACCTACGACTTGCCATACATGCTCTTGACATTGCTTTAAGACTACCTAATGGACTACGGATGGTTTCAGTAGGCATAGAAGTCATTTCTGAAATCTGTTTGCGTTTTTCCATAGAAAAACGCAACCGGATTTGACCTACGGCTTGTGTATTTGGCGTTAATTCAAACCCATTGACCTACGGCTTTCCATACATGCTCTTAACATTGCTTTAAGACTACTTAATGGACTACGGATGGTTTCGGTAGGCATAGAAGCCATTTCCGAAGTCCGTTTGCGTTTTTCCATAGAAAAACGCAACCGGATTTGACCTACAACTTATGTATTTGGCGTTTCTTATATCCGTTTGACCTACCACTTTTCATACGCGCTCTTGATATTGCTTAAAGACTACCTAATCGACTACGGATGGTTTCGATAACTGTAGAATCAGTTTTCGAAGTCTGTTTGCGTTTTATCATAAAAAAAGGCAACCGGATTTGACCTACAGCTTGTGTATTTGGCGTTTCTTCTGTTCGTTTGACATACGGCTTGTCATACGCGCTCTTGAAATTTGCTAAAGACTACCTAATGGACTACGGATGGTTTCAGTAGGCATAGAATCAGTTTCCGAAGATCGTCTGCGTTTTTTCGTAGAAAAACGTAACTTGATTTGACATACGGCTTGTGTATTTGACGTTTCTTCTGTCCGTTTGACCTACGGCTTGCCATACACGCTCTTGACATTGCCTTAAGACTACCTAATGGCCTACGGATAGTTTCGGTAGGCATAGAAGTCATTTTCGAAGTTCGTTTGCGTTTTTCCGTAGAAAAACGCAACCGGATTTGACCTACGACGTAGAAGCCGTTTATGAAGTCCGTTTGCGTTTTTCCGTAGAAAAATCCAACCGGACTTAAAAAACGGCTTGTATTTTGGGAGTTTCTTCTATCCGTTTGACCTACGGCTTGTTATATGCCCCCGCGCAACCTTTTTTGAGGAGGAAGCTTGTCTCTAAGAGCAACGACGACGCTGTTGTTGCTCTCTAGAGGACTTTCATGTGTAAAGGTGAGAGTTGAGCTTTGAATGTATTTTGAGCTGGTCAAATGAAGTCAAAGAAGCTCAAGAGAAGTGCCACATGTCGGTCGGTTATTAAAAATTCTAGAGGAGAGTGAGAGAGAAGCTCTGTGGAGCGCTATGATGGTTTTTTGAGCAAACAATGAGCCACCATCTTTGCCTTTTGTGTTTTGTCGCTCCTCCCTTCCCCTTTTCTTCTTCTATTCTGCTCTCGTACTAGCCGCGGCGTCGACGAAGCGTGTGTACGCATGGGCCGCTGGTTCTTTGCACAGAGAGAGAGAGAGAGAGAGAGAGAGAGAGAGAGAGAGAGAGAGAGAGAGAGAGAGAGCAGAGAGAGAGAGATTGTGTGTGCTTTACATGCTGCCACTAAGAATGCCGAATGATGACAATAAGATGTAAACATTTCCGTTGGTCATGTAGGGCAAGGCCAAAGTGTGGTTCGAAGCACTGGAAGGCGAGCCAAAGTAAATGTGGCCGGCATTACGCACGAGGTTTCTGCATGACTTTCGCAAGGAAGTGTCCCCGCTCAACATGGACACCAAGCTGAAGGCTTTGAAGCAGGATGTGGGCGAAGATTTCAATGTGTTCTTGGATCATTTCGAAGCTTGTCTTCCTTCTCTCTATTTCTCTTTCTTTCTCTCTTTTTCCCTCTCCCTTTTTTTATGTTTAATTTTGTTTCTACTCTATTTTTTTAACTACTTTTTGTTAATGTATTTAAAGCTTTTTTATTCTATTTTTGGATATACAAAACCCTAAAACTAATTAACTTTAACCCTAAAATTAATTTCAAGAAACCTTAAAATACAATTAACAATAACAAATTTGAATATAAAATTATGTTGGGGTATAAAGCCCAATGTGGTTGCCCAGGTAAGTGGGCGGGCCGCCAGGTATGTAGACATATTCTTTTGTAAAAACCTAATAAGAACTCACTATGCTCTACACATTACAATAGAGCGAGTTCACCATATCGTCGTGCTCTTCTTCTCGCACTCTCTCTCGCGTCACACTTCCGCTCGTACTCCTTCAACTGGTATCAGAGCTCAAATCGAGGCTCGAGGCAGCATTTGTAGGTAGCCAGAGTCACCTGCTTAGATTGGAGTGAGATTCGACAGGCGAAGACACGGCCCCAAATCTTGTGGGATTTCATTCTGAGGTCATCTCGGCCACCGTTCGGCTTCAACAAAGTTCTGTGCAGGCCATTTTCGACTACGTGGTCTCAGAGGGTGCAGATATCGACACTCCCAGAGTGTTGATTTGTGACTGTCTACACATCGAAGGACGGCTCACAGTTATTGGAGGCGTGTCACATACGACACGGGCGCATCTACACACAGACTGTAGGCGACATCCACTAGTTCATTAGGTAACTTGTGTTTGCTGCTTGATATTCCAGATTTCATCCTGACATTGCAAGTACTTCCACATGGGATGTATTGTCAGAGATAATGTATGTCTGTTGAGGGTTTGCTGACTGTGAGTCATGCAGCAAACAACCGCCGCAACGGTTACAGCATATAGTGGGAAATTTGTGGATGTATGATTTTGTGGGAAGTCTATGTATTGTCAGATTTACTGCAGCCTTTGTTGAGGGTCGAGTGAGGTTTTATTGAGCTGGGGGATTCTCGAATGTTGAGATCCTTTCGGTGATATAGGTCTTGGAGCGATCCCTCGAGCACCCTTAGATAGGCAGCTAGGATGTATTGACTGTAAGTTAGACAGTTGGGATTGCATCTTTGCTTTACTGCCGTTGAAGCATTGTCGCACTCTATGCTTACAGGATAGTGACAGGACAGTGAGAGACAGTACAGGTGCAGGACAGGTTTACCCGCAGCTTACAGTGTCAGAGAGACAGTGTTTTTTGAGCTGTTTTTTGGTCTGTTTTTGAGTACACCAGAGCCATTTTACAAAGGAGACTCTGCCGAATTTTTCCCAAGAAAGTAAACTACTGTGAAGCGTAGCTATGGCTGGATCACAGGACACTGCTCTTTACAATATCAAGAAGCTGGATGGAACCAATTTCCCATTGTGGAAGAAGCAGATTTGGCACGTGTTGGTACAAAAGAAGCAGATAAAACCTATAAAGCTCAAGGGGATAAAACCACAAGATATGGACGAAGATGAATGGAGCGAAATGGATGAATTGACACTTTCTACCATTATGCTGACTTTGGCAGAAAGCGTTTACTTCAATGTAGCAGACGAGATGTCGGCTTATGAAGCATGGACAAAGCTAAGTGATCTTTATGAGAAGCAGAGTGTAGCTTCACAGGTATACTGGCTTAAGAAGCTTGTTGACTTGAAGATGAAAGAAGGGACACCTATGTCCAATCATCTGAATGAATTCAACACTATCTACAGTCAGTTGTCAGCTCAAGGTGTCAAGTTTGATGAACCTGTTAAAGCTATGTTCCTGTTGATCACATTGCCGGAAAGTTGGGACACTTTTCGCACAGCTTTGAGTAATTCTGCACCTCCAGATGGTTTGAACATAGCAGGTGTAGAAGGAAGTCTGCTTACTGAAGAAACCAATAGAAAGACAATGGACAAAGGCAAAGGAACAGCCTTAGTTGTCAGGGGAAGGACCAAAGAAAAGTACAAAGGTGGAAAGAGGAATCAGTCTTGTAGCAAGTCCTGCAGTGCTAAAGGCAAGAGTGACATAGAATGTTACCATTGTGGCAAGAAGGGACACATGAAAAGAGACTGTAGATAATGGAAAGCAGAAAAAGGCAAAGAGAAAGCTGAAGACCATGGTGAGTGTTGAAAGGACGACGTTTCCACAAAGATTCCATTAAGATTCCTCAAAGATTCTAAAGATTCCACTTGAAGATGGTGATGAAGTAATGAAGATGAAGAAGGATGCTGCAATATGAAGATACGAGTTCATGGACGTCATCGAATATCCCGTTATTATTATTTTGAGCCATTATGGCCACTTTTTGTAATGTTCACGGGAACCTCATACTTTGAATCGGCACTTGTATTTTGGCCGCAGATACTTGTATCATGAGTAAAGCCAACTCAGTTTCTTGTAATTAAGCTCTGTAGAAGCCTAGGGACAATTCAGGTCATTTGGCCGGACATTAGGTTTGAAGGCTTGGTATATAAGCTAAAACCTAAGGCTTTGTAAAGAACACATTACGTTATCTCAAATAATATACAGTCGTGGGTTCTGTAGCACACAGTAGTGAGCTTCACGCACACACACACTGTCGTGCACACTAATCACATTGCAGATATGAGAGAAGGAGCGTGTTAGTATCGAGGAGCTCTCCGCGTCAACGCAAGCAATGCAAGCCGAGGACCACATCGCGAGCCCACCTGCTACGATTTATATTTGGTCGTAAGTACCTCAAACGACATCCGTTCTGAATGATCGAGTAGTCGTTAGAATCAGGACGAGAAGCTCTTCGTGTTGATGTCTTTGTAGATCAGTTCTGGACACTTTAGAAATTGCTGTTTTGAGTCTATCGCGACAGCGATTAGAGGTCTTACGATTATGGTTTTTAGGGTTTAGGTGTTTGGCCACATAGGATATATCCTTGTGAGTCTTACCCTCCGATTTCGAGTCATTCCGATATGATTTGAGGCTGAATCGAGCTTGTAGTGTTTCGTAGGATACGTTGTCTGTTTCTTTGCTTTATGGTAGTGTTGTGGTAGGATTAGTGACTGTAGAGTGTTGTTTGTGTCTAGCTCAGGGTTGACAACCCGGAGATTGCCTCCATGCCCTAGTCGGGTCAGCTACGTCCTCGGATTGACAGTTTGTTGGTTTGTGTTCTCGCTGTGCTCCATCGTCCGTCGCGGCGTAGCCGCTAACATTGGCGCCGTTGCCGGGGACGAAGCGCCTAAACTAGCGTAGACCACATCACTCGTATTTGACAGTATAGCGTTTCTCTAGAGTTTTCTAGAGTGTTGTCACCATTTGCCTTCTTAGTGGAAAGTCAAAGAGCGGATCTCTTGACTGAGGGATAGCCAGGGAGCGTGCGTCTCGCCGAGGTGGTCCACCATGAGGTTGAGATATGGTTATATTATTTTGTTGTGTATTTAGATTAGGTTTTATGGTTTGTGTGTTTGGTTGTGACTTATGGTTGTGAAGAACTTGAAAGAGAAAAAACGCAAAGAAAAACGCAAAAGATAAGCCGGAGACTGTTTGCTTGCCAGAAAGCAAAAACAACCTTCAACCATCCAAAGTAGGACTTTAGGTAGTGTAGGATATCTGATGTTGATCTAGAGCAATTTTGACATGAAAATTTGCTTGAAAACTCAAAAGGCGGAAGTGTGTTGATTATGGTAAAAGTGCTCTAAAATGGTCGTTTGAAAGCCGATTTGAGTGCTTGTTTTTGCATTGGAGACCTTAAGGTAGGGGCAAAACACAGATTTGGTCCAATCCAAAAAAAAAAAAAACTAAAAAACCCAAAAAAAAACAAAAATCTGAAACCAAATCTGCAATTTTCAAAAAACAAAAAGTTTGACCTCAAGACCTTGTTTTGCATATGCTCTAGAGCTTGTATGTGAAATTTCAAAGCATTTGCATCAGTGCTTGTGCATCTAAGTGGAAATTTGCTTTTTCTGAGTGTAAGGAGTATTTGGGTGAAATGCTTGAATCCAAAGGAAAAGAAGTCCAAATTGAATGAAACTTTGGGGATAAGCTTCTAAGGGCATTGGGAACCAAACTGTCGAAAAACAGAGAAAAAAATACTTTCCAGTGGCTCTCTGCTCAGTCTATCGCGATAGACTGGTGAATTGGAGATAGACTCACAATCAGACAAAACCCCTCATACCACAGGTAAAACACATCAATACAAGGCTGCTCCCAAAAGTTGAGTGTACTTGGACACCTGCTTGACCACTAAACCTCAAGTATGGTGTTTAGAGTTTAAGTTCAGAGACACACTGGTAAAAAGACCTTGACCAATAGTCCAAACATTGCACAACTTTGTGTATTCACTATACAGAGGATAAGGAAACTAGTTGTGAAGAGAACTTTGTAAAAAGACCAAAACTGGGAAACTTTATGAGCCTATCGTGATAGGTTGGGGATATTTAGCTGTGGACCTTATTTTGCAAATCCCTCCTAGGGATAGCTTAAGTAGAGCCTACATAGCATACACACCAAATTTCAAGTTGTTTGGATCACTAGAAGTGAATCTAAAGACCAGATAGAGATTCAGGTTTTGACAAAAACACTAAAAATGGCCCAAAACACAAACCAAGTGTCCAAATTGCCAAACCTTGTGAAACTTGGTATACATGATCCACAGAGGGTAGGGAACACATATGTGAAGAGAAAATTTGAAAAAAGTGTCATTTTAGCATACTTGGTGAGTCTATCGCGATAGACTAAGCACCGAGTGATAGAAACTGATTGTGCGCTCCTTGCCGCACTGTCGAAGCAAGGGACTTGCCGATACACCGTGTGCGAGCCACAAATGTCTCCAAGCACACAACAAGACTAATCTAGCAAGCTCAAGAGAGCAAAGGGTGTGTCACTCACCGCTCTACGCTCGCCTTCGTGGTGGATTCCTCGTCGCGATGAAGAAGAAGCTGCAGTCGTGCCGCGCTCAACCGCTTCGCCGCCGTCGTGCCTTCGTAATGCTCGATCGCACACACACTCTCCCTCTCTCTCTCTCTCTCACTTACACACACACACACACACACACAAGGAGGTGAAGAAGAAGAAGATGGAGATGGAGATGGAGATGGAGCAAGAGCACTCTTCTATTGCACAAATGAGAGAATGAGTGAATTTTAGGTTTAATTGGCTTTTATATGAGCTCACCCCATTCACACTTGGGCGCCCATGCTTAGCCAACTAATCCCTTGAATGTCCCAGTTAGAATGCGCCTCTCATCGGCGATCACTCTTACCCTTTTCCTATTGGTCCGACAAGCCCGGTACCTGACTCTACCAAATACATAATACACGTCCGTCGTAAGTGATGGGGTGTCTGTGAGCCGTGAGGGTTAACATGCCCCCCTTCCTTATGTAGATTCCGTCCTCGGAAGCTATTTTAGTTGAAGCTCGTTCGTCGAGGTGGAAGAGCATTTGAGATGAATGTCCTTAGCCTTCTTCAGTCACTGCAAAATCAAACAACATTGGCACAGTAATTGCATTCTCATAAGTGATTAAAAAGCATATGCAGTTTTAGGTAGACAAATTGATTGGTAAAAGAATTTCAAACAATTTGTCAGCAATGAACATTAAATTGCAATGTAATCAAATGCATAAACAGATGTAAAGGTAAAAAATTAAACAAGTCTGGGGTCGCTAATTTGACAGTCGAAAGGCACTAGAGATCGAATATTAATACCATGGGTAAGCTTCTTAATTTTCTGTGGTCAATTAAGTTGTTTAATCGCGAGAGCCAAGTATTCATGTTCGAGGGCTGACTAGAGGCTATATCTAGAAGACCTTGTAGTTAAGCTACCATAAAAGGAATTTCTCATGAAATCATCGCCTGACTGATTACTTTTTCTTTGACCCCCCAAAGTCTTTTCACAGTGATTCAATTTTGATGTGTGTGCTTATTTTGTATGCCTTGGGTTTTTTGCTTTTCAAGTAAAAGTGCCCATACTGGGAACCTCTAGGGCTCTAGTACCATAGGCAATACATGTGAGTGAAGTACCAAATCAAGCTGAGATTTCTCTTCCAGCTTAAGATTTTATAGTGTGGCACTTTGATTTTTTGTTTGTTCATTTTCAGCATTTTAATTTTGTAACTTTGGGGGGTCATATAACACTGATACACCTCCCCAGGCTCATCACACTAGCAAACTCCCTTTATAATACTTAAGCTAAAGGTCAATAGGGTCAAGCCCACTAGAAAGCCCTAGTACATTTCACACAATGCTGCCTAAATCGGATTAAGAACCTAAGTAACCATTAATTATTAGGAAGGCCATTAATTATTAGGAAGGCATTCCCCATGGTATTAAGAGAAGATTTCTAACACCTAACTTGGTCAAACTAGTTTGTCGGACTGCTTGATTTTTAAACCTAGACAAGTGATTATGACAAAAAATGACATTGAATTAAATGTTTGATACTAAGCAAATGCGGTGAATATTAGGCTACCAATCACAATTAAAGCTGACAATCATAGATGCAAAAAAGATAAGGGGCAATGCTAATGGACAAGAAACACTTGTTTGTGTCGATGGTCGCGCTTGATTTGAAGAGTGAGTCGAAATAAAGATTCCATGAAGGTCCAAATCCTACCAATAGCAACACGCTCCTGTACACACTAGGAAACAAAAGGAATACCTCCAGGAGGCACATTAGTGGAAAAAGGTACCAACACTTATTGAACACAACAAAAAACATAAGGAAATCTAACCTAATTATTTGCACTCCCCCTAGAGAGTCAAGGGAATAGGATATTGTAGAGGTTGGGGGAAAACCCTAAGGCTAAACCCCTATCCTCGTCGTCGAGATAAACAAAGTCATCATCCATGAGACCATATGTGCCATCCGTGTAGTCGTGTAAATTTTCTTCTTCATCATAGGTGCCCATGTTTACTAAGAAGGTCACTAGACGCCTATAGTCATCTTGGTCAAAAGGGTAGGCTTGTGCAATGGGAGAAACGCTCTCTACTAAGTATGGATCAGACGTGGTCAAGAGACGTATCAGCCATTCTAACTCCTCAAAATTCCTCTCACATGCTAGCGTACCTATCAAATCCCATTCACATGCAAGCACTAGAAAGACCATGTGAAATATTTGTGAAAAGTAACGAGGGTACCTCTCACCCAAGGCAGGAGTGGATGAATCTAGAGTACTAGCCATATCTGTACACGCAAATAGATGATGGTTAGAGTGCAAATATTACAAGGGTCGTGTTCTTGTGCATAATTTGTTTTTATGATTTGTGTTATGGCTCTTGCTCTTTTACTTTTTTATCTTGTTTTTGTGAGTATAAGGTTTTATATATACATTCCCTAAGATCGGAGATTAAGAGGTCAAGGAGAAAGGTTGAGAGGGAAGCAAGTGAATGATGGATGTCCACAAACACTCCCCCCTTCCTTGGGTAGATCATACCGTTTGAAATGATGTCGTCACCCTTTGAAACCAATTGTTCCAGTTGGTAATAGGTGAGGATTTTTGCCAGTAGTTTTCTATTACCCTAGGTGCCTCGTCAAGTTGCAAGGGTGGTAAGTTACTCTCCCAGGATCGAACTTGAAGTGGTTCATCAGGTGATTCTTGAACACTGAGAGGTGTGGATTCTTTTGTAGCTTCATGGAGGTCCACTACTATAGATGGAGGCTGTGTAGAAGCTTTTACCTCTATGGATGTATTACATGAGGAGCTAGAAGCTTCATGGAACTCCCCCCTTCCTGAGCTAGGTGGAATAAATTGGTTTTGCCTTGGAGCCCAAACTAGCTCTGGACTAGGTGTGTAGCATTCTGTGATCTTTCCCTTCCCACAGTCTGCCATTGGCTTTAGCGTTACACTGTTTGACTCATATGGGTTTGTTGTCGATAGGGAAGGACACATTTTACATTTAGGTACCCAAATTTGCTCATTTCCATGAAAGAAGAGGAAGAGGAATGAGTTGTTTTTCTGCAAGTTGTTAATTTCTGTATTGTCTGCAAGTTCTGTGACTTCTGCATAATGTTGTGTTTTCTGTCTGCACACAGTCTTTGCACAATTAGTAGTCGTTAGCTTGTTTGCAGTGAATGAATAAGTAGGAAGGCAGTTAGCAATTTCTGCTTGCACACAGTCTGCACACAGTTTCTGTCAAGGTTTGCCTGCACACAGTCTTTGCACAGTAAGGTAGTGAGAGAGGAAGTAGGTGGACAGTTAGCTCACTGTCAGTAGGCAGTTAATAGATTAGTTAGTAGATCAGTTAGTGGTTAGAAGCACTGTTAGTAAGTAGATAAGGTTAGGTAGGTTAGTCTGTGAGCTGTGAGCTATTGACTGGGAGGTTAGGTAGGTGACAGTGTGTGTGGCCAAGAAAGGGTCACCAAAACCACGCGCGGTCGTCGTCGCCTCGCATTTAATTATGACTAAAGAAATTTTTTCCCACTGGGTTTTTCCCTTTAGTCTTATCCAGGTATCCAAGACCTTCATTTTGTATATACGCTATATTTTACTTTTACTCTTTTATTTTTAATCACAACAAGAAGGCCAAAAAACAGTTTGACAAAGCTTCAAGTCAACTTACAGGTACAACTGCCAGATAACAACCACAGGAAAAGCAAACTAGAGCTACAATGACAACGAACTGCTGCACCAACAAGTCGATACAACCTCATGCAATTCAAGATACAACAACCAATCGGAGGGGGAGAGTTCCAGGCTTCAGATACACTACAGGTACAACTTTAAGGCAGCTTTAATATCACACAAACCAATCAACTGCAGAAGAGGCTGCCACAACAATTTCAATCAACACCAAGACATCAAGAACTCGTCAAGGCCAGCAAAGACATAGGGTCTTGTCGGGGACGACAAGAATTCGGAGGGGGAGAGTGTTGAAAGGACGCCCTTTCAACAACGTTTCCACAAAGATTCCTCAAAGATTCTAAAGATTCCACTTGAAGATGGTGATGAAGTAATGAAGATGAAGATGGATGCTGCAACATGAAGATACGAGTTCATGGACGTCATCGAATATCCCGTTATTATTATTTTGAGTCATTACGACCACTTTTGTAATGTTCACGGGAACCTCATACTTTAAATCGACACTTGTATTTTGGCCGTAGATGCTTGTATCATGAGTAAAGTCAACTCAGTTTCTTGTAATTAAGCTCTGTAGAAGCCTAGGGACAATTCAGGTCATTTGGCCGGACATTAGGTTTGAAGGCTTGGTATATAAGCTAAAACCTAAGGCTTTGTAAAGAACACATTACGTTATCTCAAATAATATACAGTCGTGGGTTCTGCAGCACACAGTAGTGAGCTTCACACACACACACCGTCGCGCGCACTAATCACATTGCAGATATGAGAGAAGGAGCGTGTTAGTATTGAGGAGCTCTCCGCGTCGACGCAAGCAATGCAAGCCGAGGACCACATCGCGAGCCCGCCTGCTACGAGCTCTATTTGGTCGTAAGTACCTCAAACGACATTCGTTCTGAATGATCGAGTAGTCGTTAGAATCAGGACGAGAAGCTCTTCCTGTTGATGTCTTTGTAGATCAGTTCCGGACACTTTGGAAATTGCTGTTTTGAGTCTATCGCGACAGCGATTAGAGGTCTTACGATTATGGTTTTTAGGGTTTAGGTGTTTGGCCACATAGGATATGTCCTTGTGAGTCTTACCCTTCGATTTCGAGTCATTCCGATATGATTTGAGACTGTTTCGAGCTTGTAGTGTTTCGTAGGATGCGTTGTCTATTTATTTGCTTTATGGTAGTATTGAGGTAGGATTAGTGACTGTAGAGTGTTGTTCGTGTCTAGCTCAGGGTTGACAACCCAGAGATTGCCTCCATGCCCTAGTCGAGTCAGCTACGTCCTTGGATTGACAGTTTGTTGGTCTGTCTTCTCGCTATGCTCCATCGTTCGTCGCGGCGTATCCGCTAACAATTAGAATAACAAGTCCTTAGTGAAGATTCAAGAAATAAATGTGACAAACACTGTTGCAGAGGATGACAGTCTAGTGTCAGGAGACATCTACTTCTTGAAGAATACAATGGACTCAACACTTCTTACAACATCTGATGGAAATGCACTGAGTGACTGGATTATAGACTCAGGGGCATCACTTCATGTGTCTCCAAACAAGGAGTGGTTTACCTCTTATGTGACCACTAAAGATCATGTTCGGCTAGGCAATGGGCAGACATGTGAGATCTTAGGTGTTGGAGATGGTCAATTGAAGTTTCAGAATGGCTCTTCTTTCACGCTGAAGAATGTGAGACATGTTCCCGGAATTACAAAGATCTCGATCAACACAGGTTTACTTGATGATGCTGGCTACGTCACCACTTTTGGAAAAAACATGTGGAAGATATCCAAGGGTTCGATGACAGTAGCACATGGAGTAAAGTCTGGAGGACTTTACATGATTTATGTATCAAATGTCTCTAAAAATGTAATCAATGTAATCGAGCAGCCGAACGTTTCTTTGTGGCATAGCCGGTTAGGACATATGTCCAAGAAGGGAATGGAAATCTTGTCTCGTTCTGGTTATTTGCTTGGCTTTTCATTTAATGATTTTGAATTCTGTGAACATTGTCTGTATGGTAAGCAAACACATCAGCCACATAAGCATAGAAGCAGTAGAAGAGATACACAGTTGGCACTTGTTCATAGTGATTTGTGTGGACCTATGCCTAACCTATCTCTAGGGGGAGCTTCTTGCTTTATGACATTTATAGATGATTACTCGAGGAAAGTATGGGTTTACTTTCTCAAGCACAAGGATGAAGCGCTTAGTGTTTTCAAAACGTTTGTGACACTTGTGGAGAATCAGAGTGGCAAGAAGCTTAAATGCTTACGCACTGACAATGGTGGAGAGTATGTTTCAAAGGCCTTTCAGGACTTTTGTGAGTCAAAAGGTATAAAACGTGAACTTACTTCTCCTTACAATCCTCCTCAAAATGGTGTTGCTGAGAGGATGAATAGGACCATACAAGAGAAGGTCAGAAGTATGTTGTCTAATGCACAACTTCCAAATGGGTTTTGGGCTGAAGCTCTATCAACAGCTGCTCATCTTATAAATAGATCTCCTAGCAAGGTTTTGCAGAAGGATTCAGTGCCAGAGATGGTATGGTCAGGCAAAATGCCCTCATACAAGCATCTCAGAGTCTTTGGCTGTGAGGCATATACTCACGTTCCAAAGGAATTTAGGAACAAACTTGAGCCAAAGAGTAGAAAGTGCATCTTTCTAGGCTATGGTAATTCTAGTGAGATGGGGTACAGACTTTGGCATCCCAAATCCAGAAAGGTTATCCGCAGCAATGATGTTCACTTTAATGAATCCAAATATCATTCTAAACCAGAGAGGGTTGAGGAGATTAGAAGAGTTGGCTTCCAAGAAGATGGACCTGCACGTGCAAGACAAAATGTCAGGGCTCAAGAGGAGCAAGGATAGGATAGATTGGAACCATAGGTTGTGGCTGAGCCTGAGCCACCTATTTTGCGTAGATCTAGACGTATCACGCGACCTCCTGATCGGTTTGTTCCATCTATGAACTATGTCATGTTGACTGATTGCAATGAGCCTTCATGTTACAAGGAAGCAGTGCAAATGAAGGACTCCGGGAATTGGAAATTGGCCATGCAGTCAGAGATGACAGCTCTGCATAAAAACCAGACATGGAAGCTAGTTAAATTACCAAAGGGCAAAAAGGCTCTACCTTGTAAATGGGTTTACAGGTATAAGATCACCGCTCATGATAGTCAGCCAAAGTACAAAGCAAGGCTTGTTGCCAAGGGCTTTAAGCAAAAACAAGGCATTGACTTTGATGAAGTCTTCTCTCCGGTGGTCAAGATGATTACATTGAGATGCTTTCTTGCATTGGTTACCATATTAGATTTGGTGTTGCACCAAATAGATGTCAAGACAACGTTCTTGCATGGTGATTTAGATGTGGAAATTTACATGCAGCAGCCAGAAGGGTTTGTTGAGAAAGGCAAGGAAGATTTGGTATGCCAGTTGTTAAAGAGTCTTTATGGCTTAAAACAATCACCGAGGGCATGGTACCATAAATTCCACAAGTTTATGCTTTCTCAAGGCTACAAACGTAGTGAGTTCGATCACTGTCTATATACAAAGAAGGCTAAGGATGGTAGTTGGCTGATCCTTATTTTGTATGTGGATGACATGTTGATTGCTGGCAAGCACTTGGAAGAAATTTCAGCTTTGACGTCAAAGATGGCAAAATCGTTTGACATGAAAGACATGGGTGAGGCAATTCATATACTTGGTATGTGCATTGAGAGAGACAGATCAAAGAAGTTGATTTGGTTATCTCAAACATAGTATATTGACAAGGCCCTTTGCAACGTTTCAATATGGAGAAGGGAAAGGCATTGAGTGTTCTATTGCCACCATATGTGAAACTTAGCAAACAAGATTGTCCTGTGTCTGAGAAAGAATAGGCTGAAATGGATAAGATTCCATATGCTTCTGTAGTGGGTAGTTTGATGTATGCAATGATTGCTACTCGCCCAGACATTGCATTTGCAGTGGGAGTAGTAAGTCGATACATGTCAAACCCAGGCAAGAAACATTGGGAGGCAGTGAAAGGAATATTGAGATACCTGAAAGCTACAAAGAGTATGCGTATATGCTATGGGAGTCAGGAGCTAAGTGTAAAGGGTTTTACAGACTCAGATTATGCAAGTGACTTAGACAACCGAAGGTCTACATCAGGGTATGCCTTTACATTGGCTGGTGGAGCAGTATCATGGCGTTCTAGATTACAAGATTGTGTTACTCAGTCTACTACAGAGGCTGAATATGTTGCAGCATCAGAGGCATGCAAAGAATCAATTTGGCTTAATCGACTAGTAACAGATTTGGGAATCAAAGAAGAGATGCCCGTGTTATATTGTGATAGTCAGAGTGCTATACAACTGGCTCGCAATCCAGTTTATCACTCAAAGACAAAGCATGTGGATGTGAAGTATCATTTCATCAGGGAAATGCTCGAGGATAAGCAAATTCAGCTTGTCAAAGTTCACACCACAGAAAATCCTGCTGATCTACTTACAAAAGGACTTCCCTCAAAGAGCTTTGCGCATTTTCGCAAGCAGTTAGGTGTAGGGTAGTACATCACTTCTCTACATCTCTTGTATATTAGCTTGTATAGTAGCTTCTCTCACACTTAAAATACCACATTGGACTTTAAGTGGGAGGTTGTTGGGGTATAAAGCCCAATGGGGTCGCCCAGGTAAGTGGGCGGGCCGCCAGGTATGTACACATATTCTTTTGTAAAAACCTAATAAGAACTCACTATGCTCTACACATTACAATAGAGCGAGTTCACCATATCGTCGTGCTCTTCTTCTCGCACTCTCTCTCGCGTCACACTTCTGCTCGTACTCCTTCAAATTAAATAACAATAACAAATTAAAATTAAACAACAATAACAATTTGAATTTTAAAATTAAATAAAAAATTTCAATATAAAATTAAACCAAAATTAAAATTAATGTGTGTGTGTGAGAGAGAGCAATGAGATTGTGCACTCACATACACTCGTATGTGTGCACAAAGCTTCCGGAGTAGCTTCCACATCTGCAAAAACACACACACACACACACACACATTGTGTTACACACACACACATAGACAAAAATAACCAAAAAACAAGGACAATAGGCTTACCTGCAGCAAGTAGAGAAGATGTGATGGTGTTTGCCCAAGCCCGTAGTAGTCCAAAGGTGCAGATCTGGCCGCGAGTTGAGCGAAGAGAGAGAGAGAGAGAGAGAGAGAGAGAGAGGGAGAGAGGGAGAGAGAGAGAGAATGAGTTTTTGGAAACGCGCAGAAAATAACCCCGCGGTTTCGTTTTTACCAGTCGACGTCGGTACACGCTACTGGATACGCGTTGGTATACACTTTTGGATACGCGTCGGTATACATGTACACTGCTGGATACGCGTCAGTATCTGCATCGGTATACACACTTCTCTCTCTCTCTCTCTCTCTTTCGTACACACACACACACCGCTCTCTTTCTCTCTCTCTCTCTCTCTCTCTCTTTCCTACACACACACCGCTCTCTCTCTCTCTCTCTCTCTCTTTCCTACACACACACACACACACACACACCCCGCTCTCTCTCTCTCTCTATCTCTTTCCTACACACACACACGATGTAGAGAGAGAGAGAGAGAGAGAGAGAGAGAGAGAGAGAGAGAGAGAGAGAGAGAGAGAGAGAGAGAGAGAGAGAGAGAGAGAGAGAGAGAGAGAGAGCGAGAGAGAGGGTTGGGGGTTGGGGGGGGGGGAGAGGGACATAATACCTGCGCAACAGGTTTCGACCAAGATCTTAGCTCACGCGTTGCAGGCGAAAATGGCCCCTGCGCGTGGGTTTTCCCTTTTTTCAACAAATTTTTTTGCGTCGCAATGTGCGTGGATATGCCCATCCATATATCCATCGATATACGCGTGGCAAACAATGCCTTTCCACGCATATATTGACGCACATTGCGACGTGTATATTGACAGATATATGGACGGGCTGCAATTACGTCGATATACGCATGGAAAAGCATGACCGTCGATATATGATGCGTCGATATCTTCATGTTATGTTGTAGTGACGTCAGCATAGCAAGAACTCACCTAACATATAATGTCAACTGAGGATAAAGCTGCAGGTGCGTGGAACCAAGCAAAGGGTGTCAACCTCTACTCGACCGACTAATGACTACTTCCTACAGAGATATCAAATCTACATGCCATTGGTTCTGTGAATGTGAGAGTCTCCTATGATGCTACCGCAAGCCAAAATCCCATCAAACGATCTCGAAACTTCACGAAACTCAAGGGAAATCCTACACACACTGGAAGGCCGCTATCCCTAAGGTCTTTGACCAGAAATCCTAACCCAATACCCTCCGTGCAAAAAACGCGTAGGATGTCTGGTCGGATTTTACAGGTCTTTGTTTCTAAAATCTAACCTGCCTAATGTGTAGCTCTACTTGCTCTGATCACGTGGATATGCTGAAATGCAAAAACGGACAACTTTTACTCACCAAAACTCCAAAAGTAGCTCGTGGGTTAATCTGCCAAAACACAGACGAACGCGTGTGATGTAAGCATCAACACGTAGCTCTCCTCGTGGGCAACACACTGCTGCTCTCCGTTTGCGATTCTGACCACCGTAGCTCTTGTAGCACACACACACACACACACACACACACACACACACACACACACACACACACACACACACACACACACACACACTCTCACTCTCTCGCAATCTCCCAGTCGACACAAAAGATAAGATTATTAGAAGTCCCCTTACAAAGCTTTAGGTTTTTGTTTATATACTAAACCTTAGAAAACCTAATGTCTGACCAAAATGACTTGATTTGTCCCTAGGCTTCTATAGAGATTAATTACAACACCGTGAGATGGCTTTGCTCATCCAACAAGCATCTGCGGCCAAAATACAATTGCCGACTTAAAATATGGAGTTCTTGTAAAGATTACAAAAGTGGCCGTAATGGCTCAAAATGATAATAACGGGATATTCGATGATGTCCATGAGCTTGTATCTTCACATTACAACATCCATCTTCATCTTCATCACTTCATCAACATCTTCATATGGAATCTTTAGAGAATCTTTGAGGAATCTTCATGGAATCTTTGTGGAAGCGTTGTTGAAAGGTTGACCTGTCAACACTCTCCCCCTCCGAATTCTTGTCGTCCCCGACAAGACCCTATGTCTGCAGTGGCCTTGACGAGTGCTTCATGTTTTGGTGTTTGTTGAAGCTTTTGTTGTTACAGTTGCTTCTACTAGATGCTTTGTATGTTGTAGAGTTACCTTTTTCTTGTACATGTAGTGTAGTTGAAGCCATAGCTCTCCCCCTTCGATTGGTTGTTGTATCATGGATAGGTTTAGCGAGGTTTGTTGTTGCAGCAAGTATTTATTTTGGCAGCTCTGTATTGTTTGTTCTTTGGGTGTCATCCTGCACGTGTACCTGTAAAGTTGAAGCCTTTTTGAATTTTTTCTGGGCCGCTCTCCTTTGATTTTCTAGTTGATGAGCATGTTGTTGTTTGGGGATGTCGTTGGTTTGATTTTCTGTGTTTATATAAAAAATGAAATAGTAAAAATAAAATGTGGCGTATATTACAAAATGAAGTTCTTGGATCCCTGGATAGGACTAAAGGGAAAAACCCAGTGGAAAAAAAATGCCTTTAGTCACAATTAAATGTAAGGCTATATGTACTTATGTTTTGATGTAACCGAGTTTTGTTGAGTTAAAGTACTTATGGCCGTATGGCTACTATTATTGACTGGATATACATTGGATAACTGCTAGTAGCTTGAAGTCAGAGTTGTTGTTGTTGAGCAAATGCTTATGAAACCTGTTACCGCTTCATCATCGTCATTTTGTTCTGTAAGTGCATGGGTGGAACACAAATCGTGTGAAATGCAAATGTCCAATGATGGGACATTATATATGATTGCACAGATAGATGCATGGGAAACAATATGTTGTGCGAGAAGAGTTTGAATGGGTGCTTCTAGGAGTGAACGTAGCTAGAGAAGCAAAAATATATTTGACTTCAAGAGCTGCCGTTACTCACAAGAAGGGCTGTTGATGCTCGAGGTTTTTCACTCTCATCACTGTGTACATGTGCGTGAGTGTTTTGTGGATTACTCCGCCTCTCCACCAAATAAAATTGTTAGATTTTGACTCTTCTGCTCACCTATCCAGCATGAGCGACTCGATTTTACAATATGCTCAACTCTCCCAGCTTGAGCTATAATCTAAATATCTAGACTCATAGACCACAAAAAATATTAAGACATGAAGCTTGGGTCTGACACTTGCTCATTTAGTGGCTCAACTGCCCGACTCTTGACTCTTATGCCATGATTTTTATGGCGACTTGACTTACTCTTGGGAGATTTCGACCAAGAATAGGTTTTGAAATTCAAAACTCCCATCCTCGAAGAGAGGATTTGTAAAGGACCGTACTGGCAATATTGGTTTCTTTTGCCATACCTGGGTGACCTTGGTTGTCAAAATTTCTTTTTGTTGTTGTTGGTCCCTTGGTTGAGAAGATTGGCTCGCTCCATTCTCCGTAACACTTTGTCCATCATGTCTTGACATTTCTTGAGAGCTAGAGATGACTTCAATCTTCTTCAATATGTGTTGTTCTTTTGGCACCCATTTGTATCTGCATCGTTTGATTAGCGTGTCTTTGTAAATATCCTTTGCCTTGAATATGACATTGTCCTTGATTTTGCCTTCCGTGAAATTGCGATTATTTTCAAGCTGAAGTCGTTTGATTGAAGAATGTTTACCTGGCATCTTTGGTAGCCAGATTCTCTGATTTCCTTGATAGTAACCTTGTGCTTGGAGAATTGTAGATGGCACTTCCCATGATGTTTTTGATGTCGTATTGAGATGTACAAGAGTGCCATTTTTGGGATTATTTACCGATAAAGTCCTATGTTGGTATGAAGCTAGCTGGATTTGAAATTTCCTGCGTACCTTTGGCGAGCCTTGTTGGTTGGTCTCCTTTGGCGATATAACTATGATCTTTGTTGCTTTTGGGGACGCTTTTTGAAACCTTTATCCATCGCATAAGCTGAGGTCTATGGTTTTGGTAACCAAAGTTTCTTTTGACCCTCATAATAGCCTTGCTCTGCTAAGCTGTAGTGGGAGGTTATCCATCCCATGTATTTACCTTTCGTCAATTGGCTAGGATCATTTACCCATATTGGGTCCTTGACCTTTATTTCTTCAGCTTTAATGTAGACCTTTGAAAACCTTTGTCGACGGTGATCTCGCAGTGTAGGGTATTTCGGTTGAAAATTTTTCTTTGGAGTCTGCCTTTCATGTGGAAGCATGTGGTCAGTTGATGTAGAAGTGCTGTCTTGAACTTTTCTGGGTTGGATCGAAGACTCTGATTTAAGGGACTGCTTCTATTGGTAGGACATTTGTGGGCTCATTTTGCCTTTGCCTTTGTCGACAGCCGATAATCTTGGAGTGGTAGTAGGCTGGCTTTCTTGAGAGATAGTCGTGATGACCATCATTGAAGATTCAGATTCTTCTTCAAGTGTTTTTGCCCATAGCTTGGACAAAATCAAATGTGTACTCATTTTGGAAGAATCCACTACTAGGAATTTTTCTTTAACTCTCTTTGACCGTAGTTTAAGGGTAGCTTATGCAATCCCCAAATTGGTGACCTTAACTCCATTTGATAGGGATACCTATACCCGAATTTCATACAGTTCTGGCTTATCTAGAACTAACCACAGCCCATAAGACATGAAATTAGTCGTGGCAGTGCAATCTATCTCTGCTATAAAATTGAATTTCAGTTTCTCATGCACATCCAACGAGAATTTAATCTTCTTGTTGGCTGCCAAGTAACTGATGTCCTCTTTGCTTTTGGTGCTTATCTCGGACTTTTGTGCCTTGGAAGCTTTGTCATCCTCTTGTATGTTGAACTTCTTTGTCATTTGACTGGTTGTAGCATGTCCCAAGTGCTTACTATCTTCTGATCTATAGCTTTGGGGAAGGTCTATAGCCTGAGCTGCTTATTGGTCTTCATTGCTAGTTTCTGACTCTGACGCCTCGATTCTTGATTTCAGAAGCTCTCTGTCACTATTTAGTTCTTCTATCACTTGAAGGTCATTCAATGGTGACTTTTCTTCTTGGAAATGTTTTGAAGCTTGTGTAGCAGGATGTTGAGGTTGACTCTCTTCTTCTGATGCAATGGTCACCGTGGCCTTTGGTTCCCATTGTTCCATGGGTTTTTGTAGAGTCTCTTCTCGAAAATATTCATTCATATCCTGCATTGCTTGTCCTTGGTAGTCAATTTTGGAGTCTGTCATTTCCCTTTCTTCCGTGGGTTCTAAAACTTCAGCCACATCTTCTTTTAGCTTCTTTTGCTCTTTGATTTCTTCAATCATCCTTGTAGAGTCTACAATAGAGGAATTCTCTTGTAGAATTTCAGCTTCATCCATTGATTCAACTTGCATGTCTTTGTCTCGTGAGGTGACACTAAGTTTTGTTGTTACCTGTGCCACCTCTTCTTGGGTTTGCTTACCATCTTCAGAATCTTGGCTTCTTTTGCTCTCGAACCTTGAACTGCGAGCTTCATCTTCATCACCTTGTGGATGCTTTGACTTGTCCTCACTGAGGTTCTTTAAGAGATCTTGAATTAGATGATTCAATTGATCTTTTTTGAAAGCCCGATTCTCTATGATAATGTCGTTGAA
Source organism: Adiantum capillus-veneris (assembly GCF_014529385.1). NCBI lineage: Eukaryota > Viridiplantae > Streptophyta > Polypodiopsida > Polypodiales > Pteridaceae > Adiantum > Adiantum capillus-veneris. Next base: position 124,867,704 of record NC_140957.1, read on the forward strand.
ACCCTTGACTTTAAGCAACTGTGTCTTGAGCCTATCTTTTGTGCTCTGCGACAAGATATGCTTCTTTTCCGGAGATCTCGTTGGGGATTCTTGCTTCTGTTCCCTTGTTGTCACTGTCTGAACTTTGCTTTTGGCTTGTTGCTTCTTCTTTTCCAGGTAGAGCCTTGTTGGGCAGTCCTTGATTAAATGACTGATGGCACACTGGTTGCAATATGCCTCTATCTCAGCATTTGCATTCTTTGGACGAGGCAGCTCTCCATAGTACTGTTGATAATGATTTCCTATGGTATCTCGATACAAATAAGACATCTAAGTTACATGCATGTACCTATAGATTATGACTGACTTATGTGTATCCACTGGCTTCGTCTCTTTATCCTCCATCGTCTTGTCCTTGAGAAGCTGAAAATAGCTTCCATTATGGCTTGCATACAAGATCAAATCACTATCCATTCTTTCTAGCAGTGGTAATGCTAATTCTTCCATCAGCATATGGTCTTTGACATGGGGCTTCTGCATAGCCTTAGGGATATGTTTCCGAGTTGATTTTGGCGAGGTTTGCACCGAGGGTGAAGATCAAACCAAATCTTTGTTTTTCGTTTCCATGGATGGTGCTTTTGGATGGGGTCCAAGTATGTGACTTATAGGTTGCCCACAAATGCTAAACTCATCCATATTTTTCACATCGACTATTTCATAGTGCCTACCGTATTTGTCGACCACAATGACATCTTGACCTGACCTTCTACATTTGGCATTGTGAATTTTCGGTGGTCTCTTCTCCGGCTCGGCCTCTTCCAATGCTTCTTGAAATTCCACTTGGGCTCATGAAAAAGACACTGCTTCTTGTAGAACTGGACTTCTTAATCCCACTCTTGAAGAGATAGGGTCTCTTTGTTGAGTTTGAACTCCCCCCATCTGAGAGGGTTCCATATCTGATGTTGGCATCTGTTTAATGCCTGATGATATGACTTGTTGTGCTCTGTTAAGTAGCTCTTGAGACTGAGCTAGTTCTTTTTGAAGTTGTGCTATCTTCATAGCTGGTACTTCCGGCGTATTCCCTATTTGTGCAATTTGGTGTGCTTGTGCTTTGTCTTGTGCTGGTGTGGTGCACGAGACTTGTGCCGTGTCTTTCCATGTTGTGCCTTGTTGTGTGTCATGTGGTGTGTCACTCATTTGTGTAGTGACAGTTGTAGGTGTCAATTCTTCCAGTGCGTAGTTAGAGGTAAACCCATGACAAGATGGTATACATTACCACCTTTAGACATGTAGTCTTCTCCTCTTGAGCCAAACGCTTCTGCTGCAAAATAATGATTGTTTTCTACAGGAACTTCATGACTTGTGACAACCCTATAGTATCGGCCGTCTTCGTCTCCATAGAGGGTACCAATTTTCCGTTTTCCATCTTGTGCTTTGTATAGAAAACTACTTGGAGGATATGTATAGATATCTGTAAGTTGATCTTTGTACAACATTTCTATCTCATTGTCGATGTATTTTCCGTGCCTCATGTAAATTGATCCTAGATAGTCTTCCATGAAATCTGGATGTGGGTGTAGTACATTCTTCGCTATTTCAACTTCCACATATTGAGATGTCCGAGTTTCCTCTGTATCTTTCTTTGTCTTGATGTACAAATTTTGTTTGACATCCTCATAGCATGGAAGTCCTTTGTAGTGGCCAATCAGATAGATCCAAATTTGCTCTCTTGTAATTTCAGTGGATGTACTTGAAGCTTCATCTCGGTTGGTCTGATTCCTTTGAGACGCCATTGCTTTCGTCTCGACTCCCTTGTTGTACCTGTTCAGTGATAGCTCTAATTGCTTGCCTCAATGCTAATAAAAATTATTAGTACCCTTGTGTCGGTCTTTTTTGCTTGAGGTCCTTCAGCTTTTGTGGATGCCTTAATCTCTGAGTTTTATGAACTGGGCGTTGCTTGCACTGCTTGAACTTCTTAGCTCCCTTGCTTGCCAAGGCTGATACTGACTTGTCTGCCTGCTTGCTTTGCCTAGAGCTTTTTAGGAGGCCTCGATCTATTGGAAGCACTGTGATAAGTTATGCAACTTACCACTATACTGCAGCGTCTGTTCCCTTCGTAGCGATTCTTGAGTCGAGCTAACCTGTGTTCACTTTAGCACACAATCTGCAAAATTCTATTTAGATGGCAAACTTTTTCACAATGAATGCAAAAATTATTGATGTGCCTTTGACGGCCACACTTGTTCCGTGGGCTCAGAAGTGACTTTCAAGTTCACTTTTAGTTGAACTAAACTTAAGCTAGCACAAGAGAATTATGCACAAGTTGCAGTGATTTGCTAGCAAAAATCTTGTGTTAAAAGTTCTCCAAAACTTGCGACTGTTGTTGCAAAATCAAGAGTCCTTGTGTATGGTCTTACTGCTACCAGATTTGTGTATGGATGCTCAAATTTTACACTAGGCCGTAGTTAACTTTTACACCTTCCCGCAGGTGACCAATGGTTTTCCCAAAAGATAATTTCAATCTGCTAACTTAGCAGTCTTTGATGGTCAACTAGAAGGCCTAGAGATCAAATCTGGTTTTAAATTTCAGCTTCCCGATAATGAAAATCTCACATGCACTCGTATCCGCTATAGGTCGATTTGAGCGGTCTGTTCCAGAGCCTGGGTTGAGTCTAGCCGATGACCTCGCTTATGGCTCACTAGCCCCTCTCCTAGGGAAAAGTCAAAACTATGTTCAAAACCGTGACCGTTTTCTTGTAATTCTTTCGAACTGTCGGTTTTAGACACACCTGACTTTCGGATGCATTTTGAGGCCTTAAACGATGACCTAAATGGTTGCCAAATTCATACATTTAGTTCAAGTTTTGCTCTAAGATCTGTAGTGTTGCTCTCAGGCTACGTTTTGATATAAAAACTTTTCCAATCCAATACCGTTTGTGAAAGTTATGGCCAAAATAGTGAAATGTAGTTTAGAATGGTCAAATGAGTCCAAATTCAATTTTAAAACAAGATTTGGGATCCCTGTGACACTGTGAACACCCCTGTATGGTCTAAATTACAGCTGGACCCTAAAACTTGCCTGGAGACATCCTACGCCCAATTTTTTTTCTGCTCAGAATGAAGCAAGATTTGGTTCAAAGGTTCCCCTTGAGTCTAGCAACACCTTGGTATGCTCAGAATTTCATTGAATATCAAAATCACTCCAAACAAGCAATTTATGAATTTTTCGCTTTCTGACTTCGCCTTTTGACTTTTGGACATCAAAAACATGGAAAAACACTCAAGTCAACATGTTCCTAGGGTAAAACCTACCCTCTGAACACACTGGTGGTGTCAGAATTCCCAAATTCCTGCCCAAAAACCCCCCTGGAGACATTCTATGCCCAAATTTTTTTCTGCTCAGAATGAAGCAAGATTTGGTTCAAAGGTTCCCCTTGGGTCTAGCAACACAGTGGTATGGTCAAAATTTCAAAATAAGCTCCTAGACATCCTACGAGTAGGATGTCTTTTTGCTCAGAATTGAATAAAATTTGGTCCAGAGACTCCCCTTGGTGTGTTGAACCCCTAGGTATCCTCACTTTTTGTTTCTGACACCTCTAGGCTGGTCAAATGCTCAAGAATCTGTTTCAAAAGCTGGATACTCTATCAGCTAATTTTTCAAGTCAAATGAGCTCCAAATTGGACCAAAATTGACTGGCAGGCTTATAAGATGCTATGAAACACTTTGGTATTGTCAAATGTTGGTCTAGGGTCCAAATTCATGCAGGAGACATCCTACGGGTAGGATGTCTTTTTGCTCAGAATTGAATAAAATTTGAACCCTAGATTCCCCTTGAGTCAAGCAACCCAATGCTGTGCTTAGATTTAAATTTGGATGCCAAAAGGTCAAGATTTGGGCTGCATAATATTCTGGTGCACTCAGAGGGTAGGATGTCTTTTTTCAGGAGAAAATGATGTCCAAATGACGTGAAACTTGATGGCTAAGCTTAATAGGACATGATAACCAATTGTATGAGGTCAAAATCTCCCCAGAAGTTCATTTAGCACTTGGAGACATCCTACACGTAGGATGTCTATTTGCTCAGAATTGGCCCAAATTGAACCTAAGACTCTCCTTGTGTCCAGCAACCCAATGGTATGCTCAGATTTTCATTTGGACCTAAAAATCACCTTGAGACATCCTACGGGTAGGATGTCTTTGTGCTCAGAATGACTTCAAATTTTCACCCCAGCTTCTCCTTGTTGTGCTGATCACAGTGGTGTGCTCACATGTTGGTTTGGAGTCCTAAATCAAGCCGGAGACATCCTACGCGTAGGATGTCTTTTTGCTCTGTTTCAGCTCAAGCGTACACTGTAGCTTCCCCTTGGTGTGCTAAACTCACAGCTATTTTTACTTTTTGATTCTGACACCTATAGGTTGGTCAAATGATCAAGAATCTATTCCAGAAGCCTGATGTCTGTTCTGATGAATTCCCAAGTCAAATCAACTCCCAATTGGACCAAATTTTCCTAAGAGGCTTATCTAAGGCTATATGACAACATGGTATGGCCACAATAGAATTTTGGTCTCAGAATCATGCAGTAGACATCCTACGCGTAGGATGTCTTTTTGCTCAGAATGAACACAAAATTGGACCAAAGATTCCCCTAGTCTTTAGCAACCCACTAGTATGCTTAGATTTGAGTTTGGATGTCAAAAGACCCAAAACTAGCTATTCTTGCCTTCTGTCCGTCCAAAAACGCTAAAGTCTATTTAATCTTCACTTTCACTGACCCAAATGAGATGAAATTTATCACATGCACTCTATACAACATTTAGAACATGCCTATGGAGTCATCCTATGGTTTGGTCTCAAAATTAGGCCTTGGACACAATTTGGGTAGGATGTCTGGCAATTCTCGTCTTTTGGCTTTAATTTGTTAAAATTTGGTCAAATTTCCACTTTCTAGGTGAAATAGGGTAGAACCTACCTTCTAAACACACTGATAACCTCAGATTTTCAAAAAAGTGCCCAAATCACCCTGTAGACATCCTACCTGTAGACATCCTACGCATAGGATGTCTACTGCTTATTTTTTCAGACTGAAGTGTCCCTGATTCTTCCTTATGCTCTCAGCAAGTGCAAGTATACTTCACAATTGCAAAAACATGCAAAAATCACTCAATTGAAGCCTTTTCTGAAATTTTACGTTTTTTGACTCCGCCTTTTGGCTTTTGGTCAACAAAAATAGGGAAAAACACTCAAGTCAATATGTTACTAGGGTAAAACCTACCCTCTGAACCCACTGGTAACCTTAATTTCCCCAAATTCCCTACCAAAAGTGCCCTGGAGACATCCTACGGCTAAGATGTCTACTGTCTTAAAATGCAAATTTTTTCTGGTAGTAGTACTCCCTCTGCTCTATAGAGCTCTCAGCAATAATCACAGAAACTTTTGGACTTCAAATCAGCTTCCAAACACAATTTACCGTCTTTCCTACTTCTCAAGTCAACCTACCATCACATCTACCACTCCAACTCCTACTCTCTACACCACCACCTACTACTACCTAATACTACCTAAGACGGAAGATCCAGGCTAGACACACGCTTCCTAGACTCCTCCTAAGACCTAGAGAGTCCACCACCTTCGGATCCTATCTAAATGTAAAATAGTACTCTGGCAAGCCAGAGGGACCTCTATCTTCAAGGACTAGCCTCAGTCACCTACTTAGGGCCCTCATTCCCGACACCGGCGCCAATGTTGGCGGATACGTCGCGACGGACGTCAGCATAGCGAGAACTCACCTAACATATAATGTCAACTGAGGACGAAGCTCGACCCGCAGGCGCATGGAAGCAAGCAAAGGGTGTCAACCTCTACTCGACTGACTAATGACTACTTCCTACAGAGATATCAAATCTACATGCCATTGGTTCTGTGAATGTGAGAGTCTCCTATGATGCTACTGCAAGCCAAAAGCACAGCAAACGATCTCGAAACTTCACGAAACTCAAGGGAAGTCCTACACACACTGAAAGGCCGCTATCCCTAAGGTCTCTGACCACAAATCCTAACCCAATACCCTCCGTGCAGAAAACACCAGGATGTCTGCTTGGATTTTACAGGTCTTTGTTTCTAAAATCTAACATGCCTAATGTGTAGCTCTACTCGCTCTGATCACGTGGATATGTTGAAATGCAAAAACGGACAACGTTTACTCACCAAAACTCCAAAAGTAGCTCGCGGGTGAATCTGCCAAAACACAGACGAATGCGTGTGATGTAAGCATCAACGTGTAACTCTCCTCGTGGGCAACACGCTGCTGCTCTCCGTTTGCGATTCCGACCACTGTAGCTCTTGTAGCACACACACACACACTCTCACTCTCTCACAGTCTCCTAGTCGACAGAAGATAAGATTATTAGAAGTCCCCTTACAAAGCTTTAGGTTTTTGTTTATATACTAAACCTTAGAAAACCTAATGTCCAGCCAAAATGACTTGATTTGTCCCTAGGCTTCTATAGAGCTTAATTACAACACCGTGAGCTGGCTTTGCTCATCCAACAAGCATCTGCGGCCAAAATACAATTGATGACATAAAATATGAAGTTTCTGTAAACATTACAAAAGTGGTCGTAATGGCTCAAAATGATAATAACGGGATATTTGATGATGTCCATGAGCTTGTATCTTCACATTACAACATCCATTTTCATCTTCATCACTTCATCAACATCTTCATATGGAATCTTTAGAGAATCTTTGAGGAATCTTCATGGAATCTTTGTGGAAGCGTTGTTGAAAGGTTGACGTGTCAACAATCTATATGGCCCTCAATGATGCAAAAGCAATGCATTATCATATGCCCTTATGTTTTTGAGAAATCTTTTGCTTATAGGAGTAGTCCCCTGCATCAATTCTTTAAGGTCTATTGGTGGATCACTTAAAGCAAACAAAGACCACTTTGCCCGATGAGCAATAATACTTTCCCACAAATTTTTGTATTGACCTCCCTTCCACCTTGCAAGGAAAAGCACCACAAATAGACCATCTAAATTCCAAGATGCCCAAGCTGTGGGACAGTTCCCATGGTAAAGAGCAAGCATGGAGCTATGCTTTAAGACCAATGAATCTGGATACATAGTACGAAAAGAAAGGCTATATTTCTCAACTTTGGACAAGTCACCCTCTCTAAGAACATTGTGAAGATTTGTGTGGACATCTTGTAATGGTCTATTGGTTTCAATATTGTAGAGATCATTTTCAAAGCATGCATCAACTGGTCCTTGCTCATTGATATAAACCCTTGATCAAGAGGGTTATTTGAAAAATCAACCCATATAGATATCTTTGAGCCCTAGATCGTGAAATTTCTTGTCTTGCTTTTCAAGTAGCATCACACAATCTACTACGTCTTGCATGTCTAGAAATGTGGTCAAGAAGACACTGTTTGTTTCAAATAGAGGATACGTTATACTATTCATCACAATATAACCTCGTTCTTATTCTTATTCTTATTCTCATAAAAATCAAATTAACACCTAGGTACTTTAGGTCACATTACACATGAATAATACATCTTCATCATAGTATATAAAGAGATTAATATAAAATAGAAAAAAGTAGACATTTTTAAGAGAATCAATCGTTCTTAACATCATCATCATCATCACCAAAACATCATAAGTATTACAGCTCATTACTCTATAAGAGGTTACATATATGGGTGCATTTTTTGATGCACCTAGACCACTTGGCATAACTATACGGCTAATCCTCTTGTTAATACATTCAAATGACTAGTACATACTTTCAAGAACTAAAAATAATTCCCTAGTTTGGTTACTTGCTCTTTCAAGGCTTCAACTTGCTCCTTGTGCTCTTTAAAGCACAAAGAGAGTTTCTTCATGAACTTATATACTGAAAGGTTTCTGTAAACCTATAGAGGTCATGTTGATTGACCTCCAAACGTCTCATCATTGATATCAACTCTTCTCAAAAAGTCTCTTGGTCACTTCCACTCTTAGGTGGTTGAACCTCTTTCCAAATTTTACATAAATATTCATTGGACTCATGCTGGTTAGCTTCATTACGTTTCAAAAAATCCTTGAATAATGTGCAAACACTTTGAAGAACCTTCACCATCCTTATAACCTCTTGATCTAGCAAGTTGCTTTGCAAAATCCTTGAATAATCTGCAAATGCTTTGAGGAACCTTCATTGTCTCAATAACCTCTTGATCTAGCACGTTTCTTTGTAGCTCGTAGAATATTCCGATATGGAGGTGTAGGCATAATAACCTCATCAACATAGGTCTCCTAAGCAGTAATTAGAGAACCATTGGAAGGATTATCCATCATTGCAAGAAAATATGAACTGGAAGTGTAGGCATAGTTACCTCATCAACATCATATCCTCCTATAGCGGCAATTAGAGAACCACTAGAAGGGTTATTGCACTGTAAGGAAATTAAAAAGATGAGTTACTTGGAATTTTATAATTATTTAAACTATTTACATTTATTAGTGAAATTATGTATCTATCTATCTATCTATCTTCTCTCTCTCTATAAATATTCTATATTATATATTATTTATATTAATCAATGAGTTTATGTATCTAATTCTATATTCTTTCTTAATCTATTTTTTCTATCTATTATTTTTATCCATACACTTTTTTTAATTTTTTAACTCTCTTTCTAAAATTTCTTTATTTTTCTATTTCTCTTTTTTAACTTCTCTCATTTTATTCTCAAATTTTGGATTTAACATCTATCCAGTTTTTTTAGATTTTACATCTATCTACTTTTTTCTATTTAATACTACACTATCTATTTTTTTCATTTAATATCTAACAATTTTTCTATATTTATTATTTTTTGATATTAATCCATACAATTTTTTATCTTTTATATCCATTTATTCCATTTTTTCTTTATTTTTGCACCAAGATTTAAAAAAGATTACTTTTCTCTATTTTTTGCAATTTCTAAATTACAAATTATTTTTCTTTTTTTTTCTACTTTTTTCAAGTAATATGACATTTTTAAATTACTAATATTGCACTATCTATTTCTTTCTATTTTAATATATATATATATATATAAATTCCTTTTATATTGTGGTATGTGGTCGTTTAGACCTAGGTGTGAACCGTCATGTATGTGCCAAGATAATGATAGTTGGTTGTACTCTTTCTAGGTATCAATATAATGGGCTACCTCACTTGTGGAGGGCAAGCCTAGTATTGGACCCATCTCACTCTCCCATTTGGGCACATCACATTGGTGGAGGAGACGGGCACTTCTTCATTTCAATTCTTGCTCCTTCCACTAGCAGCCATGGGGTTCTGATTGACACAAGCTAATCTCCTCCCTAGTTCTTTCTGCCACTCTCTCAAAAGAATACCATGTCCAAGGTTGCAAGCGCAACCCTACAAAAGCTTTGCAGTCTATTACTCCATATGAAGCATGGCATGATAGAAAGCCTTCTATTGAGCACATGCGTGTTTTTGGCTGTTTGGCATATGCTTTGGTGCCACAAGTGCAACGCAGAAAATTGGATGATAAGGCTGTCAAATGTATTTTTGTTGGTTATAGTGCTGAAAGCAAAGGTTACAGGTTGTATCATCCGCAAACAAAATGTATTCTAGTTTCTCGGGATGTAGTGTTTGTGGAAGATTCTGTTCAGCCCTTGCCGTCATGTACTAGAGACAATAATGTAAGCTCACAGGACATTTATGACACTTTGTTGCCTCTTTTCAGTGGTACTTCGTGACTTTTATTGATGATTATTCCACGCATGCATGGGTATTTCTGCTTAGAGCAAAGTCCGAAGTTTTTATGTGCTTCAAACAATTTCTGGAAATGGCTGAAAATGCCTCGAAATGTACTATGGGCACCCTCCGTTCCGATCGAGGGGGGGAGCATATGTCTCATGAATTCAATGCATTTCTGGCTAGTCGTGGGATAAAACACCAATGTACAGTGCCTTATACATCTCAGCAAAATGGTGTTGCTGAGAGGAAAAATAGGTCATCTACAAAAATGGCACGATGTATGGTCAAAAGTCAAGCTTTACTACATTCTTTTTGGCTTGAGGCCATCATGTGTGCCACTTATGTACTAAAGAGGTGTCCTACGGAAGCTTTGCAGTCTATTACTCCATATGAAGCATGGCATGATAAAAAGCCTTCTATTGCGCACATGCATGTTTTTGGCTGTTTGGCATATGCTTTGGTGCCACAAACACAACGCAAAAAATTGGATGATAAGGCTATCAAATGTATTTTTGTTGGTTATAGTGCTGAAAGAAAAGGTTACAGGTTGTATCATTCGCAAACAAAACGTATTCTGGTTTCACGGGATGTAGTGTTTGTGGAAGATTTTGTTCACTCCTTGCTGTCATGTACTAGAGACAATAATGTAAGCTCACAAGACATTTATGACACTTTGTTGCCTCTTTTCAGTGGTGGAAATACAAATGTAAGTTCCAATGAGGCAAATGTACAGCCTATGGGGGTTTTTGAAAATGTTTTAGATCTGCCTATTACTGATGCAGATGTACATGATGTACTTGATGAGGAAAGGGTTGAAAATGAGCAGGCTAGTGGTATGCCAAAATGGCTGGTGCACACTTTGCGTGACAGTAAATTGGATGCACCTTTGTCTAATCGTACTCGTTCAGTCTCTCGCCATGCATCTTATGCATCAGATTGTTATGCTTTGGGTGTGTCTAGCTTACATGATGTTGAGGAGCCTCTGTCTTTTGATGAAGCACATAATTCAGAAAATTGGATGGCTGCGATGCAATCAGAATATGCTGCACTTATAGAAAATGACACATGGACTTTATGTGATTTGCCTCTTGGAAAAAAGGCCATTGGTACGAAGTGGGTTTACAAGTTGAAACGCAAGCCGGATGGTGAGAGCGATCGCCATAAGGCTCGACTTGTTGCAAAAGGTTATGCACATAAAAAAGGCATAGATTATGAAGAGACTTTTTCTCCCACTTGTCGTATGACTAATGTACGTTTTCTATGTGCATTGGTAGCTCATTTTGGTTGGGATGTACATCAATCAGACATTGTTACTACTTTCTTGAATGGTGACACATTTGAGGAAGTTTATGTAACGCAGCCTTGCGGTTTTGTCATAAAAGGACAAAGTGTGCAGATGTAAGAAGGTTTTGTATGGGTTGAAACAATCTCCTCGTACTTGGTATGAGAAAGCTGACACTCATTTGGTTAAACGAGGCTTTCGTAATAGTCCAACAAAAAGCACATTGTATGTAAAGCGTGAGGGTGATGTACTTCTCATTGTGGTTCTTTATGTTGATGATTTGCTGATCACTGGACCAAATGAGAGACATATTGCTGAATTTAAGGATGATTTGAATGCTACTTTCAAGATGAAAGATTTGCGGCTGTTGCATCATTACTTGGGTATACAATTTAAGCAGTGTGATGGTGGTATTGCCTTGTGTCAGAAAAGTTACATAGAGACATTGCTATGTAAGTTTGGACTTGAGGATTGCAAACCTATTGCCACTGTGTGCACATGTCGCACGTGTCAATGCAAGGAACTTGCCGATACACCGCAAGCGAGCCACAAATGGCTCCAAGCATACAACAAGCCTAAACTAGTAAGCTCAAAGATGGCATTGGTGTGTCACTCACCGCTCTACGCTTCCTGTCGTGGAGGATTCCTCGCTGCGAAGAAGAGGGAGACGCTGCTACGCTGCGCTCAACCGCCTCACCGCCGTCGTGCCGCAGCAATGCTCGATCGGACTCTCTCTCTCTCTCTCTCACGCATACACACACACAAGGAGATGAAGAAGAAGAAGATGGAGATGGAGCAAGAGCACTCTTCAATTGCACAAATGAGAGAATGAGTGAATTTTAGGTTTAGTTGACTATTATATGAGCTCACCCCATTCACACTTGGGCGCCCATGCTTAGCCAACTAGTCCCTTGAATGTTCTAGTTAGAGTGTGCCTCTCATCGGCGATCACTCTTACCCTCTTCCTATTGGACCGACAAGCCCCTTACTTGACTCTACCAAGTAAATAATACAACGTCCGTTGTAGGTGATAGGGTGTCCGTGAGCCGTGAGGGTTAACATGCCCCCCTTCCTGATGTAGATTGTTAACCCTCACGGCACACGGACACCCATCACCTACGATGGACGCGTATTATGTATTTGGTAGAGTCAGGTACCGGGCTTGTCGGACCAATAGGGAAAGGTAGAGTGATCGCCGATGAGAGGCGCACTTTAACTTGGACATTCAAGGGATTAGTTGGTTAAGCATGGGCGCCCAAGTGTGAATGGGGTGAGCTCCTATAAAAGCCAACTAAACCTAATTTTTACTCATTCTCTCATTTGTGCAATTGAAGAGTGCTCTTGCTCCATCTCCATCTTCTTCTTCTTCACCTCCTTGTGTGTGTGTGTGTGTGTGTGAGAGAGAGAGAGAGAGAGAGAGGGGGAGAGTGTGTGTGCGATCGAGCATTACGAAGGCACGACGGCGGCGAAGCGGTTGAGCGCGGCACGACTGCAGCTTCTTCTTCATCGCGGCGAGGAATCCACCACGAAGGCGAGCGTAGAGCGGTGAGTGACACACCCTTTGTTTTCTTGAGCTTGCTAGTTTAGGCTTGTTGTGTGCTTGGAGCCGTCTGTGGCTCGCACACGGTGTATTGGCAAGTCCCTTGCTTCGACAGTGCGGCAAGGAGCGCACATTTTTGGCGCCGTTGCCGGGGATATGCCCTACACTAAGCTCGGTTAGCACTTTACGCTTCCTTGTGGTGCAATTTCTATCATAGGAAAGGCAGGGAAGGAGTGTGTGGAGATTTCTGTTTTTTGCGTTTTCTGCAATTGCTGTCAAGTTTCAATTTCTGCTATTGTCTGCGTTTTTTCAATTTCCGCAATTTTTGCATTTTCAAGTTCGGCGTTTTCAATTTCTGCAATTTTTTGCATTTTTGCGTTTTTTTAATTTTCTGCAATTTCTGCAATTTCTGCATTTTCTGCGTTTTTTCCTGCAATTTCTGCAATTTTCTGCAATTTCTGCATTTTTTGCATACCTGCGTTTTCAATTTCTGTATTTTCTGCACAAAAAAAAAAAAAAGTTTTTTATTTTTTCTCCCAAAAAAAAAAAAATGAAAAAAAAATAAAATAAAAATAAAAATTCGGAAATAAAAAAACGCGAGTGAGCGGGCGGCGAAATTTTTCGAAAATAAAAAACGTGACTCTTAAAACGGACGGGTTGGTTTGTATAAAAGATAGATCGGGATCGGTTTCCCAAGCCCAAGCCCAAGCCCAAGCCCAAGCCCAAGCCTCAGTCCTCAGTCTTATGATATATACTAGACTCACTCTTATATATATACCCTACTCCCTCAAGAGAGAATGAGAGCATGTGGGCCAAGTCCTCCACTCTCCTCCTTTCTCTTCCCACTTGCACCCTTAGACTTTCTAGTTTGGGCCTAGTTCCCTACTGGAAATTGACAGTTTTAGGGATTCCGAGGGCATAGAGTGACCAAACGGAGGGCTGTAAAGCACGGCACGACCCTCTGACCGATACGCTCGTTTTGAGCTATCACACGGCCCATTCCACGACACGCTCTAAAAAATCTAGCAAAAAAACAAACAAAAAACACGCTAAAAACTAGTCACAAGGCCTCATAGAGCAGCTTTTTGACACCGTAGGGTATCAAAAGCACATGCACTTACGCTCTGGGCGGGTGCTAGAACACGAGCATATTGAGGGTGCCTCTGTTCATACGGACACCCATTACCCATCCACGATAAGCTCTAGACCCTCAGCGGGGACACAAGGTAGCACCACCCAAGACCCTAAAATAGCCGCTAGTGATTCCTCCTCCGACTCAGAAATCATGGAAGCATATCCTACCCAAAACACTGAGAGAGAAGGCCATGCACCTCCCGAAGCTCCACAGCCTAGTACTAGTATGTTTAGCCGTTTCATGGAAACGTTAGGTAGAGCTACTCGCTCGGAACCTGATGCAAATGAAGCACACGAAGGGGGTGGGGAAGTGGACTCTCCTTTCACATCGCACGTGGACCCCACACCCCCAAAGAGTGTCCATGTGGATATCCTACCAACTTCTTACCAAGAAGGCCCTGTTGAGCTGCCTCCTTCAGAAGTTCCCTCTAGAGTACCGTTGGTGACAAGTAAAACCACGGGGAGCAACATTGCTTCTACCTCACAAGAAACCGTTAACACGTCGACTCTAGAAGGATTGTTCATTAATGATCATTGGACATACGACCTCCACACTGAGGTGTTGACGGATCTACACTCTGGCCACGCCTACCATGTAGGATGGATAGAGATTGTACAATCCACCTCTAGTGCCACGAGCATCGAAGATCAACAGAAAATGATCTGTAATGTTATCCATGGCATTATTCAATCAGAAAGGCAAAACCGAGGGGTAAATATACTCTCAACTGGCCCCATGAGATTTCTTGATACGAGCAAGGCTCAACAGCCTACTCTATCTCAAATGGAGACTCCTCTAATGAGCCCCATGGACCCATCTTACGTCATTTCACCTGGGGTCTCTATGCAATCTGAGCCTCCGAGCGAAAACTTTAGCTTCCCTAACTTGGCTCAACCCTCTATCAAGGAAAACACAGTGCTCACTCCAGGGATAAGCCTGACAGAGAATGTACCGATGACATCTACGGTTAGCGTAGTGCCACTACCTAGTGTTGTAGTACCTAATATGGGGCCTCGACCATATGTGCCTCTAGCCCCTTATGCACACATGGCCCCCACACCTCCAATTGTACCACTTGCTTATGCTCCTCGAGTGCCGCTCCCTAGCTCTTATCCGAGTGGACCTATGCCCGGTTATGTTCCATATCCTGCATCATCCACACATATGCCAAGACCGGTACACGTTCCTCTCCCACATATGATTCCAAGAGTACCTCCACCGGCCCTGCCTCCTCACATAGGTGACTTGGCAGCGTTTGCTCAAACCATAGGTCGATCTATCGCGGAAAATATGCGTCATGCATCTGATAGAGAGCCTAGAAGTAAGGCAGTACAAATTGCCAAACTCACGCAAAAATTCAATGGGGACGAAGATGCTAGGAAACACATTGAAGTGTTCGAACAAGTATGTGATTCCTTAGGGGAACGCAACGAACTACATAAGTGCAATGCCTTAAGCTTGACATTAAGTGGGAAGGCTGGAGATTGGTATAGGACCCTAAGGGTGGACGAGAAAACAATCTACCCTACCCTTCGAAGGTTGTTTCTAAAGGAGTACATACGAGAAGGTGTGCTTTGGGGTGTAGCATCTCAGCTACAGAAGGCCGAACGTAAGGAAGGAGAGTCAGTAAGGGACTTCATTAGTCGTCTAAAGCACTTAAACTCTCGCTGCCCTGTAAATGAGCGCTTCAACAATAACCAACTGCTTGATCGATTCATTCGAGGGTTGAGGAATGAAGGAATCTATAATGGACTAGTGATTAGAGGTATCACAACCTGGGAAGATGTCACTGCCAATGCAATCCAATTAGAGGACAACTTGATGATAGCAGGCATGAGGGTGTCTACTGACACGAGATCCACTAGCTCACAAGCCATTGAGTATGAACCCATGACTGCAAAGCCCATTGCCAATGAGCCAAAGGTATTTGAGACATTCTTGACAGACCTCACCAAGGCAGTCCAAGAGTCTCTTAAGGATAATCGACCCCCTCAAAATAGTCACATGTATCCAAGAAGGGAGCAACAATGGTGTTCCATTTGCTTAGGTCCACATAGCACTAGTGAGTGCCCTACGTTTAGAGTAAAATTTAATGGAACTTGCAACGCATGTGGTAGGTATGGTCACCAAGCTAAGGATTGTTTAATGATCAAACGTATAATGGCAAATAGACCACCTGTAGCCTGGACGGATGCGCCTCGAGCTCCTGTATTGATGCCTACTCCACCTGTTGAGCAACTACCGCAACACATGGTCCCTAGATCTCAAAATGTTGTACAAGCTACACCGTTACCACCTCCTGTGCTAGGACCGCAGCCCCCGCATCCAAGAGTCGCCCCTATGAACCAAGTGGGTTGCGAGCCATCTAATGCTTATGCAGATGGTTGTGAGGAGGAAATAGACACTAGTATTGCCTACGGACTTGATACATTGGAGAAATGTCCTATATACTACATGGAAGATTGTTGGGGACAAGTCAAGCCGGTTTATCAAGCTGCTGCTCTCGCATCCAGAGGTCAAAATATCAACACCCAGGCTAGGAGGCCACCTCTTCAATGCTACGAGTGTGGGGGACCACATCGAGTAGCGGAGTGCCCTATTAGACTGCAAAAGAATGCTGCACAGATGCAAATGAATCAAGGGAGCACGTCTGCAATGCCAATACTCACATGTAATCGTTGTGGCATAGATCACTTGATTGCCCAATGCCCCTATAACCCAAATGCGCCTAAAATCACACCCCTGAATTTGGTCGAAATTGCTACTGTGACATCACCAATACCACCCGTCGCACCCGCTTATGCGATTACACGGTCCATGCTTCAAGGGCCAGGACATATCCTCGAAGAGAGAGATACCGTGTCAGTTATCCAAGCAAAGAAAAAGAAGACACGAAGGAAGAAGTCGCAGAATACGGAAAATTCAAAGCCAAGTTCCAAAACAAACATAGGAACAGGAGATGACCCCGTGTATATGAATGACCTCGAGGATGATTCAGATTCAGTCGAGACAATGGAGACTAGAACCAATACCACAAAGGGAAAGACCGACAAAGAAAACCGTAACATGGAACCAAATGAAAACCGAATGAGAGAAAACCATAAAGAGCCTCTGAAAACACCATAAGTGTTTCCAAATCCAATCCAAGACCCCCAAGATAAACCGCAGGGGCAAAAAGGGAAAAATCGTAAAAAGAAGATTGGGACGTACCCAAACCCTGTAGACGAGATTAAGCAGGTGAAACATCTAAGAGGTTTAGTGGAGGAGACTCAAAGTAAACTAGAACCAGAACCCATGCATATCAAAATTCATGACACTGTGTTTCCCACGCAAGTTCATCCACCCCACATGAACCATAGACCGTTATCCATATCTAGTATCATCCAAGAAGGGAGTGAGGACAGGACATCAGAAAGTGAGCATACTCCCTTCTTGTTGGAAAGGATGTTTAACGAAGGAATACCTGATCCCATTGAGGAATATGAGATTCCATCCTCACCAGTTCCTAGTCAAGGACCTACACCCTGCAAAACGCCAATGAATGTTGCCAAACTAGTGGACTTCATGTCTTCTGAGGTCCGAACCACGATCATAGCAAAGCTGTATGGAGATCCTGAGTTATTCCTTGCACTTCGAGCATTCCTTAACGGAGAGCTACGAACGGGATTACCACAGTTTGCGCAACCAAATAGGCCTGACTCGATTATGATTGATGAGGAAAATCATGTGCAATCACTTGACTTAGATGGACACGAGTCTGTGATCGAGGTACCCATTAACGAATTAGGCCAGTATTTTGAAGGCGACGAGTCTAATGCGACCCTACCCATCACTACCAAGGGATTAACTATAAAGGGAATTCTTGATGGTGGTGCGGGAGTTAGCATCGTTACAAAAGATTGTTGGGAATCCATGGGAAAACCCCGCTCAGTGTTACTAACATTGTGGTAAAGATGGCAAATGGTACCATAGCCAAACCTATGGGGATGCTCAAGGATCTTAAGATCAAAGTTCTAGGACACAAGGTACGACATACGTTCATTGTAATGGATTTCTCTAAACACCTTATGTCATATGAAATGATTTTAGGATGACCATTCATGAGGGAAGCACAAATGGTTCACGATTGGTCTAAAAATCATGTCTATTTGCAATTCCAAGACTCTGTCCTTAGAGTGGATTTGGTGACTGGTAAGGTACACCCCTTAGGGAGTAAAACCATTATTGATCATCGCTCTGACACCACAGTTCACTCGGCCCCACTACAATATTGTTACACTTGTAAGAAGGATACAGACATTGGCCAAGATTCTCCTTATATGGATATCCTACCTGGGATGACTGAATCAGACAATGTGGATTGGGTACACCTAGCATCAACCATAGACACTTGGGGAAATAGGGGGATGACCTGGGTAACACCTGAGGGGAATGAAATGCCTATACCCTTAAATATGCTACAAGCAATGCATATCGCTTCCGACAAGACTCATCCTAATGTAACGAAGAAAACATACAAGTGGGTCCCTAAAGCTTCTTTAGTGACCATAGCTAGTGCAAAAAAACAGAAGCCTTGTAAGAAACGTACCACTCGCTCCAAGAAAAGTAAGAAAATGTTGCGATGGATCCCTAAACGACTATTGGAAGCCCAAGGCTACTATCAAGGGAATGACAAAATCTGGGTTCCAAAACGTAGATTGTGCTCTTACCTATCACCTGACCCAAGTGAGCCCAATCCCGTAGCTCCAAAACGAATCAATGATCGTGGAAAGAAAAAAATCACAGAATGCTACACACCCGCTCCCGACCTAGTTTGGGTACCAAAGAAAGAACGATTTGTTCCACCTAGCTCAGGAAGGGGGGAGTCCCATGAAGATTCTAGCTCATCATGTAATACATCCATAGAGGTAAAAGCTTCTACACAGCCTCCATCTATAGTAGTGGACCTCCATGAAGCTACCAAAGAATCCACACCTCCCAGTGTTCAAGAATCACCTAATGAACCACTTCAAGTTCGATCCTGGGAGAGTACCTTACCACCCTTGCAACTTGACGAGGCACCTAGGGTAATAGAAAACTACTGGCAAAAATCCTCACCTATTACCAACTGGAACAATTGGTTTCAAAGGGTGACAAGCTCATTTCAAATGGTATGATCTACCCAAGGAAGGGGGGAGTGTTTGCTGACAGTCATCATTCACTTGTTTCCCTCTCAACCTTTTTCCCTGACCTCTCAATTCCAATCTTAGGGAATGTACATATAAAGCTTTATACTCACAAAAAACAAAAAATAAAGAGCAAGAGCAATTAGCAAACGAGTATGCACATTAAAGTCAAAACATTGACTCAGACCTACACATGTCACATTTGGTACAGTGAAACAGAAACCTATGCCATAAAACACCTTTGATCCTCATCACTTGAGTGATGGAGGGTAGGTAAGATTAGTACGATAGGAGTGTTTCTGTTTTAGAGTTGAGTGATTAACAAAGTTCTCTTTTCCCACTAATGTGCCTCCTGGAGGTATTCCTTTTGTTTCCTAAGTGTGTACAGGAGCGTGTTGCTATTGATAGGATTTGGACCTTCATGGAACCTTTCTCTCGTTCACACTTCAAATCAAGCGCGACCATCGACACAAACAGGTGTTTCTTGTCCATTAGCATTGCCGTTATCTTTTTGCATCTATGTTTGTCTGCTTTGATTGTGATTGGTAGCATAATATTCAGTGCATTGGCTTAGTATCAAACATTTAATTCAATGCAATCTTTTGTCATAATCACTTGTCTAGGTGTAAAAATCAAGCAGTCCGACTAAGCTAGTTTGACCAAGCTAGATATTAGAAATCTTCTCTTAATACCATGGGGAATGCCTTCCTAATAAACAATGGTTACTTAGGTTCTTAATCCGATTTAGGCAGCATTGTATGAAATGTACTAGGGCTTTCTAGTGGGCTTAACCCTATTGACCTTTAGCTTAAGTATTATAAAGGGAGTTTACTAATGTGATGAGCCTGGGGAGTGTAACAATGTTATTTGACCCCCCAAAGTTACAAAATTTAAATGCTGAAAATGAACAAGCAAAAAATCAAAGTGCCACAATGTAAAATTTTAAGCATGAAGAGAAATCCCTGCTTAAATTGGTACTTCACTCACATGTATTGCCTATGGTACTAGAGCCCTAGAGGTTCCCAGTGTGGGCGCTTTTCCTTGAAAAGCAAAAAACCCAAGGCATACAAAATAAGCACACACATCATAATTGAATCAATGTGAAAAGACTTTGGGGGGTCAAAGAAAAAGTAATCAGTCAGGCGATGATTTCATGAGAAATTCCCTTTATGGTAGCTTAACTACAAGGTTTTCTAGATATAGCCTCTAGTCAGCCCTTGAACATGAATACTTGGCTCTCGCGATTAAACAACTTAATTGACCACAGAAAGTTAAGAAGCTTACCCATGGTATTAATATTCGATCTCTAGTGCTTTTCGACCGTCCAATTAGCGACCCCAGACTTGTTTAATTTTCTACCTTTACATCTGTTTATGCATTTGATTACATTGCAATTTAATGTTCATTGCTAACAAATTGTTTGAAATTCTTTTACCAATCAATTTTTCTACCTAAAACTGCATATGCTTTTTAAGAGAATGCAATTACTGTGCCAATGTTGTTTGATTTTGCAGTGACTGAAGAAGGCTAAGGACATTCATCTCAAATGCTCTTCCACCTCGACGATCCAGCTTCAACTCAATAGCTTCCGAGGACGGAATCTACATCAGGAAGGGGGGCATGTTAACCCTCACGGCACACGGACACCCATCACCTACGATGGACGCGTATTATGTATTTGGTAGAGTCAGGTACCGGGCTTGTCGGACCAATAGGGAAAGGTAGAGTGATCGCCGATGAGAGGCGCACTTTAACTTGGACATTCAAGGGATTAGTTGGTTAAGCATGGGCGCCCAAGTGTGAATGGGGTGAGCTCCTATAAAAGCCAACTAAACCTAATTTTTACTCATTCTCTCATTTGTGCAATTGAAGAGTGCTCTTGCTCCATCTCCATCTTCTTCTTCTTCACCTCCTTGTGTGTGTGTGTGTGTGTGAGAGAGAGAGAGAGAGGGAGAGTGTGTGTGCGATCGAGCATTACGAAGGCACGACGGCGGCGAAGCGGTTGAGCGTGGCACGACTGCAGCTTCTTCTTCATCGCGGCGAGGAATCCACCACGAAGGCGAGCGTAGAGCGGTGAGTGACACACCCTTTGTTTTCTTGAGCTTGCTAGTTTAGGCTTGTTGTGTGCTTGGAGCCGTCTGTGGCTCGCACACGGTGTATTGGCAAGTCCCTTGCTTCGACAGTGCGGCAAGGAGCGCACATAGATTCCATCCTCGAAAGCTATTGAGTTGAAGCTCGTTCGTCGAGGTGGAAGAGCATTTGAGATGAATGTCCTTACCCTTCTTCATTCACACTTGGGCGCCCATGCTTAGCCAACTAGTCCCTTGAATGTTCCAGTTAGAGTGCGCCTCTCATCGGCGATCACTCTTACCCTTTTTCTATTGGACTGACAAGCCCGGTACCTGACTCTACCAAGTAAATAATACAACGTCCGTTGTAGGTGATAGGGTGTTCGTGAGCCGTGAGGGTTAACATGCCCCCCTTCCTGATGTAGATTCCGTCCTCGGAAGCTATTGAGTTGAAGCTCGTTCGTCGAGGTGGAAGAGCATTTGAGATGAATGTCCTTAGCCTTCTTCACTCATTGCAGAATCAAACAACATTGGCACATTAATTGCATTCTCATAAGCAATTAAAAAGGATATGCAGTTGTAGGCAGACAATTTGATTGGTAACAAAATTTTAAACCATTTGTCAGCAATAAACATTAAATTGCATTATAATCAAATGCATAAACAACTGTAAAGGTAAAAAATTAAACAAGTCCGGGGTCACTAATTCAACGGTCGAAAGGCACTAAAGATTGACTATTAATACCATGGGTAAGCTTCTTAATTTTCTCTAGTCAATTAAGTTGTTTAATCGCGGTCGTCCCCCTCAGGTGTTACGCAGGTCGTCCCGCTATCTCCCCAAGTGCCTATGGTTTTAGCTAGGTGGACCCAATCCACATTGTCCGCCTCAGTCATCCTGGGTAGTACATCCATATAAGGAGAATCTTCCCCAACATCAGTGTCCGCTTTACACGTGTAACAATACTACAATGGGGCCGAGTGAATTGTGGTGTCAGATCTATGATCAATTATAAACCTGTTTCTTAGAGGATGTGCTTGACCTGTCACAAGATCCACTCGAATGACAGAATCTTGGAACTGCAGGTAGACATGGTTCTTAGTCCAGTCATGCACCATTTTTGCTTCCCTCATGAAAGGACGTCCTAAGATCATCTTCGATGCCATAGTGTGCTTGGAGAAATCCATAACAATGAAGGTAACTCTTATTTTATGTCCAAAGACCTTGATCTTGAGATCTTCTAGCATCCCAATAGGTTTAACAATAGACCCATTGGCCATCTTCACTACTATGGTTGTGGTCGCAAGGTGAGGTCTTCCCATAGTTTCCCTTCAATTTTTAGCCACAATGCTAACCCCAGCGCCACCATCAAGGATTCCCTTTACAGTTAATCCCTTAGTAGTGATTGGTATGGTCGCATTGGATTCATCACCCTCAAAGTATTGTCCCAACTTGTTAACAGGTATTTCTATAACAAGGTTCTCATCTAGGTTGGGTTGTGGATCTAAGTGTTCCTCCTCTATTGGCATCTCCCCAGCTTAGGAAGATCTTTAGCTCTTCAGCTGAGGAGCCACAATGAGCTCGAAGAGCTAAGGAGATCTTCAGCTCAGGAAGATCTTCATCATCTCTCCATTGAGGAAGGCTCGAAGAGCTGAGACTAGCTCAGGATCTTTATATAGTTTGAACATGATGGTGGTTCTAACTTCTAAAGAAATGAAATCCATCAATTTGGCAATATTTAATGGAACCTTTTGGACTTCAGTCCCTTGATGTGGAGAAGATGGGATCTCCATTTCTTTGATAGGATCAAGTAGTCCCTCTGTAAAGATTCTTTCCATCAAGAAGTGAGTACGCCCACTTTCCCATGACTTTAAGTCACTTTCTTCTTGGATCACACTAGGTATGGCTAACGTTCTATGGACTTGGTGAGGTTGTTGTTGCGAAGGGAACAGGATGTCTATAATCTGGATCTTCCTAGGTGTTGGTTCTAGATCCCTTTGGGTATCTTCTACCAAACTCCTTAATTGCTAGACTCGCTCAATCTCCTCCGTAGGGTTTGGGTAAGTTCCTATCTTCTTCTTGGATCCTGGCCATTGTGGCTCATGAAGACCTTCCTTGTTGGTTTCTATCTTAGTGGTTGTTTTGGTCTCCATGGTTTCACCTGAATCAGAATCCTCTTCAGCGTCATTCATATATATGGGGTCATCACCAGTCGCTATGTTGGTCTTTGAACTGAAGTCTAACTTCGCTGCTTTTTGCGATCTCTTCCTTCGTGTTTTCTTCTTTATCTGAGATTGGGCAATTGATGCTGTGTCTCTTTCCTCAAGAATATAATTTTGTTTTGGGAGCATCGATCGTGTGAGTACGTTTACTGGTACCATAGGTGTACTTTGTGATGGCTCCTCAGTAACTTCAATCAAGTTTAATGGCGTGATCTTTGGTGCATTTGGATTATTTGGACATTGGGCAATCAAATGATCTATGCCACATCGATTACACATGAGTATCGGCATTGTAGACGTGCTCACTTGATTGGTTTGCATTACTGTGGCGTTCTTCTGTAGCCTAATAGGACACTCGGCTACACAATCTAGACCTCCACACTCATAGCATTGAAGAGGTGGTCTCTTAGCGGTGTAATTGATATTTTGGCCTCTTGCCACAAGAGCAGCTAGTTGATATACAGGTTTGACTTGTCCCCAATAGTCCTCCATGTAATATTGTGGACTTTCTTCAAGCACATCCAGCCCATAGGCCATTAGGATCTATATCTTCCTCAGAGCCTTCCAAACAAGAAATAGATGACTCACAACCCACTTGATTCATAGAAGTGATTCTCGGACGTGGTGGCTGCGGTCCTAGCACTGAAGGTGATAAGGGTGTTGTTTGAACAACATTTTGGGCCCTAGGGACCATGTGTTGTGATGTTTGTTCAAGAGGTGGGGCCGGCATCAATGCAGGCACTTGAGGTGTGTCTGTCCATGCTAAGCTTGGTCTATTGGCCATCACATGCTTAAATACTATGCAATCCTTAGCTTGATGACCATACCTCCCACATGCATTGAAGTTCCCATTGAATTTTACTCTAAAAGTAGGGCATTCATTGGTACTATGCGGTCCATATCATACTGAGCACCATTGTTGCTCCCTTCTTGGATACATATGATTGTTTTGCGGAGCACGATTGTCTCTAAGACTCTCTTGAATAGCCTTGGTGAGATATGCTAAATTCATCTTAGATATCTTTGGCTCCTTAGCAATAGGCTTTAGGGTCATTGGCTAATGCCCTGATGCTTGCGAGTTAATAGATTTAGGCTCAATAGACACTCTTTCTCCTTGAATCATTAAATTATCCTCCAATTGGATCCCATTGGTGGTGAATGCTTCCCAAGTGGTGATACCTCTAATGACTAAGCCATTGTAGATATCCTCATGTCGTAATCCCCTAATGAATCTATCAAGCAATTGGTTATTATTGAAGCGCTCATTTGGATTACAACGAGAATTCAAATGCTTCAAGCGACTAATAAAGTCTCTCACCGATTCTCCTTCCTCTCATTGGGCTTTCTGGAGTTGAGAGGCTACACCCCAAAGTACTCCCTCTCGTATGTATTCTTTTAAGAACAATCTCCTAAGAGTAGGGTAAATTGTTTTTTCTTCCACCCTTAGGGTTCTATACCAATCCCCAGCCTTTCCACTTAAGGTTTGGCTTAAAGCATTGCTCTTATGGAGGTCATTGTGTTCTCCTAGAGAATCGCGTATTTGTTCAAACAATTCGATATGCTTTCTCACATCCCCGTCTCCACTAAATTTTTGTGTGAGCTTGGCTATTTGTACTGCCTTACTTCTAGGCTCTCTATCAGGCGTGTTACGCATATTCTCAGCAATAGATAGACAAATAGCTTAAGAAAATGTTGCCAAGTCACCTAAGTGAGCAGGCACCGTGGGTGGAGGTGCTCCAGAGACTACATGTGGAGTAGGTATTGGAATCGGGCTTGGCGCATAGGAAGCCCTTGGGTTCCACGTTGGGTACGATGTTGTGCCATGTGGTGGTCCATAGTTCATATGGGTAGCCCTAGGCATAGCAGACGTCGGATGTGACATGCTAATGCTCGCTGGTATAGTCCCATGGAAATACGAACTTGGGTATTGTGGTTGTGGAGCATAGGTTGTTGAAACAATGGGAGGAGTAGAGACTACATGAGTACGAGGACCCATGGGTGTATACGATTGGTACACACTTGTAAGTACTATTGCAGGCATTGAGCTACCATGTAGCGGTGCTTTACTAACAAATGAGGTCCATGGCATGTTTCTGGGCATGCCCATCATTGGGGTAGGCATGGTAGCCGTGGTGTCATCAAGGGAAAGATGAGCTAGACTTGGAAAGGTAAAGCTATCACTTGTGGGCTCAGATAGCATTGAGACCGAAACAACATATGGGGGATCCATCGGACTTACCGAGGGAGTCTCCATTTGTGATAAGGTCGGTTGTTTAGCCTTCCTTGTATCCAAGAATCTCATGAGACCCCTTGAAGGGATGTTGATCCCCTTGTTCTGTCTCTCTAACTCGATAACCCTATGGATGACCTCACAAACTCTTTGTTGTTGATCCTCCACAGTAGTAGCACCCATTGTGGATTGTAGGACATCTAACCAACCCACGTGACAGGTGTGACCTGTGTATAGGTCGGTCAGAGTCTCTATTTGTAATTCGTACTCCCAGTTCTCATTTAAGAACACTCCATCTAGGATTGAGGTGCTAGGGGTGTCCTTTGAGCTAGATGTAATATTGCTTTCTAGGGGTTGGCCCTTAGCGGTTGCTAAGTCAGGAGCACTCGATTGCTCTCTTAGCAAGGATATTGACATAGGGGCTTTCGCTTTTAACTCTCTTTGTTGCTCCGCTTTACGTAAGCTCTCGATTTCCTTTTCCCTTGCTACAAGGATATATCACTCAACCTCTTGCACTTCGGCAAGGCTTCTACCATCGGGTAATATGACCTCGGAGAGAAATAACTCTGAAGAGTCAAGAGGTGCAGTGAATGAAGTATTCACGTGCACATTCTCTAACGGTATAGGGTCTACGTTGGTCATGAATGGAGAATTTACTTCCCCACCCCCCTCATTTACATCATTAGCTCCATGTTCGGAGCGAGTGGCTCTACTAAAGGTTTCCTTCAGGCGGCTAAGCACGCTCGGCCCAGACCGTGGGCCCATGGCATGCATGTGTTGGCTTGAGCTATCGGGATTAGGCATTGGGAAACCCTCCATGACGTCATAGTCAGAGGAAGAGTCACTAGCCGCTATGTTCGGGTCTTTGTTTGTACTACCTTGAGTCCCCGTCCAGGGCCCGGAACCTAAAGTAGGTGGATATTGAGAACTCTCGTAAGTCAAAATTCTCTCTAGTTGCTCCATCTCTAGCACACGACTTGAGCCCAGATGTATGTGCCTTTCGCAACCGACAAGCGTCGGTGAATAACCTCGAAGGTTAACCGCTTACCTTTTTTAATCGTCCGTTTTCACTCGTGTTTTTTTTACGTTTTTAATGTTTGATTTTTTGATTAAAGTGTGTGATAGCTCGAAACGAGCGTATCACTTAGAGCGTCGTTGTGTGCTTTACAGCACAATTTTCGGGCATCTAAAGTTCCGTTGGTCGTCAAAAAATCGATTTTTAGCTACGTGTGAAGCTAACATTCGTAATTTTAAAAGGCGATTGAGGCCTAGGCCTGAGCGTGAGCTTGGGCTTGGGTCTGGGAGATATTCCCGATCCCGGTCCTACCTTTAAATTTTTAAATTTTTAATTAAAAAAAAAAGGGATAAGGTCGCCGCAGCCTGCGTGAGAGCACACACACACACACACTCTATCTACCTACTTCTAACTAATATACGTACTGTTACACACTAACACACTCTATTAGCTCTCATAGATCTACTTCCTACTTACTGTACACAGAAAACTAACAACCTTAATACGCAGAGAATAAACACAGTATCTTTGAAAACTCCATTAACAAAGAAAACTAACAACCTTAATACACAGAGAATAAACACAGTACCTTTGAAAACTCCATTAACAAAAAAAATACATAGTACAACACCAAATCCTTCTTCTGAACACACACACACACACACTCCTTTCCTACCTTTCCTACAATTGAAATTGCACCACAAAAGAAGCACAGATTGCCATTCAAGCTTAGTGTATGGCAATCCCCAGCAACGGCGCCAAAAATGTGCGCGTATGTCGCACGTGTCAATGCAAGGAACTTGTCAATACACCGCATGTGAGCCACAAATGGCTCCAAGCACACAACAAGCCTAAACTAGTAAGCTCAAAGATGGCGTTGGTGTGTCACTTACCGCTCTACGCTTCCTGTCGTGGAGGATTCCTCGTTGTGAAGAAGAGGGAGACGTCGCTTCGCCGTGCTCAACCGCCTCACCGCCAGCGTGCCGCCCCAATGCTCGATCGCACACTCTCTCTCTCTCTCTCACGCATACACACACACAAGGAGATGAAGAAGAAGAAGATGGAGATGGATTAAGCAGGAAGTGAACTTTTTGCTTGGATGTACTTTGCAGTGGACTGAATGCATAAAGTGGAAGCAAAGTAGGATAATTTTGTTTGAAATGAAGCTATATGAAGACTTGAAGACTCAATTTGTGATTGTGAAGGACCAAAAGATTCAACTATTACAGGTAAGACAGAATGAACAATATGCAAAGATGGATGTTTGGGAACAAGGAGATGAGAGGAACCTAAAGAAGAAGTATGATGACTTAAAACAAGAATATGATCAATTGAATCAGCAGGTGCAGCTTAGCTCAAATCAAGTACAAGTGCAGATGGATACTATTATGGAAGAGCAGATACAAGATGTTAAAAGAATCAAGTTCAAGATGTAGTGCAGGATGCAATTGCAGTGATAGAGCCTGAGGAAGCAAGAAAACATCAGTCAACTTTAAATTAGATGTTTATTATTGAAGATGATATACCACATGTAGATAATGTCAAAAGTACACAGGTCCCTGATCCTGAGATTATTGATTTTCAAAGAAGTTATGTACCTGAATTTGCTGAACTACAAAGTCTTGCTATTTCTCAAGTTGAGATGATCCATAAGCTTTCTTTGGAGCTGGAGAATGAGAGGTATTTGTTACCATATACATGTGGTAGTGATGTGTGTGAACACACTAGGACTGCCGGGGCATTTTTTCCCTCTTTAGGAGGTTTTTCCCCCCGAGCATTGTATATACGCCCATCAATCTAGGGCTATCGATCTTCCATTGTACACTAAGTAACACACTCTCTATTGTGTTCCTTGAGTTCCTTCGTCTTCTCCAAGCTGTGTGTGTCTCTCTGCAACCCTAATTCCAACAATTGGTATCAAAGAAGGTTACGTCCTCTCGGGCTTAGTCGCCAACTGCTCCAGCATACGCCTGCTCACTTTCTCCGATTACAATGAGGTTTGGCGAGCGTTCGCTCAGATTTTTGATTCGGGCTCATTTCGACCTTCGTTTCCACTACAGGCAGGTCTGCACAGGCTATTTCGTCATTTTGTGAAGAATTTTTGTCAGTGCCATTTTTTGCATAACACGTGCCTTACAGTCCTCTATGGTTTGTGCTATATATCACGTGTTGTTCCTGCTTCATTTCTCCTCTTTTTAGGCAGTTTTCACATCAGGTGCAGCATTTACCATGGCTGACAACAACACAGATGTGTTCAAGATGTTTGCTGTTGAGGATAGGTTGGACGGGGACAATTACGCTATGTGGACTTACATAATGCAACATGTTCTTGTGTCAAAGGGCGTCTGGAATATTGTGCAGGGCATTGATGTACGTCCTGGTTCTGAGGATGCAGGCGATGTTGAGGATGTTGCAGGTCTTGCTGCAAGGATTGCTGCTATTAGAGTTGTTTTGCCTACGACAGAACAAGCTCGTTGGGATGTAAAGGATGCACAAGATTATGCATTTATTTTGTTGTCTGTGAAGCATACCATTGTTCCTCACATCCGTTCAGCAAAATCTGCACAACAAGCTTGGGATATTCTAGCAGGACTTTATGCAAGCCGCAATGAGGCTAAATTTGCTTTGCTGCGTAAAGAGCTAGAATCAAAGATTATGCATGAGGAAGATGATATGGACACTTCTCTTTCTGGTGTCAAGGATATCAATGAGCAACTTATTTCTGCAGGTGAAGTCATTTCAGACAGTTCCCTTGTGCAGACTGTTCTTGATGCCTTGCCAGATTCCTACCAGACTTTTGCTAGTACTTGGAGACTTATGACCCAAGGAAATCCAGAAGTTGTCAAGTTTGATGCATTATGCGTATAGGGGTTGCAAGAATCACTTTCCAGAAAAAACAAGACTAGACAGTGTGCAGTTGAACAGGCTTTTATTGCTTCTCAAAGAAAGGGTGGTAACATCAATGCATCCACTTCTTATGGTTCTGCTGCGAGTGGCAAAACTTCTGTTCCCAATGCTTCTACTGGCAATTCTGGTGATAAGGGGAAAAAGAAGATGCATTGACATTATTATAAAGCTAATGATCACTTGATCAAGAAGTGTCCTAAGTTGAAGGCAAAAGAGGCTAAGAAGAAAGAGGGTGGTTCCATTGCAAATGCTAGTTCCACTACAAATGCAGCCATTGTTGAGTCTTCTGTGAAAGGAGACTGTGTTGCTGATGTTGATGTAGAATGGGCTTTTAGCGCAGAGTGCACTTACAATCCTGCTTTCCATGATGCATTCTTGTCAGTTGCTCTTGATTCACATGTGTGGTATTTCAACAGCGGTGCTACAAAGCGCATTACCTCACATCGTGAACTGTTCACCTCTCTCGAGTCTGTCTCTCATGGGAATTCAGTCACTTGTGCCAACAATACCTCTTATCCGGTTCAGGGAGTTGGAAAGGTTGTGCTTACTACTGCAAATGGCAGTTCCTTCACACTTGTTGATGCACTTTATGTACCTAGGATCAAGAAGAATCTCTTGTCCGTATCCGCACTTGCTAGACTTGGACTTGTAGTCCAATTTGTGGATGACAAATGTATAGTTCATGATCTCAGTTTTGGTGAGTGATTTGCTTGTTGATGAGCGACTAGCTTTTTTTGATTTCTGTCATTTGAGTGTAGCTTGAGTTAGATGCAAGTTGTTTGTTGTTTTCCAAGATATTGACAACCTCTTGTAGCCTCTATGCACTAGTTGAGTCAGCTTTGTCCGATGGATTGACAATTATATTCGTGGTTCTCGCTACGTCTGCAATAAGATAGGAGTGAGGTTAGACACCCGTCCCACACATAAAGAAGAATCGTTTTCACCAATGTGTCAAAAAGATACTTCTTGAAAACCCAACACTTGATGTTTCATGCATCACACATGTTCTCGAATGCATAGTATGCTCTCTTTCTTGCTTCCAAATGACGCATAGCACATTCATGCCGCTTGTGATTGGTCGGAACCTCACGGCCAAGGTACTTCAAGTTGTCAACAACTTGAAGTGTTTCATTGTTGTACACAATGCATGGCTTCTCCTTACGATTGCTTTTTACAAGCATAACCTTTGTTTTGGATTCATTCACAATCAACCCACTATGCAAGCAAAAGTTCTCAATGACAACCATAAGCTTTTGTGCATCCTCTAAAGTGTGTGCTAGAAGCACTACATCATCCGAATACAAAAAAAGCATGATTACCGCATTACAAAGAGTGACCTCTTCACCCCCTCTTCAATGCCTTCTTCTTGCATAAATTCAAGCACCATTTTTTCTAATTGATCAATGCATAGAAAAGAAGATTTGGTGACAACGGACATACTTGTTTAACCCCAATAGTTCTTGCAAAAAGTTTTGAAATTACTCTTCCTATGTGAAATGGGCACAACACCTTCTCATAGATTCAAGAAAATGCAAGCATAAACTCACTTGGCACTTGACGTTCTTCCATCCTCCTCCACAATTTGTTATATGGAATCACATCTTAGGCTTTCTTAAAGTCCACACAGCAACAATGGAATCTCTTTCCTTTCAACCAACTTTTCTCCATGAGAACACAAAGAGTGACAAGATGATCAATGGTGCTATGGTGTTGATGAAAACCCGCTTGTCCTTTTGCACGATTTCCAATCTCTTCAATCCAATCACTCAATTTTACCTCCATTATACACCCAAACAACTCTACCATAAGAGACCCAATCTTTATAGTCTGATAGTTATTTACATTCTTTACATCACCTCCTTTATGGAAAGGCTTGACCCCGGCTTGAACCAATTAGTACTCCAATCATATCATGTTGAAGTGCAAGGTTGAACATATCACACATCCACTCATGTGTAAAATCTCTCGCTTATTTAATCATTCGTAGTTTGATACCTTGAAGATCTCTCGCTTTGCGAGTGGCCAACTTTTTGAGCCCACCACATACATCCTCAATAGTGAAAAAAGAGGGCATACATGAAAGTGAACCATCAAATTCCATTTTTCTAGCATTTGGTTTCTCATATAGCTGCCTACAATATGTATACATATCCACAAGACTCAAGTTACCAAGCCTCTCAACCCGCTTGCCCCTCAAGTTTCTCCAAAATCTTCCACATGCACATGCCTTTTCTTGGACTTGAAAAAATTGATGCTTTACTTCCCATATTCTTCTCTTCTTTTGAATCAATGTCTTGTATGTATGCAAATGACTTTGATAGTTGTCTTTGTCCATAGTTGCATCAAGATTTACCAAGGACTTTTGAGCATCTTGACATTCTTTAGCAAACCATCTTTTGCATGATATATCTTTATTGATACCATGGACATGCTATACTTCAAAGCGTTCTTTGGTACAAGAACAAATAACTTTCTTGAAAGCTTCCCATTTAGTTTCCAATGGTGTGTCATATTAAAGCTTTGTCATCCATAACTTTTGCTCAACCATTTCAATATACATAGGTGCCCGTTTAAAATCCATACATAGGGATAACTTCTCTTCCCTTTGGTTGAGATCATCATGCTTAGTTGCTTCTCCACATGCAAGGTCAATACATAAGTTTTGATGGTCTGATTTTGGGGTCCATTGGCCAAGCGTAAAACTCTTTATGCAATACATGATGGCTTCGGATAGTAGCATATAGTCAATCACACTATCCCCATTATGTTTTCTACATGTAAATCCATCTGTTCCACCCCACGAAGATACACCATTGGAAATGAGCATACATGTGCTATTACACATGTGTAAAAATAACTTTTCATAATTATCCAGCTCTTTCTTATCCATTAAAGTATGATCATACAAATGAACTTCCTCCATGTCCCTTGAAATGTATGGCATATCAAATTGTTGAGTATCATGTTGCAATGTTTTTGTGTGACCATTCATATCCCCAAAGACAATAACATCACCTTTGCTTTATATAAGCAATGTCCTCCTCTAAATCAAAAAATAGTTGATCTCTATCCATGCAAGCATAAAAGGGGGAATCATGATAAGGAATGTAGCAACCTGCTTCAAAAATGGGTGCTCTTTTTGGTGTCATAATTTTCAGTCATACATAGCGTTTGTGCTTGTCATCTTTCGCAATCAATACAAAAGCTTCTTCAAATCCTTTCTTAACCATACATGCTACCCCTCCTTGCCCTCTTCGTTGCTTGAGATTCTTTGACCACATCAATGAATGTACATTGTAATCCTCCAACCCGTTAATCCTTTGTGTATTACACTCCCAAGTTTCAACAAGAAGTACAACATCTAATTTTCTTGTTAGTTCATCAATGCCATCCCCCACATTCCATGGGTATCCATTGCTATTCCAAAAACATACTTTCAATTGTGACTCGGCCTCATAGGTCGCGCATTCCTATTTGCTCAAGGGACTTGCTTTCCTTGGGTACATTTTCTTCATGAGAGATCTCCTTCTCTTGCACAAGACTCCCATGCCTTGGCTTCCACTCCCCCCTGCAATCCCTCTCCTTATACCATGCATAGATAGTGTGTATATATATATATATATATATATATATATATATATATATATATATATATATATATATATATATATAGAGAGAGAGAGAGAGAGAGAGAGAGAGAGAGAAAGAGAGAGAGAGAGGGTCCATTTTCTTGCACATGATTCCCATGCCTTGTCTTCCACTACCCCCTCCAATCCCTTTCCTTATCCCATGTTAGAAGGGCTTCCAAAGTGCAGTAGTAGATAGTATAGAGATAGAGATAGAGATAGAGATTCGAGAGGTAGGGTGTTAACCCTCAGGGACACCCTATCACCTTCAATGGATGCCTGAATTTTTATTGATTTAGACATGAACCAGGCTTGTTGGTCCAATAGGTGTGTAGGTGATTGCCGATGAGAGGTGCACCACTTATCTTATTTTTACAGTAGTTTTGCAACGACCGGCCACACTATGGGTGCCTATGTGTGAATGGGTCAAACTCTTATAAAAGGTCCATTTGACCTAAAAATCCTCATTCTTGGAGGTACAAGCTAAGAAGTGCTCTTGCTCCATCTCTGACTCCTTCTCCTTTGTGTGCTCATGTGTGTATGTGTGTCGACATGTGTGTGTGTGTGTCGACATGTGTGTGTGTGTGTGTGTGTGTGTGTGCTTGAGAGAGAGAGAGAGAGAGAGAGAGAGAGAGAGAGAGAGAGAGAGAGAGAGAGAGAGAGAGCATTGCGGCAACATAGGCAGTGGCAAGGCGGTTGAGCGCGGCATCGGCGGTGGCTCCTTCTTCTTTGTAGCACATGATCCTTCGTGACAAAAGCATTGACCGGTGAGTGACACACCATTGTTTCTTTGAGCTTGTGAGGACTGTCTAGTTGTGTGCTTGCAGTCTTTTGAGGCTCACACACAATGCACATGCAAGTTTCTAGCCTCCGACACATGCGGCAAAGCGCACATTTTTAGTGCCACTGTCGGGGATTGCCTTGCACTAAGCTTGAGGAGCATTCGGTGCGACCTTAGGAAGCCTTCACTTCTGCCATTTTTGATTTTTTGCTGAGTTTTCTAAGAACTGTTAAGTGGCTGCAATGGGTAGTTTTAGCAGGTTTTTGTAAGCTCTATTAAGTACTGTAGTGTACTTGTTTTGTTAGATTTGCTAGATCTGTAATGTGCAGGTGTTAGTCGATATGTTAGTTAGTGTAACTTGGTAATGTACAGTAGACGGTGAGTAGATTGAGTACTCTGTGAGTGAGAAGTGTTGCTATGTTAGGAAGTGTATACAGTGTGTAGCTTACTGTGTTAGACAGTGTGTGAGCACATGTAATTAGTGTTAATTAGTTGTGTTAGCTGCAAGGAGGTTAGACAGTGCTACTAGGAGCTGCTGTGTGCGCACGTGAGCTCGAAGTCCATGCGGCAACATTATCCACACCAAAAAGTTTTTGAAAAAAATAAAAATAAAAAACAAAAAATAAAAACACTCAAAATATCTGAGACCAAAAAGAAAATTCAAGGCCAAGGCCAAGACTAGGATCAGGACCAGGCCTCAAGCCTAGGCCCAGGACCAGGCCTCAGTTCTCAGCCTTATGATATAGTATACACACTACTATATATATAAAGAATAGGACCTCAAGTGAAGGGAGGGCATGTGGGACAAGTTCCTCAAGTCCTCCACCTCCAGCATTCCCTTCACACTCACCCTTTGGACTTACTATTTCTCGCCCTCTTCCCACCTAGGAAAAGACTACTTTTAGGATTTTGAGGGCTTTATGTAACCGAATCGGGGGTTGTAAAGAACGACACATCCCTCTAGGCAAGACGCTTGTTTTGAGCTATCACACACCATATTCTGTGGCTTGGTTAGAAGAAAGGACCATAAAAACAAAAAAATTGAGGGTAAATTTGGGTTATAAACGCCCAAAAAACTAGGCGAGCGACCTTCACGGGCACTCACCAACACTTCTAGAGTGTTGAG
Source organism: Adiantum capillus-veneris (assembly GCF_014529385.1). Lineage (NCBI taxonomy): Eukaryota > Viridiplantae > Streptophyta > Polypodiopsida > Polypodiales > Pteridaceae > Adiantum > Adiantum capillus-veneris. The sequence goes on from NC_140957.1 coordinate 124,902,543, forward strand.
GTCACATGCACCTATGCTCTGGTCGTGTGCTAGAAGATGATGTTAACCCTCACAAACACCCTATCACCTTTGACGATGGACATCTTATTTATTTGATTGAGTCATTGACCAGGCTTGTCGGTCCAATAGGTGTATAGGTGATCGCCGATGAGAGGCGCACCACTTATCTTATTTTTATAGTAGTTTTGCAACGATCGATCTCTATGGGTACCCATGTCTGAATGGGCCAAACTCTTATAAAAGGTCCATTTGACCTAAAAATCCTTATTCTCTGAGGTGTAAGCTAAGAAGTGCTCTTGCTCTATCTCTATCTCCTTCTCCTTTGTATGCTCACATGTGTGTGGAGAGAGAGAGAGAGAGAGAGAGAGAGAGAGAGAGAGAGAGAGAGAGAGAGAGAGAGAGAGAGAGAGAGAGAGAGAGAGAGAGAGAGAGAGAGAGAGAGCATTGCAGCGGCATCGGCGACAGCGAGGCGGTTGAGCGCGGCATCAAGGGTGGCTCCTTCTTCTTCATTGCATAGGATCCTTCATGATAGAAGCATTGAGCGGTGAGTGACACACCCCTATCCCTTTGAGCTTGCTAGGCTCTTCTAGTTGTGTGTTTGTAGCCTTCCGAGGCTCGCACATAGTGCACAGGCAAGTTCCCAGCTTCGACACGTACGGCAAAGCGTACATTTTTGGTACCGTTCCTGGGGAATGCCTTGCATTAAGCTTGAGGAGCACTCAGTGCTACCTTTGGAAGCTTTGCTTCTATCTATTTTTTGGTTTTTGTTGTGTTGTGTGAGAACTGTTAAGTGACTGCAATAGGCAGATTAGCAGGTTTTTGTTAGCCACTGTTAAGTGGCAATAAAAGGCAGATTAGCAGGTTTTTTCAGGTATTGTTAAGTGACTGTAAAGGGCATTAGTAGGCTTTTGTCAGCTTATGTTAAGTGGCTATAAGCTCTGTTAGCGTTGCATTGTACTAATTTTTTTAGTTCTGCAAGATCTGTATAATGAGCAAGTGTTAGTAGATCTGCTAGTGAGTGTAGACAGAGAGAAGTAGAGTAGACAATGAGCAGTAGAGTTGACTGCTTGTGAGTTTGAAGTGGACTATGTTTGACAGTGTGTTAGCAGAGGTAGTTAGATGTTAATTAGCTGTGTTAGGTAAAAAGAGATTAGACAGAGCTCGCAAGGGCTGCTGTGTGCGCGTGGGAGCTCGAGGCCCACGCAGCCACATTATCCTCAAAAAAAGTTTTAAAAAAAGGTTCGGGATATTTGGGACTAAAAAGAAAAAAACAAATTTTTTTAAAAAAAATTATCTTAGAAGGAAGGGATCGAGATCGATCTCTTTGCCAAAGCCCAAGCCCAAACCTAAGCCCCAATCCTCAGTCTCATGATATACTATACACACCACTTTATATATAAAGACTAGGACCTCAAGTGAAGGGAGGGCATGTGGGACAAGTTCCTCAAGTCCTCCACCATCCCCTTCACACTCACGCTTTGGGCTTACTAATTTTAGCCCTCTCCCTACCTAGGAAAATACTAGTTTTAGGATTCCAAGGGTTGTACGTAACCGAATCGGGGGCTGTAAAGCACAACACGTCCCCCTAGCCAAAATGATCGTTTTGAGCTATCACACGCCATATTCCGTGGCTTGGTTAAAAAAAGGGACCAAAAATAACAAAAAATTTGGGTTGTAAACATCTTAAAAAACTAGGTGAGCGGCCTTCACGAGCACTCACCAACACCTCTAGAGTGTTGAGGTCACATGCACCTACGCTCCGGTTGTGTGCTAGGGATGAGCACATAGAGAGTGTCTCCATTTATGTGAGCACTCATTATTCCTCTATCTTAGGCTCTAGGCCCTCAGCAAGAACCCAAGGTAGTACCACTTAGTACCCACATATTGCGTCTAGTGACTCTTCCTCTGACTACAATGTCATGGAGGGTTACCTGATGCCTAATCCTCATAGCTCAAGCCAAGACATACATGCCATGGGCCCACAATACGGGCTGAGCTTGCTTAGCGGCTTGAAGGAAACCTTTAGTAGAGCCACTCGCTCCAAACATGGAGCCAACGATGTAAATGAGGGGGTGGGGAAGTAAATTCTCCGTTCGTGACCAATGTAGACCCCATGCTCTTGGAGAGTGTGCTCATGAATATTCCATTCACTGCATCCCTTGACTCTTCAGAGCTATTCCCCTCCGAGGTTATACTACCTGATGGGACAAGCCTTGTCGAAGTGCAATAGGTTGAGTGATATATCCTTGCAACAAGCGAAAAGAAAATTGAGAGCTTACATAGGGTAGAGCAACGAAGAGAGTTAAAAGCAAAAGCCCCTATGTTAACATCCATGCTAGGCTAGCAATCGAGTGCTTCTGAATTAGCGACCACTAAGGGTCAACCCATAGAGAGCCACATTGCATCTAGTTCAAAGGACACCCTTAGCACCTCAATCCTAGATGGAGCATTTCTAAACAAAAATTGGGAGTATAAACTACAAATGAAGACTCTAACCAACCTATACACAGATCACTCCTATCATGTGGGTTGGTTAGATGTCCTACAATCCACAATGGGTGCTACTAGTGTAGAGGATCAACAACAAAGAGTTTTTGAGGTCATCCATAGGGTTATCGAGCTGGAGAGATAGAACAAGGGGATCCACATGCCTTCAACGGGTCTGATGAGATTCTTGGATATAGGGAAGGCTAAGCAACCAACCTTATCGCAAATGGAGACTCCCTTGGTGAGTCTGATGGATCCTCCATATGTTGTTTTGCTAGGGGTCTCAGTACAATCTGATCCCACAAGTGATAGCTTTACATTTCCAAGTCTAGCTCATCTTTATCTTAATGACACCACTGTTACCATGCCTACCCCATTGATGGGCATGCCAAGGAACATGCCATGGATCTCATTTGTTAGTAAAGCATAGCTACATGGTAGCCCATGTAGGCAACAATACCTACAATTGTGTATCAATCATATGCACCTATAGGTCCTCGTACTCATATAGCTCCTACCCCTCCCATTGTTTCTACAACTTATGATCCACAACCACAACACCCAAGCTCTTATTTCAATGAAACCATACCAGCTAGCATGAGCATGTCACATCTGACGTTTGCTATGCCGAGGGCCACAAATATGAACTTTGGGCTGCCACATGGCACAACACCGTACCAAACTTGGAATCCAAGGGGTTCCTATGAGATAAGCACCATGCCAATGACTACTCCATATGTAGTCTCTACAACGCCTTCACCCACGGTGCCTACTTACTTAGGTGACTTAGAAACGTTTGCTCAAGCTATCGATCGATCTATTGCTGAGAATATGCATAACACACCTGATGGAGCCTAGAAGTAAGGCAATACAAATAGCCAAGCTCACACAAAAATTTAGTGGAGATGGACTTGTGAGGAAGCATATCGAAGTGTTTGAACAAATATGTGATTCTCAAGGAGAACACAATGACCTACATAAGAGTAATACTTTAAGCCTAACTTTAAGTGGGAAGGCTGGGGATTGGTATAGAACCCTAAGGGTGGAAGAAAAAATGATTTACCCTACTCTTAGGAGACTATTATTGAAAGAATACATGCAAGAGGGAGTACTTTGGGGTGTAACATCTCAGCTCCAGAAAGCCCAACAAGAGGAAGGGGAGTCAGTGAGAGACTTTATTAGTCGCTTGAAGAGTTTGAATTCTCATTGTAATCCAAATGAGCACTTTAATAATAACCAATTGCTTGATAGAGTCATCAGGGGATTACGACATGAGGATATCTATAATGGCCTAGTCATTAGAGGCATCACCACTTGGGAAGCAGTCACCACCAATGCGATCCAACTGGAGGATAATTTAATGATTCAAGGAGAAAGAGTGTCTGTTGAGCCTAAATCTACTAGCTCGCAAGCATCAGGGCATCAACCAATGACCCTAAAGCCTATTGCTAAGGAGCCAAATATATCTGAGATGACTTTAGCAGATCTAACCAAGGCCATTCAAGAGAGTCTTAGAGACAATCATGCTCCACAAAACAATCATGTGTATCCAAGAAGGGAGCAAAAATGGTGCTCAATTTTCTATAGTCTGCATAGTACCAGTGAATGCCCTACGTTGAGAGTAGAATTTAATGGGAATTACAATGCATGTGGGAGGTATGGTCATCAAGCCAAGGATTGCATAATATTTTAGCATGTGATGGCCAATAGACCAACCTTAGCATGGACGGACACACCTTGAGTGCTTGCATTGATGCCGCCCCACCTCTTGAACAAGCGTCACAACACATGGTCCCTAGGGCCCAAAATGTTGTTTGAACAACACCCTCACCACCTCCAGTGCTAGGACCACAACCACCACATCCGAGAGTCCCTTCTGTGAATCAAGTGGGTTGTAAGTCATCTACTTCTTGTTTGGAAGGTTGTGAGGAAGGTATAGATCCTAATATTTCCTATGGGATTGATGAACTTGAAGAAAGTACACAATACTACATGGAGGACTATTGGGGACAAGTCAAATCTGTGTATCAAGTATCTGCTCTTGCGGCAGGAGGCCAAAATATCAATTACACTTCCAAGAGACCACCTCTTCAATGCTACAGGTGTGGAGGTCCACATTGTGTAGCCGAGTGTCCTATTAGGCTACAAAAGAATGCTACACTAATGCAAACCAATCAAGCGAGCACAACTACAATGCTGATTCTCATGTGTATTTGATGTGGCATAGATCATTTGATTGCCCAATGTCCAAATAATCCAAATGCGCCGATGATCATGCCATTAAACTTGATTGAGGTTACCGAGGAGCCATCACAAAGTACAATTGTGGTGCCAGTAAATGTACTCACATGATCGATGTTCCAAAAACAAAATTATATTCTTAAGGAAAGAGACACGACATTAATTGTCCAATCTGAGAAGAAGAAGAAAACACGAAGCAAGAGATCACAAAAAGCAGCTAAGTCAAACCCGTGTTCAAAGATCAACATAGGGTCTGGTGACGACCTCGTATATATGAACGACGCTGAAGAGGATTTTGATTCAAGTGAAACGATGGAGATCAAGATGACCACTAGGAAAGAAACCAACAAGGAAGGTCGTCATGAGCCACAATGGCCAGGACCCAAGAAGATGATAGGAATTCACCCAAATCCTACAGAGGAGATCAAGCAAGTCAAGCAATTAAGGAGTTTGGTAGAAGAGACACAAAGGGATCTAGAGCCAACACCTAGGAAGATCTAGATTACAGACACTGTGTTTCCTACGCAAAAACAACCTCACAAAGTCCATAGATCCCTAGCCATACCTAGTGTCATCTAAGAAGTAAGTGACTTGAAATCATGGGAAAGTGGGCGTACACACTTCTTGTTGGAGAGAATGTTCTTTGCAGCACAGGGTCCTTTACGACGGAAGCATCGAGCGGTGAGTGACACACCATTGTTTCTTTCGGCTTGCTAGGACTGTCTAGTTGTGTGTTTGCAGCATTTTGAGGCTCGCACACGGTTCACAGGAAAGTTCCCAGCCTTCGCCACATATGGCAAAGTGTACATTTTTGGCACAGTCGTCGGGGAACTGCTTTGCACTAAGCTTGAGAAGCACTCAATGCTACCTCAGGAAGCCTTCACTTCTGCCATTTCTGTGTTTTTTTATGAGTTTGTGTAGACAATGAGAAGGTTGACTGTCTGTGAGTGTGCATTTCTGTGTTTGACAGGGTGTTAGCAGAGGTAGTTAGCATTAATTAGTTGTGTTAGTTGAAAAGAGGCTAGATAGAGTTCGTAGGAGGTGCTGTGTGCATGTGGGAGCTTAGGGCCCACGCGGCCACATTATCCTCACAAAAGTTTTTTCTTAAAAAAAAAAAAACGCTCAAGATATTTGGGACTAAAAAGAAATTTGGAAATTAAAATTTAAAAAATCATTCTAAAAGGAAGGGATTGGGATCGTTCCCCAAGGCCAAGGCCAAGCCCAAGCCCAAGCCCATGCTTAAGCCTCAGTCCTCACTCTTATGATATACTACTCACACTACCTTATATGTAAAGACTAGGATCTCAAGGGAAGGGAGGGCATGTGGGACAAGTTCCTCAAGTCCTCCACCATTCCCTTCACACTCACCCTTTGGACTTACTAATTCTAGCCCTCTCTCCACCTAGGAAAAGACTAGTTTTAGGATTCCGAGGGCTGTACGTAACCGAACCAAGGATTGTAAAGTAGGGTACATCCCCCTAGCCAACACGGTCATTTTGAGCTATCACAAGCCATATTTTGTGTCTTGGTTAAAAAAGGGACCAAAAATACAAAAAATTTGGGTTGTAAACACCTAAAAAACTAGGTGAGCGGCCTCTACGGGCACTCACCAATACTTCTAGAGTGTTGAGGTCACATGCATCTACGCTCTGGTCCTGTGCTAGAGGACGAGCACATCGAGAGTGTCTCCATTTACGCGGGCACTCATTATTCCTCTACCTTAGGCTCTAGGCCCTCAGTGAGAACCTAGAGGGAACCCAAGGCATACCACTCATGACACACATATTGCGTCTAGTGAATCTTCCTCTGACTACAACGTCATGGAGGGTTACCTGATGCCTAATCCTGATAGCGTAAGACAAGACATGCAAGCCATGGGCCCACGGTTTGGGCCAAGATTTCTTAGCCGCTTGAAGGAAACATTTAGTGGAGCCACTTGCATGAACATGGGGCTAATGATGTAAATGAGGGGGGTGGGGAAGTAAATTCGCCATTCATGAACAACGTAGACCCCATGCTCTTGGAGAGTGTGCACGTGACTACTTGATTCATTGCACCCCTGACTCTTTAGAGCTATTCCCCTAAGAGGCTAAGGGCCACCCTCGAGGTCAAGGACCCTTGCCAATGGCCGGCTGCCCAGCGGAGAAGGGATCCGGCAAGCCAAGGGGCTATAAAAAGGGTGGTGGTGGAGGATCGGACATGGAAATTCCCAGGGCATTTCATTGGTATCAAAGCTTGGTGCAAGAAAGGGAAAAGTAGGACTTGCTTTGGTTGTTTGCATGTTGCATGAAAGAAGCAGGTCATTTCATGTTGCATGCCGCTCTTGGGTCATGGGCTGCTGTCCCAAGCCGGGGGAGGAAGGAGAAGACGAAGTCTGCTGGCTCGTGTGTTGCCGCTCTAAGACGGGGAGGAAGAACTATGGGCAGCACCTCTTGAGGCGAGGGGAGTTGAGGGTCTACTTGCTTAGAACCCGGAGCTATGGAGATCTAGGAGAGCACGAGGGCCGGCTGTACAAAACCCGTCACTGCGGTAGGCAAGGTGGAGCAAAGCAAGTGACAGGCTCTCCCTTGGTCTCTCTTGGCGGTTCTGCAGCACGCGACATCGCCAAGATTTTCTTCATTTTCACACTGGAATTCCCTAAGGCCTTTGGCCTTGGGAAAATTCTTTAAGATAGGGTGCATGCCCACCCCGGCATACATCCCATACAAGCAACATATGACCTCTCGGATATAGTTTGGCAAGTCTTGCTTCTTGATGCACTTGTAGATTTTGGCCATTTTTTAGAGCTCTGCAGGTCTGAAAAACCAGAAATTGTGGATTCAAACTTTTTCGATGAATGTTTGCACGATCGTTCATCACGTCTCCATTCGGCCACTTGCAACTTGCTGGACTGCAGAGGATGCAAGCAAGTTATTTGGGAAGCTCAAATTTCTTGACACCTTCAATTTTGTCGGCGATTTGAAGTTCCTCATTGATTTCAACTCTTCACAAATTCTAGCGCGGCTTGGAATTCACCTTCTTTACGACCGCAGGTGGAATTAGCATGGCTAATCACTGGCCTCTACTATGGGTTTGTTAAGGCGGTTACGCCGCTAGCGGAAGCTAAATAGCGAGAACTCAACCAACAACAGAATTTGTCAGACGAGGACGGAGCTTGACCCGCAGGCGCATGGAAACAACTAGGTGGGTGTCAAATCACCTACTCGACCTTCTAATGACAATCACTACTAAGGAAATCAAATCTAAGTTCTAAAATACGCAAGTGACTGAAATCCGTACTACAAACGAATGCTATATGAAACAGGATCTAGAATCATTGAATCGATCTCAAACTCAAGGGGAAGTCTATACACTAGGTAAGAACAACACCCTAAAGACTTGAACTGCAAAATCAACCTATAACCACTCCGTGCGGCAAACGCGTATGAAGACAGGCCGAAAAATACAGGTGACCGAAACTTGACCCCGATGGTACTAATGCGTAGCTCTACTCGTTGTGGTTCTATAGATATGCTGCACGCTCTATTCCGACACACGAGTTGGAAGAAAACTCACACCGAAGCTCGTAGGAACTTACCACACGTAGAAGCCGATAGCGCGCACTCGTGGTATCTGTGCGTAGCTCTCACCGTTGCTAACACAATGGCGGTGTCGCTTCTCCAATGGCGGCCCCGTAGCTCGCGTAGCAAGAAGATAAGACTCTCTCTCTCTCTCTCTCTCTCTCTCTCTCAGACACAGTCACGGCGCTCAAAAACTCACTTTGATTAATAATTGAATCTCCTTAGGTTACAAAACTTTGGCTTATATACCTCAGCCTTGGAGGTGAGAACATCTCTAATTATTTACATCAACAGGTGAAATTACTTCGGGATTACAAGCTGGAAACTCAATTGAGTCCCGTTACTTAATGAATGGCTCAAATCAAAATTAATGTCGGAAAGACATTTATTACAATCAATGGTTACAAAATGATGGGTGTGAGCAAAAATGTGGGTGTGATCCTCTGCTGGCTCAACACTCCCCCCCTCCGCGTTCATGTCGTCCCTGACATGACTTTTAGGCTTGGTCAATAGAGTCCTGTCGTCTTGAGCATCTGCAAATGTGATTCGTAGCGTAGGTTGCCGATGGTCAAGGTTGGGCCGAATATTTTGCTTTCGTGAGTGAAAAAGCCGGTGTAGAAAGCTTCTTCGAATGTTTGCATGTGGAAGCTAGGCAAAAACATAATTCTTTGGTATAAGAGATGTAACACCTTTGGTGATGGCTGCAATGAAAGATCATACATCATATCCGTCACTGTGTCGGCCGTCGATAGTAGACTCGAGGTCGTGGCTTTATCTGGCGCGAACACTTCAATGCATGCTAAGAGAGTCCTGCAGATTTTCTTTAGCATCTGACACGAAAGGTCAGGAGAGCCAGTAAAGAGTTTGATGGTGCCCGTTAGGGTTTTCACCATGTAGGCTTTACCTATTCTCTCTCCTTCCTTTGGTCCTGGCATCCTGGGATAATTAAGCCAATTTGGCTTCTTTTCTGCAATCCTGCCATGCTCTTTCCAGTTTCTGACTCTTGGCACCGGGCAGAAGGTTGCATCCTCCCGAATCTCCTTTGGAGCCTCTACCAAGTAGATGAGGTAGGCTGGGTATTTGTTCAGCCAACCTTTCCTCCATCTAGGTTGAGAATCTACAATCTTCTTTGATTGTTCATCCTTTGTGATGTCGCCTTCGTAAAGAGCGACATACTGCTCCTCCTCTATTTCTTTTTCGTCTTTATCACTTCAAATTTCATCAGAGGGAAAGGCAGGCTGGGTTGCATCCACTCTTCATGGAGCACTTTTGTGTCTAAACCTTGAAGTCTAATGGAGATGAGGAGTCTCCTTTCCCATTCCATTTCCGCCTTGGCACTTTCCTCTGTTGACTTTTCTATTTGGTCCTGGAGCCTTTGTTCTTCTTCTTCAGAGATTCCTGAAGTTGAGGCCACTTCTTGAACTGGGGCTGGATCTTCAATTGTGGTTGCCTCTCCAGTTTCTGGTAGCTCTATGGCTGCTCCCCCTGCTTCTTCTTGTGGTGTCTCTGTTTCTCTTCTTTGTTGCTCTTGGAGGTCTTGGAGCTATTTGCGGAAGGCCTCATTTTCTGTCCTTAGTGTTTGGTTTTCTGATGTGAGCCTCTCCTCTGCAGCCAATGATCCCTCCGCCATGTGCAATCTTTGCACTTGCTCTAACCTTAGCTCTCTTTGCAGACTTCTGACCTGATCTTCCAGAGCTGGTACGAGGGCTCCCTCTTGTTCTGTTCCTGCTCTGCTAGCTCTAGGGGTGGTCCTGAGTCTCGTGATTGTCCTTTCTTGAAGTTCGACTCTTTCCCTTAGCTCAATGAGCTCATCCTTGGCTGCCTCCAGCTCATCTTCTATTCGCTCCTTTGCTTCCTGTGAACTTGTTACCTCTCTTGAAGCTTCGGCTAGTTGGAGTATCAAGCCGCCTCTCTCGTTTTCTGCGTCGTAGAGTGATGCTTTATGACTTTCAGATTCAGTCATAGCATTCTCTAACTTCTTTTGCAACTCTGCTTCCTTTTGTTTTGTTGTCTCAATTGCTACTTCCTTTGCTCTGGATCTTTCTTTAATCTTGCTGAGCAGTTCATGCACCATGTGCATGTCTTTTTCATCTTCATCTGTCAACTTGACAGCTCTTTTTGCCACCACCTCCAATGGCTTCGGCTCTTCTAGTATGTTCTGTTCGTCCATTTTCTCTTCACTCTCCATTGTACCCTTTGTCTTTTCCTTCGTCCCTTTCCGATCATCTTGTTTTCGTAGGGATATCCCATAAACTGCCTCCAGGGCCTCTTCTTCACTGTATCCGATCGCTACCAGATCCTCATAATCATCTTTCTTTTGCTGAACTGGATCTATCTCCTTTTCCTTGGTCTCGGCCTCCGGCTTTTCCATAACTTCTGTTTCTATTTCTATTGTGGTCTCCTCCACAATAATTTCCGTCTTCTTCGGGCTTGGTACATCAGTAAAGGAGGGCTGATTGTCCTCAGTCATCTTGGATTTCCCTTTGTTTGCTTGCCCGTCTTTCTCTCGAAGTTTAGTAGACTCATCTACTTCCTTCTTCTCCTTGTCGTCCTTTTTCAGCTCAGCTTTTAAAAGCTGTACTTCCTCTTCAGTATCAGGCTCGACAGGTTGCTGCTCCAGTATGGCCTCCGACTCCTCATAAGCTCTAATATATTGATCATATTGATCAACATGTGGCATGGCTGAGCTGGTTCCGACTTTAGTGGGGTCTGGCACCCACATTTCTTCAAAGTCCCCCTTTAGAGCTCTTTCCGCTCTAAACTGCTCCACCAGCCTTTCCATTCTTGCGGCTTTTTGACTTTTGGTTTGCTTGGGATCAGCCTTCTTCTTCGCTTTCTTCTTGAGCGGCTCGTCTACAGCCTCTTCAGGTTCTGAAACTATTTCTAGTTTTCGGCGTGATCTTGTGGACGCCCTCTTGGATACTTCTTGCTGTTCTTCCTCCTCATCGGCTTCTCTAAGCCACTCATTCTGGGAGGGAACCCGTGGCCCTTGATCTCTGGCTCCAATAGCTTCATAAGCTATTCTTGTCAGAACTTTAGCTCCTCCTATATACTTTGGCTTCTCGTTGTGCATGGCGATTACTTGCTCGTGGATGTATTGAGCGTAATTCACCTCTTTTGGCATATTGCTCTTCAATGCCCATGTGATGGTAGTTGCAATGGCATGGGGCGGTGTCGTATACTTTTGCGGTCTTTTACTGCAAATATGGAGAAATTGGTTGTACAGTCGGCAAAGGGTTGCCTCTCTTTGGTTCTGCCATATCTCCATAAGTTGCATTCTGTTTCTTGGACCCATAAACCTCTATAGCCTCCCTTCTTTCCCTGACAGAGCTCCCTTTGTTGTTCAGCTTCAATGCATCTGCAATGAGCTGTGGAGTGATCTGTACTTCTACTTTCTCTCCATCCATGGCTGTCAATGTGGCTTTCCCATCCTTCTGAATGGATGTTGCCAACTCGTACACTCTTCTTGTATCCACACCTGATGGTCTCGAGGTGAAGAATCTGTGCAAGTCTGCCCTTTCCAGGTACCTGCTGATGTTCTCTGACCTGCTATAATCCACTAATTCTCGTGGGATCATAGGTACATCGACCGATTGCCCTTGAGGATCTCTGAAAGTCCCCTGGTAGATCTTTATTCCCTCTTTTTCTAGTACTGCTTCCTCCACCCAAGTCTTGGTTGGCTTGAGGGTTTCTGTTGGAATATCAAAAGGTTCTGCTTCTGCAAGAGCATCCTTGATGGTTGGTCTTTTTCTCTTAGTTGCCGATGACTTAGCGGAATCCATGGATCCTGTAACTCCAATTTCAGAAGTTAGCGTCTTTTTAGTACTGAAAGCCGAAATGAAGCTTTTAACTATTCAAATGACTTGAAAATTGAAACATGAGCTATTCAGGGCCTAAGGATGCATGTAGGTGAAAAAATATGCAAACTGGGCTCAAAAACATGCTTGAGACATCATACGCGTATGATGTCTTTTGTGTCAGAATGACTTCATATTGGTTGTGCTTGTAGCTGATAGTGTATACATGAGTATCATATGCTTGGATTTGAGTTTGGATCCCATTTGGTCAAGTTTTGGCCAGTTTAGTCCAGTTCAGGCTCTTGGCAAAATTTTGAAAGGGAATTGGATTTTATGATCCAAATTGGGTAAAACTTGGTGGATTACTTTCAAATGGCATGTAGAACACTTCTGTTTGGTGGTTGAAGCCCTGAGGTGCCAAAATCACATAGTGAGACATCATACGCGTATGATGTCTTTTAGTGCATTTTTGGACCAATTTTCTCTATAAGCTTGGTTTTGGCTTTAGATAGGCTTATTCAGTGGATTTATCAAGTTTGGATAGAATTTGGACTAAAAATGGCTCTGGAGACATCATACGCGTATGATGTCTTTTTCATCAATTTTTCATGGGATTGGTTCTGTGGACTCTCCATGTGCTAGTGAAGGACTGTTTATACTCAAATCTTGGTTTGGACTTGAATATGTTGGATTTGGGACAAAAATAGGCTTTGTATGAAGGATTTTCTCTTAATTGGGCTAATGGGGTGATCCACTTGACCAAATGGTTCCAAACTTCATATGTAGCATGTATTAGATATATATAATGGATGTATGATGACAAATGAGCATTTTTGGCTCTGTAAGTGCAAATAGACATCATACGCGTATGATGTCTTTTGTGTCAAAATGGTGCTTTTTGGTTCCAGATAGCTTGTAGATGTGTTAATCAACAATCCTACAAAGTTTCAATGAGTTTGGAGTTATTTTGACAAAATTAGGACCAAAAATCAATTTTATGGCCTACTTGCGTCTTTTTGGTTTTCCTTGGGTTTTCTAACTCCAATTCTCATGATACTTGGTTCATAGGATGTGATTAACATGTGGAATGAGGCTATGCACTCAAATGTTGAAATGGATGTGAAAATCATGCTGTGAGACATCATACGCGTATGATGTCTTTTCTTGAAATGTTGGTCTTTTTGTGCAAAGAATGCTTTGTGCTAGTGCCCTAAGCCCTGCTAACTAGTTTTCAACTTAAAAAGTCATCAGTTTAGCTAAAAAGCCCCCTTATAGGCATTTCAGTCTCCGAAGTCGTCTTTTTGCCTTGGAGTTGAATTTCTTCAACTTTTCTTCTCGAGAGTTGCATTTCCAGCTCATTGGATATGTTGTGAAGCCACCTATTTGGTTGAACTTGACTTTGGCTCCCCGTTCTCCATCTTTCTCCATTTGGTTGCCCGAAAGCGTCTTTTTCACCATCGGTAAGTGAATCAGCTTTCTTTTGGGTTTTGCTTGCAAACATAAGTCATCCATGTATATTTGAAGCTGCTTGTGAAGTTTCATGTCATTTGGTCGTCAATTTTAGCCGTTATGCCAAAATGACGCTTTGTGTGTCCGCCGCCGAATCGGTTGTTCCGACCTACTTTTGGTGATCCAAACCCGGAGATACTCCATGGTTGCATTGCCCTCGATGTTGTTAAGCTTCCTGAGAAGTTTTGTGTCGTTTCGACAACTTTTTCTGTTTGCCTCTTGCAGGCTCTGTTGACCTAGGGTTTTTCAAGTCGTTCTTTCTCGAGCTTTGAGTGTTAGAAACCCATCTTCTATGTTAGGGTAACCCACCTCTAAGTTCTTGCAAGGTTTGGTTAGGCGGTTGTGCCCCTACCTAGCGTTCTTCCCCATTCCCCGTCTGCTCTTGTTTCTTGGTTTTGGTGAGTTTTCGCGACAAAAGTTAACGATAAGCATCAAAAGCTTATGGCAACGAGTCTACCTCTCATGTCTGGTGTCCTCTGAGCTCTCGTAGCAGTCGTAGAAGGCGGTAGAAGGTCGGATGCTCCTGTGTGCTCTTTGCTCTCTCCAAGAAGGTAATAGTGGAAATGAGCTTGATAGTGAAGTGAAAAATACTTAACTTCGGGCTTCCCGGATCACTTGTTACCAAATTTGACATGTGCTCCTATCTCGTCGTGAAATGCACTTTAGGATTTGAAATTTCTCAATTTGGACTCCGTTTGACCTGTTTCTGAGAAATCTGTCCACTTTGCCAAAATTCTGTCATTTCGGGCTTTCCGCAACTTTTTCAGAATTGTACCCCATTTTTACCATGGGTTGCCCTTGTCATTAGGATCATCACCGTCTATTCTTTTCTTTTTTCCGATCTCATTTCACCTGCTTTTTTATTTTTATTTTACTTTTATTAAGAAAATCATAAAAAATAAAGGAAAATAGCAAATTGAAGCCAAAAAATTCCAAACATACACGATAAATAGCTGGTAACCCTGTGTATATGAATATACACTTCTTTGTGATTTTTGGACTTGGATTACCACTTTTTTCCACTTTTTAGCTCCAAAAACACTCTTATTTAGTGATATTTACACATCTAGAGACCCAAATTCATCATTTGATCTCTTCTTGTTGCAAAACAAGGTATATAAGGGCATAAATATTATCAATATCCGCAATCAAACATAAAAAAATGCAAAATCATGTAAGACACTGCCCTTGTAATATAATTTTTGTTTTTCTTTGTTTTTTCCGCTTGTAGCTGCTTTGTAGCTCCTGTATACCTCCCCCCCTCCTAGTATGAGTCCTCCCGGACGACTATGAAGTGTCTGTGGGTGAAGCATTGTAGTTGTTTTGGTCATAAGTTCCCAATGCAATTGTAGAGCGATGATACAACAGTCTTTCCAATAAAGCTGCTCTTTGTTTGATTGAAGGATTGGTGGTCGGGTTTTGGGTTGGTTTTGGCACTTCGGTAGTAGAATCAGTAGATGGATTCTTCGTTACCTTGTTGTCTTTTTTCACAATCCAAATCTGCTTCCGCTTTGCTTGTGCTTGCCGCAAACTCTTTGCGACCCAAACCTGCTTTGTTCTGTGTGTTGATTTCCTCGCCTTGAAATGCCTAGGAGTTTCCGTTGATTGTATTGAAGGGAGTTCCTGTTTACAAATCTTTGGGATCCAAATTTGCTTGCTATAGCTTTGTGCCGTCATGAACTTCTTTGGAATCCAGATCTGTTTCACTGTCCTTGATTGTCTGGAATCACTCTGTTGTCTGGTATTGAAGACTCTGTTTTCCACCTTTGTGTTCTCTGGCACAGCCTTTTTTGGTCTCCATACCAACTTTGACTCCGTTTTTTTCCAAGGTTGAGCTGTTATATTATTGCTTGTCTTCCTTATCCACTGTTGAGAATTCCTCGTCGAAGAGTAATCCGGTTGTATAGAAACTTTTGGTTGCCATTGCTTCTTCTTTTTCTCTGGTTGTTGTTTATCTTTGTCTTTGGATTCGTCCTTTGGAGTTGGCTCTTCTCCTTTGGTGAACTTAACTGATTGACTTTCACCTTCGTATTTGATAAGCACTGAATTAGAACTCCAGTCAATCATTGCATTGTATTGCTTCTGCCATGGTTGTCCTAGCAATAATGGATGTTGTGTAGCTTGGTCTTCAACCACGTAAAACATATGAGGATACACATATTGGTTAATCTGTATATGTAAAACTGTGCATCCGACAGTTTTGATTGAATTCTCAGAGTAACTCTTTAACTCTTGCTTGGCAGTTTGTAGTTTAGTGTCATTTGTCAATTGTCTATACAAACTGAGTGAAAGTAGGTTAGCTTGAGCTCCTGAATCCAATAGTGCTCTGGCTTTGATTTGGTTGGTTCCTACTTTGCATTCAATGATGGGTTCTTCTTTGTCATTATCCATTTCTGTTATACTGACTGCGTTTATTCGTATTGCTCCTTCATTGCGCTGTTTCTGACGCAGTAGTCTTCTTTTCTCCATTCTTTCCTTCGCCTCGGCTTGCGCTTCCTCCTCAATCTTTTTCTTTTTCTGGACACGCAGCTTTTCTTGATGTATTTTGAGAAGCATGTCTTGTGTTAGCGGCAACAGATACTTTTTCACTCTGCATCCACTAATCCAATTGGGCATTTCTTCTCCGTCTAATGTAGCAAGCTTGACGGCTCCACTTGGTGATAGATCTTTAATCACCAGAGGTCCCATCCCTCGCTTTTTAAGCTTCTTAGCATGCTGTTTCAGAGTGTAAACTAGGACATAGTCCCCAACTTTAAACTCTTTAGTCCGCACATGCTTATCAAAAAATTCCTTTTGTCGCCTTTTTTGAGCGTAGATAGAAGCTACTGCTTTTAGGCGAAGCTCATCTAGCTTTTCCAGGTCATCTATTCTATCAGAGAGCTCGTGCCCTGTCCACTCTAGATCCTTAGCCACCCTTAAGGTTGAAATCAAGAATTCTATTGGTAAGATAGCATTTAGCCCAAAAACCATGTTATATGGGGTCGTTCCTATTGATGTTTTATATGCTACCCTATATGCCCATAATGTTGAATGCAACTTCTGGTCCCAGTCAGTTCTCGACTCAGATACAATCTTCGTAAGGACCGTGCATATGGTTTTGTTTGTTGCTTCAGCTTGTCCGTTTGCTTGTGGATGATACGGGGCTGATTTCCTATGGATTACCATGAATTCATCTAGAAGGATCTCTATCACTTCATTTATGAAATGTGTGCCTCGATCACTCACAATTTCTATTGGCAATCCATATCGTACAAAGACGTATTCATATAGAAATTGTGCCGTGGTCCTGGCATCTGCTTTTTGAGTTGCCTTTGCTTCGACCCACTTTGTTAGATAGTCTGTAGCCACAATGATGTATTGTGCATGAGTCTTATATGCAGGAGGTGAAATGGGTCCGACATAATCAATCCCCCATTTTGCAAAAGCTCTTGCCCCCATCATTGGTCTAAGCGGCATATCATCTCTTTTAAGTGGTACTTTGGTCCGCTGACAGTCATCACACCGTTTAACGTATTCCTCAGCGTCCATATGTAATGTTGGCCACCATATTCCTGCGGCTAAGACAAGTTTTGCTGTCTTATCACCTGAGAAATGGCCTCCACCTACTCCTCCATGAGCTTGCTCCAGGATTATCACATACTCAGACTCTGATGCGCAAATCCTAAGCTGGTTGTCTTTACCTCTCTTATAGAGTTGATCTCCTATTAAAGCGTAATCTCTAGCTTCTGTCTCTACAGATTTCTGACGAGCTTTTGACGTTCCTTCTGGGAAAGTTCTATTTGTGAGATATTCAACAATATACTGACTCCATTCTGGAGCGATCATTATCTGATATAATGTCGAATACTCGGCTGGCGGTTTTGATGAACATACAATACATACAGTGACATATTCATGTACGCTTTCTTTCATTCCTGGCCAATAGACTCCCAATTGTAACAAATTCCTATATGTGTTCCTTCTTGAACAATGAAATGCACATTCCTGAACATGTGCTTCGCGCAGATATATATTATATTCCTCAGGATTGATGCATAGTCGTAAAACATGATCATTTCCCAATTGATACAACCTTCCTGCAACCAATTGAAGATTCTTGGATTGCTGAATAGCAATATGTTTCAGGTTGTATTCTCTTCTATCGAACTCTCCTCCATAGGTTAATAGGTTAACGACATTTTGAGACCACCTCGGTATCATTTCTATGTTGAACAAGTACGCGTCTGGCATGTCGTCATCTACTCCTATAGGGTCTTCTCCATTCGTCAATCGCGAAAGATGATCAGCTCTAAGATGTGTTTTTCCTTTCTTTACTACTACCGTGAAGTCGAATTCCAGTAAGATAATGAACCATCTCACTATTCTCCCGGTATTGCATGGTTTATTCACTAGGTAGAGCAAGGCTTGGTGATCCGTAAAAAACACAAACTTGTTGGCTAGAAGATAATGCCGAAATTTCTTCACAGCATAGATCATTCCTAATCCTTCTCGCTCTGTTGTGGTGTAATTCTTCTCTGCATTGTTGAGCTGTCGACTGGCGTAACAGATAGGAAAATCCATGTTTCCTTCTTCTGGCTGAGCCAGAATGCATCCTATTGCATATGCCGAAGCATCTATATGCACATGGAATATCTTCTCCCAATCTGGTGATTTCAAGACTGGAGCAGTAATGAGTGCCTCTTTCAATTTCTTGAACGATTCCTCACACTCCTCTGTCCATTCAAAGTTCACTATTAGCCTGTAAAGTGGTTGGCCTATTATAGCGTACATGTAAATGAATCGTCTATAATATCCACAATGTCCCATAAAGCTCTGTACTTGTTTCGCATTGGTTGGTCTAGGCATATCCACTATAACTTTTATCTTCTCTAAATCCGTGGATATTCCGTTTTGTGAGACAATATGTCCCAGAATTCTACCCTGTCGGACCATAAACACACATTTCTCAGGATTGAGACAAATGCGATATGTCCTACATTTCTCAAATACTTTTCTTAGGTGTTCTAGATGCTCATCTCTCAGTAGAGAATGTACACATAAGTCATCCATGTATATTTCGAGAAACAACCTTAAGTATTCCTTGAAAGCATGCGTCATCAGCCTCTGGAAGGTTGCGGGAGCATTGGTTAGACCAAAAGGCATAACCCGATAAGCATAAATTCCCCACTCCGTTGCAAAAGCTGTTTTATGTTGATCTTCTGGTGCTATGGCTAGCTGGTTATATCCTGAAAAACCATCAAGAAAGGAGTATGCTGTTTTCCCTGATACACGCTCTAGAACATGATCAGTTATCGGCAGGGGATAATTGTCCCTGATTGTTGCAGCATTCACTTTCTTTAAGTTGACACACACTCGGAGTTTTCCGTTCTTCTTAGGTACTACCACAATCGGAGATACCCAATCGGTGTGTTCAATCTCGTATATGAATTCAGCTTCCATTAGCTTATCTATCTCTTCCTTGATTCGCTTAGCAAAAGTATCATTATATGTGTATGGTCTCTGTCTGCTAGGCTTTGCGTCTTGTTTCAGTGGGATTGAGTGTTGGCATATCGATGGGTCAACTCCCTTTAAGTCCTTATAAGACCATGCAAACACATCCCTGTACTCTCTGAGAAGACTCAAAAGTCTCTCTTCCTCGCTTGGAGACAAATCTGTGGCTATGTACACCGTCTAGGCGTCTCACCTGGAGCTGCTAAATCAACTTTTTTTGCATCCTCCGGTCCGTCATAAGATTCGTTCTCCTTCCTCTCTCGAATAGGTGGGGTTAATATCACCTTCCTATCCTCTATTGTGAATTTCCTATAGTGAGAGGGAACATCCATGTTTTCCTTGATTTTGACGTTTTCGTCCTCTCCACTCTCAATTTCTGTCGTCCAAACTTCCTTCAGAGTTTTCTTGAGCTCTCTGTACTTGTTTCTACGTTCTAACTTGGACTCCGTGTATTCTCTGTTGCGCTTGTTCTTTTCTGATTTTTCTGTTTCAGTTTTCGTTCCATTCTTTTGAACTTGATTTCTTGAGCCTCTTTTGTCTTTTCGTAAGCTCTTTTGATCACTGCCTCTCATTCTTCCAGAAATCTTATCCTTAACACAATCTTCAGCCTTTACTAGCATTAGGAATTGATTTTTTCCTCTTATTCTAGGCATCGGATTGGTTCTAACCCCTTTTGTTTTTTTCTTTGCTCTATAGTGTTTCTGGCGTTGTTTAGTTTGGTTCGGAAAATCATAAAATCGGACATCCGTTATAGTTTCTTCGTTTCCGCTTGAATTGTCCGTTGACTCGTTGTCTGCTTCATTTCCCCACTCTGGATGATTGGGAATGTCGTGAAACACCTCTTCTTCATCTTCCTTTTCCAGTGTATCGTTCTTTTCAGTTTCTTTTTCGAGTACAGTTCTCAACATGAAATACGGAACCACGTCGTACCCGTCCTTGTCGCAAAATTTCGTTGTGGGACCATCCGGAATTGCACAAACATCTAGGGTTGCTAGAATGTGTGTCCATTCTAATGGTTCAAACGTGTCCTCTGGAAAGGGTTCTCCTACATAAGTTTCGTCTTCGATAGCCCTTTCTAAAACACATTCTTCTCGTTTCAGACTTCCACATTTCGAAGCTCCACACATCCATAACTCCTTGGGTTTACCTAACCAAGCTGGAAATTCGGATCCCGCCAAAGTAGCTGAATCAAACTCCTCCACCGGTGTTCGGTTCACATCTTTGTAGCTATGGTCTTTCAGGTTCACACGTGTAGTGGTTTCCATATTTCTCAAGTATATGTGATCGTAGCCCCAATCTTGGACCATTTTCAACTGTCTCATGAATGGTCTTCCCAATATGATATCATAGTTATTCTCCTTGGCAAAATCGACAATAGCAAAAGTATGTTCGTATTCAATGCCGCAAGAAGTCACTACAACTTTCTCTAATAACCCCATAGGTTTCTCCATGTGTCCATCTGCTAATTGGAGTTTCAACCTAGTCTTCCTTATTGCTGGTTTCCCCCATTTTTTCCAGATTTCTTTTGTAGCAATGGCTACCCCTAGCTCCGCTGTCTAGTATTGCCATCGTCTTCACTCCTTGGAATTCAACTGGTAAGGTTGTATTCCCCTCTTCACCTTCGCAATACTCTCCGACCTTGTTTAAGGGTACAGGCTTAGCGTTCTTTTGTGGTTTACTCAGCTCTTGTATTCCCTCTTGCAGTCTCGATGTTGGGTCTTTTATCCCAAATTTCTCCAAGCATTTTCCTACAGTGGTCCACATATGTGGTCTTAGCCTCAAAAGCTCAGCTAGAGTGATAGTGCATGTCACTGGTGTTGACAAAATCTCTATCAATCCTTGCGAGTCCATGACTTTTTCTGATGAGATTTTTCGTGAGGGAAGTGCTCTAATCTCGGATTTTGCTTCATACTCTCCTAAGTATGAAGGTAAGGTTTTCAGTGAATGAGGTTTGCTCTCCATTGTTCTAACAGAGCCCCCATCTCCCCAGTAAGATTGCAGATCCAAGTCCACTTGAGATCCTGCCTCAAATTCCACTATGGGAGGATTCCTGATGTCCTTTTCCCAATTTGTCTGATTAGCTTGGCAACTTAGCTCGTTTGCAAAGTTTGCCTCTCTCACTTGTTTCCAAAATTCATTGTAATCCTCATCTTTTCCGTAAATCCTCTGTATGACTGGATGAAAACTCTCTATCTCCTGATCGGTTGTGTTCAATACTATGCGGTCATCCTTTTGTGTATTTTCAGGCTTTTGTGCACTGGGAGTCTTTTCAGCTACCCGTGAAACGATAGTCTCTTGCTGAATTGGGTTTTCCTTTCCACAATTCATTGTTTCTTTTGGTGGTTCTAATAAGGCTTGTGCAGTCTCGATCATTCTCTGGCACATTTCAAGTCTCTGCTTTTCCAATTCCGCGTTTGGGTATGTCATCCACCTCTGTTCTTGTGTTTGGTTGTTCTTTAACCTAGCTTCGTAAGCTCTCATCAGTGCGTCCAATGGTTCGTGTACTTTGTCGACTAGCACTGATCCCCCTGAGCTTAAGCTCGTTGTTTCTTTGATACTCTTTTGTTTTGTTCTTTCCGGGCTCATCTCTCGTTTCCCGTTTTGACTCTCAAGTTTTTCTAATCTAGCTTTAGTTTGCTTTAGTTCCTCAGCTAGAATAGCGTCTTCACGTTCTTTTCTCAACTTCATGCGTGCTTTTTTAGCTTTCTATGTGTTTTTCTGACTCCGCGGTCCTTGACTAACCACTTCAGTCGCTAACTTTCCATTCTCAGGTTCTCTAGTGGTTTTCTTAGCTTGAGCTCTAGTAACAACTTGCGTTGGTATCAAAGTTTCATTTTCAGACCCACTGCTGGTAGGAATAGTTTCTAGCATATTCAATGTCGTCTTTTGCACTTTGTTTGGATTCTTTGAACAATCCTCAATGAAGTGAGTAACCCCACACTCAGTGCAATAAGCGTTAATTCTAATGATTTCCGTATGTGGGCAAACATTCATCAGATGGTCACCTCCACACTTGTAACAGGGTCCTAGTGCTGGTCTTGGTCCCATTTGATTCGTCCTTTGTGGATAGGATGGTCTTTGTCCTGTTAACCCTCCATGAGCTATGAACATCAATGTTCTTGCGTCCAAATTGTATCTCTCTTCATCAGAAGCACTTGTAATTGTTGGTATTCCAACATTCCCAATCATGCCCCATGGTTCTGGTTGTTTGGGTTCTTCTGGTGGGTAATACATAGTTGGAGACATGTGTGCACCAGATTCTTCATAATAGGCTTGAACAGGCACTAAGTCTTGTTCTTCCTGATTCTCTAAGGTTGGTGCATATCTAATGCCCACTGGTCTTGCTCCTGGTAAAGGTGGTTGTTGTCCCAATACCGGTTGCGGTCTTTCTATCCCCATAGGTCCTGGTACATTTCCCGTTGGGTATCGAGGTACTGGATGTATCTGAGGTGGTGCTAATTGAGCAGGAGGTGCATACTAGCGCTCCCTTACATACCCTTTGTTGTAATAGCACTCCTCTGTTGGATGATTTGTCCATTTTTGTTCAATAGCACATCATTTCAGTATTTTTGGCAATGGTTTTCGGTATGGTGCCATCCTTTTTAGAGCATCTTCTATCATTTGCTCTACATTTGGCATGGTTGTTGTTTGAACATTCTTTTTAGTGGTAGTCTCGCTCGCTACGGAGGAGGAGCTACTGGATGCAAAATCTGTATCCGCTGACACCTCTCCATAAACCGTACAGTTATCCACTAAGTACAATGCCTCTCTCGTTACTTGCTCGAAACTTGTACAAGCTTTCAAGTGCAAGTCCTTCTTGAGAGTGTCGTTCCTCAGTCCCTCAATAAAGAGAACAGATAGTCTGTCATCTTATGGTCGTTCACGTACTGGACATCTCTCAATGTATTGTTTGAAGCGAAGTGAAGCTTCCTTCACTTTTTCGTGTTCTCTCTGTTTAAAAGCATATATTTGTGAGACCGTATTGTGCTTAATCCCTCGTTTTGAGAATTCCTCAGCAAACTCTCTTAGCAAATGGTCAATGTCATGGAATCCCCCTATGTTCATTGGTTGAAACCATGTCAATGCAATACCTTCTAGAGTAAGACCAAATCCCTCGTATTGTGTATGGAAATCTGTTATCTGCTCAGCTCTTAAGACTTGCTTAAAGAGTGACACATGTGCATACGGATCTCCTGAACCACCATACTTCTTTGGCATACACTTGGCTACTTGAGATGGTCTCATACGTCTATGATCTGCTACCAATCTCATTGCTCCTGTGTCTCGGCTAAATCTTTCTCTAGCATCATGGACTTTATGGGTTACCCTTGTCGGTTCCTCTGCCCTGAATCTACTACTGGGAGGTAAATGTGATGGTTCCGCTTCAAACCTTGGACCTGGAGTGGTATAGGTGGGGATTGGAACTGCACTACCTCGATTCGTCTCCATTGACCTCTGGAATGTAATGATCCCATTGGTCCGAGCTTCGGGTCCCAAGGTTGACTGAAAGAGTCAGCAACCTGAGTTCTTTGTCCTCCTGTTGTCATTGAGTTTTTCACTCCAGTTGTTGGTGCTGGTCTATGTGAGCTAGAAGTAACATAATACTGATGTAGTGGTCCCCCAAAGTATGTATATCCTTCTAATTCTTTCTTGCCCATTGTTGAGTATTGCCTGCCATACTTATCGTAAGCGGAAATTTTCACTTCCGATCCCTCTGTGTAGGTAAAGACATAGAGTCTTTTTTTGTCTGTCAACTCTCCGGTGTAGGGTTCTTCACATCTATAATAGAGATCTTGCTCCCCATTATTATATTTGTATAGCCCCACATAGATGTTATCAGTGTTGATCCTTGTAGTTTCATTCTCTCTTCTTAACCTCGCATTAGGGAAGTTCATTATTGGTGCTTTCTCCTCGAGTTCTTCATCTATTTTGGCTTGGGTGCCCATCAATCCCCACTTGTCCACAATGTTAGGGTTTAGGACTACCAAGTACATGGTAACCTCGTCATCTAGATATCTATCTCCGCTATAGCTCACAGGCACTAAGTCCTTGAACTCACTAGGTCTCTCTTCTATCTTTACACAATAGCGGTCCATTCCATCTTTGTAGATCTTTGCACCTTGCTCATTGTCGTACTGATATTTTATGAACAATAGCTTCATTGTGGCGGAAGGGTTTGATGATCCTGCTGCCATATTTTCTTTGTTGTTCCTGTTCGAGTGTTCGGTGAAAATCTCGTAAGACCTCTCCGAAGAAGTATCAGAAACACTTCCTTCAAAGATCGGCTCTAATGGTTGCACCCAACTTTGGTTTACACTTCCCTCGGTTGATATGACACTTGCTAGTTCCCCTTGTTTTGGTTGATTATTCCGGAGATTCCTGCCCGATCTCAAATTCATCAATTCCCCTAAAGGATTGTAACTTTTTCGTCTCGGAAATTTGTTTTCCCCAAGTTTTTGTGGTCAGAATTGATCCAATCTGACTGATACTTGGTCAATTGTTTAATCTTGTCAGTTGGACAACTTCTGTTTCATCAAGTGAGAATTTTGTTGCAGTTATGCTGAAAAAGACATTATACGCGTATGATGTCTTTTTTCACAGATTTTGACTATTTTGGTTATGCTCACTCTCAGTGGCCCCTTTATGCTCTGTTCACTCACAAAATTCAGTTTGAACTCTGTTTGAGCAAGTTATGACTAGTTCAGGCTTTTCTTGGCAATTTTCCGCTTTTGACTTGTTTTTTTGGGTCACTTGTGATCCAAATGGGATGAAACTTGAAATATAACCTCTAGACAGCTATTACAATGGATCTGTGTTAGCAAAGTATCAAAATATGTCCAAAATTAGGTCAAAGACATCATACGCGTATGATGTCTTTTTCATCAATTTGGGTCCAAACTTGATATTTATGCTTCCTACAGTGCCTGTAACAATCTTGTCAGGTCAGATATAAAAAATAAGCAGTGGATGTGCCAAAAGACATTATACGCGTATGATGTCTTTTGTCCCAGATTTTGACTATTTTTGGTTTTAAGCTTTCTCCAATGTTTATAATTGAGTTTCAAGTGTTTTTGTCAGGTTTGAATGTAAAAATAAGATTTGAATCCAAAATTTCCTATTCTTTGCGTTTCTTGGACTCCGACTTGTCTTTTTGGGTTTCTTTGAGTGTTAATGCTCTTGTTTTAAGTTGATCTTAGGGTAAAACCCCCCTTCTAAACACTCTGGCAATGTCAAATTTTCAATTTTAGTCTCTGTTTAGGTCCTAAGACATCATACGCGTATGATGTCTAAAGTTGCAGATTTCGAGTTTTTCAGCACAGAACTCTTCCAATAGCTCTTTTAAGTGCTCAGCAACAATCAGTTACAGAGAAAATTTTTCTGAACTTTGTTTATTGCATATTTCACTACCAAAGCGACTTTTTCAGTGATCTAACATGCAATCAAACACATCCAGCAAATAGAACACCAATTGATAGCTCTAGATCAGGATCAAATCAGGCCCTACCTAAGCTACTTCTAATCATAAAATGGATTTTTTGCAATTGAAAATATAAAGAGATTTACTACCACACAAGGAGTAGCAAATGCTTTTTATGTCAACAACCACTTAAACACCATCAAAAACAATCTAATCTAAGCTAAACTAAAAATACTGTCAACACGGAAGACCCAGGAATACCCCACTTCCTAGTATCTCTCGAGACCTTCGGAGTCCACCACTCCTAGATCTTTTCTAACTAAAGTATACAAAGTAGTTTATACGACTCACCTCGTAGGATTAGTCTAAGGTCACCTACTTAGGGCTCTCGTCCCCGGCAACGGCGCCAAATGTTAAGGCGGTTACGCCGCTAGCGGAAGCTAAATAGCGAGAACTCAACCAACAACAGAATTTGTCAGACGAGGACGGAGCTTGACCCGCAGGCGCATGGAAACAACTAGGTGGGTGTCGAATCACCTACTCGACCTTCTAATGACAATCACTACTAAGGAAATCAAATCTAAGTTCTAAAATACGCAAGTGACTGAAGTCCGTACTACGAACGAATGCTATACGAAACAGGATCTAGAATCATTGAATCGATCTCAAACTCAAGGGGAAGTCTATACACTAGGTAAGAACAACACCCTAAAGACTTGAACTGCAAAATCAACCTATAACCACTCCGTGCGGCAAACGCGTATGAAGACAGGCCGAAAAATACAGGTGACCGAAACTTGACCCCGATGGTACTAATGCGTAGCTCTACTCGTTGTGGTTCTATAGATATGCTGCACGCTCTATTCTGACACATGAGTTGGAAGAAAACTCACACCGAAGCTCATAGGAACTTACTACACGTAGAAGCCGATAGCGTGCACTCTTGGTATCTGTGCGTAGCTCTCACCGTTGCTAACACAATGGCGGTGTCGCTTCTCCAATGGCGGCCCCGTAGCTCGCGTAGCAAGAAGATAAGACTCTCTCTCTCTCTCTCTCTCTCTCTCTCTCTCTCAGACACAGTCACGGCGCTCAAAAACTCACTTTGATTAATAATTGAATCTCCTTGGGTTACAAAACTTTGGCTTATATACCTCAGCCTTGGAGGTGAGAACATCTCTAATTATTTACATCAACAGGTGAAATTACTTCGGGATTACAAGCTAGAAACTCAATTGAGTCCCGTTACTTAATGCATGGCTCAAATCAAAATTAATGTCGGAAAGACATTTATTACAATCAATGGTTACAAAATGATGGGTGTGAGCAAAAATGTGGGTGTGATCCTCTGCTGGCTCAACAGGGTTTTTGCGTTCGGTACGGCTATGAGTTTTTTTGTACATTAAGGTATTGCTTTCTCTTTTGTTCACACAACATATTTTTGCCATCAGTATGGAAATTGATGATCATATGTTTGACTTTGAATACCTGGAGTCTGCTCCATCTTGGATGCCGCATGGCTGGATACTCTCATGGAGGGTACCCACGTGGCAACGGAGATGGATGATGCATACCCCGATAGTCTATCTCTCTCTCTCTTTGTGAGAATATACACCTCCTCCTCAGAGTGTGTTTGATATTCTAGAGGATGATAGTAACTTGCCGGATGCCAGGGAGTTTGTCACTTGACATGACTGGCAAACTTTTGATGCCCGATTTCGCAAGCTAGCTGTACGGGTCCAAATATTGGCTACGCAAGTGGAAAATCTCACACGATTAATTTACAATATTCTACCGAATCACCGAGTCTCAGTTGCCGGCAGCCCAAGAGGTCGTCTGCCCACCAGTTATGACCAAAGAGGTCCACCATGCACAAGAGAAATCGGTTGTAGATAGAAATCTGGTCGTGACCAACGTGGTCAAGAAGCGACTATCACAATCCGACTTTCGACGTGCAAAAAGTAAAAAATTATGCTTTTATTGCTTAGGATCGCATAAAGAAAAGCAGTGTCCACATGTACGACAACGTAAGCATGATGCATGAGTTCGTGATTTGACATAAACTCCAGTTTTTGTGCAGGGCACAATAGTTATATGTATTTTGAACATGTTATGCTTAGACATTTTCTCATACTTGCATGTAGATTTTCAGAGTACTGTACGTTTTTTGAATTGGGTAGTGTATGCCCCAATTTCTTTTCTGGGATAGTAATCTTTGGTACGACCAGTTACATAATCTCGGCTTATATGGTCAGCCAAAAACATCATGAGATGCATACAAGATCACTACATTTGGGTGTATATGATACACATCTCCCACAATTTTAGGTTTTGCATTTCCTTTGGACAGTATTGTTTGTTGTGCACAGTCAAATGTTTGGCCAATCTCATGGGAAGTAAGGCTTCTAATTTGTGCTACAATTAACTTGGTGTCAAGATCAGTGGCAACCAAGTTTGGGGCATCTACATTAATCGGGATATCATTTCGCCACATCCCTACTAGTCTAGCCAATGCAAGGCACTTATGGTGTTTACTTTTACGTTTACATTTGTCACGTTGGTGCAAGCAAAGTTGGTCTGAGCTAGGAAATGGTCCATGCCAGGCAGAGGCAGCAGGCAAGTGCAGTGCAGAAGGCTAGGGTAGGTACCAAGGTCCTTGGCAGCCAAAGGGTAGCGAAAGTGTATGTTTAAAGCGGTTTTTTAGGCCAAAAGGGATGCGGGGTGGTCTAGATGGGATGTCAAGTGAAGGTGTCCAAAATGCCAAGTCAGTGCTCTGGGATGTAGTGTTTGATGTGGTCTAGAAGCTGGTCCAAACGGCTTGTCAAACGGAGCCCTGGTGTGCAAGGTACCAAAGTTTAAAGGTATAGGGTGTAGGACAAGGCAGCTGGGGACAAGTGGCCCAGGCAGGTGCCAATGGATACATGTGGAGTGCTCAAGTTGTGGAGTATGCCGGTCTTCTCGGATTGCAAATCAGAGCTCGGGATAGCAAGATATGGTCAGTTGAAATTTTTTCGGGGGCCGGGTCTGAGCCCACTTGACCGCATTGGAGGATGTGCCATTTGGCATCTTTTTGGTCTCGGCAAGGTTCCTGGTGATAGTGTACATCATGGGGAGTTAGCACAAATCAACGGCGCGTCAATCGGATGCTCGGTTAGCGAGATATGGCAGGATGAAGACATTTGGCGGTGAAAAGTTTGCAGATGATTTTTTCTGCTTTTTATGGCCTTGGATAGCGAGCTCAGAGTAGTCTAAAGATGATGAGGTTAACACAACCGGAGGCCCACTCATTGAAAATCCAATGCATCTTGACGGCTCGGGATTCCGACCACCTTGCAAAAATATGGGAGCCGGGAAGAGAGGCCAAAAGTTGGGTTTTATGGATGTTTTTCAAGTTTTTCAAATGACTTGGAGGCTTAAGGACCTGGTGGCTGCCACGTGGCAAGGGGATATATCCCACATGCGCAGGAGGAGGCAAAATTCGTAGAGTATAAAGGCTGGAGCATGCGCCTCTCATAAATGTGTGTGGGGCGAGAGCTCCTTGGAGCTATGGGCTATGGCTCAAGCCCGTGGCGCTGCGTTGGCGAGCGATGGCCCTGTAGGGCGCGGTAAAGGTGGCGTTTTGGCCAAGATGGGCGGCACGATGGCATGCGCCCACGTGAGGAAGAAAGTGGCCAACCGATGACGAGGCAATATCCACGAAAGAGCGCATGCCTGCGGCCATTTGGAGGTAAAAGGGGGGAGGGCAATAGCGACCTTGCTAATGCCCCCCCTCCCCGGTGCATGGTTAAGGGGCATGTCCCACAGAAGGGTAGGGTGAGCATAGAGAGAAAAGGAGAAAGCCCGAGGAGGACCTCCCTATGGAACAAAGAGGGGCAGTAAGTAGGGTGTAGGAAGCAAAAAAGCAAGGGCCGAGCAAGCCAAGGCAAGAGCAAACTGAAAGCCAGACCAAGGGGAAGGAGGAGAGAGAAAAGAAGAAAGAAGTGGCAGGAGGAGTCGGATAGAGAGAGTCAAAGTTAGGCCTATGGTGCAGTGCAAGGTAGCCCCCCCAAAGGGGTAAAAAATGAAAGAGAAAAAAAAATGCCGAGGGGCAATAGCGACATCGCTATTGCACCCCCCCAAGTGCAAAAGAGAGAAGCATTGAGCAGATGAAACAAGGCGGTTCCCCCTTCCCAAAAATACCAAATTAGAGTACTAGATGGACCAATGAGAGGGAAAATTTTCCAGATTGAACACCCCCCCCCATAAAAGTCAAAGTTTCATCAAATTAGGGCCTTTTTTTGGGGCTTTTGGTGCGGTTTGAAGCCTGCAAACTAGAGCTATTGACAGAAGGGTGTGCCTATCAAAGCCCTTTGTATTTTCTTGTGAAAAATGGCCATGGTGATGGCAGTGTTAGCCTGTGTACGTGCTTTGTGAAGTGCAATCGAGCCACTGTTGTCCATCTTTGTTGTTGTTTCCCCTTTCCCCCTTCTCTTTCTCCTGCTATGGTGTTTCCCCTCGGTGCCGACAGTGTGGAAGTGTGTGCCCCCTCGGAACGACGGTGTTTTGTGTGAGAGGGTGAGATTGAGTGGCTGTGAGTGTATGTAAGGGTGGAGATAGACCGTGGCAATAAGTGTGCATCGTGTGGTGGATTTATGGAGTGTGTGAGCAATGTAAATTGAGCAGGCGGTGGTCTGCCAGTGTAAGGTGTGTTTTTTGAAGGTGTTTTTTGAGAGGACAGGGGTGCTGTAGATACCCTCAGCTATAGAGAGGCCCTTGTGTATGTGCCGGGCGTGTTCCCCCATTCCCCCTCTCCATCTTATGGTGCCCCCACTGAGGAGTGTGTTGATGCTCCTAGTTGATGTCAGAATGGTGACTTCGGTGATGCCAAAGGTGCGGCCTTTGAAGAGCAGTTACTGCTAGTGATGGCTTGGAAGGGATTTCCCATTTTCACTGGGGTTGAGGATGCGGAAACTTGGCTCCAAAACTATGGGTTGTTCGTGTTGGAAAGCAGTTTATCGAGAGAAGAAGGTGTGGTATAGGTGTTCCCGCTCCTAGTTCGTGGTAAAGCGGGGCTTTGGTTCAATAGCCTTGGTGATGAAGAAAAGGGAGATTGTGAAGCCCTGGAGGCGTCTTTTTGAAGCAAATTTGTTGCAGATGTGCAGTTGGATGAAGTAAAGTGAAAGTTGCACAGGTTGAAGCAAAGCTTGCAGGGTGATTTTCAAGCGTTGGAGTGGGAGTTCGAAGCCCTTTGGGGGAAATTGATCAAGGTAACTGCTGCAGAAAATGCCTGTGTTTTGAAATTGTGTAAATTCATGGATTGCCTACATAAGGAAGTGCAAGATAAAGTGGAGGTAGATGGCCTGATGTCATATGAGGAGGCAGTAGCTCTAGCAAAAGGGCGGACCAAAAAGATTTTGAAGAAGCGCAAGGCTAGGCAGGCTTTGCCAAATGCAGTGATGCCAAAGCAGTGTGATGTGGTAGTAGCCGAGCCAAAGGTGGTCCAAAAAGAAGTGCAAGTGCAAGAAGAACCAAGGGTTCTTTGGCTACACGGAGACAGGGTGGTTCCTATGCCAAAGATGCCGGCTAGAGCGGTTCCAATCGTGGAGAAAGTGCATGTTGTTCCAGAGTGGACAAAGGGGGTGATGCCTAGTTCGAGTGTAACTACAGAAGTTCCGTTGAAGTGTGGTAAAGATCAAAAAGTGCGTTTTGCAGACGAGGTCGAAGCAGTGAAGCTAGAGGATGTTCCTGAGCTTGAAATAGAAGAGGAGACTGGGTCAAATGACAGTAGCTCTATGGACGTAGATACGAGTTGGGAGATCGAGTCGTCTCGATCCAGGTATGATGAGTTTGACCTCTTACATGTGAGTGGAGAAGTAGTAAATGTGTGCGAGGAGCAGCATGACGTGCAAGCCAAGGTGTCTAGTGAAGACCAAATGGAGCGGTCTAGGCCTACGAGTGATGATGTGAAAGTAAAGCTGGTGTGCAGTGCCATGCTAATGGCCATGTTGGTGAAGATAGCAGTAGAGTGTGCCATGGTGGTGCACCAAGTGCAAAGTTTTGTCTAGAGAAATGGAGCAGCCGTGCCCATGGAATAAAATGAGGGTAATGCAATAGAGAATAAGTTTCTCTCTTCCTTGTCAAAGTTTGATGATATAGCGATAGAAGAGCAGGTAGTTGCAGTCGACAGATGGCAGTGCTTATTGACCTTGAAGGGCCAGTTGACAAAGAGGAGCTCAACGATGCTGAAATTGAGTGCATGGCAGTGAAAAAGGCATTGGGGAGTCAAAGTTAAAGGTTCTTTTTATGCAGTCAGTGCCCTCTATGATAGGTGATGCGGATTCCAAGGCAGTGTCCAAGCTTTCTAAGGAGGTCTGTGAGTGGTGGAAAACTGTGGAATGCTTATGGGATAAGTTGCAAGTCAGGCATAAGATGCGTACAACCACACAAATTGGGTACACACTCTAGAAACTTAAGGGAAGTTCCTCAGCCCATCATGTTCTCCTTCTCTCTCTTCCTTATTTCTCTCAAAGAATACTGAAAAGCGAGAAGTTCTAAGACGCTTTTGATACATGTTTTTCTCGTGAGTCAGCCTGAGCCACGATGATCTAACTCTCAACTAGCAAGTGGCCACGATGCTCTAGGTCTCAGCTAGAAAGTGGCCACGATGCCATCCAAATTAGTCTTCGTCAATTGAACACTAATTGACATAAGGGCTATGAGCCACACAGACTGGCAAAGAACCATAATCTAGGGTGAGGCCCAACTGTTGGCATTCCTTGGGTGATTGTTCTCCAGCTTGAACAGATCTACCCAGTGGAATCCCCATTGATGTTAATGGCCCAGTAAGAGTTTTACCATTACATATGTTTTTGGGTATTTTGTAAGCAGTACATGTTTTTGTTGAGGACAATTGAGTTGAGTTTTGATGAACTTGCACTTGCATAGGCTGATCTATAACACGGCGTATAGATGCAGCAAGTAGTTTGAACAACATGGCTGTCCATAAGAGCTAGGGGTTCCGCCTGCATGGATCTCTCGTTTTATCTATAGCACTAGGCATGCATATAGGAGCACAG
Organism: Adiantum capillus-veneris; assembly: GCF_014529385.1. Lineage (NCBI taxonomy): Eukaryota > Viridiplantae > Streptophyta > Polypodiopsida > Polypodiales > Pteridaceae > Adiantum > Adiantum capillus-veneris. The sequence continues at coordinate 124,935,097 of NC_140957.1, forward strand.
TTTTGTGGTATGACCACATATGTGATTATTAAATCACACAATACATGTTGATGGTCATTTTTGGATACTTTCACACTTTGTTTTTCAAGAAAACTATTTGCCAAGGGATAGTCATAACGTTCTTTCTAAACTTTCACCACGGTGGTTGGTTTGGAAAGATATATCCAGGGGTTTAAATTGCCAAGGAAACACCTAGGATCAAAAGTTCACTTCCTTTATCTTCACTAATCTCTAATGTTAGTGATTAGCAATTCGAAGAAATTTTGATATGGTACGCTTACAGGTTGAGGGTTGTACTTGACTTCCAGGTAAGTATCAGGTAATTTCCACCTCCTCGTAAGTACATGTTTTTTGGTTTTTTTTCCCTTTCCAATTAAGTTTGTATGCGTTATGTTACCGGGATGTTTGAGCAAGAAGGCTTTCATCCAGCTTGCTCTTTAGCCAAGTGACAAGGTCATGGATGAGCATAGCATTTTGAGAAAATATTGTTCTTTTCTCCCTTCCTCGTTCATCACGATACCCTAATGGGTTTGAATCTTGTTGAAACAATTATAGACCTACATAATACGGTTCTGTTTGGCACATGTTGTCACATGGGGCAAGGAACTCAAGGTGTTCGGTTTAGCCAGTGTGGAGCAATGATAATGAGGGTTCCTCTCACTCGCATCGTGGAGTGTTCATAGTTCCCTCCACACACAAGTACAATTTGTGCTTGATGGATGTCGCCTTCCGTGCCATCCTCCCTTGAGACATATTCCACATGTGGCAAATATGCGTCTCTGGGATTGACACTGGTGCCTAATTCCTAATGATGTGTCGCGAGAAGTTCCTATGTGCTGATCGCATCCGTTTATTCGACCATTTGAAGCACACCGTGTCACGAACAATTTTAGTGGCAGAAATTATCAGGTACTAAGTACAGACTTTTTATGATTACAAGTGCTATGAAACCACCTTAACGGAGGGTTGTTTCTCTATATAGCCACATATGATAAGTTATTGAAAATGCCTCATGGTTGGTAACTAGGTGTGACTGAGCTTTCACATTCTGATGGTCCAACTCTTGTTGCAAGGCTTTCACTTACGTGCCGTGGAACGTCTCGTCATGGAATTGCGGTTCGGATTTGTTTGTGTTAAATGCATGCACACTAGGTGTTATGGGCCCTAGTGTTTAACACAAATTTGTTTGGAACGGCATGCCAATTCATGGAATTTTTTGTTTCTGCAATTTGTTGCACTTCAAGTGCAACTTTTCAAGCTGATTTATGCGTTTACACCCTACCATACAAGGTACCATCTTTGGATGGGTTTCTGTGGTTGGATGGTCTATACTCTATGAGTTGGTTGCCTCCACTCCATATCGAGTATATGGCTGGCTACTCACTGGTTGAGTCAAAGTTATCATCAATCGTGGAAGACTGTCTGTAAGTGGTTGGGGCGAGTACCTCAACCTTATTGCTGTTATTCATCCCGCATTGGATGGGCACCTTACAAAGTATTTTTCTCGTGCCAAAGGAGATTCTGCTAAGAGCATACGTTAGCACAAAGCATTCTGAATGGACGATTCTATCCCTATTCTAGAATTTTCTTAGGTTTTCAATTTTGAACCCCTATTATGGTGGGGTTGGATATCCATTCAATAGCTTCATAAGTCAAGGACTTAGTAGGTGTGCTGACAAAGACCATTGGCATGTAACCTTCATTAGGGGTGAACATGTAGTTATATGTGTTCCAAAATGTTCAGCAGTCGAACATCCAAAAACTCCCTATTCTGTCCCTCAGTAGCTATGAGCTTTTCAAGATACTCATGCGAGTTGGAAATCTGGCTCACAACTTCATGCAAAGTTGCGCTAAGGTTTTCTTGCATTTTTCTAGTATCTTTTAGAAATTCTAAAAATTGGTTATGTCTTTAGACACCTTTTAGTTGTGGTTACTCTTGTAAGTACTCAAGTGAGTTATAAATTGAGTTACCATGTAGATACAAGTGGTTGCAAAAGGACAACAATGTTGAAAATCACGATGTTGCTCTTGGTTTCATTGAACCTCCTCACTGCACCAAGTATTAGTCATCAGGACAATTGGCCCGCGTAAGGGATGCCAATAAGGAAAACATCAGTATTCTTACGAAGATACTATTACTTGTGTTTTTGAGGATAAAAACGCTTCTCCAAGGGGGATTAACTTCAGACCAAGGGCCACCCTGGAGGTCAAGGACCTGGCCAAGGGCTGACTGCCCAATGGAGAAGGGATCCTGCAAGCCAAGGGGCTATAAAAAGGGTGGTTGGGTGGAGGATCAAACATGATAGTTCCCAGGGAATTTCAAGAAGCCTTGCCAAAGTGCAATAGGTTGAGCGGTATATCATTGCGGCTAGGGAAAAGAAAAGCGAGAGCTTATGTAGGGTAGAGCAAAGGAGAGAGTTAAAAGCGAAAGCCCCTATGTCAACATCCATGCTAGGCAAGCAATCGAATGCTCTAAATTAGCGACCACTAAGGGTCAACCCATAGAGAGTCATATTGCTTCTAGTTCAAAGGATGCCCCTAGCACCTCAATCCTAGACGGAGTGTTCCTAAATGAGAACTTGGAGTACAAACTACAAATGTAAACTCTAACCGACCTATACACAGGTCACACCTATCATGTGGGTTGGTTAGACGTCCTACAATCCACAACGGGTGCTACTAGTATAGAAGATCAACAACAAAGAGTTTGTGAGGTCATCCATAGGGTTATTGAGCTAGAGAGACAGAACAAGAGGATCCACATGCCTTCAACGGGTTTCATGAGATTCTTGGATACAGGGAAGGCTAAACAACCAACCTTATCACAAATGGAGACTCCCTCGGTAAGTCCAATGGATCCTCCATATGTTGTTTTGACAGGGTCCTCAGTACAATCTGAGCCCACAAGTGATAACTTTACTTTTCCAAGTCTAACTTATCTTTCCCTGGATGACATCATAGCTACCATGCCTACCCCAGTGATGGGCATGCCAAGAAACACGCCGTGGACCTCTTTTGTTAGTAAAGCACCACTACATGGTAGCTCAATGCCTGCAACAGTACCTACAAGTGTGTAGCAATCATATGCACCTATAGATTCGTACTCATATAGCTCCTACCCCTCCCATTGTTTCAACCACCTATGCTCCACAACCACAACCACAACATCCAAGATCTTATTTAGATGGGACCATGCCGGCTAGCATTAGCATGTCACATCTGACGTCTGCTATGCCTAGGGCCACACATATGAACTTTGGACCACCACATGGCACAACACCGTACCAAACTTGGAACCCTAGGGTTTCCTATGCACCAAGCTCAATGCCAATACCTAGTCCACATGTAGTCTCTAGAGCGCCTTCACCCACGGTGCCTGGTCACTTAGGTGACTTGGTGACATTTTCTCAAGCTATCAGTCGATCTATTGCTGAGAATATGCCTAACATGCCTGATAGAGAGCCTAGGAGTAAGGTAGTACAAATAGCCAAGCTCACACAAAAATTTAGTGGAGATGGGGATGTGAGAAAACATATCAAAGTGTTGGAACAAATATGCATTCCCTAGGAGAACACAATGACCTACAGAAGAGTAATGCTTTAAGCATGACCTTAAGTGGGAAGGCTGGGGATTGGTATAGAACCCTAAGGGTGGAAGAATTTTTTTAAAACCCTATTCTTAGAAGAATTTCCTTGAAAGCATACATACGAGAGGGAGTACTTTGGGGTGTAGCATTTCAGCTCCAGAAAGCCCAACGAGAGGAAGGAAAGTTGGTGAGAGACTTTATTAGTCACTTGAAGCATTTGAACTCTTGTTGTAATCCAAATGAGCGCTTCAATAATAACCAATTGCTTGATAGATTCATTAGGGGATTATGACATGAGGATATGTACAATGGCCTAGTCATTAGAGGTATCACCACTTGGGAAACAATCATCACCAATGCGATCCAATTGGAGGATAATTTAATGATTCAAGGAGAAAGAGTGTCCTTTGAGCCTAAATCTACTAGCTCACAAGTATCAAGGCATCAAGCAATGACCCTAAAGCCTATTGATATTGAGCCAAAGATATCTGAGATGACTTTAGTGGATATCACCAAGGCCATTTAAGAGAGTCTTAGAGACAATCATGCTCCACAAAACAATCATATGTATCCAAGAAGGAGAAACAATGGTGCTCAATATGCTATGGTCCGCATAGTACCAGTGAGTTCCCTACGTTGAGAGTAGAATTTAATGGGAATTACAATGCCTGTGGGAGGTATGGTCATCAAGCCAAGGATAGCATAATATTTTAGCATGTGATGGCCAATAGACCAACCTTAGCATTGACGGACATACCTTGAGTGCTTGCATTGATGCCGGCCCCACCTCTTGAACAAGCATCACAACACATGGTCCCTAGGGCCCAAAATGTTGTTCAAACAACACCCTTACCACCTCCAGTGCTAGGACTTCAACCACCACATTCGAGAATTACTTATATGATCAAGTGGATTGTGAGTAATCTATTGCTTGTTTGGAAGGCTGTGAGGAAGATATTAGACCCTAATATTGCCTATGGGATTGATGAACTTGAAGAAAGTCCACATAAGTGCATGGAAGACTATTGGGGACAAGTCAAACCTGTCTATCAAGTAGCTGCTCTTGCGGCAAGAGGCCAAAATATCAATTACACTGCCAAGAGACCACCTCTTCAATGCTATGAGTGTGGAGGTCCACATCGTGTAGCCAAGTGTCCTATTAGGCTACAAAAGAATGCTACACTAATGAAAACATATCAAGCGAGCACATCTACATGTCGATACTCATGTGTAATCAACAAGACATAGATCATTTGATTTCCCAATGTCCAAATAATCCAAATGCATCAAAGATCACACCATTAAACTTGATTGAGGTTACCAAGGAGCCATCACAAGGTACACCTATGGTACCAGTAAATGTATTCACATAATGGATGCTCCAAAAACAAAATAATATTTTTGAGGAAAGAGACACAGCATCAATTGCCCAATCTCAGAAGAAGAAGAAGAAAACACGAAGGAAGAGATCGCAAAAAGCAAGAAGTCAGACCCCAGTTCAAAGACCAACATAGGGCTACTGACAATCCCCATATATATGAATGAGGCTGAAGTGGATTTTGATTCATGTGAAACCATGGAGACCAAAACGACCACTAGGAAAGAAACCAACAAGGAAGATCGTCATGAACCACAATGGTCAGGACCCAAGAAGAAGATAGGAACTTACCCAAACCCTACAAAGGAGATCGAGCAAGTCAAGCAATTAAGGAGTTTGGTAGAAGATACCCTAAGGGATCTAGAGCCAGCAACTAGGCAGATCTTGATTTACAGACACAATGTTCCCTATGCAACAAGAACCTCACAAAGTCCATAGACCACTAGCCATACCTAGTGTCATCCAAGAAGGAAGTGACTTAAAGTCATGGAAAAGTGGGTGTACTCACTTCTTGTTGAAAAGAATGTTTATAGAGGGACTACCTGACCCTATCAAAGAAATGGAGCTCCCATCTTCCCCACGTCAAGGGACTGAAGCCCAAAAGGTGCTGTTAAACATTGAAAAATTGATGGATTTCATGGCTTCAAAAGTTAGAACCACCATCATGTCCAAACTATATGAGACCCCGAGCTATTCTTAGCTCTTTGAGCTTTCCTCAATGGAGAACTGAAAGTCAGGCTATCACAATTTGCACAGATGGATGGAGCTAGGGAGATGTCAATAGAGGAGAAACACTTAGATGCACAACCCAACCTAGATGAGAACTCTGTTGTAGAAATACCTGTTAACAACTTGGGACAATAGTTTGATGGCGATGAATCCAACACGACCATATCAATCACTACCAAGGGAATAATTGTAAAGGGAATTATTGATGGTGGCACTGGGGTTAGCATTGTGACTAAATCTTTTTGGGAAACTATGGGAAGATCACACCTTGGGAAGCAGTAAAGATGGCCAATGGGTCTATTGTTAAACCTATTGGGATGCTAGAAGATCTCTAGATCAAGGTCTTTGGACACAAACTAAGAAATACCTTCATTGTCATGGATTTCTCCAAGCACACTATGACATCTGACATGATCTTAGGATGTCCTTTCATGAGGGAAGCAAAAATGGTGCATGAATGGTCTAAAACCATGTCTACTTGTAGTTCCAGGACTCTGTTATTCGAGTACATCTTGTAATTGATCAAGCACATCCTCTAGGAAACAAATTTATAATTGATCATAGATTTGACACCACAATTCACTCAGCCCCATTGTAGTATTGTTAAACATGTAAAATGGACACTAATGTTGGGAAGATTCTCTTTATATGGATGTTCTACCTGGGATGACTGAGTCTGACAATGTGGATTGGGTCCACCTAGTAGTAACCATAGACACTTGGGGAAATAGGGGGACGGCCTGGGTAACACCTGAGGGGGATGAAATGCCACAACTCATACCCTTAAATATGATAGAAGCAATGCATATAACTTTTGATGACCTACAGGATGAAGGCTTGACTGACATTTGAACCAGCAGTGTCGCCAAGACTATAGCCTACACAATTTTGAGTCAGAATCATCAATTGAAATTGACTCTGAGGACAAAGAATTTGAGTTAAATCTTAGTGAAAATGTGGGGACAAACCATTCAGGGTCCAGTGGCACCCTAGATGATAATCTATCCAGGAGAGTAGAAGATAGAAGTAGCGATTCATCTAGTGACTCTTCACTAGAGATCGCCCGTAGTAAAAAATTAGACAAGGAGAGTAAAGAGATATAAGAGGCGACGTTATCAAGCAAATGTGCGTGCTAGAATAAATGAAAAGAAATCTACCACAGAATGGATTAATTATATAGGGGCATGTGATGCTCATCAAAAGTCGGTAGATAACTGGGGTGAATACCTTCAAAGCATTATGTGGTGTAGTCCACAACCCATAGACATTGCACACCTAGATGCTACAGAAAAGCCAAAGTTGAGCCATACTATAAGGAGATGACAAAATTGAGAGTTAGCTCAACAACAAAAGGAAGTGGAAGTGAAATCACAATAACAAGACCCTACAGACTTACACCCTGCACCTGAACATTTTAAATCCGAGGAACGTAAGGTTGTGTATACAAAGGCTCAAAGAAAACCTATCGATTGAAGTAATGGAGTCTATGATGGAGTTAGTAGACCCAGAAGAAGAGTCCAAACCTGTTTTAATTGCCCAAGATCTGATGGAGACTAAGGAGTATGTACTCAAATAATTTCTCAAGGAATTCAAGGATATATTTGCGTGGACATATCATAATATGAAAGGTGTTCCACCCTCCATGGTGCAACACACAATCTCCATGAATAGCCTGGCTAAACCAGCTCAGCAAAACGACCCTACCCAATGAATCCTAAGAATGCAAAGATTGTTCAAGAAAATACTAAAAACCTTATCAAATGCGGATTCATATACCCTTTTGAGCACTCAGAATGGGTGTCTCCAATAGTGATTGTGCCAAAAAAGAATGGGAAACTCACGTGTGCGTGAATCTCAAGAAGGTCAATGCTGCCACTAGGAGGGACCATTAACCCTTGCCGTATTCAGAACATGTGCTTGAAAGACTTGCATGGAAGGAAGCTTATAGCTTTTTGGATGGGTACTCTGGATACAATCAAATCACAATTGCACTAGAGGACCAAGCTAAAACCGAATTTGGAGTGTTTGCATTTTGTGTTATGGCTTTTGGCTTAACCAATGCTCCTGCTACCTTTCAAAGATTAATAAACACTACTTTTAGAGAATATTTGAAAGAGTTTTGTGAAGCTTTCTTAGGTGACCTTTGTGGTTATTCCTCTTGGGAAGAACATCTATCATGTTTACGAAAAGTGTTTGAGAAGTGCAGATTGTATCGCATCTCCTTAAACCCTTGCAAATGCCAATTTTGGGTTAAACATGGAGTCATTTTAGCGCATCTGGTGTCCAAAGATGGGATTTCCATAGATGAAGGAAAAATTAAAGCCATTACTGAATTGCCACCACCTACAAACTATAAAGGAGTTCAAAGTTTCATGGTCCATGTTGGTTATTACGGGTGATTTATTTTAAACTTTACCGAGATAGGTCGTCCTTTGTACAAACTTCTTATTGAGTTTCACTGGACCGCAAACTGTGACCATGCTTATGAGTCATTGAAAAAGACCTTGACAAGCGCTCCCATTCTATGAGTGCTCAATTGGAATATAATTTTCCGTGTGCATATTGAAGTATCAAACTTTGCTATTGGGTGTGTTCTAGCTCAACCAGGAGAACATTAACTGGACTACCCCATTAGCTTTTCAAGCCGTCAATTGAATGATGCTAAGATAACCTACACCACTACAAAGAGGGAAGGTTTAGCTATGATTTATGCAATAAAGAAATTTCGCTACTACCTTCTTGCCAACAAGTTTTTTTTCTATGTTGATCATCAAGCTTTTTTGTATCTAGTAAATAAACCTTGTTCCACGGGAAGAATTACACGATGGTTGTTAATTCTTCTTGAGCTTGATTTTATTGTTGTGGTGAGACCTGGTAAAAGACATATCATGGCGAATCATTTGTCTCGCATACCCAAGGTGAAGTACCTACTAGAGTCGATCATGAATTGCTCGATACTTTCTTATTTCTAGTCAAGACCAAGCCTGAATGGAGTGAGAAGATTGTGAACTTTCTATTAATGGTTTTCCACCCAAGGTGCTTCTTAAAGAAATAGTTGAAAAATTGTTAAAAGAATGTGAACCTTATTCTCTCATTGCAGGAACTCTCTATAGGTTAGGGACGGACGATATTCTTAGACGTTGTGCTTGTGAGGATGAGTATTTATACATACTACAAGAAGCCCACATGGGTATAGCCGGGAGACATTTCTCAAGGGAACTAACTGCTAGAAAGGTGTTGCAATTAGGATATTGATGGCCTACCTTATTCAAAGATGCATGACCTTTTGCAAAAGGATGTGATGAATGCCAACATTACAAGATCACACAACGAAAGGATAAGATACCCTTACATCATGTTAAAGTGACTCAACCATTTGAAAGATGGGGTTTAGACTTTGTAGGCCCAATTAGTCCGACCTTGTAGCACTCAATCTCGATATATTGTCGTTGCCACTAACTATGTGACAAAGTGGGTGGAAGCCAGGGCGACATGTAAGGTTGATGCAAGGTCAACTACCAAGTTTCTCTTTGAGAACATTATTATAAGATTTGATTGTCCCTTTGAGATTGTGAGTGACAATGACACTCATTTTATAAATGGCGTGATAAAAGAACTCACTACCAACTTCATGATAGCTCACCATAAGTCCACACCTTATTATCCACAAACAAATGGCCAAGCTGAGAGTACCAACAAGACCTAATTTCTATCTTGACCAAAATGATGGAAGCTCATTGGGATTTGAAGCTGACTTCAGCTCTATGGGCTTATCGTACTTCTTACAAAGTGGCTATTAATTGTACACCATTCAAAATGGTATATGGCCAAGAAGCAGTTATGCCATGGGAGTTTGTAATTCCTAGTCTATGTGTAGCTTCACAAGAAGGTTGGGACGTTAACCCTTTAGTTGAGCGCTTATACATCCTTAAAAATTTAGATGAAGAAAGACAATTGGCTGTGCAAAATGTACTTGTGGAGAAAGATAGAAGGAAGAAATGGTTTGACCGTCATCTAAAGAACAAAGATATCAATGTTGGTGATAAAGTCCTTATGTATGGAGTGCATAACAAAAAGAAAAAGTTAAAATATGCGGGAAAAGGACCATATAGAGTATGTGAAACCACCCCACAAGGTACTATTCGTGTGGAGACTCTTGATGGAGTTGAAACCATTGGATTCCTCAATGGCAGAAAATTTAAAAGATATTATGATCCTTTAAGCCAAGAGGAGCTACGTGCCATCCATCAAAAAAAGGTAGTCAAGGCACAAGCAGAGTTAAAAAAGTCACAAGCTCAAGTTGAGGCTAAGGAGCAACAACAACGTATAAGACGCCAACGAGAGGCAAACCTTGGAGTTACACATGCATTCCATGTTGAAACAGAGGATGGTTGGTTGGACTTGGACACACTTCTACGATACCCTATTGAACTAAATTGCACCTACAAAAAAGTGCTATATAACGCCTTATTGGACACGTGTGCTAAATATAATCTCTTGTCATATGGAGTGTGGTTTAAGTTGGGAAAGCCATCTCTATCTAAGAGCACTATCCAAGTCAAGGGTGTCAACAAGAAAAGAACTATGGTTTTTGGAATCTAGCACACTTCTGTCAGTTATGACAACGGGATTGTGACTCAAGACTTTTTGGTCATGCCTGTTCAAACTATGGAAGGTCATATAAACCTAGGACGCACGTGGATGATAGCGACCAACTGCACTATTGACTGGGGGACAGGGAATGTTACAACATAGAAACAACCTCTTAACCGTATCACTCAAGCCATAGTCCATGAGATATTGCCTCTTGAGGATATAAAAACCAAAACCTTGCATGTCCAGGAGGATGAACCATATGTCCCTATAGCCCAACTCTCTATAGCTTCAACCTCTGTAGTTGAAACAAAGCTTGAGACACACAAGATGCATCCTAATATAGCAAAAAAAATGTACAAGTGGGTCCCTAAAGCTTCTTTACTGACCATTGCTAGTGCTAAAAAATAGGAGCCTAGTAAGAGACGTCCCACTCACCCCAAGAAATGTAAAGAAACATTGCATTGGAATCCTGAAAAACTATTGGAAGCCCAAGGCTACTATCAAGAAAATGATCAAATCTGGGTGCCAAAACATAATTTGTGTTCTTACCTATCACCTGACCCATGTGAGTCAAAGCCTGTGACGACAAAGCCGATGGAAGATCGCGGGAAGGGAAAAATCACCGGAAAAAATGAATGAAGCTTCTTGCTCTTCATGTAGTTCAAATACAAAAATAGAAGCTTTGACACAACTTCCACCTACCATTGTACATATCCATACAAACAAGAAGTTTTCACCTCCTATTGTAAGTTCACCACCTACAACAACGCTGCAAATAAAATCATGGGAGAGTACCTTACCACCCTTGCAACTAGATGAAATGCCTAGGGTAGTTAGAAACTATTGGTCAAAGTCTTCACCCAAGACAACTTGGAACAATTGGTTCCAAAAGGTGATGACATCATTTCAAAAGGTATAATCTACCCAAGGAAGGAGAGAGTGTTTGCTGACATTCATCATTCACTCACTCCCCTCTCAACCTTCCTCCCTGACCTCTCAATCTCCCAAGCTTAGGGAATGTATATATAGAGCCTTATACTTACAAAAAACAAAAATGAAGAAGTAGAAAAGCAAGATCCACCAAACAAAAATCTCAAAACCTACGAGTTCTAGTCTATGACCCAAAAACATAAAAACATATTATGCACAAGGACACGACCTTTTGACACAACCCTTATAATATCTGTGTGTACAGATATGGATAGTATGCTAGAGTCATCCACTCCTGCCTTGGGTGAGAGGTACCCTCTTTACTTTTCACAAGTGTTTCACATGGTCTTTCCGATGCTTTCCCTGTGAATGGGATTTTGTAGGCACGTTAGCATGTGAGAGAAATTTGAGGAGTTAGAATGGCTGATATGTATCTTGACCACGACTGATCCATACTTAGTAGAGAGCGTCTCTCCCATTGCACAAGCCTACCCTTTTGACCAAGATGATAATACATAGCTAGTGACCTTCTTAGTAAACATTGGTGCCTCTAATGATGAGGAGGAGTTACATGATTACATGGATGGCACATATGGTCTCACGGATGATGACTTTGTTTTTCTCAACGATAACGAGGATAGGGGTTTAGCCTTAGGGTTGCCTCCTCATCTCTAGAATATCTTGTTCCCTTGACTCTCGGGGGGCGGGGGGGGGGGGGGGTTCCAAATAATCAGGTTAGGGTTCCTTAGGTTGTTTGATTGTGTTTGTGGGATGTGTGTCTAACTTCACTATCCTATCTTATTGCAGTTTTAGCAAGAATCACGATTAAATTGTTAATCCATGGGACGAAGCTAACTCGACTAGTTCATAGAGGCTACAAGAGGTTGTCAATCTCTCAAAAAACACCTAACAACTTGCATCTAACTCAAGCTACACTCAAGTGACTGAAATCACCAAAAGCCAATTGCTCATTGGCAAACAAATCACATCTGTTACATCATCAAATGACATCCAAACATAACGGAACTTCTAGGACAAGTTTATTAGACCTAAGCACCCATGCTTATGGTCGCAAACCCCACTTTAGGTCAAGTGCCAAATTCGCGATTATTAACAACAAAGGATTTTTGACCTAGTCGTTTTTGACCTAGAATGCACCTAAATGCTGAGCAATGATGCCCCAATACCCCGCCTATGCTTAGTTTTTGATTTTGAAGTGTAAATTCCTACCTATGATGAAATTAGGCCGCGGCTCGACGATGCCAAAATCTACAAAATACTGTGATGAGTTTACGTCAATGCATAGAGCTCTTACCCCTGCGGTTGCAATGCAACAAACATGACTACAATGTGACAACCGGGGAGGGAGTAGGAAGCGCGAAAAGGAGAGAAGTGAGCGCAGTTAGCTCACGCTGTGTATTTCATTATCTAGAACTTACAAATAACTTACAAAAATTGGCTTTTATACCTTAGCCAAGGTTTTTGGTGGTCAGACGGCTGGCAAGGCGGTCTTTAAGCGCATTTAGTGCCTTTTGGTATCTGATCTTCCTCTCTTTATCTGGCACTTGCAAGAACTACATAGTGACTCTGTTTTTCACCTCCACCGTTGAGTAGCCTACAAACCTTGATGTGAGGTTGTTGATCACTGGCCCAAATATTTTCGTTTGCCAAGTGAAGAATCCTGTGTAGAACACTTCTTTGAACGCCAGCATATTGTGAGAAGGTAAAAACATGCATTTGGCGTAGAAGCCATAGAGGACTTATTCGGAAGGTTGACCACTAAGGTCGTTGCATAATCCTTTATTACCCTTGAGGAATGACATACAAGGGGCGCTTGCTTGCTCTAGCTCATGGAACCCTTTGATGCAGGTGAGCAGCATTCGACAGATTTTATATAAAATTGCACATGATAAATCTGGTAGACTTTTGAAGAAGGACATGGCACCCGTTAGGGTTTTCATCATGTACTCTTCTATCGGTGGTCCCTTTGCTGGAGCAGGCAGTCTAAGGTAATTCAGCCAAATTGGCCGCTTCTTTGTTATTGTGTCATGTGCTATCCAGGTCCTTACACTTGGTATAGGACAGAAAGTAGGATCCTTTTGTAGTGTCATAGGTGCTCTTGTGAACAGAACAAATACCTTGGATTCTTGTTCAACCAGCCCAGCCTCCACTTTGGGTGGTCTTGATGTGCGCCCTCAACTTGCATGTCTGTGTAAAGCCTTTCTTTCACTTGTAGCAACTCCACTTTAATCATAGGATAGGGCATGGATTGTTGGTGCCATTGCGCATTGATTTGATTGGGAGTGAATTGTGTAACATTGACGGAGTGAAGAACTCTCAGCTCCCAATCCATTGGTGCCTTCCACTACTCATCTACCTCTTGTGAAATTTTCTCTTTCAGTGCATCTTCCTCAGCCTTTGAGAGCTGGACCATTGGTGCTGTATCTATTTCGATAATGTGTACTTAAAACTCCTCTTCGCCACTTAGCTCTTCTGTTGGCTGTGTCTCCATCTAAGCAAATGAAACTGAGGGGATCTCTGTAATGGAATTTGCCTTAATATGTGAGAGTAGCGGAATTTAATGAGAGTACTTTCAAGAAATGATTTTGTGAGCATAGAGGGTTGACATAATTGAAGATAGCAACATAATCATAGCAATTAGTTAACTTGGCATAGACAATAATTTTGCAAGAGAGAGAGTTTAGAGAACATGACAACAGTTGAGGACCGGATTTATGTGGAGCCGGTCCCCCCTCCAATAGGCATTTGTATTATGATTTCTCCCATAAAGAGAGACTTGTTACAATATAGTCTTTGTGTTCCTTGTGACCTAGGTGATGCCATGAAGATGGAAGGCTTCATGCATCACAAACATAACATAAACTTGAAGAAAGCTTTAACTATCCCAAGCCTCAGTCCCAAGACCTCAAACACCTTCGAAGGTGGAGAGAGCTAGCAGGGAATGAGGGTAGGGAAGAGGAAGAAGAAACATTTGGTAGGAGAAAGAATTAGTTCCTCACTTATCATACTCTTGTTGCTAGCATACATAATAGCATAGTAATGAAGAAGAAGGAGATGGCAAGATTAAGCATTGAAGCATGGCTCTTGGTTGGATTTGCACTCCATAGCCAAGAGTGTTGGTGTAGGCTCTCAACCTCTACTTGCTTGGAGAAGGAGAGGGAGCTCTTGCACTTTGCATAGTACACAATGAGAGTGCTTGTGAGTGTGTGTGGGTGAGTATACCCCCTAAGCACCCCCCTAGCTTGCTTGGGTCGACCCCCCCTTGTAGCTCATGCTTGAAGCTCATTGGACCCCTCCAGGCCTAGCCAATCACAAGCAGGAGCCATTACAAGCAACATGGGTAGCCTTGGGACAAGTGTCCCCCTTTCCCCTTTGAGAGAGAGGACTTGATAAATGCAAAATCAATTAGATAATTCAAGTAATTTATCATTGGACCCCTTTGAAGCCTAGCCAATAGGCTTCAAGCAACACATGAAGGTAACATGTGTAGGGACCTGACATGTGTCCTTGCTGCCTCTTCAAGCTGGGGCTTCCCTTGTGAGTGTGAGTGTGTGTTCTCTCTCTCTAATCCCTAGGAAAAGGGCTCGCCCCCCCTCTTGTAGGGATGCTTTTGACTTTAGGATCTCAAGCACCTTAGTCATCAAGCATGACAAAGCACTTGAAGTAGGGGGTGTTCCCACAAGCATCTCAGGCAAGCTTCTCAAGGCACCTCAAGCACCTTAATCATGCACCAAGTCAAGCACCTCAAGGATGGAGCCAGTCAAGAACCTCAAGCATCTTAATCAAGCACCTCAAGCAGGACAAGCACCTCAAGCACGACAAGCACCTTGAGCTTGGGCCGGGTTCCCACCTCCAGCTCAGCCCTAGCTTACCTAAGGTCAAAGGACTTTTACACACATTATTGGAGGTCTTCAATGAAGCTAACCCTAAGGTCTTATGCTCCATTGTTTAGCCTTGCTCTTGATAGACCATCTCCCATTTGGGCCCCTTTACTATTGGCCCCGTGTTGAGATAGATCTATAAGCACATATCTATATCTTAACACTTGTTCCCGTTTATTCTCCCACATTAAGTGATCAATTTAATATGAGAAAATCATTTGGGTTGGTTAGATATTAGATTTTATGACAATCTCTATCTGTGGCTGCTCTGAAGTGCCTGCTTCTTCTTGTGTTTCTGGCCGCCCCTCTCTCAATAGCTGGTTGACTCTTTTAAGTTCAGCTATTTCTTTCACCAGCTTGTCTTCTCTTTGGACCCGCATTAAAGATAGTTCTCTGCGATGAGACTGCTCCAGTTTAAGCTCCAACTCGAGGTCTTTATTCTTTTTCTCTAATGCTTTGTAGACCTTGTATGTTCCTTTGATCGAGGCCATGGCGGAATTTTCTCTGATTTACTGCAAGAAAATTGCATGATCATTTATTCTTTGCTCTAAGTACTGTAGGGAAGCATTTGCTACATCTAGCTGTACTTGCATCTTCTGAACTAACAGGGTTATTGTTAGAAGTTCGTTCGTAACTTCTTCCAGCTGTTCATCTTTTTCTTTGCAAGCATCTGACAACTTTGTAAGCAGATTACCGAGCTCCTCCATCTCTTTTTGCTGTTTATCCCTTGCTAGATGTTTTTGTTCAGCTTCAACTTTCAATTCATGCACTTGCCTTTGTAGATTGGTGATGACGTTTAGTCAATCATCTAACTCCCCTTGGAGTGTGTCAATCACCATTTCTAATTCTTTGGCCCTTGTGCTACAGCTAAGTGCTGCTGAGCAAAGTCATTGAATCATGTTTTGCATTTGCTTGGCACTCTCATTAACTTTCCTGATCACTTTGTTATTTGATTGCCAATCTTCATTTCATGCCAACTGACTTGATGTTTCTGCAGATTCTTGTGTATATTTTGGCAGCGTCATGGTGACTGGTTGCTGTTGCCCTTGTGGCTATGGATGATCCTCTTCCGCTTTGGCATCCTGAGGCTTCGTGGATGCCTCGGCCTTCTGTTGCTGTGTTGAGGTGGAAGATGTTTCCTTGGTATCCTCTTTTCTTGTTTATTCAAACCCTGTGGTGTCCTCTTGTTCAAGACTTGTTGCCCTTTTCGGCTCTGGCTCTTGCTCTTTGCATGGCTCTTGTGTAGTAGCTGCCTGTTGTGCAGATTTCGTTGCTTCTGGCTGTTCAGGCTATGTCTCTTTTGTTGGCTTAGTTGCTATGGTTCTAATTGCTGGTGATGGTGGTGGGCTTGGCATGGGGTGATCATGCGGTTCTGAAACAGGTGAAGAAGGGCGAGAAAACACATTTCCTTGATCATGTTGTGCTTCTCCTTGTTCCTTGCTTCCGCTCCTTGCTTTTGCTACTCTATTGCCTCTTCAGCTTTCTGTTCCGCTTCTTGGGCTTCTTTCAACTTTAAAGCTTCTGCTTCTTGACAAATCTTTTCCAGTAGTTCTATGGGATCTTCTGCCTGTTTCCTGGTATGATGTTTTGTTCTTGCACCTTTAAGCTCAATGGGTACCCATCTTGCTGGGTCCGTGCCTTGTGCTTGGCGGCTGCATTCATAAGAGTGATTTTCTCTTTCAAAGCGTGCTTGTTTTTGTACAGGTTTCTCCTGGTGTGCTGCCACAGATTTTCTCTTCATTTCTTCCCGTCGTGCTCTTTTTTCCTCGTTATTTGAGCTTGCACTGCTCTGTCGTTCTGGCGAGCTCTTAGCAGACTCTTCATTTGACTTGTATGTTCTCTTGGCAGATCTTGTAGCTCGAGGGGAAGGGTGTGCTGACATTATCCAGGTGTTTTGATGTGGGGCAGGTGGCAAGTTGTTGGCCACGCCGATAGCATGGTAGGCAATCCTGGTCAAAACCTCTAGTGCTCCTAGGTATGTCATTTTCCCCTCTTTCTTTGTCCCCTTCAATGTGGACAAAATATATTGTGCATGGTCAATTGGCTACCGGGTTGTTGATTTGAGAACTTGTGTAAAGGTTGTGGCAACCTCATGATTTGGTGTCTTATACCTCGGTGGTCTTTTGGTAAGGAAGTGAAATTGCTGGTGGTACAACCTTGTGGGCTCTTCCACCTGTTTGTGAATGAGGTCGGGAAATGTGGCCGCGCCGGTTTCCTTGGTGAAAGTTTCGGCCGTCTTTCTATCTCTTGCCCTCATTGTCATTCCTTCTCTTGTCAGTCTGAGTGCTTCTGCCACTATCTCCTTAGTAATCACTACTTCAATCTTATTCCCTTGTGGGTCAGCGATTTGAGCGGTTCCATCTTCTTTGATCGTGGACGAAAGCTCATAAGCCTTTTGGAAGTCCACTCCACATGACTCTTGTTCATAGAAAACTCTGAGTCCTAGCCTTTGATTGGCTTCTTTGTTCTCGAGCTTTGTGGCAACATTGTACACTTCTTTTGGTAGAAGTTGCAACTCTACCTGATTTCCTTCCTCGCTCTTGAATATGCCGGTGGACACTGTGGTGGGGGGGTTTCTAATCACCGAGCCCAAAAATCCGAGCGAAGATAAATCCGAGCAAATTGATACAAGTGTAACAATAGTGAAAGAAAAAGATTAGGCCATGCACATTACTTTCACTACCACAAATTTGACATGTAATCAACAAAAGAATTGAGATTTTAGAACCATTATTAAGATTGAATACTCAAGACACAAGCAATCTTTTCATACTCAAAACATATATCTAGTTCAATTCCATGTGGCATATCTCCTCTCAAAAATAGCCCACCAACATTGGCACCTAGATTTTGCAAAAAAGTCAACACACAACCTTGTAAGTCTACAATGCTATCCAAGAACCTTCTAAATCCTGAAACAACTCCACTTTTTTAAGCAAGAGAAAACAAGTGCCTAAAGCAAGCAAAAATAAGCATACTCTCTCTCTCTCTCTCTCTCTCTCTCTCTCTCTCTCTTCTCTCAGCTTCACAGTGCAACACCCTTGAGCTGTCCTCCCTTTCCCCTTGCCAGCTCGGCAGTAAAATGGTGGAGGAAATGAGAGAAGCAAGATGTGGATGCACCCACTACAACTACATCAATGGTGTATGGAGAGGCAACAATGATGAAGTGATGTGCCCAATGGATGATGAGCGAGCTCAAACATACCCAACTTCCGCATGACCATCTCAACGAGATTCTTGAGGTATGATTTGTCTATTTCTTTTTCAAGACTTGACTAACAGTTAATCCATGTTAAGATCTGCTAAGAACAAAAGAGAAGGGCCCATTCTATAAGGCTCATGTGAAACAGGTAGATGTTTAATTGTTGCTTTGCTCAATTGTGACAAAAGTTGATTCCTAAAGTCTCCTTTACTCAAATAGATTTACAAACAACGACTTCTTCAATAGAACCTTGTAAGTGAAAATTTGGGCTTGTTTGAATGGACAAGACCATGAAAAGGGTTGGATGGATAGCTCCAACCTATAGAATTTAAAAAAATCAATCAAGGAAGCATAGGAGGTTGTCAGCTCCTTTCAAAATGGTTTCATCACATTGAGAGTGGTCGATCCCTTGAAGTTAATACTTTTGAAGAGAACTATATATATTTGCTTGAGAGACAAATTGACAGAGTCACAATTATAGTGGAAAATCTGAGTAAAATGGAGTTTTCATTTCAAAGAATTTAGCAAGTGCTTATAGAAGAAAGTTAAATTGATTGAGAGATTAGCATGTCTATATTCTTCATAGATACTCCTAACCTTGTGGGAACAGATTGTTCTCTTTTGGATTTGTGAACATAGCTGGTGACATGCATGAGGTCTTAGACAATATTTTAAGGGAGGAGTCCAAGACAAAAGTGAAGCGGCAAGGTATTACAAGGGTGGCAAGCTCCAATTTTCTAATTACCATAAGTTATTGTCTCGCTTAAGTTCCCTGGTAACGTATGTAGTATTGGCTTCTAAGCTGCCTCTTAATTCTTCAAGACCTCCTAATTGAAAATTTAAGGATAAAATAAAGCTTGAAGAGATGTCCAAAAGGCTTCTTGAAGTATCATTTTCCTTCTAGAACCACTTTTTGTGAGGACAACTTCTTTCCTAACGAGTCTAGCGTGATCATTAAATAGAAGCGATCCAACCTAGAGCCAAATGCAAGTTCTTCTTCAAAGAAAAGGCCCAAGTCTTAGGTGCATTTTCCTACTAGATGGAGAGGTAAATTCATGAAGCAACATTTTCTTATAATCTCCTATGCTTTGAGTGCCCTCACTAGTCCTCAAAACACTAAAGGACCTACGATATCCATGCGAATCGAAAGAATCTTTTAGTCCTAACTCACATAATGGCGATTTAAAACTTCAAAATCCCGTCGAATCATTTGCAGTAGCACGTAAAAAAGAGAAACCATCGCCAGAGCAAAGTTGTTTCTTCTACAGGCCAACGTCTCTCGCTGCAATCCAATGCCCTAATCCCTTCATTCATGAAAACTAAAATCCCTCGCATTACTTGCCATCACATTGCCGTCGTTGTACTATCGTCCGCCCTACATCATGACGCTTTGCTGTCGTTTGCCCAAGAGGCACGCAATTGAATGATCTCCTAATTCAAACTATTGTTTGTGCCGCTTTCTTTGTATGTGGCGCCGGCTAGAACTTCAGCTTTTTGTTGCTCATCATGTGGCTCAATCCACCAAGGCAAGGCCAATTTCTGGTGTTGCTGCTATCTCAGCCAGCTAGGCACCTGCTCTAGTAGTCCATCTTGCCCGAGCGTGGCCTGTACGTCGTGAGCCTTGCCCACCCAGCCTCTCGACCCTAAGGATGCTCTTGCAATCAACATGTACGCTTGTAAACTTTCACCACTTCTGCAAGTCGCTGAAGAATTTTCAGTATTTAAACCCTTGGTGTCCCGTCCTCTGCCTAACAACCTTGGCGGCACACCTCAGCTGCACCATTCATGTGCACTTGTAGATGTATTTGCTGATGTTGCTTCCCTTAGTTTCTAGAAGCCGGCCATGCAAGAGAGTCAAATTTTGTACTACTTTCCCCTCTGGAAGCTGATCTAGTTTGCATGAAGTTTTTTTTTTTAAAGGACCTTAACCGCATGAACGTACCTATATATGTTATGTAATTAACCTTCACAACCCTTGACTAATTGATCCTGCTAATTGTAGCTCTGTGTGAAGTCGATGAACATGCCCTTTATATATAGTTATGAACCGTCACCGAAATATAAGAATTGGTCAAGTTGCCCAGTACAGTATTGGCAGCTTCGGCGTTAGAGCCGATGGGGTGCAGCACATCACTGGGTAAGCTGCCCAGCACAGTGTCCGACACAGTGCTGGTCAAGCCCAGAACGTCCTTGCCGCCCTGCATCTCCTCGACGCCTGAATTGGAGCTGAATTAGCCAGACTGTCCACTACTAGTGTGCTGGCAGCTTCAGCGCTCTAGAGCCAATGGGGTACAACACATTACTGGATACCTTGACCAGCACAGTACCAGACACAATGCCGGCCAAGCCCAGAACCTTGCCGCCCATCTCCTCAACGCTGTCTTGGAGTGAGTGACTGGCAACAGGAGGCCTACAATATTTACCGATTCGAGTAGTCGGCCGGCAGTTGCCACTTGTGATTATGATCATTGGCTGTTTGTTAATGCAAAATTTTCTTGATGGCGGGGAAGCGAATTCTAAACTATTTTATCGGAAATGATCACACATTTTTAGTGCTGAAGAAAATCCTGAAAAGACCTCCACCGGCCCTGGTTTGCTGCCGCAACCAGTCCGCGCCGGCGCGGACTGGTTGCAGCAGCAAACCAAGGCCGTGGAGGTGGTCGTCACCTTTTTGAAAGTTGTTCTAAATGATGAATCTTCTCAGTTGAACGCTGCAGGCCATGCGACGCTCAATGGAGAGAGAGAGAGAGAGAGAGAGAGAGAGAGAGATTCTACAAGCGGGTTCCGGAGAAGATTTTGCCGAGCTGCAGGCCCTGCCACCCTCAGTGCATGTGGCGCTGCCTAGAACATCAGCTTCTTACTGCTCCTCATGTGGCTCAATCCACCAAAGCACCTGCTCCAGTGGTCCAGCTTGCCCGAGCGTGGCTTGTACGTTCTGAGCCATGCCCACCCAGCCTCTTGACCTTGGGATGCTCCTGCAAATAACATGCACGCTTATCAACTTTCACCACTTCTGGAAGTCGCTGAAGAATTTGCAGCATTTAAACCCTTGGTGCCCAATCCTCTGCCTAACAACCTTGGCGGCACACCTTAGCTGCACCATTCATGTGTAGTTGTAGATGTATTTGTTGCTGATGTCGCCTCCCTTGGAATCCAGAACCCGGCCATGCAAGAGAGTCAAATTTTGTACGGCTTTCCCCTCTCGAAGGTGATCAGCGCCCATCTGGTATGCTTGAAGTATTTTTTTTTAAAGACCTTTCCCGCCCGGCGCGGACTGATTGCAGCGGTAGGTTCATGCGGGTTGTCACCTTTTTAAAAGTTATTCTATGAGTGAAACGATAAATCTTCTCAAGTGAACGTTGCAGGCCACGCGTGCCACGCTCAGTGGAGAGAGAGAGAGAGAGAGATTCTACGAGCGGGTTCTGGAGAGAATTTTGCCGAGCTGCAGGCCATGCCACCCTCAGTGGAGAGATGGAGAGAGAGAGAGAGAGAGAGAGAGAGAGAGAGAGAGAGAGTTTCTGCGAGCGGGTCCTTCCCTTCAAAATCGGTTCAACACCAACAACAGTAGCTACTATGATGACATTGAGGTGGACATGGATTCTAAGAAGATGCTCAAACCAAGAGACCCAAACACATTCCAAGAGACCATCCGAAAAGCGATGCTTGTGGGATATTGGTCACCATGCCCAATGCTTCTTGGGTGGCTTGGAGAAACTATGGCAGCTATTCAAGCATGGACAAGAGGTTACAGTGCATGTTGTGACTCGTGGTAGCTCTGGTCGAGAGATACGCTCGCTTAAGAAGCCTGATCCTAACAAGCCATATCCTCCGTAATGAATTTGAGGGTGGCCATAGGCCTCGCTCATCATCAAGGTATATCTAAACTTATGTGCCTTTCAGAACTTGTACATGGTTTCTTAATGATCCCTTAGTAGCTTGACTAGAAATTTCACAACGTAGAGATCATAGTTGTCATTCTTACGGGTTTTTCATTTCTTTGATGATTTGAATAGCAGATGTATGAGACATGTCTTACGAGAGAGAGAGAGAGAGAGAGAGAGAGAGAGAGAGAGAGAGAGAGAGAGAGAGAGTCGGCTTGGGTGTGGGCCTCACGAGCATGAGCCTCTTCCTCACCCCTCAATACTCTACTTCCTATATTTCACCAAGCCTATCATATGTTTCTCTAGTGACCTTGCCCTCACTGCCATGCAATCCCCCCACTAGGTAGCGTCTTCTTCTGCCCTAGCTTCTGACCCTCCTTCATGTGCGGTTGGCGTAAACTCCTCCCATCAGTAATGCAGCAAGGCTGCTTGCTGCAACCTCTTGTCCCTGTCTGCTCTGTGGTGCTAGGACATAGGAGCCGGGAGAGGCGAGCGCCACGAGAGAGAGAGAGAGAGAGAGAGAGAGAGAGAGAGAGAGAGAGAGAGAGAGAGAGAGAGAGAGAGAGAGAGTTATGCTCTATCGAGGGTGTTCATAATAGAAGGTCTACACGTTTGATCCAATAAGGCATGGTGGAATATTTGTATGTTAACTAAAGTGGGTACGGTTTATATTACTTTTCTCTTCAAGGCGGCCTAATGTTCGAGAAAAAGATTTATCCTTGAGCCAGTTGAAAAATCAAAACAACCTGTTGAAGGGAAGGGAAGAAGGAGGAAATCCACTAGAAAATGTCATTGATACTATAATAATGCAGCTTCATCGTTGGTATCTTCTTATAAGAATCAAGATATGATATTATTTTGTTATCATGGCTTGCTCATATCTAGACTTTACCTCATACTTGGTTTCCAACATAGAATGAGTGTGTTAATTACAATGAGTATATTGACTACACAAGAAATGTGTAAAATACGACCGTTGATAGTGATTGTGCAGTGGTTTAAGGGGTTGTTTAATTTTTTGAAAACTTGGGTATAGTCCTACAAGTAGGAGAGTCTCTCAAAGAAAAGGAAGAGGGTATCTGGCTCACGATCCTCTACGCAGTGATCATGTGTGCTCCGTATTAGTCACAGAGGACTTTGATGACAATGATCTCCGTGGTGGTGATGAGAGCGAGAGCACTAACATTGGCTTGAGGTCATTGAATGAAGTAGATGCTCGCATAGCTAGGAGGAAGGAAACCTTGAAATTAGCTCCAATCTTGGTTCCATGGGATTAGTCATCATAGGATTTGAGTTTGATTGTGAGATTAATTTTCAGCAATGAAAAACCCGCTTACACTTTTGCAATTCACTCTAAGTAATAAAGAATGTTTGAAGGGACTTGCTTGAATATTTGGTTGCTTGGAAATACTTGCTCGCCAATTTGTATAACCCTGGTGGTGTTGTGCTCTTCAAGCTGTTTCTTTGAGAGATAGGTCGCTTTGGCATTCTTGATTGAATCAGGGTCTAGTTGATATCGTGGTAGCTCTTGCAGCTTCTCCTTTTGCGAGAGCTATGAGTATACCCCTCAAGCAAGCCCCTAGCTAGCTTGGGTCGACCCCCCCTTGTAGCTCATGCTTGAAGCTCATTGGACCCTCCCAGGCCTAGCCAATCACAAGCAAGAGCCATTACAAGCAACATGGGTAGCCTTGGGACAAGTGTCCCCCTTTCCCCTTTGAGAAAGAGGACTTGATAAATGCAAAATCAATTAGATAATTCAAGTAATTTATCATTGGACCCCTTTGAAGCCTAGCCAATAGGCTTCAAGCAACACATGAAGGTAACATGGGTAGGGACCTGACATGTGTCCTTGCTGCCTCTTCAAGCTGGGGCTTCCCTTGTGAGTGTGAGTGTGTGTTCTCTCTCTAATCCCTAGGAAAAGGGCTCGCCCCCCCTCTTGTAGGGATGATTTTGACTTTAGGAGCTCAAGCACCTTAGTCATCAAGCATGACAAAGAACTTGGACTAGGAGGTGTTCCCACAAGCATCTCAGGCAAGCTTCTCAAGGCACCTCAAGTACCTTAATCATGCAGCAAGTCAAGCACCTCAAGCATGGAGCCAGTCAATCACCTCAAGCATCTTAATCATGCACCTCAAGCATGACAAACACCTCAAGCACGACAAGCACCTCAAGCAGGACAAGCACCTCAAGCTTGGGTCGGGTTCCCACCTCAAGCTCAGCCCTAGCTTACCTAAGGTAAAAGGACTTTTACACACATTTATTGGAGGTCTTCAATGAAGCTAAACCTAAGGTCTTATGCTCCATTGGTTAGCCTTGCTCTTTGATAGACCATCTCCCTTTTGGGCCCCTTTACCATTGGCCCCGTGTTGAGATAGATCTATAAGCACATATCTATATCTTAACACTTGTTCCCGTTTATTCTCCCACATTAAGTGATCAATTTAATATGAGAAAATCATTTGGGTTGGTTAGATATTAGATTTTATGACATTACCTCTCTCTTGAAATCATAGTTGTCCTCGACTATGAGGTAGAAGAGATAAAGTCTTAGTCATTAGTCAATCGTACTTAGCGGGTAAAGGATCCCTTTTTACCCTACGACATCTTTCCAAGATGGATGACTAATCCATTTGGTGCTTGGGAGACATAGCTGCCGCAAGCATGTCTGCTTTTTAGTCCATTTCATTCTCCCAAAGTAGAGTGACAAATTCTACTTGGTGTTTGAGAGACGTCGTCATTACAAACATGATTCTAAGCATGCATACTAGTTAAATTTGTGCACAATAAAAAAAAGACTAGTCATATAAGACAAAAACATGAGTCATTTAAAAGAAATTTGTACATTTGCTTACTCTAATGTAGCATTGTAAGCATTGACAAGGTTCATACTATCCTTAAGTTGTAGTCCTTGCATCCATTTAGCATCTTCAAAAGGATAATTTGTGAACTTAATAAGATACCGTCGGATTATCTTACCATGTCGTAGTACCTTGTCTTCATGCCGAAGGACAGCTTCGGGTTGTAGCACCTCTTCTTGGTCTTCAACTTCGAGAGGGTCTTCAATAATTGGTTCAGTTGGTGGCTCTCCTTTGTAGGGCTTAAGCAGGCTTACATGAAAGGCATTGTGTATAAGACAATGGTTGGGCAACTTGAGTTGATAAGCCGTCTCATTGATGGGCTTCAAGATTTGGAAAGGACCATAGTATCTTTTTGCTAGTTTAGCATAATACTTTTGATGGCCCGTAGGATTTTTACCCGTCGTTTGCCTTAATCGAGCCTTAGGAATTGAAACTTGAGTAAGACCCAATCATTTTCTTTGAACATTAAGGCTCTTCTGTGCTTATCAGCAACAGCTTTTTGCCTTTGTTGAGAGATGGCTATAGTCTCCCTAATCTTTTGAAAAGATTGTTGTAGGTCACGGCTATACTCATCGGCGGCGAATATCTTCCCATGTACTTTGAGTAGCAAGGGACTTTTAGGTCTTCCCTCTATGATCTCGAAAGGTGCTTTCCCCGTAGAAGAATGTACAGTATTATTGTAGGCATACTCTACTAGCGGTAAATACTTTTCCCATTGTGAGCGTTGATCTACTTCGATAACATAAGTTTTGAGTAGATCGAGTATCGTAAGATTGGCTATCTCACTTTGGCCATCCGTTTGTGAGTGATAGGCCGAAGAGAAATTCAATCTTGTTCCTAGATTTTTAAAGAGACCTTTCCAGAAATTACTGGTCATTCTAGGATCTCTATCTGACACGATGGATGTGGGTAATCCATGGTGCTTGAAAATCGGAGATATGAAGAGAGTTGCCATTTGGTGTGCCTTAATAGTCTTTTTGACAGGAATGAAATGTGCTTGCTTGCTAAACCTGTCGACTATTGTCCATATTCCTGTATTCCCATGGATAGACTTGGGTAATCCAAAGATGAAATCCATGGATATACTCTCCCATGGTGAATTTGGAATAGGCAATGGCTGGAGTAATCCAGGTTGCTTCCCTCTATCATACTTGGTCTTTTGGCATACTACACATTTTGATACATACTCTTGTATGTCCACTTTCATGGTAGGCCAATAGAAGTACGTCTCTACTCCTCGGAGAGTAGGTTGAATACCTCTATGCCCCGCATATGGAGGAGCATGGGATTCAAACATAACCTTCTCACGAAGGGAATGGGTAACACATAGCCTATTGACATGGAGAAGATAACCATCCTGCAAGGTGAATGGTTCCTCTTTCTTCCCCAAAGCAAGGGCTGACATTATGTTTCTAAAGTCAGGGTCAGTAGCATACTCATCTATCATAGAGGATAGATCATTGTGAGTAGCTATAGACACCGCGTTAACTTTTGGTCGTCGTGAAAGTGCATCGGCAACTTGATTGTGCTTACCAGCTATGTGAGCAATATGGAAATTAAATTGCGAAAGAAAATTTGCCCACCTCATTTGTTTGTCGGAAAGTTTGGTTTGCGTCATGAAATACTTGAGACTTTGGTGGTCGGTTCGTAGGATAAATGGAGTCCCCAATAGGTAGTGCTTCCATGTATCTAGGGCATGTAGAACAGCTAAAAGCTCTTTCTCATAAATGCCCAAGACTCGTTCATCACTATTGAACCTTCGGCTCTCATATGCTATGGCATGCCCTTCTTGAAGCAAAACCGCTCCAAGGCAATCACCACACGCATCACATTGGACCTCAAATGGCTTTGAGAGATCTGGAAGCACGAGGACTGGTTGGGAAGTAAGCTTCTCTTTGAGTTTTTCAAAAGCATTTTGCTCCTTAGCAGTCCATACAAACTTAACGTTCTTCTTAGTTAAATCGTGTAGTGGTCCTGCTACTTGAGAGAATTTTGCTATGAAGCGTCTATAGTATGCACACATACCAATAAAGCTTCTTAGCTCATGTAGATTTCTTGGGTTAGGCCATGCTTTTATTACCTCTAACTTTGATGGATCCATTTGATACCATCTTTAGAGATAATATGACCTAAGTATTGAATCTCTTGAAGGAAGAATTCGCTTTTCTTTTGGTTGAGATAAAGCTTGTTCTCCCTCAATGCTTGAAAAATCACTTGGAGATGCTGCTTATGTTCCTCCAAAGACTTGGAATAGATGATGATATCATCAAAGAACACTCCAGTGAATTTTCGATATGGTCTAAAAATTTTCTCCATCAAACGATTGAACGTAGCTGGTGCATTAGTCAAGCCAAAAGGCATGACTAGATATTCATAAAGACCAAACGTTGTGCGAAACGCGAAGATATCTTCATCCACTATCCTTATTTGATGATAGCCACTCTTAAGGTCAATCCTACTGAAGTAGGTAGAGCCTTGTAGCTTATCAAATAGATCTTCTACCCGAGGTACGGGAAATCTGTTTTTGATAGTGATATGGTGTAGTGCTCGATAGTCCACACACATACGATATGTACCATCTTTCTTTTGCACTAAAAGGACTGGAGAACAAAAGGGAGAGGAACTAGGCCTCACCATCCCTTTGTCTACCAGCTCTTGTACTTGCCTCATGATCTCCTCTTGTTGAGCTTGTGAGACTCGATAAGGAGGCTTGTTAGGTGGTGAGCTTCCAGGCAGGAGCTCAATACGATGGTCATCATCCCCTCGTTTTGGAGGTAAGTCCATAGGGATATCATCGATGAACACATCTTGGAATCCTTTTAGAAAATTAGACAAGTCTAACTCTTCTTGATTCCTATCATTTACATTTGATGAAACATTAGTATCTTTTGGAGACTCTTTGACAAAAATCATGTACGCAGAAACTGAGCTCTTCATTGACTTATTATCAAAAGAAAGAGGATTTACAAGTGGAATAGTGCGACCACGCTCACTAGCATCTATATACATGTTCTTTCCCCTGTAAGTGAAGTAAATTCTCCTTTCAGGGAACTTCATGTTGGCAGCCATGCGATCAAACCATGGTGCCCCTAGGATAACATCCTGATGTTGGAGAGGAGAGATGAAGAAGTCTTCTTTGTCGACATAGCTTTGGACATGAAGCCTCAACTTCCCAATCAAGGGAGTAACGGAGGCTTGTTGTCCCTTGAAAGCTGCATCAGCTGTTACTATATCTCCCATCTCAAAAGCTTGAATGCCCAACTTGGTGGCCAACTCTATTGATATGACGTTAAGAGTAGAGCCAGGGTCAAACAAGATGAAGGCATCATGCTCTCTTACCTTTCCCCAAGCATAGGAGAGTGACGATCCTTTGCAATGAGCATCCTCTTTTGGAGATTCGATGGTGGAAGCCCTAGGAGTCTCATTGCGAGTATTCTTCTTGGGGCAAGAACGATAGCCATGTCGCTCTCCACACTTGAAACACTTATGGTCCTTGCGAAAAGCTTCAAGCTCTTCAGGAGAGAGTTTGTTTGTACCTTTGTAAACTCCCTTCTCCTTGGACCGATTGTTGTTGTTGTTGTTGTTGTTGGAAGTACCTTGGGAATTATTTTGAGCATTGGATTTCCCCTTTGCATCATTTTTATCTTTGTTTTCCATGGGCTTGACATTACGTCTAGCCCCTTGATGGAAATTGATGCGTGAAGCAACCATGGTGTGGTGGATTACTTTGGTAATAGTACCGGGCCGTTGAGAGTTGATATATTCGGCCATCTCTTCAGGTAATCCCGCACAGAATTGCTGTCTTTGCTCGGCAAAGTCTATCTTTTGAAAGACAGTAGCTTTGAGATGTAAATCCCAAAACTTGTCTACATATTTGTTGATAGACTCATGAGAGAGAAGCTTCAAGCCGCGCCATTCGGTAAGAACTTTATCTTTAGTATCGCTTGGCAGAAATTGCTTCATGATGGAAACTCGTAGAGTTTTCCATGTCTTTGGGGCTTCTCCATTGCCACGAAGGCTAGCCCACCATTGATGAGATGATTTTTGGAAGTGCATAGCTACATGACGTAGCTTGGAGGACTCTGTGAAGCCCTCGTCCCCAAAGGCCGCATCAAATTGCTGGATGAAGGCCAACACTTTGTCGGTAGCACCAAAGGTGCCATCGTAGGTGAGAAAAGAGATACTCTTTCCTCCCTCCTTGAACTTATTTAGCTTTTGTGACCTTCTCCATGCAGGAAATGATTTGCGATGTCCTCCCCTCTTGTATTCTCTAGAAGAATAGCCATAACTTTCATCGGAAGAGGAGGAAAGTGAAGAAGAAGGAGAAGAGGGTGACCTCTTCCTAGCCCTTTTCTTCCTTTGTTTCCTCTCTTGCCTTTCAGAGTGATGAGGAGAAGGACTATAGGTTGCTCTTTTCCTCTTGGGAGGAGTAGGCGATCGT
This sequence comes from Adiantum capillus-veneris, assembly GCF_014529385.1. Taxonomy (NCBI): domain Eukaryota; kingdom Viridiplantae; phylum Streptophyta; class Polypodiopsida; order Polypodiales; family Pteridaceae; genus Adiantum; species Adiantum capillus-veneris. Next base: position 124,964,600 of record NC_140957.1, read on the forward strand.
CTAGACCGCCTTCTTCGTGAAGCCACATCTTCAGAAGAACCTAGACTTTCATTGCTTTCTTTCTCTTTGGATTCCTCCTCTCGAATGGGAGAGAGTCTTCTTTTGGGGGTCTCTTTAAGAGGCCTCCTAAGCTCTCTCTCCTCTTGGAGAGGAAGGGAAATTCCATAGGCACGAAGTTGTTGAGTAAATTCGGCTTGCAAAGTAGGGTTGCCCATAGCTTGTTGCAACCTAGTCACAAGATAATTCACAAACATGGGAGCATCATCATTAGCACCTTCATGTGCAAAATCAAAGCTATCAATGTTCATTGTAATCCCTTGATTATTGTCAGCCATGTTAACAAAATTTTATGTATGTACTTAGTGTATGCTTTGTCAATTCAAAACCTTAGTTGCCACTCCTCTTAGCCTTTGAAAATTGGCTCTTAAGTATCTACACCCACGGCTCAAAGTGGTTAATTATAGAGAGTAGAGGAGTAGGTCGAACATAGCAGAGTTGCCAAGGGCTAGCTCCTTTCGGACTTCTTGTGGCTCAATAATGGTAAAGCCGTAGGCAAGTCTAAAAAGACTCCATTATTAAGTCCAAAGCTCCCGAGGTGTGCACCATCCCCTACATAGTGGGCTTAACAAAACCGATATTAGATCCCAGTTCCACTTACTCTATTATAATTAACAACATCAACCATTTATAAGCTACTTAAGGACCTCTCTTCTTAAGCAAGAAAAGAGAAACCAAATGCTCTGATAACAATGTAATGTAATTAGCCTATTCAACTTGAGAATAGCGGAAATTAATGAGAATACTTTCGAGAAATAACTTTGTGAGCATAGCGGGTAGACATAATTGAAGATAGCAACATAATCATAGCAATTAGTTAACTTGGCATAGACAATACTTTTGCAAGAGAGAGAGTTTAGAGAACATGACAACAGTTGAGGACCGGATTTATGTGGAGCCGGTCCCCCCTCCAATAGGCATTTGTATTATGATTTCTCCCATTAAGAGAGACTTGTTACAATACATTCTTTGGGTTCCTTGTGACCTAGGTGATGCAATGAAGATGGAAAGCTTCATGCATCACAATCATGGCATAACATGAACTTGAAGAAAGCTTTAACTATCCCAATCCTCAGTCCCAAGACCTCAAACACCTTCGAAGGTGGAGAGAGCTAGCAGGGAATGAGGGTAGGGAAGAGGAAGAAGAAACATTTCGTAGGAGAAAGAATTAGTTCCTCACTTATCATACTCTTGTTGCTAGCATACATAATAGCATAGTAATGAAGAAGAAGGAGATGGAAAGCTTAAGCATCGAAGCATGGCTCTTGGTTGGATTTTCACTCCATAGCCAAGAGTGTTGGTGTAGGCTCTCAACCTCTACTTGCTTTGAGAAGGAGAGGGAGCTCTTGCACTTTGCATAGTACACAATGAGAGTGCTTGTGAGTGTGTGTGGGTGAGTATACCCCTCAAGCAAGCCCCTAGCTAGCTTGGGTCGACCCCCCCTTGTAGCTCATGCTTGAAGCTCATTGGACCCTCCCATGCCTAGCCAATCACAAGCAAGAGCCATTACAAGCAACATGGGTAGCCTTGGGACAAGTGTCCCCCTTTCCCCTTTGAGAAAGAGGACTTGATAAATGCAAAATCAATTAGATAATTCAAGTAATTTATCATTGGACCCCTTTGAAGCCTAGCCAATAGGCTTCAAGCAACACATGAAGGTAACATGGGTAGGGACCTGACATGTGTCCTTGCTGCCTCTTCAAGCTGGGGCTTCCCTTGTGAGTGTGAGTGTGTGTTCTCTCTCTAATCCCTAGGAAAAGGGCTCGCCCCCCCTCTTGTAGGGATGCTTTTGACTTTAGGAGCTCAAGCACCTTAGTCATCAAGCATGACAAAGCACTTGGACTAGGGGTTGTTCCCACAAGCATCTCAGGCAAGCTTCTCAAGGCACCTCAAGTACCTTAATCATGCAGCAAGTCAAGCACCTCAAGCATGGAGCCAGTCAAGCACCTCAAGAATCTTAATCAAGCACCGCAAGCATGACAAACACCTCAAGCACCTCAAGCAGGACAAGCACCTCGAGCTTGGGCCGGGTTCCCACCTCAAGCTCAGCCCTAGCTTACCTAAGGTCAAAGGACTTTTACACACATTTATTGGAGGTCTTCAATGAAGCTAACCCTAAGGTATTATGCTCCATTGGTTAGCCTTGCTCTTTGATAGACCATCTCCCTTTTGGGCCCCTTTACCATTGGCCCCGTGTTGAGATAGATCTATAAGCACATATCTATATCTTAACACTTGTTCCCGTTTATTCTCCCACATTAAGTGATCAATTTAATATGAGAAAATCATTTGGGTTGGTTAGATATTAGATTTTATGACATCAGTTGTTGTGATGGGACATGCAACATCCACAGAAGATCTTTTACCTTTCTATCCTCCCAACAATAGACTCCGATCCTAGGATTATCATTACCAAGCCGTTTCAAGGGCTTCAAATCAACTTGATCGTATCCCTCGAATTCTAAAGTTGGTGATCCTTATTTTGTGTCCATATCTGGAATTATGGTATCTACTTCTAAACCCTATTCTTCTATCACGTCAGGGTGTTTGACTTGTAAATACTGAGTTCCTTTTTGATCCATGTACATTTTTCCTTGTTTGTTTGCCCTAATCTCTTCTTCGAAATCAATGCCATGGTCATCAATGCCAATAGCATACTCTTTGTTAGAATCTAGGTAAACCTGAGCTCCATGGCGATTAGTCTTATAAAAAGAGAGTATATGCTTATAGCGCATTGTCGTTCCGATTTTCGAGTGAGTCGAATAGGAAGACATTTCAAATGTCGAATCGGAAAAAGTGTCTGAGACTTCCTCAGGGATAGTGTGCAAGGAATTGCCTTGATTCACGCTTCCTTCGATGGATACTCTACTGAAGGTTTCTCCAAGTATGCCCTGATTTCCTAGTACACGACCAGATCTAAGGTTCATAAAGACTTATGAAGCCCTGGATAGAGTACTTACCTTTGGATTGACTTGTTGTCAATTTCTTCCACTTGACTAGATTGCACTTCTGTCAAGCTATCGATTCCTCGTCTGCAACTTGATTCCTGTACAAATTTGATCAAGTTAGCTATTCTACCACAAAGACAGTATAGTTTTTGCTAGCTATTATGATTGTTCTATGTGTACCACTGCAAATCGAGCTAATTTAGTCAACCGTTGCAATTTTCAAACTCGACTTTGGCAAAAAACAAAGGACTAATCTACAACTCAAAAACTGAGTGAACATGTACCAATTTGGATCCGATTGAACCCAAAATTTTCCGGTGGCCTTATATTATGTTGGTCTAGCACTGTACAAGTTCAAAAGTTAAAATTGATGTCTATGTGTTGCAGTAGTAAATAATCACGATTATTTACTTTTGTCAGTTTTTTGCACTTTTTGGCTTGATTTGCCAAGTGTACAACCTGTTTAGATCCTTGGGCAAGTTTCAACAAGTTTGGACAAAATCTGTTCAAGTTTATCAACTGTTTTGTTTCCGTAGACTCTGATTTCAAGAATCTGGCCTAAGTCTCACTTTTGTGATCCAAATTTCACCAAAATTGATTTGTGTGGTCTACTTGATATGCTTGACCTTGTGGTATGCCCAAATGTGCAAGAATACCAAATTTTGAAGCAGATGTAAATAATCACGATTATTTACTCTAGTTAATGTTTTGTAAGTTTTTGCCCCAATCTTGACACAAATCTATTAAGCACTTCAACTTAAGGTCTCTAGCCAAGTTTCATCAAGTTTGAGCTATTTTTGGTGAATTTACAGTAAAGTTTCAGAAAGTCAGTACAAACTTTAGCTTTTTCCCAGTTTTTTGCCAGTTTGTCTTTTGTGCCTTTACAAAAGTTGTTTGTACACATGCAATGAGTCACTGGTATCAACCTTAGTCAAATTTGACCTGAAAGTAAATAATCACGATTATTTATTTTATACCGAAAATGAATAATTTTTTGCACTTTTTTCATGGACAATCTTTCCATGAGTTGTTTTAAGCCTATGAATAAGTCAAAACTTAATTTGGCCTAAAATGTCAAGAAAAAGTAAATAATCTGAGTTTTTGCAAACTCTTGAAATTTTTACCTCAAAGTGTCCTTGAACTTACCCACTGGTGCATACAACTTTTAAGCATACTCTCCAGTCGGATTGTCTTTTTGTGCTATTTTCTAGCCGTAGACTTGAAATTTTTCAATTTCAAATATAATTCACAATGATTCTTTTGGAGAGAGCAATGTTCTGAAATCCACCTCAGATCCTACTTGCCCTGCTCCTAGGTTCTCATGCAATGGGGTTGTGGAAAGTGTCCATAAACATTCGTTGTGAGATTCCCAACCAGCCAATACCAAGATCGGGATGGGATCCTTGATAGGTCTCTAGGCCTGATAAAAATCAGAGTCTCTAAAGAAGAAAAATCCAAGGAATAGACCTTTAACATTGACAATGGCTTGGGCCTATAGCCTTAGAAGAAGACCTAGTCCTGTCTCGCAGCGGAAACGGGACAATGTATTAAAAGTCCAAAAAACTATTTCCGCCCTATAACTTCCACAAATTGGGCTAAGGTATCCTCAACCAACATTTCCTCCCCCCTAACATATGTGAGGGCACAGCCGCTAGTGGACTCTTGTTCCAAGTGAAGATGTTTTCAAAACGTTTTTAGTGTGCGGGGATGGATAGTTATCTGACTAATCAGGTCCACCCGTCCATGATTGATAACCTTAGTCAATCCCCACTTACCAACCCGCACTCACACATGATTCTTTTGTTTTCTAATTACTATCACATTGTTCTAATACTTAAAATAATAGTTTTTTTAAACTTTTCGTCATAGTAATTCCTTAAAGACAGCATTGAAAGCATTCTTTTAGAAAATAGACATCTTTAAACTTAAGACATGGTACTGTCAATCAAAACATTGTCCATAATAACCATGACCAGTACTCTTCTTGTCTAAAGACCACCTAAGGGTGAAAAAACGGCACCCATTCCTTATTCACAATCCGGAGTGGATAAACCTCCACCCAAGGTTCCGGGTGCCCATAAACCAAACCAGTTGTCCATACAACCGGGCGGCTCCCCTAGGATAAAAAAACGGTATCCTAACTTATGTAGAAATATCAAGACATGACACGGAGTAGAAACTCATCGTTCATGGGGGTAACCGACTTATCCATGGTTGGAAAGCCATTATTATCATCAATTTATACCAAGGAGTTGGAGGTGTCTTGAGACAAGTTGTCTTAAGGATGATCAATCATATCTTTCCTAATTCAACCAGTTTTAACCCAAACAATTCTTTTCTACATTATAAACAAATGCACGTTGGAAGTTACATTTCGTTTTTGGTCAATTATTTCTTTTCTGATTCTTACTCACTCCTTACGTATGCAATGCTTAAAAGAACTTAAAGTATTTAAAGACTTAATTGAATAATGGAAAACCCACCTGGGACTGATCGACCATCTGTTGCTGTGCTGGCGCCTCAAGACTCTCTTCCTTAGGCCTACTACTAGGCCTAGCTTCATCGTCGTGCGACTCTCTAGTTCTTTTTAGAGCTCTGCCCTCATCATCAGATGTAGGATTTTGGCTCGGGTCCTTTTAGATGCCATAACTTCTTATCCTTATAAAAAGGACGTCTAATCATTAGGTAAATTATCCAAAAGCTAGACTTATCCTTTGTATCCAATTTTACCCAAATCTAGGTTCAATTTGTAGTTTTAATTGGTAAATTCTTGACCTAGCAATTTCTTATTTTCCTATATAGGCATGATAACTTTTTCCACAGCTTCCTTAAGGGTTTTTAAAGCTATCCTAAATTTTTAATAATCTTGTATATCTTTTTCCTAATTTTTCCATCGAATTTTAAGCTTGGAATCTGCTTATTTTGAGCTTAATATTAATTCTATTTTTTTTCTCTCAAAGATTTCATTTCCTCAATTTTATATCATAGGTTCACACTTACTATAATTTTCCTAAGAACTTTTGACAACAAAGTGTATTTATTTTAATTAATTTTTTGCTAAAAATAGGACTTTTGGTCAATTATAATTTTCTAAACTCACTAATTAACTATGGTATAATTATCACAAGTAGATAAGAATGTTTGTGACCTCTGGTAATTATCTTTTTATTTTCCAACTCAATTTTCTAATTTTTATCTTTAATGTTTAGCTAAAATTGGTTTAATTTGACTTAAATAGATATCTATAATAATTTCCTAACCTTGACATAATTATCACAACCTTTTAATCATGTAATCTAACTCTAATAAATAGCATGTAATCATATAACATGATTTATTAATTTTTCCCTTTAGTTTTTCTCTAGAATCAGTATAATTTGACTAAACTAAATATCTATACTAAGTTTCTAACCTTGACATGATTATCACAGCTCTTTTATGATGTAATATAGCTCTCAAAAATAGCACATAATCATCTAACATGATTTACTAATTTTTTTCTTTACTTTTTAGCTAAAATTAGTATAATTTGACTTAGATACATATTTATACTAATTTTCTAACCTTGACATAATTTTCATGGCCTCTTGATTATGTAATCTAACTCTTATAAATAGCATGTAATCATATAACATGATTTACTAATTTCCCCCTTTACTTTTTATCTAAAATTAGTATAATTTGACTCAAATAAATATCTATTCTAATTTTCTAACCTTGAAATAATTATCACAACCTTTTTATTATGTATTCTAACCCTGATAGATAGCATGTAATCATATAACATGATTTACTTATTTCTCCCTTTAATTTATCTTCAAAAATAGGATCTTTTAACTAAGATAATTAGTTTAATTAACTTTATATGGTTAAGCTAATTTTTATAGGTCTCTAATGATGTATTTTAACTCTATAAATTATCTCAAAGCTATTTAATCTAATTTGGTTATCTTCCCCTTTAGTTTACCCTAAATAACAGTGTTTTTCAACTAAGATAATTAGCTAAACTAATTAGCTGTGGTTAAAATAATTGTCACACTTTTCCTAAGATATGTTTAGCTTTAAAAATTATCTCAAAGCTTTTTGGATTAATTTGATCATTTTTCCCTTTACTTTTGTCTTAAAAACAATGTAATTCTGCTTAAATAATTACAAAAAATATTCAAAAAATTAGAAGATAATTTTTCTAGCATATTGACAATCTAACACAGCTTTGATAATTATCTCATCTTAATCTAAGTATTATTAGTATAATTATGATTAATTTATGGTTAAAATGAGTAATTTTAGCCCTAATAGAATATAATAATTAATTAGATTAGTATCCCTAAGCTTAATCTCAATAATCAACAGAGATTAAGAATTAGGAGAGAATTTTAGAGTGTAAGTAAGTTTAATCTTCTTAACTAATTGAATTAATTAAGAAAATATAAATAGATTAGCATAATTTTGCTAATTAAAAAGGTTTAGTGCTAATTACCGTTGATTAACCAACTAGAGCTTTGCTCTCTAGTGATTTCCAAGTAGAGATCTCTCTAGGTGAGAGAGAATTTTCCAGGACTCCAAGTTTGATGCAAATTGTGAAGCAAGGGGTCATATTTATAGGTTTTTGGGTACTCACTGGCTAAATATGGTAGTAACTTGCATCCTAAGGTAGCCCTATAGCTCCACAAGCACCCCCTGCTGCTAAATCTAGTCTGGGAAAGTTCATCATTACCCCGCATAGTCTCCCAGATACACATAATTGATTTTCTGCTAGTTTGTTGACTTTTAATGATTAATTTTGAAAATATCTGCAATTTCTAGAACATTAGGATAAAAATCCTTTAGCAGTAATAATTACCGAAACCATTCAATTTTACTTAACTAATTAAATTCATAGTGTAACGTTTTAGAGCCCGTAACTTTTCCAGATTTTATCGGAATTCTGTTCTGAAAAATTCTAACCATAGTAAAGCTCTGGTTATGGTTCCAAAAATACCAATATTTGCCATAGTTGGATCATTCTACAGTGTTTTCTTAAAAACCAAGTTAATTTGATCAGGCTTTGTACAATTTCTAAGGTTTCAAAAATTGGAAACCTTATAATCACCCAAACTTAAGAAATTGAGATGTCCTCATCTCAACCGAATTTGGGGAAATCTTTGAAAAGTGATACTTCGTCCTCCCATGTGGCATCTTCAGTGTGGTAATTCCTTCATTTTACTAAATGTTCTCTGATTACTTTGTTTTGCAGACTTCTTTCCCTAGTATCTAGAATACAATCTGGTTGGAGTTACTTGCTAGTCAACTTTTCCCTAATAAAATCTCAGTGTTGAGCTCATCTTAAAAACCTTTAAAAACCATTTGTATCATTTAAAAAACCAGGTTAAATCAATTCCATAAAAGATCCATATATCCACCTTGTCATCATGAACGCGCTCGGTCTAACTCAACATTCAGAGCAATCAGCGTTCAACTAGTATCATGTATTTCTAGCTTTGCCAATCTGAACGCACTCGGCATGTTCTTGCCATTCTTAGCAATCTGCGTTTGGCACAAGCTTCCACCATTGCATCAGAGGTATCCCCTCTGTGCTCTAACCTGGTTGACCAACAATATGTAAAGGGTTTTAAGAAGTATCATACCAAGAGTTCTTTTTGGCTTCCTATTAGTCTCATACATTAATACTTTCATATCTAGGTCATTTTTAATGGAAGGCTATCGTGTGCACAAAGAATGTGAGTTGGTTTCTTAATAACTATCTCAATCTCAAAATTCAATTTCTTTTCATACTATCGAGAACCTCTGTCTCATTTGCTAGATCAACCCTTAATTTCTTGATTGAATGCTAATTTAAATTTAGATTCCTTAAGTAATTTTGAAAAAGAAAATAATGTATACCATTATAATATATAAGTAACTCAAAGTTTTACATTATCGACTTATAGTGGTTTGCAAAACTGCCTATTGTTGCTGAGTTCTAGGATTGCTAATTGTGGCCAAGCGAGTGGCTCTTTCATCCTCCTCATTCATTAAGGTTGGTTATCTCGTGATTGCATAAGATCTGGCCCTCTTGCTCTTCCTCTACCTTGTCCTCCATTTCTACCTCCTCTTAGATTATCTCCTTGATTTTGAGGAATGTCTCTAGCAATAGTTCGAGGGTTTTCCTCTTTTGGATAGTTATTTCTATAGTGCCCCATTTGATTGCATCCATAGCACCTAACGTTTGGGAAGGTCTTCTCCAAGTTCACTGCTACAACTACTCCACGTTGTTGATATCCTTGGTTGAAAGTTCCTCTGGCTCTTCCCCTAAAGTTATTAAATCCATTATAGTTCCTTGTAAAGTTGGTTCCTTTGGTGGAAGGAGGCTTAGCCTTGAGAAGGGTATCCTGTATTGATGTAGGCCTCATGGCTTCGAGCGTGACTCAGGAATTTGTTGAGGCCTTGAAAGAAACATGCAATTTGTTGCTCAATGGTCATCTGAGGAGCATAGTGTCATAAAGACACAAAATTGGTGTAGTACTCCTCTAATGAAAGTCCTAGCTGGTGTAGACCAAAGAATTTGTTCATCTTGATAGCCTGGTGTGCAGGAGGGAGATAGCGTTGGTGCAACAAAAGTTGGTGTCCACGCTATAAAGTGTGCTATGCAGTGCAAGGGGTGCTAACAGGTGCAAGCTAGAGAGCTAAAGTAGGTATGAAGGCCTTGAGCAGGCAGGTGGCAATGGAAATGCAGGCTTACAATGTTATTTTAGGCTAGGGGACCTCCAAAGTGAGATAATCATGATGGCAAGGCAAGGTTTCCAAAGTGCAGGAATGTGTCCTAAAATGAAGTGTTCGAGGTGCTCTAGAAGCCTGTCCAGACTGCTCGTCAAACGGAGCCACGATGCGCGGGATAGGTCAGTTCAAAGTTAGAATGCTTTGCAGATCCCCGACGGGCAGGACAGGTACAGACAGGTGGTCAGAACTAGAATCAGTGGATACACGTGTAAAGCTTGAGCTATGGAGCATGACGATCTTTTCAGATTGCCATTCGAAGCTCAGACGGGCAAGTTATGGCGTATGGAGTATTTACAGGGGGTCGGGTATGTGCCCATTGGGCCACATCGATAGGCGTGTTGAAAAGGACTTTTTTTTGGAGTGGACAAGGTTTTGCGAAAGCATACGATGTGGGAAATCAACCAGAGTTTGCGTCGCACTGATCAAAGTTGTGGGCACTGAGATACGTTCAAGCCAACAAGCTCACACACGATCATGACAAAGGTGGGTCGGGTTTCTCCTGCATTATGGATCACCGTTCAAGGATGTGGGATGGCTGAAATGTGGTGAGGCTCTTGGGATATAAATCCAGAAAGAGGAAACCCTATATGGCAAGGCTAAATGAAAACCTCATGAGGATGTGTGGTCTGGAGCACCGACGGCGCACCAAATGGAGGCTCGAAGATTAAAGTCCTTCCTTTATTGTAAGTTCAAAAGGCAGGTGGTGGTTGGAAAAAAAGGGGTTCTCAATACTCAAGGGGAGGGCCAAAGAAAAAGTTTTTCCTTCTTTTTGAAGATTAGCAGTGGCGCTGGCGCTAGGGCTTAAAAAGGAATTGTTTTTTTTCCCTTATTAAAGCTAAGAGGTGAAGTGAAAAGGGGGAAGAACAGCGGGTGTTTTCGAAAAAGGAGAAGGAGAGCTTTTCTTTTGGGGAAAAAGAGGAGAATTGGAAGAGGGAGATTTTTTTTCGTGCGCTCGATGTTGGCACACGTTGTCCGTGAAGGGGCGCGAAAGAGAGAGGGCCTTGTAGAAGAAGGAGCCAGCGAGGGCTACCAAGAGAAAACATTCCTGCCGAAGGGAAACCAAAGGTGAATTTTCTCGTCGAGGTTTGTGCGGACGGATTTTGTTTGTCGAGGGAGGTGTGTGCCCCTCTGTATGAAGCGGTGATGGTCATGGTGCGGCCTAGAGCAGACCGTGTAGATCTTGTACATGGTGTTTTTCGTTGAAGGAAAGCTATCATTACCGGTTTTGGTGTCGTCTCCCTGTCCTTCCCCCCTTTCTTCTTTGCTCATTTCCAGGGTGTGTGGTGCCGGTGTGTGTGAGCGTGTGCATCCTCTGGTCCCCTGTGTGAGAGAGAAAGAGAGAGAGGTGTTCAATTGTGGAAGTGCTGGAAGCGGGCAAGATCAGTGTGATCGCTGTCCAAGGATTGTGCAGAGTGTTTGTGTATTGGGCGAAGTGCAGGCGAGGCCCTGCTACTGTGAGTTGCTTGTTTTGAAGGTGTTTTCGAGAGGACAGGGGTGTTGTGGATACCCTGAGCTATATAGGGGCCATTGCGTGTGTGTCGGGTGTGTTCCCCATTCCCCTCTCCATCTTCTGGTGCCCCACTGAGGAGCACACTGATGCTCTTGTTTGAAGACAAAGCGATGATTTTGGTGATGCCAAAGGTGCGGCCTTTGAAGAGCAGGTGCTGCTAGAGAAGTAATGGCTTGGACCGGATTTCCCATTTTCACTGGGGTCAAAGATGCAGGAACCTGGCTCCAAGACTATGGGTTGTTTGTGCTGGAAAGCGGTTTGTCGAGAGAAGACGGTGCGGTACAGGTGTGCCCGCTCCTAGTTCATGGTAAAGCTAGGTTATGGTTCAATGGCCTACGCAATGAAGAAAAGGAAAATTGTGAAGCCCTAGAGGTGGCTTTTTGAAGCAGATATGTTGCGGATGCGCAGCTGAAAGAAGTAAAGAGAAAGCTAGCCGGTTTGAAGCAAAGCTTGGAAGCGGATTTTCAAGCATTCCTATGGGAGTTTGAAGTCCTTTGGGGAAAGATGATAAAGGTAACTGCTGCTGAGAATGTTAGGTTTTTAAAATTGAGCAAGTTTTTGGATTGCCTGCATGAAGAAGTAAGAGACAAAGTGGAGATTGATGGCCCGGTGTCATACAAAGAGGCCGTAGCTCTAGCTAAGAGGACGAACCAAAAAGATATTAAAGAAATGGGAAGCTAGGTAGGGTTTGCTAGGTGTTGTGATGCCAAAGCAGGTTGATGCGGAGGTAGCCGAGCCAAGGATTATGCAAAGAGAAGTGCATGTGCGAGAGGAACCTGTAAGGTCTCTAACCCCGACCAAAAAGAGCACCATTGTACCTTGAAATGAACATAATGGAAAAAGTTACTATTTTTAGCAGTTTTCCGAATTCTATTAGTGCCATAATGTTTAGAATGCTTTAAAGCTTCGAAACGTATATTAAAATAATTTTAGTAAAAAAATTCCAAAAATAGTAAGTTTTTGGTCACACGACCCGTCCAGTTTTGATCGTCTCAAAAACCTGCTCTCGTACCCCGAATTTGAAAAAAATGCATTTTCAGACCCCCGAGGCTACTAAATATGGAAGGTACTCGAACCAGTACGCCTTAGTTAGAGCTTCATATAGCAATTTATGGCATTAAATTCCGACTCGTATGACCTGTTTTAGCCTAAAACCAATTTTTCCTAAAGTTGTGCGGGGAGGCACCGGGGCTCGAGGCTGTGTGGGAGCAGGTTCCAGGCCACTCTGAGCCAGCTTTAGCAGCTAGGGGGTGCCCTCTTGCCTTGTAGGAGGAAGCTTCCAAGCTAGAAAGTGGGCGTGAGAGCCAGTTAAATTGACCAACTGGACACTTGGTGGGTAGGTAACTAGACTTGCCAATGCATTAACTGAGTGCTCACTCAGATGCTTATAGCAACCCAGATCGATTTTCAGCCTTGAGGAGCCTATTTAAAGGTGTGCTCACACACACACACACACACACACACACACACACACACACACACACACACACACACACACACACACACACACACACACACACACATGCTCACACACACACCCTGTACACACACACACACACACACACACACCTTGGGGAGGTGCTGTCGGCGCACACACAGTTTTTGAAGGAGAAGCAAGGAGGGAGGTGCTGCCAAAATTCTCATCTTGAGGACTCATTTGGATCAAAAAATCAAGAGGACTCTCAACCCCTAATCACGGTAATCATGGTTTAATTCCTGCTCTTCTTAATTCTCTTCATTATTCTCCAAATTCCTCGTTTACTCTGCTTAATCCTAGCTATAATTCCCAATAGCTTCTCTATAAGTTTACATAGCTATACTCCATTACATAATCATCATCCAATTAGCTAATTTATTCAGCCATTCATCACTCTTAATCAATGATTAATACATGATTAGGAGAGATTCTCTCTAGGCAGCATAGTTAATAAATTGTCAGCCGGTAATAATGTAGACTTGATGAAATTCACCCTTTTACCACTCAATAGTAATGTAATTAAGTTAGATTTTTCTCACACATTAAGATGTGATTAAGACAAATTAATCCCTCATTAGGCCACTAAGAAGAGAATTTTCTCTCACCTATGCATGCGGTAACTCTGCATCTTTCTAATTGCACTAGGAAAGTGATTGAGCTTTCTTATTTCATCTCTCTTGTAAATTAATTAGTAAGATTCTGAATTTCTTAATCATCTAAGCCAAGTGATTAACTTTAGAGCCGGTTCCCATAGGGCAAGTAAAGTATTACCCATAAAATTGCTAGGTCTCGAAGGAAAAATCTAACCCCCTTGCATAAGGAAGATTCTTTAATGATTCTAATTTGCCATTTGGTTTGTTATGATTGTCTCGGACCTTATCTCTTTTTCTTCAAGTTTATCATTTAACGTAGTGAGTATAAAATGGCACCGGTTAAGATAACTCGCTTCGGTGGTGGCCACGATTGCGAGGCGGGAACGAGCAATGTGAATGGAAAGGGAAAAGCTCCCATGGACGAACAAGCACCGGCCATCTCACGGGCCATTGACGAAGAAATGGAAGAGGTAGGTCACAATTTCATTCAAGTTGTTTAATTTAACATTGCACACGTTTAGCTAGGAAAGAACATATCCCCAAACATGTTGGAGAAATCCGACGAAAACCTCGGCATTGAATTCATTTGTATATTAAAGTCTAAAGTAGGAAAGCAATGATTGATGGATATACTGTTTGCAATAGGAAAGAATGTCTGCTAGGGAAAATTTAGATCGACATGTTCATTCTATTTCCAATGTTCAATTAGTCATGAACCCCCTCCAGATCACAGGGGGCAGAGTTTCTGGTTAAGGGCTCTTGAATCCACGACTTGCTTTCTATGCGGTGGATACCCATGACTTACTTTCTATGAGGTGGGAACCCACGTCTTGCTTTCTATGCGGTGGGAATGTCCATGTTGTGCTTTCTATGTGGTGGACAAACCTAGTTGTATGGGCAGCTAGGTGACAAGGGGAGGACTAAACTCTCGCTGGAGGGGGGATGTTGTACCTCCAGAACATTGGAATTTTAATGAATAAGTTTGAGTAGAAGTTTTATTAGAATATTGTCTTGGTGCCACTTTGCAATACTGGTTGAAGGGTTGTCTTAACGAAAATTGTGATTCGGAGTCTAATCAAGGAATGTTTATGTTGAACAATTATTGTGGTAGTAATTAGGACACACAAGGAAGTGTGAGTGTGGGGGTGGAAAGTGGGGGCTTGGCTCATGTTGCCAATGCCTATGAGAAGGGTGGTCCCGATTGGTCGGGAACTCTTTGTCCCCATAGAGTTTAAATCGGTACTAGTAATACTCATTGCCCCTAGAGCGGCGAAGTCTCAAGTGTATGTGCCTCTGAAACATGGGGAAAAAGGCACTCGAGGTTTCTCTCCTCTTGGAAGGTGGGTCTTAGGATCGCTAGATAGGATAAGTACGCTTCCCCTGCGAGGTGGAGCTAGATGTCCTTGCTAGTAGGCTTAAACTCGACTCACTTTGTGATGAGAGATCGTCCGCTAGTTGAACCCTGAACCACTTTGTTTGCTTCCGCGATAGATCTAGTGGCCACCAGGTTCACCATCAGATCCGCCGTTGATACGGTGGGGTGGGGACCTCACACCTGGTATCAGAGCCTAGGTTAGGCTGAGAAATAAAGTCGTATTGTTTGAATATTTAAAAAAAGGAACTAAAAGTATATAGGTAGCTGATCCGAATTCGTTGCATTGGTGTTGTAGGAAGATCCCATGCTAGAATATCGAAAGTTCCAAGTGTTTGAGCTTATTTACGAACAAGCTCGACGATCCCTAGTTTAGCAATTTAGGCGAGATGTCATGGAGATATTGATGAAGGCTCATACGCCACACTCCACTCGCATCGATAGAGGATGGGGACTTGATTGGACACTTGCAGGAGGGATTTACTACATCACCACCCGGAAGCTAGGATATTTGGCTACCGATTTGAAGAAGATACGTTGGGGAGAAGAGTTGAGGGTGGTGGAGATATTCTACTTGCTGCCTACACGATTGGACCTGACTGTCTTAGGCGACACCAATCAAACCCTCAACGACTGGCTCTTGGAGAAGGATACCAATGTAATCCCAGCAAATAGAGTCAGAACTTTTGGAGTACCAAAAGAAGAATCCCGGCTCGACACCATAGTTTATTATCCACTCAAGGATGAGTATATGAACTACTTTACGAACAAAGTAGTGCATCATGTGAACACAATCTCCTAGGTGTATCTTATACGCAATCCAAAAAGCCATGTAATAAATTGATCATCAGTTATCCTAAACCTTGAGGGGTTTCGATTGTAATAAAATTTTCATCAATAAAGTGCTTTTTGTCTCTGAATCTCTGCCTCTTGATAAAGTGGGATCTTGAATTTCATTTAAAGTCTCGTGTCTATTTTGAAAATCCAAGTAATGGTATCAAGAATCTCGTATAACCCATGTAGGCACCGCCTGTTGCTCTATACTCGGTAGCACAAGAGAAGAAGCTCCTCCTTAAGCAGGCACAGCCTCCACTCTTTAAGGGCGAGGGAACAAATGTGGAGAGAGATGCGGAAGTGTGGATGGAAGCCATGGACGATTACTTTGAAGCTGCGGGAACCCAACCTGTGAATCAGACTATGCTTGCTATGTTCTGCTTGTCTGGTGATGCCAAGATATGGTGGAAGCAACATTGCAGGGACCTGGATATTAAGGGATCTTCCCAATCATGGGAAGACATCAAAGCTGCAATAATGGGACGTTATTTACCACCTGCCTATAAAACCTTGAAGATGAATGAATTCTTTTCACTTCGACCAACTGACTTCATCTGTCGGAGAGTATTATGCAAAGTTTGTCACTCTTCGGAGATATGCTCCTAATATGACCTTGGAACAACATGTGGCTAGGTTCTGCCAAGGACTAATCGACCCTTTGAATACGCAGTTGGAAGCTCTCAGGTT
Source organism: Adiantum capillus-veneris (assembly GCF_014529385.1). Lineage (NCBI taxonomy): Eukaryota > Viridiplantae > Streptophyta > Polypodiopsida > Polypodiales > Pteridaceae > Adiantum > Adiantum capillus-veneris. The sequence goes on from NC_140957.1 coordinate 124,980,837, forward strand.
GACAACACTACAGGATGCCTTGCTGAGGTCCAAACCTCTAGCTCTTGAAGTACAAAAGGTTCATCAGAATAGGAGGAATCATTGGGCAAAGAGGGCAAGGACAAATTCTTGGAATAACAGACCAACCAACCAAGCATATGACCAACGTCCTATTGTGGCTACCACCACAACCATGGAGTTCCCAGATGTTCGATGCTATGTTTGCGGCGAGTTTGGACATTATAGATCCAAGTGCCCCAGGAATACTCAGGCAACCAGCGCCAATGCCATACCCTTGAATGCCCATGGGCGTGGCCAAGCTAATGGAAGAGGAGGACGAGGAAGGATGAACAGAGGGCGAGGGCATGGAGCTACCGCCAGAGTGAATGCCGCAGTGGTACAACCAACTGTGGGTGATGAAGCAGTGGAGAGAGAAACCTTGCATGCTGCAATTGACAACCCCAATGGTTGTGAGCAATACGCAGTCATTCATACGCTAGGATCTCTCAGAGGTGAACAAGTTAACTTCCTTATAGATTGTGGTAGTACTCTTTCATTTCTTTCACCCATATGCATGAGGAAGCTAAAGCTTGATAACTATCCAACAATCAAGCTAGTGGTAGAGTTAGCAAACGGCAAGGAAGTAGTATCTCAACATTCTACAGAAAAAATCGAATTTGATTTAGGGGGACACCCAACTTCTGCCCAACTTCGAACCCTACCCTTAAAATTCTTTGATGGGATACTAGGGATGGATTGGCTAAAGAAAAATAAGGCCCATATCCATTGTGCGCAAGGGAACTTTACCTTTACAGATAACTTGGGTAATGAAGCCTTAATCCAGGGGGAAAATGGGAGACCTAGGGCTACTCTAGTTAAGGCCAGCAGACTCTTGAAGGGACTAAGAAAGGGGCAACAAATTTATGCGATAAAGCTCAACAAGGTGGACCAATCAGACACCTCACTTCGTCCAAACTGGTTGAGGGAGTATGATGATGTATTCCTTGAAGACCTTACGAATCTTCCGCCACATAGAGAGGTTGATCATGAGATTGAGACTCCCTGGATGTGAACCTATCTCAAAAAGACCTTATAAAATGTCACTTCCAGAGGCCATCGAACTCAAGGAACAACTTAGGCAACTCATTGAACAAGGATTCATTCGACCCAGTACTTCTCCTTGGGGTGCTCCAGTTCTTTTTCATAAGAAGAAGGATGGAACCTTAAGGCTATGCATAGATTACCGTGGACTGAACCAGGTAACTGTCAAGAACAAGTATCCAATTCCAAGGATTGACGAACTCTTTGATAGACTCCACGGTGCCAAAATGTTTACAAAGATTGATCTAAGGTCAGGATATTACCAAATCAAAGATCAAGGAATCAGATTTTAGATATTTTCAGACCTTCCCTGGATGATTATGTCTTGGTTTTCTTTGATGACATTCTGATCTATTCTAAGAACGAGGCAGATCACAAAGAACATGTTCGCAAAGTACTTGATCTTCTTTGGGAACACCAAATTTACGCTAAAGAGAGCAAGTGCACCTTTTGCTCACCAAAGGTCAATTATCTTTGATTTGCCATATCGTCTGAAGGGATTTCAGTGGACCCAGACAAAGTCAAGGATATCGTTGATTGGCCTCAACCATCCATCGTCAGTGAAGTAAGAGGATTTCTTGGGATAACGGGATGGTACAGAATTTTTGTCAAGGACTATGCACGTATTGCTGCTCCTTTGACGGAACTCCTAAAGAAAGGAATGAGGATCGAATGGAAGATCGAGCACGAGTCTAGCTTTTCTAAGCTAAAATAATTCTTGGTCTCAGCTCCCATTTTAAAGCTTCCAGACTTCAGTAAAGAATTTGAAGTAGCGACCGATGCTAGCAAATTTGCTCTAGGCGGAGTTCTTACTCAAGAAGGAAGACCGGTGGAATATCCTTCGCGAAAGCTGAGGGATCATGAGAAGAATTATCCTACTCATGATTTGGAACTCTTAGCGGTTATACATGAGCTGAAGTTATGGAGACATTATCTTCTTGGGCGCAAGTTTCAGCTAGTGACAGACCACAAGAGCTTAAAATGGATTTTTACTCAACCTATTCTCAATATGCGACAACGGTGATGGATAGAGCTATTACAGGAATATGACCTTGACATAAAGTATAGACCAGGGAAGGAAAATGCAGTTGCATATGGTCTTAGCCAAAAATCCTTTCTCGGAGCTATCTCTATTCCAAATAACCCTGTCTGGGATAGAATCAAAGAAGCATCCTTGGTAGATCCAGAGTACCAACGAATAGTATCATTAGTCCAACAGAATAAGATACCTAAAGCTAAAGATTACTCTCTTATGGGAGGATGTCTTTACTACAGACATAGACTCTGTGTACCCAGGGACCTAGCTTTAAAGAAGGCTATTCTGTATGAAGCACACGATAGCCCTACATCTGGGCACACAGGCTATGCTAAGACTCTTCATGCTGTCAGGAGGAGTTATTTTTGGTCTGGAATGAAAGGAGACATACTTCGCTATGTGAGGCAATGTCTTTCTTGTCAACGGATAAAAGCTGAAAGAATCAAGCTACCAGGGCAACTTCAACCTCTTGACATACCCCAGATGAAATGGGAATGCATCAGTATGGATTTTGTTACAGGATTACCTTCTACAGGAGGTTATGATTCTATTTTTGTGGTTGTTGATATGCTCACAAAAATGGCTCATCTAATACCCGTAAGGAAAAACTTTACTACTTCAGATATTAGCTGGGTATTCATCAAGGAGATTTTTAGGCTACATGGTCTACCCAAGCGTATCGTCAATGATAGAGACGCCAAGTTTACATCAAAATTTTGGACTTCGCTTTTCCAATCTATTGGGTCACAATTAGCCTTCAGTACAGCGTATCATCCACAAACAGATGGGCAAACTGAAAGGGTTAATCAAGTCATCGAGGACATTCTCAGAGCCTATCGTTCGCAAGAACCAAAGAAGTGGTTACAATATCTACCTTTGGTGGAGTAGGCTTATAATTCTTCCGAACACAGAAGCATTGGAATGTCACCCTTCAAAGCTCTTTATGGACATGACTGTTTAGCACCACTGAACTTCTCAGATCCAACCATCAGGGTAGAAGCCTCTAGGAAGATGTTAGAAGATATGGAAGCTCAGACTAGAGCTATTCACCAAGACATTCAGGCCGCTCTGGATAGATAGAAGCACTATGCAGATAAGAACTGTTTGGAAAGAACTTTCAAAGAAGGGGATAAGGTTTTTTTGTGAGTCCAAGGCAGATATAAGAAGCTAAGCCCAAGGTATTGTGGACCATTCGAGATCATTAAGGTTGTGAGTGATTAGGCCTACAAGCTAAAGTTACCTGCAAACTTGAAGGTTCATGATGTATTCCACGTCAACTTACTAAAACCCTATATCCCTAATCCTGATCAATTCTTGGACTCAGATTAGATAGTCATGCCAGCACAAGGATTTCTCGAGCTCCAACCTGACTATGTACTTGAAACAAGGGAAAGAAAGTTACGCAACAGAACTATCACGGAGCATCTAGTAAAGTGGAAGGATTACCCTGAAGAAGATGCAACTTGGGAGGACGAATCAACGCTCATAAAAGATTACCCAAACACATTCTTGAGATGAGGACATCTCAAATTTGTCACGTTGGGGAGGTTGTAAGGTCTCTGACCCCGACCAAAAAGAGCACCATTGTACCTTGAAATGAACATAATGGAAAAAGTTACTATTTTTTAGCAGTTTTTCGAATTCTGTCAGTGCCATGATGTTTAGAATGCTTTAAATCTTTGAAACGTGAATTAAAATAATTTTTGTAGAAAAATTCCAAAAATAGTAAGTTTTTGGTCACCCAACCCGTCCAGTTTTGACCGTCTCGAAAAACTGCACCCGTACCCCGAATTTGAAAAAAATGCATTTTCAGACCCCTAGGGCTACTAAATATGGCAGGTACTCGAACCAGTACGCCTTAGTTAGAGCTTCGTATAGCAATTTACGGCATTAAATTCCGACTCGTATGACCCGTTTTAGCCTAAAACCAATTTTTCCTAAAGTTGCGCGGGGAGGCACCAGGGCTCGAGGCTGTGTGGGAGCAGGTTCCAGGCCACTCTGAGCCAGCTTTAGCAGCTAGGGGGCGCCCTCTTGCCTTGTAGGAGGAAGCTTCCAAGCTAGAAAGTGGGCGTGAGAGCCAGTTAAATTGACCAACTGGACACTTGGTGGGTAGGCAGCTAGACTTGCCAATGCATTAACTGAGTGCTCACTCAGATGCTTATAGCAATCCAGATCGATTTTCAGCCTTGAGGATCCTATTTAAGGGTGTGCTCACACACACACACACACACACACACACACACACACACACACACACACACACACACACACACACACACACACACACACCTACACACACCTTGGGGAGGTGCTGCCGGCACACACACAATTTCTGAAGGAGAAGCAAGGAGGGAGGTGCTGCCAAGATTCTCATCTTGAGGACTCATTTGGATAAAAAAAAACAAGAGAATACTCAGTCCCTAATTACGGTAATCATGGTTTAATTCCTGCTCTTCTTAATTCTCTTCATTATTCTCCAAATTCCTCGTTTACTCTGCTTAATCCTAGCTATAATTCCCAATAGCTTCTCTCTAAGTTTACATAGCTATACTCCATTACATAATCATCATCCAATTAGCTAATTTATTCAGCCATTCATCACTCTTAATCAATGATTAATACATGATTAGGAGAGATTCTCTCTAGGCAGCATAGTTAATAAATTGTCAGCCTGTAATAATGTAGACTTGATGAAATTCACCCTTTTACCACTCAATAGTAATGTAATTAAGTTAGATTTTTCTCACACATTAAGATGTGATTAAGGTAAAAATTAATCCTTCATTAGGCCACTAAGAAGAGAATTTTCTCTCACCTATGCATGCGGTAACTCTGCATCTTTCTAATTGCACTAGGAAAGTGATTGAGCTTTCTTATTTCATCTCTCTTGTAAATTAATTAGTAAAATTTTGAATTTCTTAATCATCTAAGCCAAGTGATTAACTTTAGAGCCGGTTCCCATAGGGCAAGTAAAGTATTACCCATAAAATTGCTAGGTCTCGAAGGAAAAATCTAACCCCCTTGCATATGAAGGATTCTTTAATGATTCTAATCTGCCATTTGGTTTGTTATGATTGTCTCGGACCTTAGCTCTTTTTCTTCAAGTTTATCATTTAAAGTAGTGAGTATAAAATGGCACCGGTTAAGAGAACTCGCTTCGGTGGTGCCCACGACCGTGAGGCAGGAACGAGCAATGTGAATGGAAAGGGAAAAGCTCCCATGGACGAACAAGCATCGGCCATCTCACGGGCCATTGACGAAGAAATGGAAGAGGTAGGTCATAATTTCATTCAAGTTGTTTAATTTAACATTGCACACGTTTAGCTATGAAATAACATATCCCCAAACATGTTGGAGAAATCCGACGGAAACCTCGGCATTGAATTCATTTGTATATTAAAGTCTAAAGTAGGAAAGCAATGATTGATGGATATACTGTTTGCAATAGGAAAGAATGTCTGCTAGGGAAAATTTAGCTCGACATGTTCATTCTATTTCCAATGTTCAATTAGTCATGAACCCCCTCCTGATCACAGGGGGCAAAGTTCTTGGTTAAGGGCTCTTGAATCCACGACTTGCTTTCTATGCGGTGGATACCCACGAGTTTCTTTCTATGCGGTGGGAACTCACGTCTTGCTTTCTATGCGGTGGGAATGTCCATGTCGCGCTTTCTATGCGGTGGACAAACCTAGTTGTATGGGAAACTAGGCGACAACGGGAGGAGTAAACTCTCGCTGGAGGGGGGATTTTGTACCTCCAGAACATTAGAATTTTAATGAATAAGTTTGAGTAGAATTTTTACTAGAATACTGTCTTGGTGCCTCTTTGCAATACTGGTTGAAGGGTTGTCTTAATAAACATTGTGATTCGGAATCTAATCAAGGAATGTTTATGTTGAACAATTATTGTGGTAGTAATTATGACACACAAGGAAGTGTGAGTGTGGGGGCTTGGCTCAGGTTGCCAATGCCTATGAGAAGGGTGGTCCCGATTGGTTGGGAACTCTCTGTCCCCATAGAGTTTAAATCGGTACTAGTAATACTCATTGCCCCTAGAGCGGCGAAGTCTCAAGTGTATGTGCCTCTGAAACATGGGGAAAAAGGCACTTGAGGTTTCTCTCCTCTTGGAAGGTGGGTCTTAGGATCGCTAGATAGGATAAGTACGCTTCCCCTGCGAGGTGGAGCTAGATCTCCTTGCTAGTAGGCTCGAACTCGACTCACTTTGTGATGAGAGATCGTCCGCTAGTTGAACCTTGAACCACTTTGTTTGCTTCCGCTATAGATCTAGTGGCCACGAGGTTCACCATCAGATCCGCCGTTGATACGGTGGGGTGGGGACCTCACAGAACCGAGGGTTCTATGCTTGCAGAGAGATAGGGTGGTTCCTATGCCGAGGATGCCAGCTAGAGAGGCTCCGATTGTGAAAGATATGTAGGTGATTTCTGATAAGGCAAAGGATGTGCTGCCAAGTCAAGGTATGGTGTTTCAAGCTCCATCGAGTGGTGGTAAAGTTCAAAGAGTGCGGTTTGCAGATGACATTGAAGCGGTGAAGCTAGAGGAGCTTCCCGAGCTTGAGATAGAGGAAGAGGTTGAGCCAAGTGAAAGTAGCTCTATGGATGCTGACACAAGTTGGGAGACCGAGTCCTCTCAGTCAAGGTATGATGATTTTGATCTCTTGCAAGTGGGTGGAGATACAATGAATGTGTGCGAGGAGCAAGGAGCAGTGCATACCGTTATGCTTGGTGGAGTCCAAGTGAAGGATCTCGAGCCTACAAGTGGTGATATACAGGTGAGGGTGATGTGTGGTGCCATGTTAATGGCCATGTTGATGAAAGTGGCAGTGGAGTGTGCCATAGTGGTACAATAGGTGCAAAACTTTGCCAAAAGGGATGAAGCAACCTTGCCTATGGGAGAAGATGAGGATAGTGCGATAGAGAAAGCGCTTCTTTCTTCCTTGATGGAGCATGATGCAACAGTAGAAGAGATGCTTGAAGAGGTGATGGAAGCCAACAAGCAAGTGGTGCTTATCGACCTTGAAGGACCAATTGATGAGGGAGATCTTGATGATGTTGGAGTTGAGTGCATGGTAGGTGGGAAGGCAAGTGTGGAGCCAAAGATAGAGGTGCTTCCTATGAAGCAAGTGCACTCTATTGTAGGTGATGGGGATTCCAAGGCGATGTCAAAGCGTTCCAAGGAGCTTTGTCAATGGTGGTTGAAGGGGATGCTGATAAACACAGTTGTGCAGTGGGCTGTCGAGTAGGTACAAGATTTTCTTGAGGAGGATATTGCGTTATATGGTTGGGAGGGAGGGCATGGTATGTCCCATGTGAATGATGATGTACACTCGGAGAGTGGTGATGCTTTTGGTGGTGTTTTTTTGGAAGTGAACAGTATGCCTATGGATCCTTGGAAAGATGGAAGCATGCCGAGGGTAGCTTATGCGGAAGATTGGCTATGTGCTGGGATGCATCACTATTGGAGGTTGTTGGTGGTGGACGGGCAAGACCAAAGCCAAGTGTTTGACCCAGGTGGGTCCATGTTGTAAAGCAGGGGGTTGGGCAACCCGCCTAAAGGAAGGCCAACAGCAGGAGCTATGTATATAGTGCACATACAAGTTGTGGTATTCTTTTTGTGGTTAGTTTTGTGTTTTGCTCAGTGTTGGTGTGGTTATGCCGTTCTGGTGTGCAGTGAGTATACTTTTGGTTGAACATAAATGTTCAACAGGGGGGTGGGAAATGATGGTGCAGCCAAAGTTGGTCTGCGCTATAAAGTGTGCTATGCAGTGCAAAGGGTGCTAATAGGTGCAAGCTAGAGAGCTAAAGCAGGTTTGAAGGCCCTGGCAGGCAGGTGGTAGTGGAAATGCACGTTTACAGTGTTTTTTTAGGCTAGGGGGCCTCTAAAGTGAGATAATCATAATGGCAAGGCAAGGTGTCCAAAGTGCAGGAATGTGTCCTGGAATGAAGTGTTTGAGGTGCTCTAGAAGCCCGTCCAGACCGCTCGTCAAACGGAGCCACAATGTGCGGGATATGTGAATTCAAAGTTAGAATGCTTTGCAGATCCCCGACGGGCAGGACAGGTACAGACAGGTGGTCAGAACTAGACTCAGTGGATACACGTGTAAAGCTTGAGCTTTGGAGCATGAAGGTCTTTTCGAATTGCCATTCGGAGCTCAGACGGACAAGTTATGGCCTATGGAGTATTTACAGGGGGTCGGGTATGTGCTCATCGGGCCACGTCGATAGGCATGCTGACAGAGAATTTTTTTGGAGTGGGCAAGGTTTTGGGAAAGCATACGATGTGGGAAATCAACCAGAGGTTGCGTCGCACTGATCAAAGTTGTGGACACTAGCATACGTTCATGCGAACAAACTCACACACGATCGTGACAAAGGCGGGTCGGGTTTCTCCTGCATTATGGATCACCGTTCGAGGATGTGGGATGGCTGAAATGTGGTGAGGCTCTTGGGATATAAATCCAAAAAGAGGAAATCCGATATGGCAAGGCTAAATGAAAACCTCATGAGGATGTGTGGTCTTGAGCACCGACGGCGTACCAAATGGAGGCTCGAAGATTAAAGTCCTTCCTTTATTGTAAGTTCAAAAGGCAGGTGGTGGTTGGAAAAAAAGGGGTTCTCAATACTCAAGGGGAGGGCCAAAGAAAAAGTTTTTCCTTCTTTTTGAAGATTAGCAGTGGCGCCGGCGCCAGGGCTTAAAAAGGAATTGTTTTTTTTCCTTATTAAAGCTAAGAGGTGAAGTGAAAAGGGGGAAGAACAGCGGGTGTTTTCGAAAAAGGAGAAGGAGAGCTTTTCTTTTGGGGAAAAAGAGGAGAATTGGAAGAGGGAGATTTTTTTTCGTGCGCTCGATGTTGGCACACGTTGTCCGTGAAGGGGCGCGAAAGAGAGAGGGCCTTGTAGAAGAAGGAGCCAGCGAGGGCTACCAAGAGAAAACATTGCTGCCGAAGGGAAACCAAAGGTGAATTTTCTCGTCGAGGTTTGTGCGGACGGATTTTGTTTGTCGAGGGAGGTGTGTGCCCCTCTGTATGAAGCGGTGATGGTCATGGTGCGGCCTAGAGCAGACCGTGTAGATCTTGTACATGGTGTTTTTCGTTGAAGGAAAGCTATCATTACCGGTTTTGGTGTCGTCTCCCTGCCCTTCCCCCCTTTCTTCTTTGCTCATTTCCAGGGTGTGTGGTGCCGGTGTGTGTGAGCGTGTGCATCCCCCGGTCCCCCTGGGTGTGAGAGAGAAAGAGAGAGAGAGAGAGGTGTTCAGTTGTGGAAGTGCTAGAAGCGGGCAAGATCGGTGTGATCGCTATCCGAGGATTGAGCAAAGTGTTTGTGCATTGGGCGAAGTGTAGGCGAGGCCCTGCTAGTGTGAGTTGCTTGTTTTGAAGGTGTTTTCGAGAGGACAGGGGTGTTGTGGATACCTTGAGCTATATAGGGGCCATTGCGTGTGTGTCGAGTGTGCTCCCCATTCCCCCTCTCCAACGTTCTTTGATTGCCTGCTTCATTTTCCCCCAAGACGGACTACTCGTGGGATTATCTCTATAGTGTTGCTTCCACCAAAGTGTGGCATTTCCGCTGAGATGGAACATACCCAACATTGTTTGGTTTTCTTGAGCAGTTCCTGCAGTTTTAAAATAGTCGTCCATAGCATCTAACCATGCTTCGACATCTTGCTCTAAATTGGGTCCCTCTCCCTTGAATGTAGGGAGTTGAACTTGCTTTAACAGTGTAAATGCTATTTACACGAGTATTTAGATTGAATTAGTGGAATTTAGTACCAAATAAAATCTCTCTTATTTATGCTTTTAACTTATTTGCACACAGGATGAAGACAATTGCAAATCCATAAACAAAACTGCTTATAGCATACCCATGAGAACCATAGTATGTACAAGAGTTAATACAATCCATGAAGGTCCTACTATGTACAAGGGTGACGACAATCCTATACTAGAATCTTGTGGACTTTGGGTGGATCAAATATAGGATCAAAATATACAACTCTTTTGGTCCATTAAAACTAGGGCCTACACCTATGGGCCTAATTCTACCTGGGTAGATTACTTTAGACACCTAATCAAACACCCACTGATTTTGTGATACTTGGACATCATTTATTATAAGGGTTTCCTCTGGAATCTCGATTCTCCGTTCCAATGAAAAAGTATACTTCAATCACTTGAAGATCTTCGGCCCATTTGAGTCTCATCATATTTGTTTCTAAACCTTCTAACTCTTCCACATCAATGAAGAAAATTCCACTAGATCCTGACCAGCTGATCCTCCAAGTGGAAGGAGAAAATCTCTTATCTAGACATTTCATCATAATTTTTCGCATTGAATAATGTTGGGATAGGCAAGCTCTCATAAACCTAATGTTGAAATCCATGGATTTGCGATAGGCCTGATGGAATTCTACCTGCAAAGATGGGTATAATTCTCTCTCTTTCTTTCTCTCTCTCTCTTTTCAATTAATTACCTCTTTAATTGAATTTATTAGAGATCACTTGTTTCAACCTAATACCTTAAACTTTTCTCTAGGTCCAAGACTTATTATTATGTATTCTAACCCTGATAAATAGCATGTAATCATATAACATGATTCACTAAATTCCCCCTTTAATTTATCTTCAAAAATAGGATCTTTTAACTAAGATAATTATCTTAAATAACTTTGTATAGATAAGGTAATTTTAGAAGGTCTCTAATGATGTCTTTTAACTCTAGATTATCTCAAATCTATTTAATCTAATTTGCTAATTTTCCCCTTCACTTTATCCTCAAAAACAATGTTTTTCTACTAAGATAATTATCTAAACTAATTATTTGTGGTTAAGATAATTATCACAGATTTTTTAAGATGTGTTTTACCTCTGAAAATTATCTCAAAGCTTTTTAGTGTAGTTTGCTATTTTCCCCTTTTAATTTTCCCTTAAAAACAATATTCTTCTGTTGAGATAATTAGTTTAACTAATTATCTATAGTAAAGATAATTATCACGGGTTTCTTAAGATAATTTTTACCTCTAATAATTATCTCAAAGCTTTTTGGATTAATGTACTGTTTTCTCCCTTTTATTTTCCCATAAAAATAGTATTTTAAGCTGAGATAATTAGTTAAAATAATTATTTGTAGTTAAGATAACTATCACAGGTTTTTTTAAGATGAGTTTTACCTTTGATAATTATCTCAAATACTTTTGGATTAGTTTGCAATTTTCCCCCTTTTATTTTCTCTTAAAAATAGTGTTTTTTGCTGAGATAACTAGTTAAACTAATTATTTGTAGTTAAGATAATTATCATGAATTCCTTAAGATGAGTTTTACCTTTGATAATCATCTCAAAGATTTTTGGATTAATTTGATTATTTTCCCCTTTACTTTTCTCTTAAAAATAGTGTAATTCTACCTAAATAATTATAAAAATTATTCAAAAAATTCAAAGATAATTTTCTTAGCATATTGACAATCTAACATAGCTTTGATAATTATCTCATCTTAATCTAAGTTTAATTAGTATAATTATCATTAATTTATGGTTAAAATGAGTAATTTCAGTTCTAATATAATATAATAACTAATTACATTAATATCCCTAAGCTTAATCACAATAATTAGCAAAGAATTAAGAATTAGAAGAGAATTTTAGAATGTAAATAAGTTTAATCTTCTTAATTAATCAAATTATTAAGAAAATATAAATAGATTAGCATAATTCTGCTAATTAAAAAGATTTAATGTTAATTATCATTGATTAACCAACTAGAGCTTTGCTCTCTAGTGATTTCTGAGTAGAGATCTCTCTAGATAAGAGAGAATTTTCCAGGACCTAGAGTCTCATACAAGTTGTGAAGCAAGGGGTCGTATTTATAGGTTTCTGGACACTCACTGGCTGAATATGGCAGTAACTTGCATCCCAAGGCATCCCTACAGCTCCACAAGTGCCCCTTGCTGCTAAATGTAGTCTCGAAAAGTTCATCATTATCCCACACAGCCCCCCAGATACACAAAATCGACTTTCTGCTAGTTTGTTGACTTTTAATGATTAATTTTGGAAATATCTGCAATTTCTAGAACCTTAGGATAAAAAGTCTTCAGTAGTAATAATTACTGAAGCCATTCAATTTTACTTAACTAATTAAATTCATAGTGTAACCTTTCAGAGCCCGTAACTTTTCCAGACTTTATTAGAATTCTGTTCTGAAAAAATCTAACCATAATAAAGCTCTGGTTACGGTTCCAAAAATACCAATAGTTGCCATAGTTGGATCATTCTACAGTGTTTTCTTAACAACCAAATTAATTTGATCAGGCTTTGTACAATTTCTAAGGTTTCAAAAACTGGAAACTTTACACTCGTTTTCTTGTTTTTTATGGTTTCCTGAGCATTGATCTTAAGATTTGTCTCGTCTATCAATCATTCTCAAAATCCTAATCTAATTCTACAACCCTACAATCCTAAAGGCACTCGACGAGTATAATTACTTCCAAGCTACCTCTACACAACAAAAGACAACAATCTTAAGCTATGCGATTTCTAAGAGAAAGTTTTTACTTTAGGAGATCCTAGAGGAAGTTAAAGGATAACTTCATAAGACGCTCGTGTTTTTTCCTAGTTTAGGTCTCTTCGATCCCCAGCAGCGATGCCAAATGTGGGACGTGTGTCTAACCTCACTATCCTATCTTATTGCAGTTTTAGCAAGAACCACGAAAAAATTGTCAATCCATGGGACGAAGCCGACTCGACTAGTGCATAGAGGCTACAAGAGGTTGTCAATCTCTTGGAAAACACCTAACAACTCGCATCTAACTCAAGCTACAAGAGGTGACTGAAATCATCAAAAGCCAATCGCTCATCGGCAAACAAATCACACCTGTTACAGCATCAGATGACATCCAAACATAATGAAACTTCTAGGACAAGTTTATAAGACCTAAGCACACATGCTTATGGTCTCAAACCCACTTTAGGTCAAGTGAAAAAAATTGTGATTATTAACAGCAGTGGATTTTTGACCTAGTCGTTTTCGACCCAGAATACACCTAAATGCTAAGCAATGATGCCCCAATACCCCACCTATTCTTAGTTTTTGATTTTGAAGTGTAAATTCCTACTTATGCTGAAATTAGGTCGCAGATCGGCGACACCGAAAGCTACGAAATACTGTGATGTGTTTACGTCAATGCATAGAGCTCTTACTTGCGGTTGCAATGCAACAAACGCGACTACAATGTGACAACCGGGAGGGAGTAGGAAGCGCGAGAAGGAGAGAAGTGAGCGCTGTTAGCTCACGCTGGGTATTTCATTATCCAAAACTTACAAATAATTTACAAAAATTGGCTTTTATACCTTAGCCAAGGTTTTTGGTGGTCAAAACTAATAAAATTTGGGAGCTCTAACTAGAGATAGGCAATGACAGGTTGATACAATCTGGGAGCTTGCAGCCCCAGCTCATCAATTACAATGTTTATCCAAAAAATAGGAGTTATAATACACCCAATTTATAAAAAATAATAAGTGTTTTTACATGGGAGCTTCGAAAAATGGTATACGTGTTAGCTGGCTGCTAACAGTGTTCAATAAGGGTCGCTGCTTCTTCCCACTGATGTGCCTCCTAGAGGTATTCTTTGTGTTTTCTAATGTGTACAAGATGTTAGGACTTTGAACTTCATGGCGTATTTCTCTCGTTCACTCTTCAAATCAAGCGCAATCATCAACACGAACAGGTGTTTCTTGTCCATTAGCATTGCCCCTTGTCTTTTTTGCATCCATGTTTGTTTGCTTTAATTGTGATTGGTAGCATACTATTCCTTACATTTGCCTAGATTAAACATTAGATTTTGTATACTTTTTTGTCATAATCCCTTGTCTAGGCTTCAGAATCAAGTAGTCTGACTAAGCTAGTTTGAGCAAGTTAGGAGTTAGAGATCTTCTGACTAAGCTAACAGTGTTCAATAAGGGTCGCTGCTTCTTCCCACTGATGTGCCTCCTAGAGGTATTCTTTGTGTTTTCTAATGTGTACAGGATGTTAGGACTTTGAACTTCATGGCGTATTTCTCTCGTTCACTCTTCAAATCAAGCGCAATCATCAACACGAACAGGTGTTTCTTGTCCATTAGCATTGCCCCTTGTCTTTTTTGCATCCATGTTTGTCTGCTTTAATTGTGATTGGTAGCATACTATTCCACACATTTGCCTAGATTAAACATTAGATTTTGTATACTTTTTTGTCATAATCCCTTGTCTAGGCTTCAGAATCAATTAGTCTGACTAAGCTAGTTTGAGCAAGTTAGGAGTTAGAGATCCCTTGTCAAGTAGTCTGACTAAGCTAGTTTGAGCAAGTTAGGAGTTAGAGATCTTCTTTTAATACCATGAGGAATGCCTTCCTAATAATCAATGGTTACTTTAGGTTCTTCATCCAATTTAGGCAGCATTGTGTGGAAAGTACTAGGGATTTCTAGTGGGCTTAACCTCTACTGACCTTTAGCTTAAGTATTATAAAGGGAGTTTACTAGTGTGATGAGCCTGGGGAAGGTAACTTGTTATATGACCCCCGTAAATTACATAATTAAAATGCTAAAAGTAAAAAAAAATAAAAAATCAAAAGTGCCACAATGTAAAATCTTAAGTTGAAAGAGAAATCCCAGCTTGACTTAGTACTTCACTCACACGTATTGCCTATTCTACTAGAGCCCTAGAGGTTCCCAGTGTGGGCGCTTTTCCTTGAAAAGCAAAAAACCAAAGGCATACAAAATAAGCACACACATCAAAATGGAATCAATGTGAAAAGACTTTGGGGGGTCAAAAGAAAGACATGCAATGATTTCATGAGCAATACCTTTTATCGTAGCTTAACTACAAGGTCTTCTAGGTATAGCCTCTAGTAAGTCCTTGAACATCAAATACTTTGCTCTCACAATTAAACAACTTAATTGATCAGTGAAAATTGAGAAGCTTACCCATGGTATTAAGAGTTGAACTCTAGTGCATTTTGATCGTTAAATTAGCGACCCCCAACTTGTTTAGTTTTTGACCTTTACAATTGTTTATGTGTTGATTATATTACAGTTTAATGTTTACTAAATTTTTTAATATTTGATTACCAATCAATTTGTGGGTCTACAACTGCATATGTTTTTTAATTGAATATGAGAATGCAATTATTGTGCCAATGATTGGTTGATTTTGCAATGATTGAAGAAGGCTAAGGTTATTCAATCTCGGATGCTCTTCCACCTCGACAAACGAACTTCATCTCAATAGCTTCCGAGGAAATAATCTACATCAGGAAGGGGGGGATGTTAACCAACAAGTCAGATAGTGGAGTCAATACTGGGAAAATAGGAAGCTTGGGTACTGCCCAAGGCTCCCTATCGCTTGGTATTGACCTTGGTGTAACCGACGATGGAGACCCTTTTGGTGATGTGATTAACATTCATGTAGAGGAGTCAATACTGGGCAAATAGGAAGCTTGGGGATTGCCCAACGCTCCCTATCGCTTGGTGTTGACCATGGTGTTAAATACATTACATGCGACAGTGGAGTCAACACCGAGTGAATAGGAGGCTTGGTGATTGCCCAACCGACGCTCCCTACCGCCTGGTGCTGACCTTGGCAAATGGGCATCGGCCTAGTAAACATCCACGGATATCACATTTTTTTGAGTCAGGGACCGGGCTTGTTGGTCCTATAGGTGCTTGGGTGATTGCCGATGAGAGGTGCACCACATATCTCATTTGATACTATTTTTACTTGACCAGCCACTATGGGCGCCCATGTGTGAAGGGGCTGAACTCTTATAAAAGGTCTATTTTGATCTAAAATCAGTATTCTGGGAGGTGTAAGCTAAGAAATTCTCTTACTCCATCTCTGTCTCCTTCTCCTTCGTGTGCTTACGTGTATGTGTGTGTGTGGATGTGTATGCTTGAGAGAGAGAGAGAGAGAGAGAGAGAGAGAGAGAGAGAGAGAGAGAGAGAGAGAGAGAGAGAGAGAGAGAGAGAGAGAGAGCATTGCAACGGCATCGGCGGCGGCAAGGGGTTGAGCGCGGTAGCGATGGAGGCTCCTTCTTCTTGACGAAATCATTGAACGATGAGTGACACACCATTGTTTCTTTGAGATTGCTAGGACTCTCTACTTGTGTGTTTGTAGCCTTTTGAGGCTCCCACATGGTGCGTATGCAAGTCCCCAGCCTTTGACATGTACGGCAAATCGTACAACTTGCTACATGATGCCTCAATTGACTCCCAAGTGTCAGAGTCATTTAGCTTAGCTCCCACTCCCTGTGATGCGAGAGAAGGCATTGGGGCAACGAAGAAGAGTCAAATCAATTGTGCACATTATGCTCCTTGCAAGTTTGAGAGTTTGAGTACCACATACTACTAAAGTGCTCATCTTTTGGTCACATCCAAGAACTTGCTTCCCTCACATTTTTAGCCATGACTTAGACCTACACACTTTCCTCTCCCATACACACTGTGGTCTCTCCATTGCGACCCTCATCACCACAAATGTAGAGCATCAAGAATCACTGATCAGCCACGCATATACTACATCACATATAACATTGGTCCCATATGTCATATTTGACCTTCAAGGATGATAATAAAAAATCTCTCTCTCTCTCTCTCTCTCTCTCTCTCTCTCTCTCTCTCTCTCTCTCTCTCTATACAAGGGAGCTCCCCCCCCCCCCCCCCCCCCCCCCCCCCCTTCCATAGGAGGATAGACCACACATTCAGATATAGTAATCAATGGCGAGCCATCATTTTTTGGGTGAGGGCTCGCTGATTGCAACTTGTTCATCTCTCTCTCTCTCTCTCTCTCTCTCACACACACACACACACACACACACACACACACACACACACACACACACACGCGTACATGCGCACACACACACACACACACACACACACACACACATGCACGCGCGTGCACACACACACACACACACACACACACACACACACACACACACACACACACACACACACACACACACACACACACACACACACACACACACACATCCATGAAGGTGCCAAGAAAGGGGTTCAACGAGGGAGTTGGTGGAGGTGGGTACCTTGCTCATTGATTCTAAGAGGTTTTAAACTAAGGGAAGTCAAAGTTATATTCAAAACATGAGTATTTTTTTCAAAAACTCCAAAAAAATTAGTTGTAGAAACCTCTAACTTCTTCGGATCATTTGATCCTTAAACGTCAAGGTTTTGAAAATTGTTCATAAAACTTGTTCAAAAAAGCATAGAGCTGGTGTTAGCAGCAAGCTAATGCAGACACCATTTTTCGGAGTTCTTGTAAAACAATAATTATTTTGATAAATCAATAATATTGTAACTCCTATTTTTGTGGTAAACTTTGTAATTAATGAGCAGGGGCTACAAGCTTCGAGATTGTATCAGCCAGTCAATTCCCAGCTTTGGTAGAACTTCAGATTATTACTTTTGACCACTCAAAAACCTTGGCTAAGGTATAAAAGACAATTTTTGTAAGTTTTTAATAAGTTGTTGGATAAGAAATACACAGCGTGAGCCAACGACACTCACTTCTCTCCTTCTTGTGCTTTCTACTCCCTCCCCGGTTGTCACATTGCGAATGCGTTTGTTGCATTGCAACCGCAGGTAAGAGCTCTACGCATTGACGTAAGCCATTCATAGTATTTCGTAGCTTTTGGCATTGCCGACCCACGGCCTAATTTCATCATAACTAAGAATTTACACTTTTAAAATGAAAACTAAGCATAGACGGGGTATTGGGGCATCATTGTGAAGCATTTAAATGCATTCTGGGTAAAAAACGATTAGGTCAAAAATCCATTGCTGTTAATAATCACGATTTTGGAAGTTGACCTTAAGTGGGGTTTGAGGCCATAGGCATGTGTGCTTAGGTCCTATAAACTTGTCCTAGAAGTTTCGTTATGTTTGGATGTCATTTGATGCTGTAACGGATGTGGTTTGCTTGCCGATGAGTGATTTTCTTTTGGTGATTTCAGTCACCTGAATGTAGCTTGAGTTAGATGTGAGTTGTTAGTTGTTTTCCAAGAGATTGACAATTTCTTGTAGCCTCTATACACTAGTTGAGTCAGCTTCATCCCATGGTTTGACAAATTAATCATGGTTCTCGCTAATACTGCAATAAGATAGGATGTTGAGGTTAGACATGCGTCCCACATTTGGCGCCGTTGCTGAGGATCGAAGAGACCTAAACTAGGGAAAAATACGAGTGTCTTGTGCAATTTTCCTTAAACTTCCTCTAGGTTCGCCTAGAGTTCAAAACTTTCTTTTAGAAACCGCATAGCTTAAAATTATCGTCTTGGTTGTGTAGAGGTAGCTTGGAAGTAATCGTACTTGCTGAGTACCTTTAGGACTGTAGGATTGTAGATTTAGATTAGGATTTGGAGAATGATTGATAGACGAGACAAGTCTTAAGATCAAGACTCTGAAAAACAGAAGAAAACGAGTGTTTGTGGACACTTTCCACAACCCCATTGCATGAGAAACTAGGAGTAGGGTAAGTAGGATCCGAGGTGGATTTCATAACATTGCTCTCTCTGAAAGAATCAAGTGTGAGTTGTTATGTAAAGTTGTAGAATTTCAGGTCTACGGCTAGAAATAGCTTGAAAAGACTCGAATTCACTCACTCCGACTGGAGAGTAAGCCTAAGAGTTGTTCGAACCAGCGGGTAAGCTCAAAGACACTTCGAGGTAAAAATTTCAAGAAGTTGACCAAAACTCGGATTATTTACTTTTTCTTGAAATTTTAGGCCAAATTAAGTTTTGACTTGATTTATAGGCTTAAAAAACATCATAAAAAGGCCATCTTTGAGAAAATTCCAAAAAAGTGCTCATTTCAAGCCTCAAGTTAATAATCACGATTATTAACTTTTTGCTCTAAATTGGACAAGATTCATACCATTGACTCATTACATGTGTACAAACAACTTTTGTAAAGGCCCAAGAGATTTGGATCACTAAACTGGCAAGAATCTGGGTAAAAACTAAAGTTTGTACTAACTTTTTGAATCTCGAGTGTGAATTGAGGAAAAATTTATCCAAACTTGTTAAAAATTGATCCATAGGCTTATATTGATGTGATAAACATGTGTACATGCTTACTTGACCAAAAACTTGCAAAATTTTGGTAAAAGTAAATAATTACGATTATTTACTTATTTACTTCTGACTTGTTTTTGAACTTTTTTAACCAAGTTGACATACCATTAGCTTTATCATTTTGTAATAAGCCCACAAACCAAATTTGGTAAGATTTGAATCACTGGATTGAAAATTGTGACTAAAATTGTAAAGTTAGTCGGCGAACCGATAATTGATGACCATTTGACCCAAAATTGTCCAAACTTGATGCAAATTGGCTAGTGACCTGAACTTAATGTGCTTGACAGATTTGTGTCAAAGTTGGGGCAAAAACTTGCAAAATTGTAGCTGGATTAAATAATCGCGATTATTTACTTTTGCTTCAAAACTTGGTGATTTTGCAAATTTGAGTATACCTTAAGGTCAAGAACATCAAGTAGACCCCACAAATCAATTTTGGTGAAATTTGGAACACAAAAGTGAGACTTAAGCCAAATTCTTGAAATCAGAGTCTGTAGAGACACAGAACAGTGGGTAAACTTGATCAAATTTTTTCTAAACTTTTTGAAACTTGTCCAAGGGCTTTAACAAGTTGTATACTTATCAAACCTATAAAAAAAGTGTAAAAACTTGACAAAAGTAAATAATCTTGATTATTTATTTCTGCTATCTAGAGACTTCAATTTTGACTTTTGGGCTTATATAGTGTTAGACCAGCATAAAATAAGGCCATAGGGCAATTTTGGGTTCAATCGGATCAAAATTGGTACAGATACACTGAGAACACAAGTTGCAGGTTAGACCTTTGATTTTGCTAAAGTTGAATCTGAAAGTCAAAATTTTGACATCCATAGCACGATTTGAAGTGAGATACAGAGACCAATCACGAGAGTTCTCAAGAGCTCTACTGTCCTTATAGAAAAATAGCTAATTTGATTAATTTTGTACAAGAATTAGGTTGCAGACGAGGAATTAGTGGCTTGACAGAAAGTTGCAATTGAATCGAGTGAAAATTGACAACAAGTCAATCCAAGGTGAGTACTCTATCGAGGGCTTCATAAGTCTATATGAACCTTAGATTTGGTCGTGTTCTAGGAAATCAAGGCCTATTCGGAGAAAACACCAGTAGAGTATCCACTGAAGAAAGCGTGAATCAAGGCAATTCCTTGCACACAATTCCTGAAGAAGTCTCAGACAGTTTTTCAGATTCAACATCCAAAATGTCTTCTTACTCGACTCACTCGGAAACCGGAACGATAATGCGCTATAAGCATATACTCTCTTTTTACAAGACTAACCGTCATGGAGCCCATGTTTACTTGGATCCTAACGAAGATATGCTATTCGCATTGATGACCATGGTATTGAGTTCGAAGAAGAGGTTAGGGCAAACAAAGAAGGAAAAATGTACATGGATCGAAACGGAACTCAATATGAACAAGTCAAAAATCCTGATGTGGTAGACCAATGGGGGTTAGAAGTAAACACTATAATCCCAGATATGTCAGCAAAAGAAGGACCACCAACTTTGGAATTAGAGGGATACGATCAAGTAGACTTGAAGCCTTTGAAACGTCTTAGTACATATAAACCTAGGATCGGAGTCTATTGTTGGGAAGATAGAAACATAAAAGATCTTTTGTGGACTTCTCATGCTAGACCACGACAATTAACGGCCATGAAGATCATCTATATCTTCAAGATCAAAGATAAAGAATCTGCGGATCTACCAACTTACCTGTTTAGGGATTGTTATAACAGCAACTTTGTTATGATGACTCCTGAGGAGGTAGAACAAATCAAATACCAGGGGTATTCCATACAGGATTGGATATTGGGTCAAGGACCAGAAACCACTCTAAGAGAAGAATATCATGAGAGATCATCTGAGAGTAATGTGAAGAAACCAGAAACCATCTCATCACGTAAAAAACCGGGTGACACTAAGGCCAGTCCAGGGCTACATGAGTCACTATTTCCGACAGACTAGTTTGAAGGACTCGGAACAGGACCAACTCCTAGAAGACCTGGAGTTGAACCAAACAGACGTGTCAGACCAGCTGATTTTCAAAAATGGGTCAAAAAATACAGTGGATTAGGGGATCCATATGACCACTTAGCAAGCTTTAAGCAAGTGCTAAGATCAGAGCGTATATTTGATTTCCATACTCAATTCGAGGGGTTTGGAATGACATTAGAAGGAAAAGCTTTGACATGGTTCCAAAACATTCCACCAAGGTCGATCATGGACTTGAACACATTAGCTCAAGGATTTGTAGCTGCTTATTCTAAAATGGGGATTAAACATAATAGGATAGCTCAAATCTACAACTTTAAACATAAACATGGCGAGTCTATTAGGGATTGTGCAACTCGAATGAAACAATACATTCCAGATGCCCAGAGATGGAGATACCTATAGAAGAACGACTTGTATAATTATTTTTGGAGGGACTGCTAAACAAAGAACTTCATGCTATACTCTATAGTAAAAAGCATACAACCCTAAAGGGGTGTGTGTCTATTGCTATTGACCTAGGAGAAAATTGAGATCTTGAATGAGAAGGATGCCCCTAAGGATAACCAAAGCGAGAAGACATCATCCACAAAACCAGCACAAGTGGGAACGGCTGCTGCGGCATCACTCTCAGCCATAGAAGATATGCTAAAAAGGATGAATGACATGATGAGCAATATGAAAAGAGCACCTATGAGAGGACTAGGAAAGGGGATACCCCCACAGGGACAACCAATTAGGCCACAAAAATGGTGTGCAATCGAGGGTAAATGGACCAACCACAAGACCCATGAGTGCTACTTCAGACCAAAGTATGATGGGAATGTTCACTACATGCCCATGAGGCCCCATGGACAATCCATGTACAGATATCAGCTTAATATGGCCCAAGCTCAAATACCACCAATGGGTATGGAAAGACCTCAACCTATGTTGGGACAACAACCTCCATATTCAGGACATAATGCGGTGCCTCTGAAGTAGATGCACTCAGAAGGAGTCATAGATGAACAAGCATTAGTACTTGTAACACCCTATGCAGAGCCTAGTCCATCTACAGTAATGGTAGAGGGAGATTGGTATAGTCCACATCCACCACCGATGGAGGAAACCATGACTTATGCTCCACCAGAGCTCACACCAATGTACTGTGTAGCTAATCAAGGTGTCAGACCTCCCATGGGAAGACCCATGATGAAGCCCAGAACAGGAAATTGTCATAATTGTGGTGCTGATGACCACTGGAAGAACGAATCTCCAGAGCCTGACAAAAACCTCAAACCAATTGAATCCTATTGCATAAAATGTTGCAAAAAGGGAGGACACTTTCCGGAAGATTTTCCTAAGAATCCTTTGAACAAGGAGAAAACTGTAGTAAACGTAGTCCAAGTGATGCCTAGTAGCTCATCAGAGAGCGAACCGATTGTTCCAATCAAGGTAATCACTAGAGCCCAGGCAAAGAAAAAGAAACACAATAATTCTGAGGATTCGGAGAACATGAAATTTTCTTCTCAAAGAATGAAAAGGAGCAGAAGCAAAAGATATGAGATGAGAAAACAAAAACAACGGATTGAAAACGAAGAGAAAGCAAAAATGCTAGCCTAGGACAAGTTGAAAGAAAGTGGCAGTGAATTCAACAAGGAAACAACCATGAAATCTGGAGGATCCATTCTGGTTGAAATTTTTTTTGAGTCTATTAATGCTTCCTTGGAAGCCTACCAAGCAGGACTTAAAGCAGGCCAAAACATGGAAAACAAATGGAAAAACTATCCATCTTCAGATATGGAAGCAACGAAGCTGGAAGCTTATCAAAACTTGGTAAGTATCATGCAAGAAATGCTGGATAAAGAAAAACCCAAGCTTGAAAATATTGCAAAATCGGAAGAGCTTGCAGTAGAAGAAACGAAAGCAAAATCTGATGTGGTGGTAGAACCCTACCTTGAGACAAATGAACCAGAGCTTATTGTGCCAGACAACAAAGATGCCTAAGACGAAATTCCATTCGTAGAGGAAGACTGGCCAGGACACTTATGGGAAAAGGTAAGAGAGATCAATGATGGGAGCCTCACTTTAAAGTCAGCTCCTATAGAGGAAGTCTGGTTGGATAACCTACCATCTGATATGAACATGGATTTACAATCCTTGTACGTGGATTTTGGATCAGAGGCTTCATGAATATCTAAACCAATGACATTAAAGACATTACCTTCTTACTTGGGAGATAATGAAGATGAATCTATCATTTGCAAGAACACTCAAGTAAAAAGAGCCAAACAGACCCTAGAAGTAGACAACATTCACTCGATCATGTCTACACCTCTCCAATGCACTCTTACTTTGGGAGAACTGTTGAAACTCAGGCCATACTTATGGAACGATTTAGAGAAAACCCTAGAGAAGGTGGGGATAACGGGGTTAATCTCTAATAATGTGGGCAAGTTGAAAAATGAAATGGAAAACAAAGAGATTTGATCAGTTCCTATGAACAAGGTCAGAGAATATTATGAAGGGGAAGAAGGAAACACTACCCTCCCAGTGAAA
This sequence comes from Adiantum capillus-veneris, assembly GCF_014529385.1. NCBI lineage: Eukaryota > Viridiplantae > Streptophyta > Polypodiopsida > Polypodiales > Pteridaceae > Adiantum > Adiantum capillus-veneris. Next base: position 125,004,619 of record NC_140957.1, read on the forward strand.
TATAATGACATTGAAACCATGGCAATACTGGATAGTGGAGGTGGCATAGCCATAGCCACTAAAGCAGTATGGGAATCTTGGGGACAGCTAGCCATTAGACAAACGTGAATGAAATTACAGTTGGCTGATGGACACATTGAGAGACCACTAGGGCTACTAGAAAACGTGATAGTCAACTCCTGCGGAATTGAATATCAACATACTTTTGCCATAGTAGACATAGGGAAAAAACTCAACTATGAAATCATATTGGAAAGACCTTTCATGCGATAGGTACAACTTATCCAAGATTGGGGAAACGACTATCTGTACTTGAAGCAGGTGGGATCTATCACAAGAGTCAATCTAAAAGATCACACCTATAGAGATGTCTTGAAAACACCCATCCAAGAGTTTGATTCAGTCTCTTTGGATGAAACTAAACTCCCATCTTGGTTAAACAAAGACACTCCTATTTGCATGTCCGGAGCTTCAAAAAATGGAAGCTTAAGACGAGAGGAATGTATCCTAGAAAGGGACTATATAGACGAAGCCTACATACCTGAATCCTTTCCAGAACATTTATTCAAACCATTCGAGTGGACTCAAATCTTAGCGACAATGGATGTATTTGTGAATATGTCTATGCCTACTCATTTTTGCAATGAGGATGGCTACGACATAATTCCCATCCAAATGATGTCAATCCTTAACATTGCAAACAAAGATGAGGAAACAAAGGACTTGATGCAAGCTCAACAAGTTTTTTCTAACCTCTATTACAATGCAACTGATGAGTTAGATGAACACTCAGCTACCTCAGAAGATTCGGGGTCAGAAAAAGAGCATACGAGAGCTCAGTTACTTTTAAAGGGAGGGGAAGAAAAGTTTTTGACTTTCCCAACTAGAAAAATCAAGAAGACAAAAATGGTATAGAAGAAAGAGAGACACTAAAATTGTGAAAGCACGACCTATGCCATCAGTCTCCAGTAAAACACAATTCTCGATGCAAATAGATGCTAATGATTGTGTCAAGGACAAAATAACGTACAGATATCCTTCAAACAGAAACTTAAAAATGTCTCAGACATTGAGAAAAGCAAGGAAGGGTACTCACGAAGAACATCAGGATAAAAAACCACTCATGACTAGAGTCGAGCGAAAAAGGAAATATCAAGAGTTGAAAAAATCTCTAAAGGAGATATACACCACCGAAATGGAAACCACGGAAGAGTATGGTAAGGATGTAATGCATGTTCCATCCCATTACAAAAAGTATACTCTCCAAGAACGGAAAATCATAATCGAACAACCTATTAGGGAACTACGGAAACAAGGTGAGTCTTACGAAGGACCTGAAAACGCTAAAAGGGTAGACTTGGTTGAACCAAGAGAAGAGCCTAGACCGGCTTACATTGCAAATGACCTAACAGAAGAAGAACAAAAGATTTTGCTAAGCTTGCTAAAGGAATATCGGGATATCTTTGCTTGGTCTTACAAGGATCTCAAGGGTGTTGATCCAGAAATCTGTCAACATACCATACCCATGAGAGATGACGCGAAACCAAGTAGACAGCTACCATTAGAGACAACTTTCCTCTTTCGATAACTGAGCATGTTTTAGGACGAGTGGCAGGAAAAGAAGCCTACAGCTTCTTAGATGGTTTTTTGGGATACAATCAACTTTTGGTTGACCCAAAAGATCAGCATAAAATTGCTTTTGCAACAGAATGGGGTATATTTTCCTATCGGGTTATGCCGTTTGGGTTAACTAATGCTCGAGCCACATTTCAGAGATTGATGAGCCATGCTTTCAAAGAGTATCTTTGGAAATTCTTGGAAGTATACATGGATGATCTATGCATACATTCGTCAATCCGAGCTGATCATTTTGAACACCTCAAAAAGGTATTCGAAAAATGTAGACTTTATAGAATTTGCTTAAATCCTGAAAAGTGCACATCCATGGAAAGACAAGGGAAAATTCTTGGACATATAGTGTCTAAAAATGGCATAGCTACCGATATTGAAAAGATTCATGTCATTGCTGATTTGCCGAGACCAACAACAATCAAGGGGGTATAAGCCTTCATGGGACATTGTGTATATTACCGACGGTTCATCTACATGTACGGTATAATTGCAAAACCCATGTATAGCTTGATTATGCACTTTGAATGGATCGAGGCATGTGAAGAATCATTCACGAAGCTTAAGCAAGCTCTCACCTCAGCTCCAATAATGAAAGCACCCGATTGGGATAAAGTATTCCATGTACATGTAGATGCTTCAAAGCTATTGGTTGTATACTAGCCCAGCCAAGAGATGGAAAAATTGACTTTCCTATTTCTTATGCTAGCCGACAATTGAACATGGCAGAAAAGAATTACACCACCACTGAAAGAGAAGGACTAGGAATGATATATGCTATTAAAAAGTATAGACATTACCTATTAGCCAACAAGTTTGTGTTCTTTGTGGACCACAAAGCCTTGTTATATTTGGTTAACAAGCCATGCAGCACAGGAAGAATAGTGAGATAGTTCATCATTCTTCTTGAATTTGATTTCACTGTGGTTGTAAAAAAAGGCACTACACACCAAAGAGCACATCATTTGTCAAGGATTGTTTCAGGGAAATCGCCTAAAGGGGTAGACGATGATCTACTAGATGCCTATTTATTCTCCGTGGAAATGATACCTAGATGGTCGGAAAACATTGTGTCACTAATGACAATAGCTCAAGTGGATTCACCACTTCCTATCACAATTGATTTAATCGAGCAATCGGCTATGTATCAATTACTAGCTGGAAGGCTATATAAGAGAAATCGAGACGGGATATTGCTTTTATGAATTAACCCTAAAGAAAAGGATCAATACCTAGGTCAAGCACATGTTACCATAGTACGACTTCACTTTGCGGAAGACCAAACTATGTAACGAATCTTAAGACTTGGAGTATTTTGGCCGACTATGAGAAGAGATGTTAGATCTTTTGTAAAAGACTTCCCTTAGTGTAAAAAACAACCACCCATTCCTCATGTAACATTATTGCAAATGTCACCTGTCCCTAAGTGGAGTAACTATCTGGTTACTTACTTATCGAGCAGAATGTTTCCTGAGGATATGAGTAAATGCCGTCAAAGAGCAATTGAAACTGAAGCAAGAGACTATGCTCTTATTGGGAACCAATTGTATCAGAGAGTTAAAGATCAACATTTGCGTCTTTGTGCAAATGAACACGAGTATATTCCGATTATAGAACAAGCACATGCTGGATTAGCGGGAGGTCACTTTTCTAGTGAGACCACCGCAAGAGCAATCTTGATGGCAGGCATATGGTGGCCAACACTTTTTGCAGATGCCAAAGAATATGTTTGAATGTGTGATGCTTGTCAATGAGCAAAAATGCCAACACGAGTAGACATCATGCCCTTAATACCAATGATGGGGACTAGAGCCTTCGCAAAATGGGGTATAGATTTTGTTGGACCGATACAGCCACCTGCTTATAGAACCCAAGCTCAATATATCATTGTAGCTACGGACTATTTGACCAAGTGGGCCGAGGCTAAAGCGAATCAAAAGAATGATGCTAGAACCACTGCTGCATTCTTATATGAGTATGTATTCACAAGGCACAGACTGCCAATAGAGATTGTCAGTGATCGGGGAACTCATTTTCTCAACGAGGTAATAGAGTATTTGCTTAGTGAGTTTATGGTTATCCATAACAAATCATCTCCCTATCATCCAAAAGCAAACGGACAAGCTGAGCATACGAATAAAATTCTTAGCTCGGTACTGACCAAAGTGGTTAGTTCAGGAAGGACAAACTGGGCAATGAATCTCCATGCTGCTCTATGGGCTTATCGAGTTTCATTCAAAACATCTCTAAATGCTACACCCTTTAACCTTGTTTATGGTCTTGATGCCATACTGCCAATAGAATTTCTATTGCCGACATTAAGGGTAGCACAGACTCTTGAGTGGACTGGACATGAATTGTCAGAAAGACTTGAAGATTTGGAAAATCTAGATGAGCAAAGGCTAACTGTTGTAGCTCATATCTATGCACAAAAGCGAAAACAAAAATAGTTTTTTGATTCCTACTTAATCACAAAAATCTTCAAAAAAGGGGACTTAGTTCTAGTCTATTCCCTTAAGCAACACATTCCCAAGTTTAAGAAAAAGGGAAACAGACCATTTATCATTGAAGATGTATCTCCAAGTGGAGTAGTAAAATTGTCCACCCTAAATGGTGAACCAATGGCTAATTGGATTAGTGGATGTTGTTTAAAAAAATACAATTTGCCACTAATCAATGAATTGCTAGAGAGAATGCATACAGCCAAACAAAGGAAGATGAAGCGACAATAGGTTATTGATGAAGCCCAAGAGAAAGCTAAACTTCGGGTACTCAAGCGTAAAGATGCTCTCAAGAATCAACAGATACCTATTTCCATCAACACTTTAGAACTAGATGATCGACAATGGGAATTACCTAAAGACGCAGTTTCAACAGATGACGACTAGTTAGATGGAATGGATCTGCGCATCAAAGTACAGCTCAACAATCATAGCACCAATGCTTTGGTAGACACAGGATCTAGAGTGAATGCAGTCAGTTATTCCACATACAAGAAGGCAACAAGTCAAGCATTGACCGCAGGAATAATGGCAATCAAAGGATGCAACAAGAATTCAACTCCAACATTGGGAGTAGTCAACTTGAACATGATAGTACATGGATGTTCATGTCCGCATCAGTTTGTATGCTTGCCAGATGAGCACATGAATGAGACGATGATTCTTGGCATTCCTTGGATGCGTACATACAAATAAGTACCAGATTGGGATATGGATCACCTAAATCTATCACTTAAAGGAGGGCAACTCCTTGTTCCTATTGCACCAAACAATGAGGAATGAAAAAGATGCAATCAGAAGACCATTCCACGAAGAAAATCTTTTCCATCTCCTCGACAACCAAATGCTACAAGTATCATGCAAGGAGTCAGGCAAATTTATGTACCAAAAGCACAACTTGTGGATAAATCAAATCAGTTCTGGGTGCCTAAAACTTCACCATAGAAACAAAAGATGGTTCCAAGGATTCGAGCACAAAATCGAGCATCTATGAACAAGGAACCTAACATAAAAAAGGTTTGGAAGAAAAAGGAGCACTTACCTTCTCCACACACCATGAAACCAAACAAGCAGTGGCGGGTTAAGTCTCAACAGGCTCTAAAACACTATATAGCACCAAGCCGACCGAGCTACCAATGGCGAGAAAAATCTTGACAACCGTCTAACGTGCTACCAACAGCTCAAGCAATCCGCGTGCTAAAACACCTTGATGGTACTATCAAAGAGAGAGCACATAAGCTACAAGATTTTCTCTTTGGAAGACATTAACGCAAACCTCGACATCGGAAACCCTTGAGTTATTTACTCAAGATCCAACTCTTGCACAACATATTGAGTTAAATTGCATTGATCTTCATATCATGTAGAGCCAATCACGGCTATGCATAGACACACTTGTTCAACCCATGCATGCAGTCGTCCCGGAGAATGCCATCTAGGAGGGGTGGAAGGACAGGGCACTAAGTGAAGGGCACTAAGTACAAAGTAATTAAGGGCAATGTTTGAAGAGGGAGGAAAAAGTTCCATGTTAACGTGTGATTTTTTGCAGAATTACCTAATAATGCCCTTATAATTCATCCACAAGGAAAAATTCACTGAAAATATTTTCCCGATCAGTGTAAATAGTGTATATACTATAAGAAAATAATAAAAAAATGTTTTTTTTGGGGTATTTTTCATAATTTTTGTTGATAAGGAGGCTTAAAAATGGAGAAATCCAACAAAAAGCAATAAAGCTGTGTTTTTCAAGGGATTTTCTTAATTATTGGATTTTCACTTTACTTTTTGAGAGCATTTTGCTATTTTCTTTGATTTTTTTGAATAAAAAGGTCAAAGATTAATAACAAATAGTAGGAAAGCTCAGATGGAAAAAAAAAAGACACGATGGTGATCAGAAAGACAAGGTGGACAAGCACAAAAATCTTCAACGAAATCAAAAGATGGAAGCGGGAAGCCTAAATTAGGCGGCAAGGCCTACTTCTGCAAAATTCTTGCAGAATAAGCTAGAGGAATCCGATTTTGGAAATTTTTGAGCTTAACATAGATTTCACAGCCTAATAGGACTAACAGGGGAATCTGGGAAAATTGGTTCGAGAAGTCCAGGTATAGATATCCAGGGTAGGCTAAAACCACCTCATTTCCACTTGGAGCCTTTGTAGAAAGAGCATTTCTTCCTCTTTCGCGCGACATTTTTGGAGCCCACAGTTGACCTTTTTCAACGCCGTCTCACACAAGCTATGAGGGGTAAGTTCTTTACTTATCAATGATCCATTTTGTACGGCCAATAGCTAGTTTAAAACCCTAGAAATCGAGCAGTGCACGAAGACCTACGACCTAAAACTGACCATATCGACCTGCCAGCTTGACCAAATCGGATGGGATTTGAACCATAGTATGCCCTAACATAATAGAATCTTTCCATACCATCAGATGACCATTCGGCTGGGGTCAAGGGGGTCCCCAATAGAGAAATTAGGATTTTTGGAAAATGCTAGAATTTTGACCTGACTCCACAGATGGCTTGCTAATGAGGTCCATACATGATGTATATGATTGGTTTGGTGAAATCCATCAAGCAAAGCCCTCGGAAAGCACAAAACGGCTCGAAGGTTACAAAGCGTCAAATTTGACATACGATGCCAAACTGACTCCAAATGAGCCAAAATTAGACAAGTAGCTTCACGACTATGTTACAGACAAGTCCAAAGCCTCAAAGGTGACCGACCAACCCAACAGACATAGTAATCACAAAAAATGGTGATTTTAGAGTCGACAGAGCACAAAGTGATGCTAGCATGACCAAACTTGACCAAAATCAATTTAGGACTTGTATTCGGTGTATGAAACATGTTTAGTTCAAAATTTGTGAGATTTGCAAAGTTTTTGTCACTGTTGTAAATAATCGCGATTATTTACTTTTGCATGATTTTTGCTTGGAAATTGTCCATTCATCCAAGGTCTATACCATGCTTAGAACCAATCTATGCCAAAAATTATCAATTCTGGAAGAAAAGTTAATAATTGCGATTATTTACTTTTGTTACCATATACATGTGGTAGTGATGTGTGTGAACACACTAAGACCGCTGGGACAATTTTTCCCTCTTTAGGAGGTTTTTCCCCCGTGCATTGTATATACACCCATCACTCTTGGGCTATCTATCTTTCCATTGCATACTAAGTAACACACTCTCTATTGTGTGCCTTGAGCTTCCTTCATCTTCTCCAACCTATGTGCGTTTCTCTGCAACCCTAATTCCAACAATTGGTATTAGAGCAGGTTGCGTCCTCCTGGGCTTAGTCGCCAGTTGCTCCGGCACACGCCTACTCACTTTCTCCGATTTCAGTGAGCTTTGGCAAGCGTTCGCAGGTCGACAAAAAATTCACGTGAGCTTGTAGAGCCGAGTCCGCTCAGATTTTTGATTTGGGCTCATTTTGGCCTGCATTTCCACTACATGCAGTACTGCACAGGCTATTTCGTCATTTTGTGTAGAATTTTTCTCAGTGACTTTTTTTGCATAACATGTGCCTCATAGTCTTCTACGGTTTGTGCTATATAGCACGTGTTGTTCCCGCTCCGTTTCTCCTATTTTCGGGCAGTTTTCACATCAGGTGCAACATTTACCATGGCTGACAACACAGACGTGTTCAAGATATTTGCTGCTGAGGACAGGTTGGATTGGGACAACTACCCTATATGGGCTTATATGATGCAACATGTTCTTGTGTCAAAGGGTGTCTGAAACATTGTGCAGGGCATTGATGTACATCCTGGTTCTGAGGATGTAGGCGATGTTGAGGATGTTGCAGGTCTTGCTGCAAGGATTGCTGCTATTAGAGTTGTTTTGCCTATGACAGAACAAGCTCATTGGGATGTAAAGGATGCGCAGGCTCATGCATTGATTGCATTGTCTATGAAGTGCACCATTGTTCCTCACATTCGTTCAGCAAAATCCGCAAAATAGGCTTGGGATATTCTGGCTGGTCTTTATGCAAGTCGAAATGAGGCTAAAATTGCTTTGATGCGTAAAGAGCTGGAGTCGAAGATTATGCATGAGGAAGATGATATGGACACTTTCCTTGCGGGTTTCAAGGATATCAATGAGCAACTTATTTTTGCAGGTGAAGTCATTTCAGACAGTTTCCTTGTGCAGACTATTCTTAATGCCTTACCAGATCCCTACCAGACTTTTGCTAGTACTTGTAGACTGATGACACAAGGAAATCCTGAACTTGTCAAGTTTGATGCATTATGCACATTGCTGTTGCAAGAGTCACTTTCCAGAAAAAAACAGAACTAGGCAGCTTGCAGTTGAACATGCTTTTATTGCTTCTCAAAGAAAGGGTGGTAACAGCAATGCGGACACTTCTTATGGTTCTGCTGCGAGTGGCAAAACTTCTGTTCCTAATGCTTCTACTGGCAGCAATTCGTCTGGAAATTTTGGTGATAAGGACAAAAAGAAGATGCATTGCCATTATTGTAAAGCTAATGATGACTTGATCAAGTCGTGTGCTAAGTTGAAGGCCAAAGAGGCTAAGAAGAAAGAGTGTGGTTCCATTGCAAATGTTGATTCCACTAAAAATGCAGCCATTGTTGAGTCTTCTGTGAAAGGAGACTGTGATGCTGATGTCGATGCAGAATGGGCTTTTAGTGTAGAGTGCACTTACAATCCTGCTGTCCATGATGCATGCTCGTCAGTTGCTGCAGATTCACATGTGTGGTATTTCAACAGTGGTGCTACAAAGCACATTACCTCACATCGTGAAGTTTACCTCTCTCAAGTCTGTCCCTCATGGGAATTCAGGCACTTGTGCCAACAATGCCTCTTATCCGGTTCAAGGAGTTGGAAAGATTGTGCTTACTGCTGCAAATGGAAGTTCCTTCACACTTGTTGATGCACTTTATGTACCTGGGATCAAGAAGAATCTCTTGTCTGTATCCACACTTGCTAGAATTGGACTTGTAGCCAAATTTGTGGATGACAGATGTACAATTCATGATCGCAGTTTTGGTGATAAAATTGTTGCATTTGGCCTTTTGTGCCGTGGGCTGTATAAGCTCACGTTGTATGACAAGTGTGGACAAAATTTTGCAAATGCTGTTGCAGATTCAAGGGCTATTACAAATGCAAAACTTTGGCATGCATGTTTTGGTCATCTGAATTTTGCTAGTTTGCTACGTTTGCAAAAATTTGATATGGTTGCTTCTTTGCCGCCTCTTGAACCACCTGTCAAACATGTTTGTGAAGGCTGTATTTTGGGTAAGATGCAGCATTCTAAGTTTCGAAAGGATGGTTCAGTTCGGGCCACATGCAGGTCGTAGCTTGTGCATAGTGATGTTTGTGGGACCATGCAAACTCCGTCCTTGGGCAATTACCTGTACTTCGTGACTTTCATTGATGATTACTCCAGGCATGCATGGGTATTTCCTCTTAAAGAGAAGTCCGAAGTTTTTATGTGCTTCAAATTTTTTTTGGCTGTGGCTGAAAATGTATCGAAATGTACTATGCGCACCCTCCGTTCCGATCGAGGGGAGGAGTATATGTCTCATGAATTTAATGCATTTCTGGCTAGTCGTGGGATAAAACACCAATGTACAGTGCCTTATACACCTCAGCAAAATGGTGTTGCTGAGAGGAAAAATAGGTTACTGATGGAAATGACACGATGTATGGTCAAAAGTCAAGCTTTACCGCATTCTTTTTTGCTTGAGGCCATCATGTGTGCCACTTATGTACTTAACAGGTGTCCTACGAAAGTTTTGCAGTCTATTACTCCATATGAAGCATGGCATGATAAAAAGCCTTCTATTGAGCACATGCGCGTTTTTGGCTGTTTGGCATATGCTTTGGTGCCACAAACATAGCGTAGAAAATTGGATGATAAGGCTATCAAATGTATTTTTGTTGGTTATAGTGCTGAAAGCAAAGGTTACAGGTTATATCATCCGCAAACAAAGCGTATTCTGGTTTCACGGGATGTAGTGTCTGTAAAAGATTCTGTTCAGCCCTTGCTGTCATGTACTAGAGACAGTAATGTAAGCTCACAAGACATTTATGACACTTTGTTGCCTCTTTTCAGTGGTGGAAATACGAATGTAAGTTCCAATGAGGCAAATGTACAGCCTATGGGGGTTTCTGAAAATGTTACATATCAGCCTATTACTGATGCAGATGTACATGATGTACTTGATGAGGAAAGGGCTGAAAATGAGCAGGCTAGAGGTATGCCAAAATGGCTAGTGCACACTTTGCATGACAGTAAGTTGGATGCACCTTTGTCTAGTCGTACTCGTTCAGGATCTCGCCATGCATCTTATGCATCAGATTGTTATGCTTTGGCTGTGTCTAGCTTACATGATGTTGAGGAGCCTCTGTCTTTTGATGAAGCACATAATTCAAAAAACTGGATGGCTGCCATGCAATCAGAATATGATGCACTTATAGAAAATGACACATGGACTTTATGTGATTTGCCTCATGGCAAAAAGGCCATTGGTACGAAGTGGGTTTACAAGTTGAAATGCAAGCAGGATGGTGAAGTCGATCGCCATAAGGCTCGACTTGTTGCAAAGGGTTATGCACAACAAAAAGGCATAGATTATGAAGAGACTTTTACTCCCACTTGTCGTATGACTACTGTGCATTTTCTATGTGCATTGGCAGCTCATTTTGGTTGAGATGTACATCAATCAGACATTGTTACTGCTTTCTTGAATGGTGACATATTTGAGGAAGTTTATGTAACGCAGCCTCGCGGTTTTGTCATAAAAGGACAAGAGGACAAATTGTGCAAATGTAAGAAGGCTTTGTATGGGTTGAAGCAATCTCCTGGTGCTTGGTATCAGAAAGCTGACACTCATTTGGTCAAACGAGGCTTTCGTAACAGTCCAATAGAAAGCACATTGTATGTAAAGCGTGAGGGTAATGTACTTCTCATTGTGGTTCTTTATGTCGATGATTTGCTGATCACTGGACCAAATGAGAGACATATTGCTGAATTTAAGTGTGATTTGAATGCGACTTTCAAGATGAAAGATTTGGGGTTGTTGCATCATTACTTGGGTATACACTTTAAGCAGTGTGATGGTGGTATTTCCTTGTGTCAGAAAAGTTACAGAGTACTTGAGGATTGCAAACCTTTTGCCACTCCCATGGAAACAGGTTTGAAGTTGAGTCAACATGATGCTGGAGATCCTGCTGATTCCACTCTTTACCAAAGTGCTGTTGGCTGCCTCATTTATGTATGCAACACGAGGCCGGATATTCGATTTGCAGTCTCACAAGTCAGCAGATTTATGCATAGCCCAGGGTCTAAGCATTGGCAGGCTGTCAAGAGGATTTTCCACTACTTTAGTGGCACTTTACATCTTGGCTTGTTTTATCCCAAGGGGGGATCATTGCCGCCAGACTTACATGCTTTTTGGACTCAGATTGGGCTGGTTGTTTTGACACGAGAGTGTCCACAAGTGGTTTTTGTTTCATGCTTGATAGTTCATGTATATCATGGTTGAGCGAGAAGCAACCTACTGTGGCCACTTTGAGTTGTGAGGCTGAGTACAGGGCAGTCTTCACAGCTACGGTTGAGTGTGTATGGCTCAGACGACTTATGGTTGATTTGGGTGTTGCACAGGACACTGCCAACACTATCTACACTGACAGTCAGAGTGCATTGGCAATTGCGAGGAACCCAGTTTTTCATGCTCACACAAAGCACATTGAGGTGCATTACCACTATGTCAAGGAGAGTCCCTCAACAGGAGAGATCATCTTGGCTTATGTACCAACACAGCACAACCTTGCAGATCTTTTCACAAAGGCATTGTCTCATGAGAAGCTCGAAGATTTCCGCAAAGCTTTGGGCTTGCTTCCCTTTGTGGACTGAACATGGCACTTCCCTTTACTCATGTGCCAGCTCTTATTCACCTCATCACTCAAGGGGGGATTTGTTTCCATATACATGTGGTAGTGATGTGTGTGAATACACTAGGATCACCGGGGCATTTTTTCCCTCTTTAGGAGGTCTTTTCCCCCGTGCATTGTATATACGCCCATCACTCTAGGGCTATCTATCTTTCCATTGCATACTAAGTAACACACTCTCTATTCGGTGTGCCTTGAGCTTCCTTCGTCTTCTCCAAGTTGTGTGCGTTTCTCTGCAACCCTAATTCCAACAGCTTTTTGGTCAAAATTGGAGAATTTGAATATTTTGTCATCATACATCCAAAGTACATGTTGTGGTAAGCCCACTAGCCAATTTTGAGTCAATTTAGATTTCAAAATCTCAAATTTCCTTTATATCTACTGCTTCAAAGTCCTAAAACCAAAATCTGGTACCACTTTCACCCTGTGCATCCAAATGAGCCCATATTTCACTCAGAGCATGTAATTGGCATATACTTCAAGCCTATAAAGCCAAGTTTGTAAAAGTTGAAAATTTTCCTCAACTGTAAATAATTGTGATTATTTACTTTGGTTGCAAATTTTTGTTTTGACCATACAACTTTGTTCCTTGCATGATTTTATGCATCTTTGCTTCTTCAAAAATTGATTTGAAGCAATTTGGACCAGATTATCAACATTTTAGTCTAAAAGGACATTCCAAAGAAAAATCCGGCAACTCTGCTAACTTTGCACTCTATTCACTGAATAGGAGCAATGCAAGCCGTGGAGAAGGCCAAGAAGAAGCTAAACCAAAAAGAGAAACTACAAGAATTGCCTGCGTATCAACTAGACCCCGAGTTAGTCAAGGTGGCAAAAGCATCCTATCTTTCTAAAGAATAGCTGGAAGAACACCAGACCACGGTCTTCACTGGCAAGTTCAAGAGTGAAGAAGGGCATCCAGTGGATTTGGAGCTCATGCCTAAAGAGTTCTATGATGTAGCTGTAAAACGAGAAACCAAAGAGGCTAACCACAGGTTGGGGCTCCGATATTTCTACGAGCAAGAGCCTTGCAGAGTGGACTTTCAAAAAGCTTACGAGCTTCTGTCCACAATCAAAGAAGACGGAACCGTCCAAATATCAGACAACCAAGGAAACAAGGTCGAGGTTGTAATTACAAAAGAAATAGTGGCAGAGGCACTCAGACTGCCCACTGAAGGGATGACCATGTGGGCAAGAGACAGGAAGACTGCGGGCACATTTACCAAGGAAACAGACGCCGGGCTACATTCGTCGATCTCATCCACAAACAGGTGGAAGAGCCAGCCTGTCTGTACCATCAACACTTCCATTTCTTGGAAAAAAGGCCACCAAGATACACGACACCAAATCATGCCATGGCCACCACCTTTACACAAGTTTAGAAGTCAACAACAAGGAAACCTGTGGACCACGCGCAGTATGTCTTGACAACATTGAAATCCACCAAGAAGGAGGGTAAAATAACATACTTGGGCGTGCCAGAAGTATTAATAAGAATAGCCTATCTTGCCATCGGCATGGCCGACAACCTACCGCCTGCCCCGGATCAAAATACATGGATCTTGGTAGCACAACCCTCTCCAAGAGCTACAAGATCCGAAAAAAGATCATTTAAATCAGGTGATGAATCAGATGATAGCTCATCAAAGCAGTATAACAACGAAATCTCTGACAACAATGAAGAAAAAAGAGCTAGGAGGGAAGAGATGAAGAGGAAAGCTGTGGCTGCCCACCAAGAGGAGCCAGCTCAAAAACAAGCAAGATTTGAAAGAGAAAAACAGGCTTACTAGCGCACTAGGCAAGCACAAGGAAAGGACCCAGAAAATTGGGTACCTACAGGCTTGAAAGGACTTCGAACAAAGCACCATACAAGAAAAGATGCCGAGGATCCAAAAGATTATTTAGAAAGAATGTACCAAGAGGCCGAAGCCTTAAAACTGAAAGAGGTAGAAGAAGCGGCAAAGAAATCTGAGGAAGCGTCTACTCAAGAGCAAAGCCAGGCATCTCCCTGACCCACCTCACCGTCGCCGGACCAACAGGACCAGCCCATGCCTAGTCCACCACCATCACTGCCAGGCTACCATACCAATGAAGAAGCCAAGACCGACAAAGAAAAATATTCTGAATTCACCCACCAAAGAGAAGCCACACAAAAGACTGCTGACCGCACCAAACAACAAGAGGAAAAGGAAGCTAAGCCAGAACTGGAGCAGGCAGCCGTAGAAACTCAAAAGTCGGCGAAAGAAACTGATAAAGAGGTAGATACAGAAAAAGAGCATATCAGTACACATGAGAAAGAGCCTGAGGTGGAGAACATAAAGAAAGGCCAACACCTGAAGAGACGGTGAGGGTTGAGACCACACCACCTATTTCCACTTAGCCAAAAACTTCCGAGGTATCAAAGCCTCAGGATGGCCAAGGATAAGAACAACCATCCACCTCTACAGAACCACCATCACCTACATCACAGCAAGAAGCAACACAGGAGGCTGCCGACACATCCCAACTCGCAAGACAGGAGAAGTGGCAATCCAATGACGAAGTGATTTTACAAGTAAAGGAGTATGTAAGGCAGATGCAAGTCATGACGGAGAAACTCCGCTCAATAGCCTTCGACCGCATCACTAATGCCAAAGAATTAGAAATGGTCATCGATGCTCTACAAGGAGAGCTTGACGACAGGATGAGTACTATCAATGATCTCCAAAGGCAAGTACAAGAGCTAAAGATATAAGCAGAACAACATCAGATAGCCAGGGACAAACAACAGAAGGAAATGGAAGAGTTAGGTGACCTCCTTACTAAATTATCTAATGCCTGCAAAGTGAAAGATGAGCAGCTGACAGAAGTGACAAAAAAACTTCTTACCACCTCTCTGTCAGCTCAAAAAATTCAAGTGCAGTTAGATGTAGCCAATGCTTCTCTCCAATATTCTGAACAGAGAATCAATGATTAGGACACTTTCTTGCGGCAAATAAGAGAAAATCCAGCCGTGGCCTCAATCAAGGGAACATATGAAGTGTAGAAGGCACTTGACAAGAAAAATAGAGTTTTAGAAATGGAGTTGAAGCTTGAACAGCCACAACGCAGAACCTAGCACTGATGCGGGTCCAGAGAGAGGAGGAGCTCCTAAAGGAGATTGCAAAACTGAAGCAAATGAATCAACTCCTCAGAGATGGAAAGCTCGATGCACAGGAAGAAGCAGGCACTTCAGAGCCGCCCCAAATTGACATCCCTTCGATGTCGTTTGCTGAATTTGAGACGCAGTCTACAGCAGAGCCGAGTGGTGACAAAGACTTTCAGGTCCAAATTACAGACGAAGATACAGTGCCAATGGTCTAGCTGTCAAAAGCTGAAGAAGACGCACTGAAGGAGAAGATCACCTTAGAGGTGGATGAGTAGTGGAAGGCCGCTATGGATTGGGAGTTGAGAGTTTTACACTCTGTCAACGTCACTCAACTCACTCCCAATCAAATCAACGCTCAATGGCACCAACAATCCCTGCCATACCCTCTCATCAAGGTTGAACTCTTACAGGTAAAAGAAAGGTTATACAAGGATATGCAAGAAGATGGTGCAGATAAAGACCACCCGAAGTGGAGGCTAAGCTGGCTGAACAAGAATCCAAGATACCTGATTCTGTTCACAAGAGCACTTGCGGCCTTACAAAAAGATCCAACATTCTGGCCTGTACCTAGAGTAAGGACATCGCAAGCGCATGAAGTACTGCAGAAGAAGAGGCCAACATGGCTCAATTTTCCCAGGCTGCCAACTCCAGAGAGAGGCCAAGTGACAGAAAAATACATGGTGAAAACCCTAACGGGCACCATGACATTCTTCAAGAGTCTGCCAGATCTCTCCTGTACAATGCTATATAAGATCTACAGGATGCTACTCACATGCATACAGGTTTTCAATGAGCCTGAGCAGACAGGAGTCCCATGGCTCTCATTTTTGGAAGGGAACAAAGGCCTATGCTACGATCTGAGTGGGAAACCTTCAGAAGAAATCCTCTATGGATTCTATGCTAGATGCACGTTCCTGCCCTCGCATAATATGCTAATCTTTGAAGAGGCATTCTACACTAGGTTCTTCACCTGGTGAATGAAGATATTTGCACCGGTGATAAGCAACCTCACATGAAGATTTGTAGGATACTCAGCGTTGGAACTGAAAAACCAGTCACCATGCAATTTTTGCAAGTGCCAGAAAAAGAACGCAAAATTAGATACCAAAAAGCACTGGAAGCACTGAAAGACCGCCTCACTCGTCGTCAACCCGAAGACTACTTCAGCCCATTAAGCTGTGTCAAGGGATGACACAGGCGAGGAGGGGGGAATGTTAGCAGCAAGCTAATGCGGACACCATTTTTCGGAGTTCTCCTTGTAAAACAATTATTATTTTGATAAATCGGGAATATTATAACTCATATTTTTGTGGTAAACTTTGTAATTAATGAGCCGGGACTACAAGCTTCCAGATTGTATCAACCAGTCAATTCCCAGCTTTGGTAGAACTCCAGATTATTACTTTTGACCACTCAAAAACTTTGGCTAAGGTATAAAAGCCAATTTTTGTAAGTTTTTTATAAGTTTTTGGATAAGAAATACACAGCGTGAGCTAACGGTGCTCACTTCTCTCCTTCTCGCGCTTTCTACTCCCTCCTCGGTTGTCACATTGTGAATGCGTTTCTTGCATTGCAACCGCGGGTAAGAGCTCTACACATTGACCTAAGCCATTCACAGTATTTCGTAGCTTTTGGCGTCGCCGACCCGCGGCCTAATTTCATCATAACTAAGAATTTACACTTTTAAAACAAAAACTAAGAATAGGCGGGGTATTGGGGCATCATTGCTAAGCATTTAGATGCATTTTGGGTTGAAAACGATTAGGTCAAAAATCCACTGCTGTTAATAATGGCAATTTTGGAACTTGACCTAAAGTGGGGTTTGAGGCCATAGACATGTGTGCTTAGGTCTTATAAACTTGTACTAGAAGTTTCGTTATGTTTGGATGTCATTTGATGCTGTAACGGATGTGATTTGCTTGCCGATGAGTGATTGGCTTTTGGTGATTTCAGTCACTTGAGTGTAGCTTGAGTTAGATGCGAGTTGTTAGTTGTTTTTTGAGAGATTGACAACCTCTTGTAGCCTCTATGCACTAGTCGAGTCAGCTTCGTCCCATGGTTTGACAAATTAATCGTGGTTCTCGCTAATACTGTAATAAGATAGGATGGTGAGGTTAGACATGCGTCCCACAGCCTCTTTCAAGTTTCAAACACATAAAAAAAGTTTTACGATTGGACTCCATATGTGAAAGTTATGCTGATTTTTGCAAAAAGTCCCCCCTCCCCTTTTCTAATCATTACAAAAACCCATTAATTTTTACCAAACATGGGATTTTGCTAATTTAATCTTGCTAGGATTAGTGGAAAAAGCTATTAAAGACTTTTGTAATGCTTTTAAAACCTTTTACATTATAATAGGGCTTGGGTTTTTTTTGCAAACTATGATAAAACCAATGACGACAACGACATGTAAGGTTCTTTACTCTCGCATATCTCTCCCCTCTACGTGAGCACCTAGTGGCAGCCCCACAAGGCTCTTTCTCACAAGTTTGCATTAACCCTCTCTCTCTCTCTCTCTCTCTCTCTCTCTCTCTCTCTCTCTCTTCCTCTCTCTGAATGCAGGTGAAGTTTAGTCACAGTGAACAGTGGTTTCTAGATTTGAATATTGAATTTCAAATTTCAAAGGCTTATCTATGTGCAACTCTCTCGCTTGTGTGTGTGTGTGCGTGTGTGAGCTACCTTCTTCTAATCTCTCTGTGTAATCTTTGTCAGGTCCACTTAATCACTTCCTAATATCTTTGTGTAATATTTCTCACTTTCTCTTAATCACTCCCTTACCACTTCTTAATCTCTCCTAATCATACACTAATTAGTATTCTGTTCTATTACCATTGTGATTTGTCTTCTCAAATTACATTCCCAGATCCTAAACTTCTACTCTCCTCTAGTCTAATCTTTGAGATAATGTTCTCAAATACTAATATTTTCTCCTCTCCTAATCTATTCTCCTTTCTAAATTCTAAGTGGATCTCAAAATTCATTCTTCAATCTCATTCTGTTAATTTCTAATCTGTATTTAATCGTCTTGATTAATGACTATATGCACTTGTAATTAGTAACTAACCTCTCCTTGATATACCTTTTAAAATCTCTTACTAAGTTAATCTCTTTATAGCTACGTGAAAATCACACTCTACAAATGGAACTTACACATAGAATCTCATTTGGTGTAATGAGCTCTAATTAAGTACTCAATCAATAACCACTTAAATAAAAAACAATAAGATCACTTATTTTGTTGCATACTGAGTGTGCCATTGTCAATTGCTGTGGATTCTTTGCTTTTGATACCTTGTATCCTTGTTGAGAACTCGAAATAAAGAACTAATGTAGCTTGAGCCTCACCTTCTAATGATATTGAAGCACTAGCATATGTCACTCTAGTCTAGCCTCATGATAGAGGTTCCTCATGCAAGTGCTTGAGTATTGCAATTTAAAGACACAAATAAGCGTGTAAAACGACTCCGAGGTTAGGGGATACAAAATGGGTAAGGCATTGAGACATCAAAGCATAGAAGGATAAAGAAAAGGAGATTAAGTGGTGATTAAGGTAAAAGAGTGGGGGGGAAAACACCAAACGCATTTTGCTCATGCTGAGCTCATCAGTGGTGTGAGTTTTCATATATAGTGAAGGAGGTGAGTGGGGGTTTATAGAGGGACAGCTAGAGGTGGGATGTTTTTTTGGGGGCAAACAAGGGAGTTAAAGGTAGTGTACAAGAGTACAAAGGGAAAGAATTAGGGTAGAAGAGTTGGTAGTTGGTTTTAATGGTGAGAGGTAGACAAGTTGTACCCACCATTAGAGTGAAGCTTTTGAAAATGATGGTGATTTGATACCAAAGTTAGTGGGGAGAGGGGGGAGATGAGTGTGTGGTGATAGGCCTTTGATTATTTTTTACATGTAGTTAGTAAACCAAGGGAGCCTTGGTAGGCAAGGTTGGCCTTTGATTTAGCAAGAGGAGGTATAGAGGGAGGTAGGTAAGGGATTTATGGAGATTAATTAAAGGAGGTAAGCCAAAAATTAAGGGAGTAAAGAGTGTTGTTGGGGATGGGGGAAAAAATAAGGGAGTGTTGAGTGGAGCACTCGAGGGGTGGGGGGGGAGGAAAGGGCAAAGGAGAGATAGGTAAGATTTGGAGGGGACAAGAAAAGGGATAAAGCAAAAGGGAGAGGCCCAACTCTAAAGTCTGGATGATCAAGAGATAAAGAGAGAGCCCAAATTTCATAAGCTCGGCATACCAAAAGAGGAGATTTTCAAAGATTAGATAGTCGAAGATGTTTGGCATGCGAACCCCATTCAAAATTTATGTGTACTCCAGAGTGGTGCACGGTATCCACAAAGAGGCTATGGAGGTTGGGCCCCGAGGTCCAACAAATGGTGGGTCTAGGTAGATGGGAGAGAGTGGGGTTGTACTGGCAAGATGAAGCAATAGGGTTGTTGATACAAAGAGAGGGTGATAGACTTTTTGGCATGAAAGGTAGCTTGAAGGTTATCGGGGGTGTTTTTTTGAATCAAAGTGAGGGCTCCATGAGGGAGGGACGATTCTAATATAGGTGGCTTTTTTGAACACATTATGGAGAAAACCTTGAGGGTATTCTTTCGCCCTAAGGCGTTGGTAGAAGAGGTTGCGAATAGCAATGAAACCTTCCAAGGCGCTCTCTCTAATGATATATATTTTGAGTTCAACAATAATGAAAGCCAATCTTAAATGTATGGGGTTCCAAGAGATCCAAGGGATGTAGTTGTAAGCATTGAAGGGTCTTTGATGGCAATGGGAGTCCAAAAGGCTTGAGGAGGCAAACTTTGTGCCTTTGTAAAATCCTATGCCAAGGATAGTGGCAAGGTTGGGAGAGATGTGGCTAGAGATTTTTATGTGTTCTTGTAGCGGTTTCCCATAATTTTTCAAACAGGAGGTGAGGGAAGCCCTAGAGCTAATCCATAACCCAAAGGCATCATCTACATAGCGCTTGAAGTAGAGGAGGTTGGCATTACACAAAAGAGGGGAAGAGGCTTCAAATGGCACAAGGAAATGCATGCATACACTACGGAAATTTTGGATCCCATAGCGGTTCCTTTGACTTGTTTCCAAAATTTTCCTTTGAAGGTAATGTAGTGGTGTGACAATATGAGCACCGCAAGAGAGAGGACAAAGTGAGTTTTAAGAGGGTCACAATGAGTAGCAATGGAGGCTTTGAGGGCTGCAAGGCCTTGGTTGATTGGGATACTAGGATAGAGGGCCTCAACTTTAAAGGTGAAGAGGAGGGTATTTGATGGGAGTGGGAGGTTGTTAAGGTCTTGGATAAGGGTGATAGAGTTTTTAAGATTTTGCTTATAGGTAAGGAGGATAGGGAAAAGTTCAAAATGAAGCCAAATGGAAGCTTTTTCAAAGATATAGCCTTTGTAGGAGCAGATAGGCTGTGTGACAAGGGAGGGTATGTGGAGTTTTAGAATGAAATAAATGGGACAAGGTTTAAGGTGCTTGTCAAGGGAAGAGAGGATGAAGTTACGGTTTAAAGTAAGTAACTTTGCAAAATGGGTGGTAAGGGAGGATAGGAGGGAGGCAATAAAGGGAAGGGGGGGAAAAGGCAAGGCTTGTAAGTGGAGGTATCATTGAGGTGGGTGAGGGCATTACTTTTGTACCAATCTAAAGGTAGAATGGCCAAGACTAATTTCTTGTCGGCGGGTTTTATGGCAATTGAAGGGTCCAATTTAAGGCTAGATAAAGCTTGAGAGACAAAAAGGGGAGGTTTTGAGGGTGGGAAGAAAAAGGAGTTCAAAAGAAGGTTAAGGTTATTATGGTTAGATTGTCAGATTTAGTTGAGAGCGGGGTTTTCCAAAGGGGATTTGGTAATTTGAAAGGAGAACAAGATGACATCGGATGATGCTTGAAAAAAAGCTTTAGGTTGAAATTTCTAGTCATGAGGGTATGTGTGTTAAGAAGTGATGCGGGTGAAGGGTTTGAAGGAGAAGGGATGTATTTTAAACCTAAAGCTAGGCATCGCTTTTTAGGGAGAGAGAGAATTTTAGGTGTAAGGTTGTGCACTTTAAAATTGGACACACCGAGATCCAAAGAGAAGGCTTTAAGCTTACCAAAAAGGAGAACCTTGTAGCCTTGAGGGTTTAATAGGGGTAGCCAATACTTTTTTCTCAAACGTCCTTTGTGGGTTGGGAGCTCAAGGTTTTCTTTGTCAAGAGGTAATGTAGTGGAGGTGTTGGAGACCCAAAGATATGGGAGGAGGGAGGGATTGGAGAAGGAAAGATGCACCCATGTAGTGGGGTGCTTAAGCCCTAGTACCTCCTACCTCTCACTTTTCCTGAGCATTTTGAATTGTAGAAAGAGGTGTTGTTTTGAACCAAGGCTTTCTTGTGGTGAAGACAAAGCAAAAGAAGAAAGTTTGGGGTGGGAAGTGGTAGGGTGTGGGGGCTAAGGGGTTTGAGAGGGTAGATCGGATTAGAAGGCGTGTTGCGATGGTGGGTGTAGCAGGGTTTTTTAACAAACGGAGGGGATGCTAGGTGGGGAGATTCTAAAGGTCATTTAATGGCCGAGCCTTGAGAGGGTTTAGGAGCTAATGATTGAGGCTACAAAGAAGAGGGGTGGGTGAAGCTAGTGGATCTAGGGGATTGGAAGGGGTTTTTGGGAGGGGGGACTGAAGATTCATTGTGTGGAATGGCAAGGTTTTGTGGGAGGGGGATAGGGTTTACTTGGGGAAGAGGAGGAGGGGAAGTGCGGTTTAGTGTGCGTGGCATTTAAGTGCACCATTGTGTGACTTGAACTTAAGTGCTCCATCACCACTTGCTCCACAAGTTCTTTTATAGTTTGTTCTTTGGGAAGGGAAATGACTTCCTCTTCCAATGCATTAATGTACCTTTTACGTGCCTGTATGGCACCCTCCTCCTTGGTAGCGGTTAGATGGGCATTCAAGATGAAAGTTTGGATTTAGAAGAGGAAGAGGTTGAGAGAAGAGGTTTTACATTCTTTAAGCTTAAGACCCCAATCATGTTTTGACAATAACGGTGTTGGACCGATACGCCGCGATGGACGTCAGCACAGCGAGAACTCACCTAACAAGATTTGTCAGTTAAGGACGAAGCTCGACCCGCAAGCGCGTGGAAGCAAGCATAAGGTGTCAACCTACACTCGACCGACTCCTAGCTAATTCCTACAGAGGTCTCTACCCAAAATGTTTAAGTCACAGCCTTCAAGAGTGCATAAGAGGAAACTTCCTACAACGCTTTCTAGAATAGAACACTCATCAAACAATCTAGAAACACCATAGAACTTGAAGGAGACCATACTAACACCAATAGGTCGCTCTCCCTAAGGTCTATGAACCAAAATCCCAACCCAAAACACTCGGTGCAAAATCATGTAGGATGTCTGGCCGAAATTTGCAGGTCTTCGTTTTCAAAATCTAAAGTGCCTAATGTGTAGCTCTACTCAATGTGAACGCGTGGATATGCTGCAATGCAAAATAGAACAATGTATGCTCACCGAATCACATATGAAGCTCGTACATGGAGCTCGCAAAACCGGACCGTACGCATGCAATGTAGGTATCTGCGCGTAGTTCTCGTCGGGGGCAGCACACTGCACTTCTCCGCACTCGATTCCGAGCACCGGTGCACACGTAGCGTCAAGATGAAGCAGTGTTGGGCCGAATATATCAGTGTTGATGGTGAAGAAGGCGGTGTAGAACGCTTCTTCAAAGGCCTGGAGGTGATAGGATGGAAGAAACATTATCCTTTGATACAATGCATGTATCACCTCCTTGGAAGGCTGACCAGACAGATCATATGCACATCTGTAAGTATCTTGAAAGAAGAAGATATTGTCTGTCACCTGGCTCGGTTTGAATGTCTCGAAGACTTCCAAAAGGGTTTTGCAGATCTTCCTCATCATTATGCAAGAAAGGTTAGGCGAGCCGGTGAACAATTTGATGGCGTCCATTAGGGTTTTCACCATGTATTGAACACTTATTCTCTCGCCTGCCTTCGAGCCTGGCAGCTTCGGATAGTTCAGCCAAGTGGGTTGGCTTCTTTGTAATATCTCCTGGGCTTTCCACGTCCGTATCCTTGGTAGAGGGCAAAAGCTTAGGTTATCTCTGATGATTTTGGGTGCCTCTACCAAATGGATTAGTTATTGTGGATACTTTGTCAGCCACGCCTTTCTCCACCTGGGCTAAGAGTCGACTATCAACTTGGCCCCTTCAGGCTGGGAGATATCTGCTGTGTAGAGTGGCATTGTCAGCTCTCCTGTTATCCTCTTGTTGATGGTGGCGGCTTTGTACTTTAGAAAAGGATATGGGAGAGAGGGCTGTAGCCATTCACGCCGGAGGTTGTTGGCGTCGATCTTCTGAATGGTCATGGATTTAAAAACCCTCTGCTCCCATTCCAAGGCTTCCTTGGCCGTTTCTCTGATTTCTGCCTCTATGGCATTGCGCAGCTTCTCTTCCTCTTCTTGTGTCAGATCTTGTGGCTCTTGAGAGGGTCCTACTAGGATTTCCTCTTGCATGGGTGTGTCCACAGGATCTACCACATTCTCTAGGTCTATGACTTTCATGGATGCCGACCCTGTGCCTACCTACTCTTCTGCCTGTTGTCCTTTCAGCTCTTCTATCTTCTTTAGGAGTGTGTTTCTCTACTTCAGCTTCTTCTCCCATGTTCACGAGGACGTCGTTCAACTCTGCGTTTACCTTCTCCGCCTCCTCGAGCTTTCTCTTGATAATTTCTATCTCATCTTGCATTGCTTTCTGCTCTTCTTCCATGCGTGTTTGCATAACCATGGACCCTTCCGCCATCATCAACCTTTGATTTTTCTCTAAAGTCAACTCTTTTTGAAGCTCTTTCATCTGTTCTTCACAGATTTGGCTTTCTGTAGTGGTGTGAGTCGAGCTAGTAGCTCTAACTCTGGCAGAAGATGCCCGTAGCCGCTGGATGGTTTGATCTTTAACTTTAAGTTGGTCCTTGAGCTCAAGGACCTAATCTTGGCTAGCCTCCTGGTCTATTTCTACATTTTCTTTGGCATTTCTCATGGCCTCAACTTCCTTGGACTCCTCAAAAATTTGTAGGGTTAGGTTATCCCTTTCCCTCACTGCATCTGTCAATGACTTGCTGAGTTGTCTATACTCCTCTTCGGCTCCTTGCAGTCTTTGAGCTGCTGCCTGATTTTCTCTTTCCATTTCCTGGCATCTCTGTAATGCATTTGCCAGACTGGCTTGCATCTCTGCTTCCCTCTCTATCTGCCTTTGGCTTTGTTTTTGTAAAGCGTCAACTTCTAGCTTTATCTGCACTTCAGTGGCTTTGAGAGTTGCCATTTCACTTTCTGAGGCCATTGACTATGCTCTTAGCCTGGTTAGCTTTGTCATCACCACATCCCAATCATTGGTGGGCGGGTGCAGGTCCACTGTATCAGTGGCCATTTCTTTAAGCTCCACTAACCTCAGGCTCTGCATTTGCTCTTTGGGCCCCGTGCTTGCCAAGTCGAATGCGACTGTGGTAGCCTCTTCTTTTGTATATCCAGCAGCTAGCAGGTCTAGAAATGTGTTGTATGATTCATTTGGCTCTGGCTGCCCACTTTTAGTCTTATCCTCTTCCTTTGGTTCTTGCTCCTGGCTTTGTTCTTGCTTGGACTCTTCTTGGTCTTCTGGTTTGTCTTTCTCCTCTTTGTCTTCTTGTGGAGGGCTACGAGGAGGTGGTGAGGGCGGTGGACTGTACTCAGGGCTAGCCGGTGGAGTTGCTGGCTTTTTCTTGAAATCTCTGTCCGCCTTTGTCTTCCTTTCTCTCTCTTGGCCCTCTTGCTCTTCTAGCAGTTTCTGTCGACTTGCTCCACTTCCTCTTCTGTAAAGGGTAAATGTGGGATATTCTCTGCTGTGGCATCAAGAATCTCAAAATTCTTAATGTAATCATCGAATCTGTCTCAGTGCACCCTTCCGGATGATCCCGACATTGCTTCTAGAGACGGCTTCCATAGATCGTCTAAATCTCCATTGAGGGCTCTTTCTGCCTTGAAGCTTTCCATCAGCCACTCTAGACGTGCCGCTTTCTGTGATTTCGTCTCTTTTGCTGGCACTTGGGCAGATTATTTATTTCCCTTCTTCAGCTCTAGCTGCTCTTCTTGCACGGTTTCTAACCGGTGTTTCAACCGGGTTGCCACCCTTGGTGCTTTGGGCTGTTCGTCTTCCTTATCTTCCTTGAGCCTGAGCCGGTCGTTTTGTGATGGAGGGTCAGGCCATCTTCCCTTGGCTTGCAATGCCCTATAAATCACCTTTGTGATTAGCTCACCCGACACGATGTATGTGGGGTTCTTGTTGCCCATCTTCACCAGATTATCATGTATATAAGTTGCATAATTGATGATATTCGGCTTGCTTTTCTGCATTGCCCAGGTGAATGTTGTGGCAATTGCTGCAGGCGGCATCCTGTACTTTTGTGGCCGCTTTGTACACATATGGAAATATTGATTGTATAGCTGACTCATGATTTCCACTTTGGGGTTGGCAATATCTTCAAAGTTATAGTTGGATTTCTTTTCAGTGTACACCTTTACTTCGTCTCATCTTTTGGTTACACTATCCCCCTTGTTGGAGAGGTCTAGTGTAGCTGCCACTACTCTTTCTGTGATTAGAATCGCAGTGCCTGGCTTGCCCTGCAGATCTGTAGCTCGGGCCACTCCATCTTCTTTTATTGTTGTCACAAATTCCCATACTCTTTTTATGTCAATACCCGCCGGCACCGCTACAAAGTAATTGTGGAGATCAATCTTCTCCAGATACTCTGCCATCTTGCTTTTGACGAACTCATTGAGTTCCCGCGGTAGCATTGGTAGCTCGATCACGTTTCCTTTGGTGTCATCTTTAGATCATTGAACTCTAGCAGATCTTCTTGGATCCATGTGCTTGTTGGCTTTAGAGTTCCTTCTGGTATGACAAAGGGCTCTACCTCTTCTAGGTAATATTTTATGGTCATTCGTTTCTTCTTTGCCGGTGACTTTGCGGCTGCCATAGATCCTGTTGCACTCAGTAGTTCGAAGTTAGCGTTTTTTTCATATTAGCTGAGAAACTGAGTTTCATCTATCCAAATGACTTGAAAATTGAAAATAAAGCTTAAAAGGAACTTGTGAAATTGTGCATGTGCTCACGGTGCAATTCTGGCCAAAAAAATTTCATTTAGACATCCTACACGTAGGATGTCTTTTTCATCAGATTTGGGTGATACTTGACATGCTAGTGGTCCTTGGCCTGTACAACATGGCTATGTGCTTGGATTTGGATTTGGGCATCAAAAAGTGGATTTTTGGGCTGATTCAGGCTTTAGGTCACAAATTGGGTAGAAAGTCCACAACAAGTAGCAAGTGGTGTCCAAATGGGTTGAAAATTGATATATGGGCTCATTGCACCATGGTATTGGCTCCCATGATGTCACTCTTTGCACAGAAGGTCAAAAATATGCTGGAGACATCCTACGCGTAGGATGTCTATTTCATCAAAATGGCTTGGGATTTTTTCTGTGGGTAGTCCTTGGCATGTGGAACATGGACATGCTCTTGGAATTTGATTTGGACAAGAATTGATGTTGGTAAGACCCTGGGTAGTGTTTTTGGGCTCAAAAAGTGTATCTTGAAGGTGTTGGGGGTCAAAAAATGATTAGAATGGCTTCAAATTTGGTATATGAGCTCTTGAAGATGATGTGATTAGATCTGGAATGGACAAACACCCTCTGTAGGCCAAAAATGTCAAATAGACATCCTACGCGTAGGATGTCTACTTCATCAATTTTTGCAGGTGACCACACAGATTGGTTGGCTATGTGATTGTGAATGTGTTGTGCAAGTTTCATGTGATTTGGACAAGTTTTGTTGCCTCTATGCCCTAACTTTGCGTTTTTTCATGCATATGAGGTCAATGTTGGTCCAAATGTGATGAAACTTGGTGGCTAGCATGTAAAGGCCATTCAGAAAATGTGTGTGATGAAAAATGTTGGGTTCTATGCCCAGAAATTCCCTTGAGACATCCTACGCGTAGGATGTCTCCTGATGATTTTTTCATGGAATCTATTACTAGTGCCTGCCCTTAGTCCCCCTGAGTCCCTTTTAAGCCTAATTTCAACAAAAAAGTCAAATGGATAGAAAGTAACTCCCTGTGTGGATTTCAGAGCCTCCGAGCCATTTTTTGACTTTTGGAATGCTTTTCGGCGATGATATTTCTTGATATTGGTCTCCATAGCTTCCCGATCCCTCGGGGATCTTTGCTGTATGGTTTTTGTCGACTTTGGTTTCACCGGAGCTCCATTTGGCAATTTGTCACTCTAGAAGCACCTGTGGTTGCGTTTACAAGTCTTCGATGATTTGTGGTGGTCTACCACCATAAGACTTGGTTGTTGATGGTCTAGGGAAGCCGCTCGTGAAGTTTGGTGGCAAACGGACATGCGGTTTGGCCGCGAGAGCTATTTGATGCTTTGTGTCTGATGCCGTTTCTGAAGTTTAGTGCCACTTCGGGTCACCTTTGGTCATGTGGGCTACATAGCCTTGTCGAGCATGTCGAGATGCTCCTACCCATGAATTTTGGTAGCATTTGGGCGCCTTTCCGCCGATTTCCCATTTGGTGGAACTTGCAGGATTCTAGGAATTAGGGTTTTTCCTGATGGTTTTCTACTGCCTTTGGACATCCAAGACTGGTCTCCTATGCTAGGGTAAGCTGCCGATGAAGTCTCGTTGCTTTTGGGTTAGCTGTTAGGTGGCCGCTTCTACTTGTAGGTCTCTACTGCCCGCTTTGTGTATGAACCCTACGCTAGTTTTCGCGACAAAACAATAAACATGCGCGAAAAGCTCAAGGTGGTGAGCCTACCTCTCATGTCTGAAGCCTGTCGGGTAGTCATGCGCGTCGTAGAAGCTGCTGAAAGTTTCGCTCGCTCTAGGTGGCAGAAGCGCTCTCTCAAAGGACAATAGTGAAATGAGGTGAAAATTTCTTATAATGGAGGTCCCCGAACCACTTTTCATGAAATTTGACATGTGCTCCCAACTTCTTGTGAGATGTGGTTTAGGCTCCAAAATTTCTTGATTTGGACTCCATTTGCCTTGTTTACCAGAAATTTGACATTTCGGTCAAAATCTGGCCAAAACACGCTTTCCGCTCCAGTCTCATAATTGCACCCCCATTGTACCATAGGTTGTCCTATAGTTACTGATCATCCCCATATTTTTTGTTTTTCATTACGATCGTTTTTCACCTGCTTTTTGTATTTTAAAAGTTTTTCTGCCGAAAATTAGCAAACTTAAAAGGAAAATAGCAAATCAAACCCAAAAAATCCCCAAAAATCATAATAAATCAAAAACATCATCGCAAAACATTATATACACTCACATGCAATTTTTATGACTGGATTTCTCCGTTTTACCAATAGTTTTTCCGAAAAATGGCTATTTCTACTTATATACACACACCTAGGGGCTTGATTCGGCGTTTGGCCCCATATACCTATAGATACATGCTGTATAAGGGCATAAGTACTTGGGTTAGTGCAGAAAATTTTGCAATCAAACAACAACCCTTAAAAATGGTCGAAAATCATGCCCTTTTTTGCTCTTTCTGCTATTGGTTCCGCATTTGAGAATGCTCCCCCCCTCCTAGCCGGAGTCCTCCCGGACAACAAGGTATCGCCTCGGAGTATGTGCCGTGCATAGGTTGAAAAAATTTGTGCTAATGCTTGGCCGATTAATGTGGCACTATTTTATGCATACTCGATCAATGCATGGAAAAATTAATGCTGTGTAAGAGAAGGGTATAAGCAAGATGCTTATTGGCATTTGCCGTCGAGGTTTCCTATTTTCTTGGCAAGTAACTGCTGTAACTCTACTGCTCTCTGTTTAATTGTCTTTCTTGCAAAAGGCAGTCGCTTTGCCGCTACTGTTGATGTAGCCGTAGTTGTCTCTTTGGAGAGGATTGGCTTGGCCGGAATGGCCGTAGACCGTATCTCTTTTGCTTTCCATTGGTAGCTTGTTTTTGCCAGTTTTTGTAGGCTTTTCTCTACTTCCTTTGTTGCCACTGTTTTGTTGCTTATTGGCATCCACATAAGTCGGTTTTCTGGTTGCAAATGTAGCTGTCTGCCTTCCAATGTTGCTTGTACTGAAGGGAGTTCCTTTTGCTTTTGTTTTGGTATCCAAATGCGAGTAACATTTGGGTTATTGCTGAGCATTTTCTTTGGGATCCATATCTGTTTTATGCCCTTGGTTTTTGGTTGAACTATTTGCTTTGGTTGAATTCTTTCGTTGTATTGTTTTTGGTCTGCCATGTCATTTCTATCCTTCCGCATCCATACTTGTTTCCCTTGTTTTGGTAACCTAGATCTTTGCACTTTGGTTGGTTACTTCGTATGTATGTACTTAGCATTGTTGGCTTTCATCTGTTTGTTAGCTTTGGGTATCATGTTGTTCTTTGGTGGCACTCTTGCTTTTGGATCTTTTTCCAGTGATTGTATTGCTGGCAGCTGATTATTCCGGTATTGCTGAGAAAAGGCTATTACCTGTTGTTCTTGTGTATGCTGAATTTTGACTGCATTCGCATTCCAATATCTGCACATTGTATTCTTTTTGCCAAGGTTGTCCCAACAATATTGGGTGTTGTGTGCTTTCATCCTCGACTACATAAAATTTGTGTGGGTAAATATATTGATATACTTGTACATGCAATATAGTCCAGCCCAATTTTTTCAACGAGTGTGATGTACTACTTTCCAGCACTTGAGGAGTAGGATGAGGTTGACCTGTGGACATGAGCTGTTGGTATAATCCATAAGAAATTAAATTTGCTTGAGCTCCAAAATCAAGCAATGCCGTCGATTTAACTTGATTGCTATCCACTTTGACTGCAATCATTGGCTCCACTATGTCTTCATCCAACTTCGTTAGTCGAATGGCATTGATTCGCAATGGTGCTCCACTTTGTTGTTGTTGTCACAGAAGTCTTCATTTTGCAATGCGTTCTTTTGCTTCTACTTGAGCTTCTTTTTATACTCGCTGTTTGTCTTTCATTCGTTGTTTTCCTTGATGGATTTGTTGAAGCATATCCCGTTTTAGTGGTAAATGATATTTCTTCAATCGACACCCACTAATCCAATTGGGCATTTCTCCACCTGCTAATGTAGCAAGCTTGATAGCTCCGCTTTGTGATAGATCACTAATCACAAAGGGTCCCATCCCTCGCCTTTTAAGTTTCTTGTCATGTTGTTTCAAAGTATAAACAAGTACATAATCACCTGTTTTGAACTCTTTCGTGCGCACATGCTTGTCAAAAAACTCTTTTTGTCTTCTCTTTTTAGCATAGATCGAAGTTACAACTCTCAATCGGAGTTCATCTAGCTTTTCAAGATCATCTATTCTTGAAGAGAGCTCATG
This sequence comes from Adiantum capillus-veneris, assembly GCF_014529385.1. Taxonomy (NCBI): domain Eukaryota; kingdom Viridiplantae; phylum Streptophyta; class Polypodiopsida; order Polypodiales; family Pteridaceae; genus Adiantum; species Adiantum capillus-veneris. Next base: position 125,035,182 of record NC_140957.1, read on the forward strand.
CCCTGTCCATTCTAAGTGTTTTGCTACTCGTAGAGTTGGAATTAAAAACTCTATGGGTAATATAGCATTAAGGCCAAACACCATGTTGTACGGTGTCGTTCCTATCGATGTTTTGTAAGCTACCCTGTATGCCCATAGTGTTGAGTGTAGCTGCTGATCCCAATCTGTTCTTGACTCTGACACAATTTTAGTGAGAACCGTGCATAGTGTTTTATTTGTGGCCTCAGCTTTTGTCCATTTGCCTGTGGATGGTATGGAGCAGATTTTCTATGTATGACCATGAATTTCTCTAGCAGATATTCAATGACTTCGTTAAGAAAATGTGTTCCACGATCACTGACAATTTCTATTGGTAAACCATATCGTACGAAAACATTCTCATACAGAAATTGTGCAGTGGTTCGTGCATCTGCTTTTTGCGTTGCCTTGGCTTCCACCCATTTGGTGAGATAGTCTGTAGCCACAATGATATATTGGGTATGGGTGCGATATGCAAGGGGTGAAATAGGTCCCACAAAATCAATGCCCCATTCTGCAAATTCCCTTGCTCCCATCATTGGCCGTAGTAGCATCTCATCTCTCTTTATCGGCACCTTGGTGCGCTGACATGCGTCACAACGCTTTACAAACTCTTCACCATCCATATCCAATGTAGGCCACCATATTCCTGCGGTTAAGAAAATTTTTGTTGTCTTATCACCCGAAAAATAGCCTCCACTTATTCCGCTATGTGCATGTTCTAGAATTAGTAGGTATTCACTTTCACCTGCACAGATTCTAAAGTGATTGTCCTTTCCTCGCTTATAGAGTTGGTTCCGAATTAACTAAAGTCGCGAGCCTCCAGCTCTATAGCCCTTTTCCGTGCTCTTGTTATGTTTTCAGGAAATGTCCTCGTGGTTAAGAAATCAATGATATATTGACTCCATGCAAGTGCAATGTTTACCTGAAACAATGTCGCGTGATCCATTGGTCATTTGGGACTACATATAGTACAATTGGTAACATAAGAATGTGTGTTCGCATACATAGTTGGCCAATGAACCCCTAACTATTTCAATCTCTGGTGTGTTTTCACTGTTGAACAATGAAATGCACAATCTTGAGCATGCGCTTCGACAAGGTAACACTCGAATTCTTCTGGATTTATACATAATCGTAGAATTTGGTCCGATCCTAGATGATACAGCCGTCCTGCAATCAACTGGAAGTTTTTTGTTTGTCGAATTGTTTGTTGTTTGGATCTGTATTCCGTATTATGAAACCTACCTCCAAAGGAAAGAATGCTAACAATTTCCTAAGACCATTTGGGTATCATTTCAATATTGAAAAGATAAGCATTCGGTATGTCATCATCTACTCCTTCAGGAGCTTCCCCGTTGTGTATCTTTGAAAGATGATCCGCTCGTAGATGGGTTTTACCCTTTTTGACCACCACTGTCAAATCAAACTCTATCAATATAATAAACCAGCGTACAATTCTCCCTGTATTGCATGGTTTATTTACCAGATACAAAAGAGCTTGATGATCTGTGAAGAACACAAATTTTTTTGCGAGCAAATAATGCCGAAATTTCTTTACAGCATAAATCATTCCTAACCCCTCTCTTTCGGTGGTTGTGTAGTTCTTTTCCGCACTGTTTAACTGTTGGCTTGCATAACAAACTAGAAAATCCATTGTTCCGTCTCTAGGTTGAGCTAGAATACTCCCGATTGCATATGCAGAAGCATCAATGTGAACATGGAATATCTTTTCCCAATCTGGTGCTTTAAGTACAGGTGCTGATACAAGGTTTTCCTTTAGCTTTTGGAATGAAGTTTCACACTCCTCAATCCAATTGAAATTGACTAGCAAACGATACAGAGGTTGTGCAATGAGTGCATACATATATATGAATCTTCAATAATATCCGCAGTGTCCCATGAAGGATTGCACTTGTTTCGCATTAGTAGCCCTGGGTAGGTCTACTATGACTTTGACTTTGTCTAGGTCAGTGGTTATGCCATTTCTTGAGACAATGTGTCCTAAGATGTGGCCTTGACTAACCATAAAAATACACTTTTCCGGGTTAAGACAGATTCGATATGTCTTGCATTTTTCAAATACCTTTTGCAAATGGTCAATATGTTCCTCTCACAGAAGAGAGTGTACACAAAGATCATCCATGTATATTTCTAAGAATATTCTCGCGTATTCTTTGAACACGTGCATCATTAACCTTTGGAAGGTAGCTGGGGCATTAGTTAAGCAAAACGGCATAACTCGATACGCATAAATTCCCCATTCTGTGGCAAACGCAGTTTTGTGTTGATCCTCCATTGCAATTGCCAGTTGGTTGTATCCTGAAAACCCGTCCAGAAAGGAATAAGCCCGTTTTCCAGCCACCCTCTCAAGTACATGTTCTATGATTGGCAAGGGATAATTATCCCTTATGGTGGCTGCATTTACCTTTTTGAGGTTTACACATACTCACAGTTTTTCGTTCTTTTTGGGGAGTACCACAATGGGTGACACCCAATCTGTATGTTTGATTTCATAGATGAATTCAGCTTCCATCAGCTTGTCAATCTCCTCTTTGATTCATTTAGCAAATGTGTCATTATATGTATAAGGACATTGTTTGCTAGATTTTGCATTTGATTTCAAAGGAATTGTATGTTGGCATATCGCTGGATCAACTCCTTTGAGGTCTTTGTAGGACCATGCAAACACATCTTTATACTCCTTGAGAAGTTGTGTTAACCGTTCTTCTTCTTCAGGCTCTAAATCGGTTGCTATATAGACCGGCTGATGCTTTTCACCTGGTTCAGCAAGGTCTATCCTTTTTGCCTTTTCTGGCCCATCGTAAGATTCTTGGTTGGTTCTTTCCCTGATTGGTGGTGTCATTATGATTTTTCTGTCCTGGATGGTAAATTTCCGATAGTGTGATGGTACATTCATGTTTCCCTTCTTTGACTCCCCTTTACCATCACTATCTTCCTCAGTAGTCCATACATCTCGTAAGGACCATTTCAGTTCTTGGTATTTCTGTTTACGCTCCAGTTTGGTTCACTATTGGTCTTTTGTTGTTTCTTTTTTTGATTTTTGTGATTTTGTTTCTGTTTTAGCTTTTCGTACTTGTTTTATTTCCTCTCGCGTTCTTTCCCTTCGAACTTTTGAGAATCTTCCTGATATTTGATCTTTTACACAATCCTCTGCTTTTACAAGTATTAGATAGTGAGTTTTATCTTTTATCCTTTATCCTGGGCATCAGGTTCTCTCTCGCTTTGTTTTCTTCTCGTTTTCTCCTATAGCATTCTTGGCTCTAGGGTGCTGGTTAGCAAAATCATAAAACTTGATATTCTTTGTTTTCTCCCCACGCTCACTTGAGTTGTCTGAACACTCATTATCTGCATCATTATTTACTTCTAGATGCTCAGAGGAGTTATAAAACTCTTCTTGTTCTGGTGGTTCTATCATTTCATCTCCTCCTGGTATAATGCTTACCATGTAGTAGGGTAGCACATCATAGCCATCCTTGTCGCAAAATTTTGTTGTTGGACTATTTGTAATGGTACAGACATCCAATGTTGCTAGTATGTGTTCCCATTCTAGAGGTTCCAAGGCATCTTCAGGGAAAGGTTCCGAATATGCTCCTTGTCCTCAATCGCTCTTTCTAAGACACATTCCTCTCTTCTTAGGATTCCACAATGTGAAGCTCCGCACATCCATAGCTCTTTTTGTTGCCCTAACCATGCTGGGAGTTCCGATCCTGCTAATGTAGCTGAATCAAATTCTTCCACTGGTGTCTGGTTCACATCCTTGTAACTATGGTCTTTCAGGTGTATTTTAGTTGTCTTTCCATGTCTGAGGTATATGTGGTCGTAACCCCAATCTTGTACCATCTTCAATTGTCGCATGAATGGTCTTCCCAAGATGATCTCATAATTGTTCTTTTTGTCAAAATCGACTATTGCAAATGTATGCTCATACTCGATTCCACATGAAGTGACAATCACTTTTTCTAAGAGTCCTAGAGGCTTCTCCATGAACCCATCTGCCAATTGCAATTTCATTCTGGTAGCTCTTAAAGCTGGTTTTCCCTATTTTTTCCAGATTTCCTTGGTGGCGATAGCAACTCCCGCTCCACTGTCAAGAATAGCTTTGGAAACTACTCCTTGGAATTCTACTGGTAACGTGATGTTTCCATCTTCTCCCTCGCAATACTCTCCAACCTTGTTTAATGATACTGGCCTAGTGTTTGAGGCCTGTCCAATTCTCTGATCCCTTCCTGAATCTTCAAGGTGGGGTCTTTCACTCCAAATTTTTATAGGCATTTACCTACTGTGGTCCACATGTTTGGTCGTAACCTTAGGAGTTCGGCTAATGTGATTGTGCATGCCACCGGGGTGGACAATAACTCAATCAATCCTTGTGAATCCATCACTATGTTAGAAGAAAGTCTTTGAGATGGGATTGCTCTCACTTCAGACTTGGCTTCATACTCTCCTAGATAAGAGGGTAGAGTTTTCAGCGAGTCTGGTTGGCTGTGCCCCTAACTAATTGATCCCTGGTCTCCCCCTTGTGAATGTATATCAAAGTTCATTTGCGACCTTGCCTCAAATTCTTCAATAGGAGGTAAGATCTCATTCTTCTCTTTTCTCATGCTATTCATGTGGTTACTCACCCTGTTAGCCTCGTTGGCCTCATGGATTTGCTTCCACAGATCATCTAGACTGTTACAGTCCTTACCCATTTCTGTCAATGTTTTCGGCTGAAACCTGTCACTTGCCTCATCTGTTGTATTTGGAACTATGATAGGCTCTCCTCTGGACTCATAGGAATTTGTGAGTCTTTCCTTCGTTTCTACTTGTTCCTCTAAAGTTGGTTGGATAGGGGTTGGAGTTGGTACTTCATGCCAATTTACAGGTTTACCAAGCGGGTCTTCCATCAATGATTGCGCTGTTTCCATAATATTTCTACACATTTTCAACCTTTGTTTTTCTATTTCATCATATGGATAAGTCATCCATCTTTGCTCCTTGGTTTGGTTCTTTTTGAGTCTGGCTTCATAAGCTTTTAGAAGTGCATCCAACTGCTCATTTACCTTGTCTGCCAGTACTGATCCTCCTGATCTTGCACTTTTGGGCTCTGCTATTTCCTTGGGTGCTATGGTTGCCTTGGTGTGTGAGCTTAAGCTAGCTAGATCCTCTAACCGCTCTAATCTGTCCTTTGTGTGTTTTAACTCCTCGGATAGAGCTGTTTGCTCTCGTTCTTTCTTGGCTTTCATATGCGCCTTTCTAGCTTTCCAAGTGCTTCTCTGATTTTTTGTTTCTGAACTTGGGGCATCGGTTTTTGGCTCTTCAATTATGGGTTCGTTCGTCATTCTTTGAGCTTGGGCTCGTGTCACCGCCTGAATATGTATGATTGTTTCATTTTCTGACCCTCCACTGGAAGGTACCGTTTCTAGCATGTTTAAGGTAGTTTTTGCTCCTTTGCTCGGGTTTTTAGGGCAATCGGAAATCAAATGAGTAACTCCACACTCGGTGCAATATGCGTTGACTCTAATGATTTCGTCATGAGGACAGTCTCTTAGCCAATGGTCTCCACCACACTTGTAGTAGGGTCCCTTGGGTTGTTGAGGTGCTCCTTGAGCTCCTCTTTGTTGGTATGAATGTCTTTGTCCGCCCATGCCTCCGTTGGTTATGAACAACAATGTTTGTTCATCTAAGCTATATCTTCCTTCTCCTGCTGCATGTGCAGCTGTTGGTGGTCGTGTACTTATTATCATGCTCCATGGTTCTGGTGTCAAGGGTTCTTCCAGTGGATAATAGACAGAGTTTGCCGCATATCCATTGAGATCTTCATAATATGCATGCATAGGCACCAAAGCCTTCTCCTCTGATTCGGTTACGGTTGGGGTGTATCTTATACCGATTGGTCGTATTCTGGTAGGGGTGGTTGTTGCCCCAACACTGGTTGTGGTCTTTCTACACCTACAGGTCCTGGTAGGTTGCCTGCTTGATACCTAGGCATTGGTGGAACTTGAGGAGAAGCTACCTGAGCTTGGGGAGCGTAAGGTCTCTCTCTCACATATCTCTTGTTATAATAACATTTCTCTCTCCCATGGTTTGTGAGAATTCATCGATAAACTCTTCAAACACTTCCTCCATAGACTCAAAGTCTCTACGCTCTACAGAGTCAAACCAAGTAGCAGCATCATCCTCTAGGGTTAGTCCAAACCCTGAAAATTGGGTATGAAAGTCTAACACCTCTTCAGCTCTAATTACACGCACAAAGGCTGCTACATGATCTCTTGGATCTCTGTTTCCTGTGTATTTCTTGTTTACCCATTTTTGCACTTGAGAAGGTCTAATTCTACGATGGTCTACAAACCTCATCATTGGATCTCCACGTCCTAATCGAAGTATCCCTAACTCCGAGCAAGATTTTCCGAGCAATCTCTAAACCGAGCAAAGGAGCAAGATACAATAACAAAAAAGCAAGGAGCTCTCTTAATTTTTAGCACACAAACCAAGGGAGCGGGTAGAGGTTTTATTTTTCACGTGATTTCAATATTTTGTTGTAGCTTATATATATACAATCACTAATAAGTAGACACTAAGCTAGCAATGCCCAAAATTGAAATTTTGTGACATGTCAATAGAAAGATACATAGTGCTATTACAATGTATGAAACTTAAGGACAATTGTCTATGAGTTGCAAGTCCTCTAATATGCAAGTCTAATGAGCTAGTGATGGCTGTAAAATAGAAATCTTTGTTATGGACTAAATAGGATAAGGACTAAAATAAACAATTATAAAGATACTGCAATTTTGCACAAGCATAAGTCTTACAAATACTTTTAATTGTGTCCATTCCAGAAACCTCTTTCTCAATTTTAGACCAATTTGAATTGTGTAAAGCTAGAAACCTCTTTCTTAGAGTATGGTAGAACGCTCCCATCAAAAAGAATATTTTTTTCTATTTTCACAAATGTAGGGCCCATGGAAAATAGCTGTAAAGAATTTTTTATTATTAGAACACAAGGCTAGATCCACACTAGCAAAAACAAAATGGTTTTGACATATTCTCCTATAAAAAAGAGCTCCTCATTCTCTTAGTTTTTCTATTTTTTTCGACATCATAACTTTCTATTGGATTGACACAACTAGGTTTGGTATGGGCGCAAGATTGTTGTTTCTACTAATAGGGTGAGTAATTTTGTCACAAGCAGCCATCATTCCTCCCCGTATTAATCCCACATTGTGAAGTATGGCAACATCATGTGCTTCTATTTGTTTTGTCTTTGCTTAGCTAGTTAGGTTTGACATTGGAGATAGGGGGAATATTGGCCTTTGTAGCCCTCATACACAAATGCCAGTTGTTTGCAAACTTAGCTAGGTGCATTAATTGTGTGTGAGGGCTACAAAAGCCGATAGTCCTAGTCCTACCTCTATTGGGTTGATGTTTGGGAAAGGTCTACCTCAGCTTAACCTTGAGTTGATTGAAAATCAAGATTACTGGACCACAAACATTGACAAAGGGAATAAAAATCAATAAAATATATAATTTTCTTCAAAAATCCTAATTTGTAAATTTTTACTTGTACTTCTAGGTTGCATGTTTACAAGGAGGAAGCTCACCCGAAAGAGAATAACCTACTTTCTTGAACATGACCCTCTCAAATAAAATCGCATGGACACATACCAATAAGAGTGTTTTTAGATGGTGTCCCAGCTAGGGCTTGCCAAAAACACACTTTTGTAATTGAAGAAAATAAGGGAATATTAAAAACTAATCAACTATTAGGTCAAAATTTGAAGCATTTCCTGTTGTAATTCCAACTCGTAGATGTATACTTTTAGCTTGAACTTTCCTCCAATTTGGAGGTTGATCAAGGGCTCAAGATGCACAACCTTACCATGCGTGTAGAGTAGGTAAACAATCTTTGATTTGAATTGAGCTTTTGTTTGATGCCTTCGTCATATTTGCAGGAGTAGGTCATCTGTAGGCTGGTTTCAAAAAGAAGGGACCATCATAGTGATTATGGGGCACCACCCATGCACATAGTGCTTTCCCATCTGCTAACACTAGCAAGAGACATCATCTGCTAGGAGATATAGTTGTGGACTTATTTTGTATCCCTCTGGATTCTTCCCTCTCTTACGACCTATGCCCCTTAGGATTCTTCACCCTTTGTGCCAGTTGTGCCCCTTTGGATTGTTTATTCTTTGCCATGTGCCCCTAAGGGACCACTTGCACCGCCTTCATGAAGCTAGTGCAGATTCTTCATGAAGCCTAATAAAGTCCAAAACCATAACACCTCCTACCTTCAAAGCTCACTGTGTTGAGATTGTGTTATCACGATCACTATGGGAATGAATAATCTGCATGATAGTGTAAATCTTTCAAAATCTTCTTGGTGGATCAGCATGCGACATACAGCCTGGCAAGTCACCTACTGTTGCACTTCTTTGAGTGTCATATTGGAGACTCTCTCTATCTCTCTCTAGCACCATGTTTTGGTGTGTGTCCTTAAAGTTAGTTCAAGGCACATGAGAAAACACACACACACACACACACACTCTCTCTCTCTCTCTCTCTCTCTCTCTCTTTCAAAAACAAATCGCACCAATACTTATATAAGCAAGACAAAAAGTTCCTGAACAATCAAAGTACGAAGTCACCCATGATTCCAATTTCGAACACCAGTAAAGAAGTGGAAGTCGTGATCTGTCAAAGGCAGCTTCCTCAACTTAGGAATGTCTGATGACAGTAGCTGGTTGCGGCAACAAAGGATGAAGAAAAACATTCATTTATTGCACTAGGTCAATAAATCAGGATCGTCATCGGCGGGTGCAGCCTTCTTGGATTGTGGGTTGTCCTCATTAGGTTGAGGAGGGATAGGGGAGGTGGCATTGTTGTTGTTGTCAAGCTTGTCATCCACATTGTAGTTGGGATCAAGAGATTTCTTGATCCCTGCCGTGCCTGCTTCAACCATGGATTGAAAGCCAACTCATCAGCTACGGCTATCCATACACAATCCAAATCTCCCACCCATAGCAGTGTCGACCCAAGTCCACCACCTTCCCCATCCTTCTCCTTCCTGTTATTGCCTTTTTTTTGCTGATATGCATACTCTCTCTCGCTTACCTCTCTATCACGTGCTCTCTCTCTCTCTCTCTCTCTCTCTCTCTCTCTCTCTCTCTCTCTCTCTCTCGCTTATATCCTGCACAAATGAGCCATTCGCAAGCTCCGTTCGGCAAAAAAGTGCAGCGTGGCCCAGCTTACCCCACCACACAGCTGTCTTTCCATGATGGGCCATGTGTATGACTCCATGCATCGGAATGAAGACCAACCGTTCAGGTGTTGATTAGTTCTAGGCCAATGCTCTTGCATGTAGCTAAATGCAATAAGGGCTTTCTGATGGCAATCTTTGATGCCGAAAGGTCCAATCAGAATCAGACTCATTTGCTGCAAGCGCGAACCATCAAATGGGAGGTCCCCAACTGGAAAAAGCAAGTGAAGGGCATAGTCTCGTTGCATGACCACATAGAGCATCCCCCCATAGGGCCGACAGTCGCCAGTCGCCGATCGTGACTAAGTGTGGGGCCTTCCAGCTTTGGAAGGGCCTCTTAGCCGAGAAATTCATGCCCATAATCTCATTGCTGCGTATCTACAGACCAACAGATTTGCAATTGCTTACACACATCGATCAAGAGGAAACAGAAGGGTTTGGGGTGCATTGTTGTGGACTCGATTATCTTCCTAACCTGGAGCCGCTATCAGCAAGGCTCTGCACAGCACTGCACCGCCGCTATCATTAAGGCTGCTCCGCACTGCTCTACGTCCATGTGGGCTGCTCTGCACCGCCGCTATCAGCACGACATCATCTCTATCATGTTCTCTCTCTCTCTCTCTCTCTCTCTCTCTCTCTCTCTCTCTTAAACACCAATTGACTTTGGGTTGATCGTTTTATTGATCAACAACGATACATACACTCTGGTCATGTTAAACAAGTAAGTGGCTCCATATGTAGACAACGAAGGTTGGCAGTGATCAAGTGGATGGAGTGATCAAGCGGAGGGTTTACGCACACCCGGCCATAAAATCTTCGAAATTCCAGTCATTGAAGAGGTCACGCCGTATTGCATGGCATCGTGTGAGACGGGGTGCATCAGAAGCAGTAAAGCTTTGCGCTGAGACAGGGACCACTCTGGCACTTCGGCAAAATGAGGTGGGTTCACGTTGGATAGGCTGTCTCCCGGTTGCCCAGCAGCAAGACACTTCAGCATCTGATCGAACGAAGTAGTTTCTCATCATCTCCGAGGAGGGTGTGTCCATATCAGGGCAAGCAAGGACTGCAGAGTCAAGACTCATATAATGGGCTGTCCTCTAAACCTCAAGGAACAGAAGAACCGAAGAAGGAGACAAGTATGCCTCCCCGCGTTTTCGTCAGTAGCTTCCACAGAAAGCTCTCTCTCTCTCTCTCTCTCTCTAGCCGGCGCGCACTTTACAGCAGTTCAAGGCAGTGCTCGAAGAAAACCTTTTTCCAAAAACTTTGTGTAACAACAGAAACCTGTAAAATTTAAATTGATAAAATTTGAAGGCTTTACACGGAATTACTCTTCTTTTTCAATTTTGTAGGTTTTCTCATCTTCAAATATAAACAGGTAAATTTCAAGATTTGTAGGTGAAATTACACTAAACCTAGGTTTTTTCGAGCACTGTTTCAAGGTAGGTTCTTTCTCTCTCTTTCTCTCTCTATCAAGGGCAGGTTCAACTCTCTCTCTCTCTCTCTCTCTCTCTCTCTCTCTCTCTCTCTCTCTCTCTCTCTTTCTTTTTATGGCAAAAGAGCACTGGTTCAAGGCAGGTTCTCTCTCTCTCTCTCTCTCTCTCTCTCTCTCTCTACGACAATTCAAGGGTAGGTTGAACTCTCGTCGTCGGATAGATCTTTAAGTTTCCTACGACATTAAAATTCTCTTCTTCTCGGTTGTGTGTGGGCTACTAAAAAGAGGAAAATGGTTTAGCTTTTCAATCACCCAAATGTGGTAGATTGGTTATGCCATTTCCCACTTGAATAACAAGGTATTGAGTTCCACTCTCCTCGTCGGATAGATATTTAAGGTCTCTTGGGATAGTTTCCTACGACGTTAAAATTCTCATCTTCTTCTTCTCTCTCTTTTTAGGCAAAACCATCTCCATTCAAAATTCGAGGAAAAATTCCGCCAGTAACCTTTGCCTCTCAAAACTGACAAAGTTAGCATCTCCATAGATAAACTAGTAAAAATTTGTTGATTTGCATGAGCAGCAATGTTTCGGAAAAATGTGTCTCAGCTTAATATCGTGTCGTTTTCAATTTAAAAAATGCCGATTGAGAGTCAGAGGAAAAGGAGAAATTCCGCCCCAAGATAGAGAAAAATATTACAAAAAACCAAAAAGATAACGTAATTTGCTAAAATTTTCTCTTGGCAAAATCAAGAAAAGGAACTTTGTATGTTTGGGAAAATGATTTTTCTTGAACACTGATGAGCAGCTACAAGCCTAAATATGGTGCCTATGGCCGTTAAGTCCCTAATAGCTTTGCGAGAGAGTGACCCATTCATCCTTAATCGATCTTACAGGATGGATGGGGTAATAAGTTTGTACTTTGGAACCTAAAAAAAAAAGCTTATCATAAGTAACCTCATCAAACAAAACCATAATATTGTGGATCTTCTCCTTTTGTTTTTCCTTGCTCCATTTCTTCTTCTTCTGCTTGACCAATGCCGCCTTCTTTGTTCTTTCTCTCTCTCTACCACTGTGCGCCGGCGTGCACCCTTGAAGGTACTTTAGATGGTGTAGTTTAGATGGCAGTCTGCTGTTGTGGCAAAACTGTTTCCGAATACAAACCGCCACGAGAGCCTCTCTCTCTCTCTCTCTCTCTCTCTCTCTCTCTCTCTCTCTCTCTCTCTCTCTCTCTCCACGCGCGCTAGCGTGCACCCTTGAAGGCAGTTTAGATGGAATCCATGTGTCGCGACAAAAATGCTGCTGAAACTGCTAGGAAAGATGGGCTGCAACACGAGTGTACTGGGAAGTTGGCAACACATGTGGATGTCGCCAACGCCGAGTGCAAGGAGAGTCCATTCCAGACGAGGCTCCCTATCCATGCATTCCACCAATGTTGGAGTAAATCCATTGAGGAAATTTAAACTACATTTTTTTCAAGTTAACTACATTTTCTTAAACTCTTCAAGTGGATTTTCTCCTTCTCTATTATAAGGCTAAGTTGAGGACACTTTTCTCGAGCAGTACATTCCACCCTCTTGTTCACACTACTCGCTCGAACTATAGGTTGCTCGGAAAACTTTGCTCGGTGTTTGGTAAAACTCGTCCTAATCTATATACCTTCTCTGGTCTTCTATAGTAGGCTGGTTCCTCTCCTAGTGGTGCTCCTAAGCCATAATTTCTAACAGTTCTTACCAGAGATAGTTCATCTCTTCAAACTTGTTCTATGGGTGGTCTTCCAGGCTCTGTTGACCCTTGAGTCTTTGGCTTACTCTCTCCTTGATACCTTGAATAGAGTGGTGGTTCTTGCAAATCCCTTATCCCTCGTGCGGCTTGATAACCATCTCGATTTCGGTCTTGTTCCAATGTTGCACTCTGTCGAAGCCATGCCTGCAATGATGGCTGAGTTGCTGGTTGGTTTTGATTGTTGAATGTCCGCGGTCGGGTAGAATGTGAGGTAGCATCATACTCCTCTGAAAAGGGATTTTTCGACTTGCTAGGGGTGTAGGTGGCTCTTGGCACTTCGTCTGGGGCATATATTGATGCTCCTAGAATTGTTGCCTTTTCTACCTCCTCTGGGAGAATACGTTGGTATTCTCGTCCGTACCTATCAACAAAAACTATATCCTTCCCCATAGTAGTTTCATAAGAGAATAAGTAAAGAACTTTGCCTTTGATTAATTCGGTTAAGTGTGGTTCTTTGCAGCAAAAGTAAGCAACTATTCCCTCACTCTCATGCTTGTAGATTCCCACGTTCTCATTATAAGTTGAAACCCTGGTTGTTTTCTTATCATACATGAAAATTGCTCCAGGTCGATCAATGTTTGGTGGCAGTTCTTGAGCTTTTGAAACCATTTTCCCTTTCACCACGTTATCTCCATATCTGTTGTAATTTTTAGGGTTACTAACTATCAGATAGTGGTTTTCCTTTTCGTCTCGGAATCTATCTCCATCATCATAGACTCGAATTATCTCCAATCTCTGAGCCGGCGTTTCTTCAATACAAATGCACTTGCGTCCTCGATAGTCAGAATAGACTAGGGCTCCCCTCAAGTTTGTTCTAAGAAGATCACAGTGAGCTTGGAATCATTCAAAGGATTTAGGGAGGTGCTTGCTCCTGGCATTGGTCCTTCATAGATGAAACCTCCTGGCTGTTGACTACCCATCATGAAGAAAGATTTGTCTGATGATGTGTCAATATCACTACCTTCCTCAATAATCGGTGCTAGTGGATCTAGCCTTGCCTAAGTTACACTCTCTTCGGTGGACACTAAGCTACCTTGGTCACCTGCCACCTTTTGGTCTCTAAAAATGTATCTTCCTGATCTTAAATTCATCAAACTTATCAATGAAATTTATCACAAATCCAACCGCTCACCTGGCAAAGGATCAATCTTTGCACAACTTCTTGCTTTGCTCGTGAATATACCTGTACACAAGCGTTTAATTTTGGCAATCGAATCAAAGCATTTAACTGCGAGAGGTTATCTTAGTAATGATTGGTATAACTGGAGAGTTAATCTCAACCACTACTGTATTTTATAAAGTAGTGATGTTCTGGATTAGGTCTGCTAATCTGGACAAACAAGGTCCAAATTCACTTCTGAAAGAAGTTTTGGAACCCTTAAGCCAAATGAAACCTCACTGTCTAAGCCTGGTCAAATTTTCTCTTCAGTAGGCTCCAGTAGACATCCTACGCGTAGGATGTCTCCTGCTCTATTTTGCCTGGATTTTTGCACTATGGATTTCCCTTGATGTGCTAAGTCCACAACTGTTTTTACTTTTTGATTTGGACACCTATAAGCTGGTCAATGGATCAGAAATCTGTTTCGACAGCCTGTTGCTGGTTTTGATCAGTCTAATCAACTCCAATTTGGACCAAAATTGACTAAGAGGCTTGCCTCAGGCTATACAACACCTTGCTATGCCCACAGTCAGTGTCTGGCTTCAATTTCTTGCTTTAGACATCCTACGCGTAGGATGTCTTTTTCATCAGAATGGCTTCAAACTCAAAGCACAGGCTCCCCTTGAGGTGCTGATCACTTTGGTATGCTTAAAATTAGGTTTGGAGTGCAAAATCACATAGAAGACATCCTACGCGTAGAATGTCTTTTTGGCTTGTTTGACCCCAGACTTGACCCACAACTTCCCCTTGATGTCAGAAACCCAGTGGTATGCTTAGATTTTGGTTTGGATTTCATAAGTCCCCAATTTTAGCTATTCTTGCCTTTTTCAGTCAAAAGCGCTAAAGTTTGTTTTGAACCCAATTTTCTCACCCAAATGAGATGAAACCCCTCTGAGTCACTCAATATATCATGCAGATCATTCTCATGCAGCCATACTATGGTTTTGGTCGTAAAATAATGCTTTGGCACAATTTGGGTAGGATGTCTGGCAATTTCAGTCTATCTGGCCTTATCCTGTCAAGATATGGTCAAACTTCCACTTTCCAGTTGAAAATAGGGTAAACCCCACCTTCTGAACACACTGGTCAACTCAAAATTCCAAAATTCCCACCAGATTAGCCTGTAGACATCCTCTGCGTAGGATGTCTCCTGCCTTAAAATTAAATTTTTTCCTGACAGAAATGCTCCTGATGCTCTGCAGCTCTATTAGAAACACTCACACAACTTTTGGACTTCACTTCAGCTTTCAAACACACTTTTGCGTCTTTTACAACCTTGTGATGAATTTACCAAGAAATTATACATGCATGAAGTGCTCTAGATCCTGAATCATGATGTCCTACTTACTCTACTCCTACTCATCATGTGAAATGGTGTTTTGGTTGCTTTCTGACCTCTTCGAACTCTCAAGCTCTCCTCTCACCGCTTCTACCACTCCAACTCCTACTCTAGAACTCAACTAATATCTAAAACTATCTCAGTCTATCTAAATCTACCTAAGTCGAAGGATCTAGGCTAGACACATACTTTCTAGACTCCCTCTAAGACCTAGATAGTCCTCCACCCTCTGATCCTATCTAAATGTAAGACAAGACTCTTGGCAAGCCAAAGAATCCCATCCTCAAGGACTAGTCTTGGTCACCTACCTAAGGTTTTTGTCCCCGGCAACGGTGCCAATGTTGGATAGATACGCTGCGACGGACGTCATCACAACGAGAACTCACCTAACAAGATTTGTCAGCTAGGGACGGTGGTTGAACTGCAGGCACGTAGAAGCAAGCATAAGATGTCAACCTACACTCGACCGACTCCTAACTAATTCCTTCAGAGGTCTCTACCCAATGTCTAAGTCACAGCCTTCAAGAGTGCATAAGAGGAAACTTCCTACAACACTTTCTAGAACCGAACACCCATCAAACAATCTAGAAACACCAGAGAACTTGAAGGAGACCCTACTAACACCCATAGGTCGCTCTCCCTAAGGTCTATGAACCAAAACCCCAACCCAAAACACCCGGTGCAAAATCACGTAGGATGTCTGGCCGAAATTTGCAGGTCTTCGTTTCGGAGATCTAAAGTGTCTAATGTGTAGCTCTACTCAATGTGAACACGTGGATATACTGCAATGCAAAATCGAACAACGTATGCTCACCGAATCACCAGATGAGGCTCGTAGATGGAGCTCGCAAAACAGGACGATACACGCGCAATGTAGGTATCGACGCGTAGCTCTCGTCGGGGGCAGCACGCTGCACTTCTCCACACTCGATTCCGAGCACCTGTGCACACGTAGTGTCAAGATGAAGCTCACACTCTCTCTCGTACACAGTACGCTCACTCACAGACTTCAAAACTTTTTAAAAATGACAAAAGGTTTTCATTAAGGTCAAAAAGTGGTATAAATACCTTACAATTCTCAAACCCTAAAGTTCCAAATCAACCATCTACTCAATCTAACTGTCAAAACTGGGATACAATCTGGAAACTTCTGCAAGCCCCAATATTTACAAGGTGAAATGTCGAGTTTTCTCAATAAATGAATAATTACAAAAAATGATAATCTGTCGAGTAGTCAGTTTCCGTAGGGTGTGTCCAGCTTCTAACAAACGGGATGGAAATTAAGATAATCCTATTGCCAAGATCATTGAGGCGCTCTTCAATGAGTGAGTGGTAACCATCAAGATAAGCTTGGAGGCCTTTTATGAGTAGAGTTTGTGCTTGGATAAGAGCTTGAGTGGAATCAAGTTGGAAACGTATGGTGAGTGAAGCAAGCTTGGCATTGAGAAGAGCTTGGGCTTGGGAATCATCAATAGTAAGCTTAGGAGGTTTGATACAAAGGCTCTTGGGAGATTTTTGGTTACATAATAACTCATTGAGATGTGCGAGGAAACAATTGGCTCTTTTTAATTTTCCGTGTAGTTTCTTGAATTCTAGAATAGAATTGGAGAGAATCACCTCAAAATCCAACGGTTTCTTGAGTTGCAATAGCATTTCCTCGTTGGTAGGGGATAAGTTGAAGAAGAATCCTTCGAGTGGGTACCCATTGGCTTTTTGGAAACAAGAGGTGTGACAAGGGTGGAGGATGAAGTAACATTCAAGCGGTTGCAGTTTAGGCCCATTTTTTAGCAAGCACCAAGGAGAAATTAAAAGTTTCCTTGGGGAGCTTTTCCAATTCCTCTGTGATGTGCTTGTAATGATCCAAAGCATGTGAGTTGCCCCGTAATGCGGCAAAACTATGGGTGGGTGAGTGTGTTGGAGGCACAAGAGTGGATGGTGATTCTGCCAAGAGGACGGCGATGGCCGAGACAAAGCCGGGGAGGGGTGGTGCCGCCAAGCCGGCTGAAGCCGTATCCAAAGCAAGGGTTTTTGGTGGGATAAGTGGAGTACTAAGGTTATCCATGGCAAGGGTAATGGTGTTAATGAGGAAGTGGTTAGGCCAATAGGTGATCTCCGAGTGAGAAAGAGTGTAGAGAGTTGCCTAGAAAAAACCAACCTATGTAGTCCAAGAAGTTCACATTTACAGAGTATCAGGCCTAAACAACAGAGCTAAAGCTAAATTGCAGGAGTAGGGTGCCATAAAGATGTTGGTGAGAGAGAAACAAAAGTATTAGGTTAAGTAAGGTGTAAAGTGAGCCATGGTAGAAAAAGCGAAAGAAAAACGGCTCCAAACTACCGAGCTAGAGGAAAAACCCCATCTCGAAGGACTTCTCCAAGTAGATAGAACAGAGGAACCTCCCACATCCCAAATTAGTGTCCTCTAGTCTAATCTTTGAGATAATGTTCTCAAATAAGAACATTTTCCCCTCCTAATCTATGCTCCTTTTTGAATTCTAAGTGCATCTCAAAATTCATTCTTCAATCAACTTCTAAGTGCATCTCAATATTCATTCTTTAATCTCATTCTATTAATTTCTAATCTCTATTTAATCCTCTTGATTAATGACTCTAATTAATGAAAATATGCACTCATAATTAGTTCTAACCTCTCCTTGATATACCTTTTAAATTCTCTTAATAAGTTAATCTCTTTATGTTATGTGAAAATCATGCTCTACAAATGGAACTTCCACATAGAATCTCATTTGGTGTACTGAGTTCTAATTAAGTACTCAATCAATAACCACTCAAAGGAAAAAAAGATAAGATCACTTACTTTGTTGCGTACTGAGTGTGCCATTGTCACTTGATGTGGATTCTTTGCTTTTGATATCTTGTATTCTTGTTGAGAACCCCAAATAATGAACTAATGTAGCTTGAACCTTTCTTCTAATGGAGGAATTTCAAAGCTTGAGCGAGATTCTCCGAGAAATCCATAAAACAAGCGAGATAGGGCAAGGCACATATACAAAACAAAAACCAAATATGATTTCTTAGGTGACTTCAAGAACAACAAGAAAAAATTAATTCAAGATTGTAACTGTTTTAATGGTAAATCAACCACAAATTTTTGACCGACAAAACCCTTTGAAATTTGAATAAGGTTTGGGTAGAGTGTTTCTATTAGCAGCAAGCTAACACGGACATCATTTTTTGGAGACTATTTCAGCCCGAAGACTATTTCACACTTGTAAACCCGAAGACTATTTCAGCCCATAAAGCTGTGTCAAGGAATGACACAGGCGAGGAGGGGGGGAATGTGAGCAGCAAGCTAAGACGTACATCATTTTTCGGAGTTCTCTTTGTAAAACATTTATTATTTTGATAAATCGAGAATATTGTAACTCCTATTTTCTTAGATAAACTCTGTAATTAATGAACCAAGGCTACAAGCTTCCAGATTGTATCAGCCAATCATCACCCAGCTTTAGTAGAACTCCAGATTATTAGTTTTGACCACCCAAAAATCTTAGCTAAGGTATAAAAGCCAATTTTTGTAAGTTTTTTAGAAGTTTTTAGATAAAAAATACACAGCGTGAGCTAACGTTGCTTACTTCTCTCCTTCTCGCGCTTCCTACTCCCTCTCCTATTGTCACATTGCGATTGCGTTTGTTGCATTGCATCCGCCGCAGGTAAGAGCTCTACGCATTGACGTAAGCCATTCACAGCATTTTGTAGCTTTTGGCGTTGCCGACCCGTGGCCTAATTTCATCATAACTAGAAAATTATGCTTTTAAATCAAAAACTAAGCATAGGCGGGGTATTGGGGCATCATTGCTAAGCATTTAGATGCATTCTGGGTCGAAAATGACTAGGTCAAAAATCCACTGTTGTTAATAATCACGATTTTGGAACTTGACCATAAGCATGTGTACTTAGGTCTTATAAACTTGTCCTAGAAGTTTCGTTACGTTTGGATGTCATTTGATGCTGTAACGGATGTGACTTGCTTATCGATGAGCGATTGGCTTTTGGTGATTTCAGTCACTTGAGTGTACCTTGAGTTAGATGCAAGTTGTTAGTTGTTTTCCAAGAGATTGACAACCTCTTTTAGCCTCTATGCACTAGTCGAGTCAGCTTCGTCCCATGGTTTGACAAATTTAATCGTGGTTCTTGCTAATACTGCAATAAGATAGGATGGTGGGGTTAGACATGCGTCCCACATTTGGCGCCGTTTCCAGGGATCGAAGAGACCTAAACTAGGGAAAAACACAAGCGTCTTGTGTAGTTGTCCTTTAACTTCCTCTAGGTTCGCCTAGAGTCCAAAACTTTCTTTTAAAAACCGCATAGTTTAAGATTGTCGTCTTTTGATGTGTAGATGGACTGCAAGTGCTGAGGATATCGACACTCCCAAAGTGTTGATTTGTGGTTGTCTACACATTGAAGGACGGCTCACAGTTCTTGGAGGCGTGTCACATATGACACGGGCGCATCTACACACAGACTGTAGGTGACATCCACTAGTTCATCAGGTAGCTTGTGTTTGCTGCTTGATATTCCAGATTTCATCCTGACATTGCAAGTACTTCCACATGGGATGTATTGTCAGAGATGATGTATGTCTGTTGAGGGTTTGATGGCTGTGAGTCATGCAGCAAACAACCGCCATAGCGGTTACAGCATACAGTGGGAAATTTGTGGATGTATGACTTTGTTGGAAGTCTATGTACTATTAGATTTACTGTAGCCTTTGTTGAGGGTCGAGTGAGGTTTTATTGAGCTGGGGGATTCTCGAATTTTGAGATCCTTTCGATGATACAGGTCTTGGAGCGATCCCTCGAGCACCCTTAGATAGGCAGCTAGGATGTATTGACTGTGAGTTAGACAGTTGGGATTGCATCTTTGCTTTACTGTCATTGAGGCATTGTCGCAGTCTATGCTTACAGGACAGTCAGAGACAGTACAGGTGCAGGACAGGTTTACCCACAGCTTACAGTGTTAGAGAGACAGTGGTTTTTTGAGCTGTTTTTTGGTCTGTTTTTAGTACACCAGAGCCATTTTACAAAGGAGACTCTGCCAAAATTTCTGCAGAATCTGAAGCTTTCTTGGTTCATTTGACAGGTTGATATTGGTTCAGAGGTCAGTTTACAGGGGAAACTTTGCCGAATTTTTCCCAGGAAAGTAAACTACTGTGAAGCGTAGCTATGGCTGGATCACAGGACACTGCTCTTTACAATATCAAGAAGCTGGATGGAACCAATTTCCCATTGTGGAAGAAGCAGATTTGGCACCTGTTGGTACAAAAGAAGCAGATAAAACCTATAAAGCTCAAGGGGATAAACCAGAAGATATGGACGAAGATGAATGGAGCGAAATGGATGAATTGACACTTTCTACCATTATGCTGACTTTGGCAGAAAGCGTTTACTTCAATGTAGCAGACGAGATGTCGGCTTATCAAGCATGGATAAAGCTGAGTGATCTTTATGAGAAGCAGAGTGCAGCTTCACAGGTATACTGGCTTAAGAAGCTTGTTGACTTGAAGATGAAAGAAGGGACCCCTATGTCCAATCATCTGAATGAATTCAACACAATCTATAGTCAGTTGTCAGTTCAAGGTGTCAAGTTTGATGAACATGTTAGAGCTATGTTCCTGTTGATCACATTGCCGAAAAATTGGGACACTTTTCGCACAGCTTTGAGTAATTCTGCACCTCCAGATGGTTTGAACATAGCAGGTGTAGAAGGAAGTCTGTTTACTGAAGAAACCAATAGAAAGACAATGGACAAAGGCAAAGGAACAGCCTTAGTTGTCAGGGGAAGGACCAAAGAAAAGTACAAAGGTGGAAAGAGGAATCAGTCTCGTAGCAAGTCCCGCAGTGCTAAAGGCAAGAGTGACATAGAATGCTACCATTGTGGCAAGAAGGGTCACATGAAAAGAGACTGCAGAGAATGGAAAGCAGACAAAGGCAAAGAGAAAGCTGAAGAACATGGTGAGAAGAAAAGGTCCTCAGTGAAGATTCAAGAAATAAATGTGACAAACACTGTTGCAGAGGATGACAGTCTAGTGTCAGGAGACATCTACTTCTTGAAGAATACAATGGACTCAGCTCTTCTTACAGCATCTGATGGAAATGCACTGAGTGACTGGATTATAGACTCAGGGGCATCACTTCATGTGTCTCCAAACAAGGAGTGGTTTACCTCTTATGTGACCACTAAAGATCATGTTCGGCTAGGCAATGGGCAAACATGTGAGATCTTAGGTGTTGGAAATGTACAATTGAAGTTTCAGAATGGCTCTTTTCACGCTGAAGAATGTGAGACATGTTCCCGCAATTACAAAGAGCTTGATCAACACAGGTTTACTTGATGATGCTGGCTACGTCACCACTTTTGGACAGAACATGTGGAAGATATCCAAGCGTTCTATGACAGTAGCACATGGATTAAAGTCTGGAGGACTTTACATGATTTATGTATCAAACGTCTCTAAAAATGTAATCAATGTAACCGAGCAGCCGAACGTTTCTTTGTAATCAATGTCCAAGAAGGGAATGGAAATCTTGTCTCGTTCTAGTTATTTTCCTGGATTTTCATTTAATGATTTTTAATTCTGTGAACATTGTCTGTATGGTAAGCAAACACAGCAGCCACATAAGCATAGAAGCAGTAGAAGAGATACACAGTTGGCACTTGTTCATAGTGATTTGTGTGGACCTATGCCTAACATATCTCTAGGGGGAGCTTCTTACTTTATGACATTTATAGATGATTACTCGAGGAAAGTATGGGTTTACTTTCTCAAGCACAAGGATGAAGCATTTAGTGTTTTCAAAATGTTTGTAACACTTGTGGAGAATCAGAGTGGCAAGAAGCTTAAATGCTTATGCACTGACAATGGTGGAGAGTATGTTTCAAAGGCCTTTCAGGACTTTTGTGAGTCAAAAGGTATATAAAACGTGAACTTACTGCTCCTTACAATCCTCCTAAAAATGGTGTTGCTGAGAGGATGAATAGGACCATACAAGAGCAGGTCAGAAGTATGTTGTCTAATGCACATCTGCCAAATGGGTTTTGGGCTAAAGCTGTATCAACAGCTGTTCATCTTGTAAATAGATCTCCTAGCAAGGTTTTGCAGAAGGATTCAGTGCCAGAGATGGTATGGTCAGGCAAAATGCCCTCATACAAGCATCTCAGAGTCTTTGGCTGTGAGGCATATACTCACGTTCCAAAGGAATTTAGGAACAAACTTGAGCCAAAGAGTAGAAAGTGCATCTTTCTAGGCTATGGTAATTCTGGTGAGATGGGGTACAGACTTTGGGATCCCGAATCCAGAAAGGTTGTCCGTAGCAATGGTGTTCACTTTAATGAATCCAAATATCATTCTAAACCAGAGAGGGTTGAGGAGATTAGAAGAGTTGTCTTCCAAGAAGATGGACCTGCACGTGCAAGACAAAATGTCAGGGCTCAAGAGGAGCAAGGACAGGATAGAGGGGAACCACAGGTTGTGGCTGAGCCTGAGTCACCTATTGTGCGTATATCTGGACGTGTCACGCGACCTCCTGATAGGTTTGTTCCATCTATGAACTATGTCATGTTCACTGATTGCAATGAGCCTTCATGTTACAAGGAAGCAGTGCAAATGAAGGACTCCGGGAATTGGCAATTGGCCATGCGGTCAGAGATGACAGCTCTGCATAAAAACAAGACATGGAAGCTAGTTAAATTACCACAGGGCAAAAAGGCTCTACCTTGTAAATGGGTTTATAGGTATAAGATCACCGCTCATGATAGTCAGCCAAAGGACAAAGCAAGGCTTGTTGCCAAGGGATTTAAGCAAGAACAAGGCATTGACTTTGATGAAGTCTTCTCTCGGGTGGTCAGATGACTACATTGAGATGCTTTCTTGCATTGGTTGCCATATTAGATTTGGTGTTGCACCAAATGGATGTCAAGACAGCGTTCTTGCATGGTGATTTAGATGTGGAAATTTACATGCAGCAGCTAGAAGGGTTTGTTGAGAAAGGCAAGGAAGATTGGGTATGCCAGTTGTTAAAGAGTATTTATGGCTTAAAACAATCACCAAGGGCATGGTACCATAAATTCCACAAGTTTATGCTTTCTCAAGGCTACAAATGTAGTGAGTTCGATCACTGTCTATATACAAAGAAGGCTAAGGATGGTAGTTGGCTGATCCTTATTTTGTATGTGGATGACATGTTGATTGCTGGCAAGCACTTGGAAGAAATTTCAGCTTTGAAGTCAAAGATGGCAAAATCGTTTGACATGAAAGACATGGGTGAGGCAAGTCATATACTTGGTATGCGCATTAAGAGAGACAGATCAAAGAAGTTGATTTGGTTATCTCAAACAAAGTATATTGACAAGGTTTTGCAAC
Source organism: Adiantum capillus-veneris (assembly GCF_014529385.1). NCBI lineage: Eukaryota > Viridiplantae > Streptophyta > Polypodiopsida > Polypodiales > Pteridaceae > Adiantum > Adiantum capillus-veneris. The sequence goes on from NC_140957.1 coordinate 125,058,555, forward strand.
GTTTCAATATGGAGAAGGGAAAGGCACTGAGTGTTCCATTGCCACCATATGTGAAACTTAGCAAACAAGATTGTCCTGTGTCTGAGGAAGAACAGGCTGAAATGGATAAGATTCCATATGCGTCTGCAGTGGGTAGTTTGATGTATGCAATGATTGCTACTCGCCCAGACATTGCATTTGCAGTGGGAGTAGTAAGTCGATACATGTCAAACCTAGGCAAGAAACATTGGGAGGCAGTGAAAGGAATATTGAGATACCTGAAAGCTACAAAGAGTATGCGTATATGCTATGGGAGTCAGGAGCTAAGTGTAAAGGGTTTTACAGACTCAAATTATGCAGGTGACTTAGACAATCGAAGGTCTACGTCAGGGTATGTCTTTACATTGGCTGGTGAAGCAGTATCATGGCGTTCTAGATTACAAGATTGTGTTACTCAGTCTACTACAGAGGCTGAATATGTTGCAGCATCAGAGGCATGCAAAGAATCAATTTGGATTAATCGACTAGTAACAGACTTGGGAATCAAAGAAGAGATGCCTGTGTTATATTGTGATAGTCAAAGTGCTATACAATTGGCTCGCAATCCAGTTTATCACTCAAAGACAAAGCATGTGGATGTGAAGTATCATTTCATCAGGGAAATGCTCGAGGATAAGCAACTTCAGCTTGTCAAAGTTCACACCACAAAAAATCCTGCTGATCTACTTACAAAAGGACTTCCCTCAGAGAGCTTTGCGCATTTTCGCAAGCAGTTAGGTGTAGGGTAGTACATCACTTCTCTACATCTCTTGTATATTAGCTTGTATAGTAGCTTCTCTCACACTTAAAGTACCACATTGGACTTTAAGTGGGAGGTTGTTGGGGTATAAAGCCCAATGTGGTCGCCCAGGTAAGTGGGCGGGCCACCAGGTATGTACACATATTCTTTTGTAAAAACCTAATAAGAACTCACTATGCTCTACACATTACAGTAGAGCAAGTTCACCATATCGTTGTGCTCTTCTTCTCGCACTCTCTCTCGCGTCGCACTTCCGCTCATACTCCTTCACACCATAAGTGAGTTGTACACACCTTGTACCGTAGGTAATCCTGTGACAAAGTCCATGCTTATACATTCCCACTTCATTTGTGGAATGTCCAGAGGTTGAAGTTTACCGGGAAGTTTAACCCTTTCAGCCTTAATCCTTTGGCATGATAAGCACTGGCGAACATAGCGTTGTACATCTGCCTTCTGTCCAATCCAATAGAAGCTTTTACGTACTGCATTGAGAGCCTTTGTCGCATATTCAAGGTTGCTTGGGTAAAGATCCACTTTTATGGTCGGTTATAAGTCGAAACATTCTTCCCAATAAATAGTGTCTCCATAGCTTTAAAGCATGAATGACTACCAACAGTTCGAGATCATGGGTCGGATAGTTATTTTCATGAACCTTAAGCTTACGTGAGGTGAAAGCTATTGGTGTGCCTTCTTGAGTTAACACTCCTCCAACTGCTATTCCACTAGCAGCAGTGACAACTTCAAAGGCTTGATTGAAATCTGGTAGCTTTAGACATGGGGCCGTAATCACATATTGCTTAAGTTGGTCGAACCTTTCTTAATGTACTGGTTCCCAATTGATCCTTGCTCCTTTCTTCAAGAGGTCTGTCAAGGGTGCGGCGATCACCGCATAATTCTTTATAAAGATTCTGTACCAGTCTATGATTCCCAAGAATCCTCTAAGCTCACTTACATTAGTTGGCCGAGGCCATTCAACAATGTCTTGAACTTTAGCGGGGTCTACTGAAATTCCTTCTTGCGAAACAATAAATCCCAAATATTCAATCCTTGGAGAGAAGAATGAACACTTGATCATCTTTGCATATAGCTTATGCTGGCGAAGAATTTCTAACACCTTCCTTAGGTGAGCTTCATGTTCTTGTTCATCTTATGAGTAGATTAGAATATCATCAAAGAAGACAAGGACAAAATCTTCTAGGTAAGGCCTGAAGATATCCTGCATCAATCTATTGAATGTAGCTGGAGCGTTGGTTAGACCAAATGACATTACTATAAATTCAAAATGGCCATAACGGGTGTTGAAAGCTGTTTTTGGAATATCTGATTCCTTTATTCTGATTTGATAGTAACCAGATCTTAGATCTATCTTTGAGAAGACCTTAGAACCATGTAGCCTATCCAGCAATTCATCGATTCGGGGTATAGGATAGTTTTTCTTAATTGTTACCTGGTTTAGTCCTCTATAATCAATGCAGAGTCTTAAATTCCCATCTTTCTTTTTCTGAAAAAGTACCGACGCTCCCCAATTAGATTTTCTTGGTCTAATAAATCCTTGTTCCAAAAGTTGAGGAAGCTGCTCCTTCAGTTCAATGGCCTCCGGTCACAGGACATTTTGTAAGGTCTCTTTGACACGGGCTCACTTCGTGGGAGAATCTCTATCTCATGGTCAATTTCTCGTGTTGGAGGAAGGGAGGTAAGGTCTCCAGGAAAAATATCTGAATATTCATGAAGCCACGAGGGTTTTGGATCACTTGAATTTGGATCGACCTTATTCATCTTGACAAATGTTGAGCTAGCAGAGGATCACACCCACATTTTTGCTCACACCCATCATTTTGTAACCATTGATTGTAATAAATGTCTTTCCGACATTAATTTTGATTTGAGCCATTCATTAAGTAACGGGACTCAATTGAGTTTCCAGCTTGTAATCCCGAAGTAATTTCACCTGTTGATGTAAATAATTAGAGATGTTCTCACCTCCAAGGCTGAGGTATATAAGACAAAGTTTTGTAACCTAAGGGAGATTCAATTATTAATCAAAGTGAGTTTTTGAGCGCCGTGACTGTGTCTGAGAGAGAGAGAGAGAGAGAGAGAGAGAGAGTCTTATCTCCTTGCTACGCGAGCTACGGGGCCGCCATTGGAGAAGCGACACCGCCATTGTGTTAGCAACGGTGAGAGCTACGCACAGATACCAAGAGTGCGCGCTATCGGCTTCTACGTGTGGTAAGTTCCTACGAGCTTCGGTGTGAGTTTTCTTCCAACTCGTGTGTCGGAATAGAGCGTGCAGCATATCTATAGAACCACAACGAGTAGAGCTACACATTAGTACCATCGGGGTCAAGTTTCGGTCACCTGTATTTTTCGGCCTGTCTTCATACGCGTTTACCGCACGGAGTGGTTATAGGTTGATTTTGCAGTTCAAGTCTTTAGGGTGTTGTTCTTACCTAGTGTATAGACTTCCCCTTGAGTTTGAGATCGATTCAATGATTCTAGATCCTGTTTCGTATAGCATTCGTTCGTAGTACGGATTTCAGTCACTTGCGTGTTTTAGAACTTAGATTTGATTTCCTTATGTCATTAGAAGGTCGAGTAGGTGATTTGACACCCACCTAGTTGTTTCCATGCGCCTGCGGGTCAAGCTTCGTCCTCGTCTGACAAATTCTGTTGTTGGTTGAGTTCTCGCTATTTAGCTTCCGCTAGCGGCGTAACCGCCTTAACATTTGGCGCCGCTGCCGGGGACGAGAGCCCTAAGTAGGTGACCTTAGACTAATCCTACGAGGTGAGTCGTATAAACTACTTTGTATACTTTAGTTAGAAAAGATCTAGGAGTGGTGGACTCCGAAGGTCTCGAGAGATACTAGGAAGTGGGGTATTCCTGGGTCTTCCGTGTTGACAGTATTTTTAGTTTAGCTTAGATTAGATTGTTTTTTATAGTGTTTAAGTGGTTGTTGACATAAAAAGCATTTGCTACTCCTTGTGTGGTAGTAACTCTCTTTATATTTTCAATTGCAAAAAATCCATTTTATGATTAGAAGTAGCTTAGGTAGGGCCTGATTTGATCCTGATCCAGAGCTATCAATTGGTGTTCTATTTGCTTGATGTGTTTGATTGCATGTTAGATCACTGAAAAAGTCGCTTTGGTAGTGAAATATGCAATAAACAAAGTTCAGAAAAATTTTCTGTGTAACTGATTGTTGCTGAGCACTTAAAAGAGCTATTGGAAGAGTTCTGTGCTGAAAAACTGGAAATCTGCAACTTTAGACATCATACGCGTATGATGTCTTAGGACCTAAACAGAGACCAAAACAGAAATTTTGACTTTACCAGAGTGTTTAGAAGGGGGGTTTTACCCTAAGATCAACTTAAAACAAGAGCATTAACACTCAAAGAAACCCAAAAAGACAAGTCGGAGTCCAAGAAACGCAAAGAATAGGAAATTTTGGATTCAGATCTTGTTTTTACATTCAAACCTGACAAAAACACTTGAAACTCAATTATAAACATTGGAGAAGGCTTAAAACAAAAAATAGTCAAAATCTGGGACAAAAGACATCATACGCGTATAATGTCTTTTGGCACATCCACTGCTTATTTTTGATATCTGACCTGACAAGATTGTTACAGGCACTGTAGGAAGCATAAATATCAAGTTTGGACCCAAATTGATGAAAAAGACAGCATACGCGTATGATGTCTTTGACCTAATTTTGGACATATTTTGATACATTGCTAACACAGATCCATTGTAATAGCTGTCTAGAGGTTATATTTCAAGTTTCATCCCATTTGGATAACAATTGACCCAAAAACAAGTCAAAAGCAGAAAATTGCCAAGAAAAGCCTGAACTAGCCATAACTTGCTCAAACAGAGTTCAAACTGAATTTTGTGAGTGAACAGAGCATAAAGGGGCCACTGAGAGTGAGCATAACCAAAATAGTCAAAATCTGTGAAAAAAGACATCATACGCATATAATGTCTTTTTCAGCATAACTGCGACAAAATTCTCACTTGATGAAACAGAAGTTGTCCAACTGACAAGATTAAACAATTGACCAAGTATCAGTCAGTTTGGATCAATTCTGACCACAAAAACTTGGGGAAAACAAATTGCCGAGACGAAAAAGTTAAAGTCCTTCAGGGGAATTGATGAGTTTGAGATCGGGCAGGAATCTCCGGAATAATCAACCAAAACAAGGGGAACCAGCAAGTGTCATATCAACCGAGGGAAGTGTAAACCAAAGTTGGGTGCAACCATTAGAGCCGATCTTTGAAGGAAGTGTTTCTGATACTTCTTCGGAGAGGTCTTACGAGATTTTCACCGAACACTCGAACAGGAACAACAGAGAAAATATGGCAGCAGGATCATCAAACCCTTCCGCCACAATGAAGCTATTGTTCATAAAATATCAGTACGACAATGAGCAAGGTGCAAAGATCTACAAAGACGGAATGGAACGCTATTGTGTAAAGATAGAAGATAGACCTAGTGAGTTCAAGGACTTAGTGCCTGTGAGCTATAGTGGAGATAGATATCTAGATGACGAGGGTACCATGTACTTGGTAGTCCTAAACCCTAACATTGTGGACAAGTGGGGATTGATGGGCACCAAAGCCAAAATAGATGAAGAACTCGAGGAGAAAGCACCAATAATGAACTTCCCTAATGCGAGGTTAAGAAGAGAGAATGAAACTACAAGGATCAACACTGATAACATCTATGTGGGGCTATACAAATATAATAATGGGGAGCAAGATCTCTATTATAGATGTGAAGAACCCTACACCGGAGAGTTGACAGACAAAAAAAGACTCTATGTCTTTACCTACACAGAGGGATCGGAAGTGAAAATTGCCGCTTACGATAAGTATGGCAGGCAATACTCAACAATGGGCAAGAAAGAATTAGAAGGATATACATACTTTGGGGGACCACTACATCAGTATTATGTTACTTCTAGCTCACATAGACCAGCACCAACAACTGGAGTGCAAAACTCAATGACAACAGGAGGACAAAGAACTCAGGTTGCTGACTCTTTCAGTCAACCTTGGGACTCGACGCTCGGACCAATGGGATCATTACATTCCAGAGAGTCAATGGAGACGAATCGAGGTAGTGCAGTTCCAATCCCCACCTATACCACTCCAGGTCCAAGGTTTGAAGCGGAACCATCACATTTACCTCCCAGTAGTAGATTCAGGGCGGGGGAACCGACAAGGGTAACCCATGAAGTCCACGATGCTAGAGAAAGCTTTAGCCGAGACACAGGAGCAATGAGATTGGTAGCAGATCATAGACGTATGAGACCATCTCAAGTAGCCAAGTGTATGCCAAAGAAGTATGGTGGTTCAGGAGATCCGTATGCACATGTGTCACTCTTTAAGCAAGTCTTAAGAGCTGAGCAGATAACAGATTTCCATACACAATATGAGGGATTTGGTCTTACTCTAGAAGGTACTGCATTGACATGGTTTCAACCAATGAACATAGGGGGATTCCATGACATTGACCATTTGCTAAGAGAGTTTGCTGAGGAATTCTCAAAACGAGGGATTAAGCACAATACGGTCTCACAAATATATGCTTTTAAACAGAGAGAACACGAAAAGGTGAAGGAAGCTTCACTTCGCTTCAAACAATACATTGAGATATGTCCAGTACGTGAACGACCACAAGATGACAGACTATCTGTTCTCTTTATTGAGGGACTGAGGAACGACACTCTCAAGAAGGACTTGCACTTGAAAGCTTGTACAAGTTTCGAGCAAGTAACGAGAGAGGCATTGTACTTAGTGGATAACTGTACGATTTATGGAGAGGTTTCAGCGGATACAGATTTTGCATCCAGTAGCTCCTCCTCCGTAGCGAGCGAGACTACCACTAAAAAGAATGTTCAAACAACAACCATGCCAAATGTAGAGCAAATGATAGAAGATGCTCTAAAAAGGATGGCACCATACCAAAAACCATTGCCAAAACCACTGAAATGGTGTGCTATTGAACAAAAATGGACAAATCATCCAACAGAGGAGTGTTATTACAACAAAGGGTATGTAAGGGAGCGCCAGTATGCACCTCCTGCTCAATTAGCACCACCTCAGATACATCCAGTACCTCGATACCCGACGGGAAATGTACCAGGACCTATGGGGATAGAAAGACCGCAACCGGTATTGGGACAACAACCACCTTTACCAGGAGCAAGACCAGTGGGCATTAGATATGCACCAACCTTAGAGAATCAGGAAGAACAAGCCTTAGTGCCTGTTCAAGCCTATTACGAAGAATCGGGTGCACACATGTCTCCGACAGTGTATTACCCACCAGAAGAACCAAAACAACCAGAACCATGGGGCATGATGGGGAATGTTGGAACACCAACAGTTACAAGTGCTTCTGATGAAGAGAGGTACAATATGGACGCAAGAACCTTGATGTTCATAGCTCATGGAGGGTTAGCAGGACAGAGACCATCCTATCCACAAAGGACGAATCAAATGGGACCAAGACCAGCACTAGGACCCTGTTACAAGTGTGGAGGTGACCATCTGATGAATGTTTGCCCACATACGGAAATCATTAGAATAAACGCTTATTGCACTGAGTGTGGGGTTACTCACTTCATTGAGGATTGTTCAAAGAATCCAAACAAAGTGCAAAAGACGACATTGAATATGTTAGAAACTATTCCTACCAGCAGTGGGTCTGAAAATGAAACTCTGATACCAACGCAAGTTGTTACTAGAGCTCAAGCTAAGAAAACCACTAGAGAACCTGAGAATGGAAAGTTAGCAACTGAAGTGGTTAGTCAAGGACCGCGGAGTCAGAAAAACACATGGAAAGCTAGAAAAGCACGCATGAAGTTGAGAAAAGAATGTGAAGACGCTATTCTAGCTGAGGAACTAAAGCAAACTAAAGCTAGATTAGAAAAACTTGAGAGTCAAAACGGGAAACGAGAGATGAGCCCGGAAAGAACGAAACAAAAGAGTATCAAAGAAACAACGAGCTTAAGCTCAGGGGGATCAGTGCTAGTCGACAAAGTACACGAACCATTGGACGCACTGATGAGAGCTTACGAAGCTAGGTTAAAGAACAACCAAACACAAGAACAGAGGTGGATGACATACCCAAACGCGGAATTGGAAAAGCAGAGACTTGAAATGTGCCAGAGAATGATCGAGACTGCACAAGCCTTATTAGAACCACCAAAAGAAACAATGAATTGTGGGAAGGAAAACCCAATTCAGCAAGAGACTATCGTTTCACGGGTAGCTGAAAAGACTCCCAGTGCACAAAAGCCTGAAAATACACAAAAGGATGACCGCATAGTATTGAACACAACCGATCAGGAGATAGAGAGTTTTCATCCAGTCATACAGAGGTCTTACGGAAGAGATGATGATTACAATGAATTTTGGAAACAAGTGAGAGAGGAAAACTTTGCAAACGAGCTAAGTTGCCAAGCTAATCAGACAAATTGGGAAAAGGACATCGGGAATCCTCCCATAGTGGAATTTGAGGCAGGATCTCAAGTGGACTTGGATCGGCAATCTTACTGGGGAGATGGGGGCTCTGTTAGAACAATGGAGAGCAAACCTCATTCACTGAAAACCTTACCTTCATACTTAGGAGAGTATGAAGCAAAATCCGAGATTAGAGCACTTCCCTCACGAAAAATCTCATCAAAAAAAGTCATGGACTCGCAAGGATTGATAGAGATTTTGTCAACACCAGTGACATGCACTATCACTCTAGCTGAGCTTTTGAGGCTAAGACCACATATGTGGACCACTGTAGGAAAATGCTTGGAGAAATTTGGGATAAAAGATCCAACATCGAGATTGCAAGAGAGCATAGAGGAGCTGAGCAAACCACAAAAGAACGCTAAGCCTGTACCCTTAAACAAGGTCGGAGAGTATTGCGAAGGTGAAGAGGGGAATACAACCTTACCAGTTGAATTCCAAGGAGCGAAGACGATGGCAATACTAGACAGCGGGGCAGGGGTAGCCATTGCTACAAAAGAAATCTGGAAAAAATGGGGGAAACCAGCAATAAGGAAGACTAGGTTGAAACTCCAATTAGCAGATGGACACATGGAGAAACCTATGGGGGTATTAGAGAAAGTTGTAGTGACTTCTTGCGGCATTGAATACGAACATACTTTTGCTATTATCGATTTTGCCAAGGAGAATAACTATGATATCATATTGGGAAGACCATTCATGAGACAGTTGAAAATGGTCCAAGATTGGGGCTACGATCACATATACTTGAGAAATATGGAAACCACTACACGTGTGAACCTGAAAGATCATAGTTACAAAGATGTGAACCGAACACCGGTAGAGGAGTTTGATTCAGCTACTTTGGCGGGATCCGAATTTCCAGCTTGGTTAGGTAAACCCAAGGAGTTATGGATGTGTGGAGCTTCGAAATGTGGAAGTCTGAAACGAGAAGAATGTGTTTTAGAAAGGGCTATCGAAGACGAAAATTATGTAGGAGAACCCTTTCCAGAGGACACGTTTGAACCATTAGAATGGACACACATTCTAGCAACCCTAGATGTTTGTGCAATTCCGGATGGTCCCACAACAAAATTTTGCGACAAGGATGGGTACGATGTGGTTCCGTATTTCATGTTAAGAACTGTGCTCGAAAAAGAAACTGAAAAGAACGATACACTGGAAAAGGAAGATGAAGAAGAGGTGTTTCACGACATTCCCAATCATCCAGAGTGGGGAAATGAAGCAGACAACGAGTCAACGGACAATTCAAGCGGAAACGAAGAAACTATAACGGATGTCCGATTTTATGATTTTCCGAACCAGACTAAACAACGTCAGAAATCTGTAGAGACAGAAGCTAGAGATTACGCTTTAATAGGAGATCAACTCTATAAGAGAGGTAAAGACAACCAGGTCAGGATTTGCGCATCAGAGTCTGAGTATGTGATAATCCTGGAGCAAGCTCATGGAGGAGTAGGTGGAGGCCATTTCTCAGGTGATAACACAACAAAACTTGTCTTAGCCGTAGGAATATGGTGGCCAACATTACATATGGACGCTGAGGAATACGTTAAACGGTGTGATGACTGTCAGCGGACCAAAGTACCACTTAAAAGAGATGATATGCCGCTTAGACCAATGATGGGGGCAAGAACTTTTGCAAAATGGGGGATTGATTATGTCGGACCCATTTCACCTCCTGCATATAAGACTCATGCACAATACATCATTGTGGCTACAGACTATCTAACAAAGTGGGTCGAAGCAAAGCCAACTCAAAAAGAAGATGCCAGGACCACGGCACAATTTCTATATGAATACGTCTTTGTACGATATGGATTGCCAATAGAAATTGTGAGTGATCGAGGCACACATTTCATAAATGAAGTGATAGAGATCCTTCTAGATGAATTCATGGTAATCCATAGGAAATCAGCCCCGTATCATCCACAAGCAAACGGACAAGCTGAAGCAACAAACAAAACCATATGCACAGTCCTTACGAAGATTGTATCTGAGTCGAGAACTGACTGGGACCAGAAGTTGCATTCAACATTATGGGCATATAGGGTAGCATATAAAACATCAATAGGAACGACCCCATATAACATGGTTTTTGGGCTAAATGCTATCTTACCAATAGAATTCTTGATTTCAACCTTAAGGGTGGCTAAGGATCTAGAGTGGACAGGGCATGAGCTCTCTGATAGATTAGATGACTTGGAAAAGCTAGATGAGCTTCGCCTAAAAGCAGTAGCTTCCATCTACGCTCAAAAAAGGCGACAAAAGGAATTTTTCAATAAGCATGTGCGGACTAAAGAGTTTAAAGTTGGGGACTATGTCCTAGTTTACACTCTGAAACGGCATGCTAAGAAGCTTAAAAAGCGAGGGATGGGACCTCTGGTGATTAAAGATCTATCACCAAGTGGAGCCGTCAAGCTTGCTACATTAGACGGAGAAGAAATGCCCAATTGGATTAGTGGATGCAGAGTGAAAAAGTAGCTGTTGCCGCTAACACAAGACATGCTTCTCAAAATACATCAAGAAAAGCTGCGTGTCCAAAAAAAGAAAAAGATTGTAGAGGAAGCGCAAGCTGAGGCGAAGGAAAGAATGGAGAAAAGAAGACTCCTGCGTCAGAAACAGCGCAATGAAGGAGCAATACGAATAAACGCAGTTAGTATAGCAGAAATGGGGAATGACAAAGAAGAACCCATCATTGAATGCAAAGTAGGGACCAACCAAATTAAAGCCAGAGCACTATTGGATTCAGGAGCTCAAGCTAACCTACTTTCACTCAGTTTGTATAGACAATTGACAAATGACACGAAATTACAAACTGCCAAGCAAGAGTTAAAAAGTTACTCTGAGAATTCAATCAAACTGTCGGATGCACAGTTTTACATATACAGATTAACCATTATGTGTATCCTCATATGTTTTACGTGGTTCAAGACCAAGCTACACAACATCCATTATTGCTAGGACAACCATGGCAGAAGCAATACAATGCAATGATTGACTGGAGTTCTAAATCAGTGCTTATCAAATACGAAGGTGAAAGTCAATCAGTTAAGTTCACCAAAGGAGCAGCGCGAACTCCAAAGGAAGAATCCACGGACAAGGGCAAACAACAAACAGAGAAAAAGAAGAAGCAATGGCAACTAAAAGTTTCTACACAACTGGATTGCTCGTCGACGAGGAACTCTCAACATTGGATAAGGAAGACAAGCAATAATATAACAGCTCAACCTTGGGATAAAACGGAGTCAACGTTGGTATGGAGACCAAAAAAGGCTGTGCCAGAAAACACAAACAGAGTCTTCAATACCAGACAACAGAGTGATCCCCGACAATCAAGGACAGTGAAACAGATCTGGATTCCAAAGAAGTTCATAACGGCACAAAGCTACAGCAAGAAAATTTGGATCCCAAAGATTTGTAAACAGGAACTCCCTTCAGTACAAGCCACGGAAACTCATAGGTATTTCAAGCCAAGGAAATCAACACACAGAACAAAGCAGGTTTGGGTCACAAAGAGTTTGTGGCAAGCACAAGCAAAGCGGAAGCAGATTTGGATTGTGAAAAAAGACAGCAAGGTAACGAAGAATCTATCTACTGATTCTACTACCAAACTGCCAAAACCAACCCAAAACCCGACCACCAATCCATCAATCAAACAAAGAGCAGCTTTATTGGAAAGACTGTTGTATCATCGCTCTACAATTGCACTGGGAACTTATGACCAAAACAACTACAATGCTTCACCCACAGACACTTCATAGTCGTCCGGGAGGACTCAGACTAGGAGGGGGGGAGGTATACAGGAGCTACAAAGCAGCTACAAGCGGAAAAAACAAAGAAAAACAAAAATTATATTACAAGGGCAGTGTCTTACATGATTTTGCAATTTTTTATGTTTGATTGCGGATATTGATAATATTTATGCCCTTATATACCTTGTTTTGCAACAAGAAGAGATCAAATGATGAATTTGGGTCTCTAGATGTGTAAATATCACTAAATAAGAGTGTTTTTGGAGCTAAAAAGTGGAAAAAAGTGGTAATCCAAGTCTAGAAATCACAAAGAAGTGTATATTCATATACACAGGGTTACCAGCTATTTATCGTGTATGTTTGGAATTTTTTGGCTTCAATTTGCTATTTTCTTTTATTTTTTATGATTTTCTTAATAAAAATAAAAGAAAAATAAAAAAGCAGGTGAAATGAGATCGGAAAAAAAGAAAAGAATAGACGGTGATGGTCCTAATGACAAGGGCAACCCAGGATAAAAATTGGGTACAATTCTGAAAAAGTTGCGGAAAGCCCGAAATGACAGAATTTTGGCAAAGTGGACAGATTTCTCAGAAACAGGTCAAACGGAGTCCAAATTGAGAAATTTCAAATCCTAAAGTGCATTTCACGACGAGATAGGAGCACATGTCAAATTTGGTACCAAGTGATCCGGGAAGCCCGAAGTTAAGTATTTTTCACTTCACTATCAAGCTCATTTCCACTATTACCTTCTTGGAGAGAGCAAAGAGCACACAGGAGCATCCGACCTTCTACCGCCTTCTACGACTGCTACGAGAGCTCAGAGGACACCAGACATGAGAGGTAGACTCGTTGCCATAAGCTTTTGATGCTTATCGTTAACTTTTGTCGCGAAAACTCACCAAAACCAAGAAACAAGAGCAGACGGGGAATGGGGAGGAACGCTAGGTAGGGGCACAACCGCCTAACCAAACCTTGCAAGAACTTAGAGGTAGGTTACCCTAGTATAGGAGATGAGTTTCTAGCACTCAAAGCTCAAGAAAGAACGACTGGAAAAACCCTAGGTCAACAGAGCCTGCAAGAGACAAACAGAAAAAAGTTGTCGGAACGACACAAAACTTCTCAGGAAGCTTAACAACATCGAGGTCAATGCAACCATGGAGTATCTCCGGGTTTGGATCACCAAAAGTAGGTCGGAACAACCGATTCGACTGCGGACACACAAAGCGTCATTTTGGCATAACGGCTAAAATTGACGACCAAATGACATGAAACTTCACAAGCAGCTTCAAATATACATGGATGACTTATGTTTGCAAGCAAAACCCAAAAGAAAGCTGATTCACTTACCGATGGTGAAAAAGACGCTTTCGGGCAACCAAATGGAGAAAGATAGAGAACGGGGAGCCAAAGTCAAGTTCAACCAAATAGGTGGCTTCACAACATATCCAATGAGCTGGAAATGCAACTCTCGAGAAGAAAAGTTGAAGAAATTCAACTCCAAGGCAAATAGACGACTTCGGAGACTGAAATGCCTATAAGGGGGCTTTTTAGCTAAACTGATGACTTTTTAAGTTGAAAACTAGTTAGCAGGGCTTAGGGCACTAGCACAAAGCATTCTTTGCACAAAAAGACCAACATTTCAAGAAAAAACATCATACGCGTATGATGTCTCACAACATGATTTTCACATCCATTTCAACATTTGAGTGCATAGCCTCATTCCACATGTTAATCACATCCTATGAACTAAGTATCATGAGAATTGGAGTTAGAAAACCCAAGGAAAGCCAAAAAGACGCAAAGTAGGCCATAAAATTGATTTTTGGTCCTAATTTTGTCAAAATAACTCCAAACTCATTGAAACTTTGTAGGATTGTTGATTAACACATCTACAAGCTATCTGGAACCAAAAAGCACCATTTTGACACAAAAGACATCATACGCGTATGATGTCTATTTACACTTACAGAGCAAAAAATGCTCATTTGTCATCATACATCCATTATATATATCTAATACATGCTACATATGAAGTTTGGAACCATTTGGTCAGGTGGATCACCCCATTAGCCCAATTAAGAGAAAATCCTTCATACAAAGCCTATTTTTGTCCCAAATCCAACATATTCAAGTCCAAACCAAGATTTGAGTATAAACAGTCCTTCACTAGCACATGGAGAGTCCACAGAACCAATCCCATGAAAAATTGACAAAAAAAGACATCATACGCGTATGATGTCTCCAGAGCCATTTTTAGTCCAAATTCTATCCAAACTTGATAAATCCACTGAATAAGCTTATCTAAAGCCAAAACCAAGCTTATAGAGAAAATTGGTCAAAAAATGCACCAAAAGACATCATACGCGTATGATGTCTCACTGTGTGATTTTGGCACCTCAGGGCTTCAACCACCAAACAGAAGTGATCTACATGCCATTTGAAGGTGAACCACCAAGTTTTATCCAATTTGGATCATAAAATCCATTTCCCTTTCAAAATTCTATGCTATTATGTCATAGTATTTCTTGCAGTTTAAGTGCTATATAGCATAACTATGTGTAATAATAGCCCGATGGTCATGTCTATGCTATTATGTGTGCCATGTAGCAGGACTCTATCAGAGTATGACAACATCATATCAGCAAAATAAAATTACATCATTCAATCATTAAGTTTAGAGAACTTTGAACAGGTCAGTTTTTTGTATAGTAATCGCAAGTACATTCAGTGCACAAAATGCTGTATACATGATTCCATAACCACAATCAACCTTCCTTACATACTTCTAGTTGACTTCCATAGTGGCTGATGACACGAGCAGACACACTGTCCGAAGGATTTTCAAACTGGTTCATCTTTGCAGAAGCATTAGGGCTGGGTGAGACTGTCCACTTGACTAACCAAGGGAACAATGTGCTAACCAGGTAAATTGGGGACTGGCAAATATCTGCTGGTTCAAATGAAGTAGGACAGACACAAGTCCCGGGAGGGTTGAGCAGAAACTTGTAGAGTGTGTCATCCACCACCAGTGTAATATCAGAGTTGAACTTAGGATGGTGCTTCCAAAAGTATTTCAAACACTTGAAAAATATGGGCTTTGCATTATCTCTACATGGAGGGATCCCAGGAACTTCATTTAGATTGAAGCTCGCCTCTCTACACCCCTCTTGACCGATAGTATCGAGGAAATCTGTTTGTTCAGCCTAGGAAAGCATGCACTCAAAGTAAGTGCTAGATTGTCTTGGGTCATGCAGCTCCATAGTGCAACTTGTGCTCTTTGCAGCAGTGCATGCAAAAAGATTGATGCATTGGGCCTGACCACATATTCAAATTGCATCTTTCCTGTAGCATTTGGCACAGTGACTACCTGATACCTTGATCTTGCCCAATCAGGAATACTGCTTCTCGCTATTCCTTTGTAGAAGGAGACCTTATACCTCCTTATGAGAAGCCCATTCACATCCAGTATGATGCATAAATTGTCCCTTCTCTTCTTGTCCTCAAAAGACGCAGGAGGCAGTGCAAAAATCTGTACTGGCATTACCACAAGACACGGCCTCTCTTGCCTCTCAAATTCATGTCCATTTTTGGCCTCTTTATCAACATTCTTTGTACCTGCCTCATCTGTATCTGTAGCAGCCGCTCGACCCATAGGGACCTCTGGAATTTTACCTTTGGTATTCCCAACAGTGGGATCTGTACAAGACTCAGTTGTATCATGTGCAACTGCCTCTTTCGTGTCCACAACAGCCATGAAATGTTCTCCCATTGCCTCTCCCAATTGGGCTGCTCTGTCAGTGGGCACCTCTGCACCTTTCCCTGCCTCATTGTTTTGCTCTATACATGCCTCACTTGTATTATGTGTATTTGCCTCTTTCATGTCCGTAGCAGCCACCACGAGAACTTCTCCCATTGCCTATCCCGATTGAACTGCTCTGTCGTATGTCTCAGCTGTGTCGGCAGAAGCCGTGACATCACCGTTACCCACTGCTGAGCCTATTCCAGGTACTCTCTTAGTGAGGTCCTCCTCACCCAAGCCTCCCATATCTTCAAAAACGGCATCTGTACCCTTTGCCTTGTCTGCATCAACAATTTCATCAGCTGCATCACTTGGACAGACCACATGGGCTTGAGTTGTGACATCACTTGCACCCACTGCCTCACGTGTTCCAGCTTCTCTCTCAATGAGGACCTCCTCACCCATGCCTCTGGTATCCTCAACAGTGGCATCTGTACCCGTTGGCACAACTGCATCAAGAAGGGCATCCATGACAGCATGAACAATACTTTTTGTTCCACCATCATTAACATTGCCATCAGCAGCAGCATCTGTAATAGCATCAACTTCCATAGCATCCACAATGTCATTTGTGCAGGCATCAACTACCGTAGCATCAGCAATGGCATCTGTGCAGGCATCAACTGTGGTAGCATCGTCAATGGCATCTGTGCCAGATTCAAAAGTGGCATCTGTACCCATAGCCACAACTGCATCAAGAAGGGCATCTATGACAGCATGAACAATACTTTCTATTCCACCATCATTAACATTGCCATCAGCAGTAGCATCTATGCGAGCATCAACTTCCATAGCATCCACAATGTCATTTGTGCAGGCATCAACTACCGTAGCATCAACAATGGCATCTGTGCAGGCATCAAATCTGGTAGCATCATCAATGGCATCTGTGCCAGATTCAAAAGTGGCATCTGTACCCATAGCCACAACTACATCAAGAAGGGCATCTATGAAAGCATGAACAACACTTTCTGTTCCACCATCATTAACATTGCCATCAGCAGCAGAATCTGTACGAGCATCAACTTCCATAGCATCCACAATGTCATTTGTGCAGGCCTCAACTAGAGTAGCATCAGCAATGGCATCTGTGCAGGCATCAACTATCATAGCATCATCAATGGCATCTGTGCGAGATTCAACTGTCATGGGGGTGGGTAATGTATCATTTTCAAGTTTAGCACGGTCAACATCTGTATGCACATCATCATGCACAACCTGCACATCAACTGCATTAGGCACATTTGGAACAAATTCAGCAGTATTAGTAGGTGTGCAGGGATCAACTGTATCAAAAGAGTCCTTTTTTTTTCCTGTAACCCCCTGTGGAAGCTGTATCACCCCCTCTTGGATTCTTCACAGGATAAGACTGAGCCAGTGAACCTACAGACCCATCAACTGTATCAAAAGACACTTTTTTTTTGCCTGTAACCCCCCTGGAAGCTGTAGCACCCCTTCTTGGATTCTTTACACGATAAGACTGAGCCAGTGAACCTACAAACCCCTCATCTAGAAACCCTGAAGAGCGAGTGCGTCTCATGCAAGTTTCTCTTTTTTCAGCTTCTTGATTATCTACGACAAGAGAAAGTAGAAACATATTACTAAACATGTACAGAAAATAAATCAAATAGTTTGCAACTACTCGATGCAAAGAATTAAGAGACATGTCACTAACAAATTCCAACACTTGATTCATCAATGAGAATGGATACAATAGGGGTGCAATGGATTGCACATGCCTTCTAAAGACATCTTCTAATTGCATGAAGTTACAAAAAAAACACACTCATTGCTTTGCATTTGGTTTCTTTCTCTTCCTAAATGAATCAAGAGGTATATCCATTGCGGGACTTCCACCTAAGTTCTTGGGAGTCGATTTCTTGCGCTTTGGTGTTGGCTTCTTCCCCGATGAAGGGGGTGTTGCTATCACTACATCTGCAACTGCCTCATCTGATGCATCATCTCTAGTGTCCACACTTGGTGATGCTTTGGCACTCAACGAAGAACGCAACAACCTTCTTGGAGTTAGTTGTTGCCTAGGTGATTTGACTGCAGAAGACTTTACCATCAAGATGTCTTCAACTACTCCACGTACTGCATCCCCTACGGCAGACTCCCAGGCTGCATCCCACGGGTAGACTCCGCTTCAAGGCCTGGCTGCATCCCTGGGGTAATCAGGCCATTCTTCCTTGTGGAATGCATCGTCTTGTTGGAGCAAGCATGCGATGATTATTCTACAAAGCAAGCTATTTACAAAGTCTCACTTGGAGTATCCCAAAATACACACATAAATACTGATTTTGGTACCTACTAGTGGCCTGCGTAGAGACTCTCTCTGTTTTTGTCCTCAATGATTCTTGTATACATGTCTCTGCTGCAATGTCTGTACCTGCAAATGATTTCATTAAATGCAAGAGTTTAAACTACCAATGGAAAGTGGGCCTGCAATAGTAGTAGTAAATAATTGACACAGTGACTACCTGCACTTGATTCTTTCATCTCACTCTTCACATTCAGACCAATCATATGCTTAGCTCTAGGGGGAACAGACATGTTGCAATCTAGTGCAACACAATAGCCATAGTCCCTACATACATGCGCGAAGCATAGCATATGGTACACATGGGTGCAAGGCAGGGAGAATACATCCAAGCTTCTGGCATCGAACCGGAATCCACATCCTACACAATGGTAGAACCCATTAAGTGCCACCTCGCTAATGCTTTGCTTAAAATCCACAGGAGGAAAAGGCTTCATCAAACTGGCTCCCACGTTATGTGAAGTCCTCTCCATGGTAACACAAAATTTAAAGTGCCATGATTCCTGTGCTATGTTGGTCTCTACTTCTGCAAGTAGTGCCTGTGAAACAAAGAAGACAACACATCTAATTTAAGTCTCAATAACCCAACAAAAGTAGATTGCTGAAAAGAATATGTAGCGTGAATCTTATCCCTTATTTGCAATACCACATATAAGACAAGCACTTACTCTATATGCTATAAACACAAGCTTGATGTGGTATATGATATGCATTGTGCTATATAGAACATAACACAGTCCAAGTATAATGTGCTATAAGTGCTACATAGAGTATGCACTGTAGATCATAGCAGAGAGACTTTTTAAAATACCAGATATAGCCCAAACATTTTCTCTATATGCTATATAGCACAAGCTTGTTGGGTATATGATATGCAGTGGGCTATATGAGACATAGCACATAGCATATAGCACAAATATTGTGCTATGTAGCACATAGCAAAAATAGAGATTGTGCTATATAGCACAATTCACTATTCCACACACTCTAGGGATATATTGTGAACATATAACATACAAAATGTGCTATTTAGCACATAGCACATAAAAAGATTGTGCTATGTAGCACATATCAATATTTAACACACACTTCAGGGCTATACTGTGAGCATATAGCATACAGGTATGCTATGTCCATTGTGCTATGTATCACATAGCACATAACCACACAAAGCACATAGCATAGAATCACACACATTCCAAATAGATGAGGGTAATATTGTGAACATGATGCACCTAGATTGAACTATAAAGCACATAGCACATAACCACACATAGCATATAATCACCCACTCCATGAAGATGATGGCTATGTTGTGACCATATAGCACATAGCACATAGCATATAACCACCCACTCCATGAAGATGATGGCTATGTTTTGGCCATATAGCACATATTTTGTGCTATATAGCACATAGCAGAAATAGAATATGCTCATATAGTACATAACCATACAATCCATAACACTCTAACCACATAACCACATGGAAGTGAACCACATACTCCAAAACAAAGTGAAGCACATGTAGGAGGGTATGTACCTTTGCTTTAGCCACATTGGCTTCTAATTCAGCAACGTTCTCTCTAGTAGTACTCGAGAACTGTCCAATCAAACCAATCAGGCGTTGTCGAGCTACAGGGTCTTGCACGCAATCAATCTCTGTTTGCAACTTTATGGCCAAAGTGTTTGAGCTTTGAGCACCCTCAGCCCTATGCAATTCTCTGACTTGATCCTCTACCTGCTTCTTTGCACCCTCAAGTCTTGACTTATAGTCTTGCAATCTGCCCTCTACAATATTCTTCATTTCTGCAAGTGCCCTGCTATCCTCCTCTGCCAATTGTACCAAGCATCCTCCTGTAGGTGCGCTTGACAATGGTACAGACGTACCTTCTATTTTCAATGATGATCTGGTAGAGGCAGCAGTGGTTTTGGAACCTCTCCCTCTACCACTCATCTGCTCTTCCCACCTCTTGATCTTGTTTTGTAAGTTGTGTCTTTCTTCTGAGGCTCTCATTGCCCTCTCTGCAAAGATAGCCCAAGAAATTTGATGTTTGCCAGATTCACTGCAGTTTTCCAATGCAAAGGCCTTTGCAAATTGATTCCCTACTTCATACATGAAGGGACCCTCTTGGTAGACATCCCAGTGTTTCCACACAAGCTTTTGTAAAAACTCCGACCGAGCATGGTATGCATTCACTTTCTTCTGGCTACCCGGAATAGGCTTTGGGCATATAAAAACAACTTCCCAATCCTCCTCAGAGATGTCATTGTTTCCTGTCAAGCTACGCGGATCAACTCCCTCCAATGGCAATCCACGCTCCATATGAAATTCCTCGGCAAGACGACAAAACTTCGTATGCAGAGGTGGTTCAATGTTCTTAACTAGACTGCTGCTTGCTTGAATCGGATGCTTTGAGGAAGGGGCCATGATGTAGTCTCAAGTGATATACCTGCACATCATCCAATGAACTCATGAGATGTGGTGTGCCCTCGCTTATCATCACTGCTAAAAAGAAACAAGAACTTCATGGGCCTGCTCTTGTAAGCAGGGCATTCAAGGTGATGTGCTATGGGATTTGCCCCAAGATTTCATGCAGCTTGTGGACTAGCAAATTACCTTGGGAGATCGCCTCTTGTTGCAAATGAGCAAGGTGTGGCACTCATGCAGCTCCAAATGCACCTTAATGTAGCTAAATGATCCCAGGTGGGGCGCGCTGTCGAGAAATTTGCGGTCCTGCTAGGAAAGCACCGGGCTTATGGCTGTGAGAGTTTGTGAGAGAACTCAACAAAAACTATATGAAGGAGTTAAACCATAGATGCCATGAAGACTAGGTTTTGGAAAGAAGTGCAATCAAACAAGACTCACTCTTTCTCTCTTGCACTCACACACACACACAAAGAAAGAACGCAAAAGAGAATGTCAAAACAATACGAAGATGAAAACATCAAGGCTATGGTCATATCGTATCATGGGTAATATGAAAGGGTTAATGGATGAGTTAATGGCATTCAATCTTGGCATTCAAGCCCCTCTTGCCAAGGTAGTACATTCCATGTGGGAATTGTATCCTCAATCGGCATCACTGGCTTTTGACCATGCATTAGCTCCGCAGGCATGTAGCCAGTTATTGAGCTATGTGTTGTACGATCAGCCCATAAAGCATATGGTAACAATTTTGGCCACTCACCAACTCTTCCTTCGCAAGCCTTGGCCAAAGCTTTGATGATAGGAGGATGCCCTCTTTCACTCTTTCCATTGCCTTTAGGGTTGTAAGCTATAGTAAGAGAAAGCTTGATCCCTAATCTAGAAAAGAACTCCCTTGCTTCTTCGGCATCCAGTTCACCTCGATCTGCAGTGATTTTTCCCACACAACCATAACGGCAAATCACCTCATCAAGAAGGAATTTGCACACAGCTTCTGTGGTCTTAGCTCTTAATGCTCTTCCTTCAACCTGGTTAGTTAGGTCCTCTCATGCAAGAACCAAGTATCTCATCTGCCAGAGTCCTAAAGGCATCGTGACTAGATCCACAACCCATTTATACTGCATGGCTAGTGGATATGTAGGGTGCAATCCATCACGATGTCGAACATTTGAATACATTTGACAAGTTACACATGACTCTACAAACTGAGATACATCTTTATACATACCCTTCCACCAGTATTTTTCTTTCAACTTGGAGAAGGTTTCCCACACACCCCTGTGTCCAGCCCATAGACTCTCATGAAACTCTTGCATGAGCTTTACTTGAGTCTCTTTTTTACATATAATCTGTTGTGGTGTAGCACCCTTTTGTTTAGGATGCTTCCACAAGTAACCATCCCTTAAAAAGTACCCATATGCTTTCCTGCGTATCCTCTTGAATTCTTGTTCAAACCAATCATCCTGTTTTGTTAGAGTACTCAAGTACCTTCCAATAGAAAGCCAATCACCTTCATAAAGATCTTTCAAGAACAATTCAAGTGAATTAGTCATGCAGACATTGTTACCTTTGACATGAGAGATAGAATAGAATTTTGTGCCTACATCATCTCCCTCATCAATCATTTGTGACTCATCTTCATACCTTGCCCTTGATAGCATATCTGCCACTGTATTGTCTTTACCTGCAATGTTGCTTAGACTCGCGATTTAAGGACTTAATGTAGGCAATCCACCGCAACATAGCAATGTCTGGTGTTGAGCAGCTTGTAATCATCCCAAGAAGTGGTAGACAATCTGTTTCTACAACCACACATGCACCAATTAGGTACTCTTTCCCACTTTTCAAGGCTGTAACCATACCCCATAACTCTCTCTTTATCTGTGGATAGTTTCTTTGGCGAGCACTTAGTACCTTTGCTCCAAATCTTACCACATACCTGTGTCCTTCTTTGTCATCTTGCCCTATTGCCCATCCAATCCCTGTAGGACTGGTGTCTACTGTCACAATTACTGGCCTTTGACACTCATAGTCTACCTTTCTCAAAGTTGTTGCTGACTGGAGCAACTCCTTTAGCTTTTTCATGGATTTTACATGTGCTTCTGTCCATTTAAACTTCTGATTCTTTCTAAGCAGCTGATAAAGAGGATCAGCTACATGTGCATAATGTGGAATCCAAATAACATAGAAGACACATGCTCCCAGAAACCTTCTAACCTCAGTGATGCTAGTGCATGTTTCTTTCATTCTTTGGATGGCATCTACCTTTGATGGACAAGGTTTCCTACCATATGGCCCGCACATGTGCCCCACAATGAGCACTTCTTTGACACCAAACATAGACTTTTTCCCTGACAATGTAAGATTCACTTCTTCCAACCTAGACAAAATTTTATCACAATCATTTATGTGATTTACCACAAACCTGCGACATCCCTTGAGATCCAAAGCTTCATCTTTGTCACTTTCTTCACATCCTTTGATAGGAAAATCATCAATGAAAGGCATTGTGATTTGAGGAATAAAGTCACGTAAGACCTTATTCATCCTATTCATCATATGTGCAACCGAGTTGGTTGCTCCCTGTGGCAAGGTACACATCCTTACCAAACCCAAAGGTGTCCTCATGGTTGTCAAGTCTCTGCTTTCGATTGCAAGCTGAAATTGATCATACCCTGAGTAGAGATCCCCCATTGAGTAGATTGCCCTCCCTGCAAACGCCTCTGCAAATTCATCCACAATTGGACATGTACCTACATTTCTAATTGTCACCTTGTTCACTGGTTGCATATCTTGGATGAAGCGTAGAGAACCATTCTTCTTTGGAACTGTGAACCACCTGTTTGAGTATGGATCACAAGAAGGCTCCAAGATTCACATTTTGATTTTCTCATTCAGTAGCTCTACTAACTTTGGCAAATGAGCCTTTGGAACCGGAATAGGCCCCAGATTCCAAGGCACATGAGGTATTGTGAAAATTATCATAGGAGCTACAATATAAGAATCAACACATCCTATCTCATGTGGCTCAAATGCAAAAGCCTTACCATGCTTGGAAAGCATTTCTTTGAAGCACTTTGTCTCCTCTTGTGTTAGAAACTCCTCGCAACCAATCTGCAACTCTTGAAAGGACTCCTTTGTGAAGGTATGCCCGATCTTTTTAGGATTACTCAAACTTGGTTGTAAAGAAGCCTGCTCAATCTTTTCCCTGTTGTTGGGTGGTAAGGGTGAAGCTACTGGTTTCTCCTTCTTTGCTACACTCTTGTATTTAGTTTCAACATGGACTTCTGGGCCAACTGTTTGGCTTTCTTTAAAGGCTTCTATTACTTGATACATTTCCATAGAGCAAACTTCCACAACTTCATTTTCAAGATGCAAACTAGACCTCATTATAGCATCAAGCTCACCCATAGTATCTACAAAAGAAACTTGTTCACACAAACCCAAAACATTTTCAGTAGGCTTTAGCAACCCACTCTTTTTCATGCCTATTTGTACATTATGCACATATTGCCTCTCATATCTCTTCAAATCTTCAAGTTTTATAAAACATACTGATCCATTCCTTGTTACCAAGGAGCTCATCGAGAAAGTTTCACCTATTTTTGGATCAAGCAAGACCCTTTTTCTTTCTGTACCACTGCAATCCCGCTTTACAATGGTACTTGGCCAAAACCCATCATTTCTCTATGATCATGAAACTCTTTGCTTACCTTTGGTAGAGAATGTTCTCTGAGGTTGTCACGATTTATTTCATGGTTTACACAGACTGTGAGAAATTGGACAGCACGTTTACCATCTTTGCTACGTATCCTAGCATATGTTGAACCATTGTCCAATACCTTTGTTTCCATTCGAAATCCCACAATGTAGGGTTGTCCAAGGATGAGATGATATGAAGATGTATCCTGAACAAAGAAGTTTTGGTCATTCTTTACATCACCTATTGTCACCTTCACACCTGGAAATGCTGCATACAATTCACCGGATGAATTGTTTGCCACTTTTACCATCCAACCATGATCTGTGTCCATTGGCCATTTGCACTTGTTGTAGAGACTCTTTGACATTATGTTTATTTCTGAACCATGGTCAATCAAGGCAACAAATGGCTCTTCAAGATCACCTACCTTGACCAAAGTTTCTGTAGTAGCCCTTGCCCAATGACTTCGTGAATAGTAACTCCTAGGAATATCTTCAACTTCTTCATCATCATTTGAGAAATGCACTTGATTCACTCTCCCACTAGATTGGTAGCATCCTACCATAGCTCTATCATTCTCCTTATTTTGCAGTTGCATCCCTTGTGTCTTTGAGGTTTCCCCTTTAACCTGTGGACGAGAAACTTCAGCAAGGGTTTGCCTCTTCCTCTTGATGATGTCAATGATCTCCTCGTGGAATTCACGCTTTGCAATGCCAAGAGCTTCTCCCAAAGTGAACTCAAGCTTGCTATTCAAGATCCTTTCCTCCAAGACTTTCTTTAAATCTGTAGCAACCTCAATATCAGATTGTAGTTTATAAGTTGGGCCTTTTGTCTTACCTTTCGTTGGCTCTTTCTTCTTTCCTGTTGTAGACTCCTCCATGAGTACTTCAGGTGGAGATGCTCCTTGTGTTGAGGGTGTTTGAGAAGGCATTGAGTTGCTTCTTCCCCCACTTCTAGAAGCTCTTTTTGATGGTCCTTCATCAGCATTCTCACGTTTGCGCTTCTCTTCTACAATTGCCTCATTTTGTTGGCATTTTGTAATGTAGGCATGCACTGACAATGAGTCCACTGGATCATTCGATCCTGTTTCTAGACGTATGCAATCACCTGCTTCATGTAGAATCTCTTTTGTAAGCTTTCCCTTTTTAGCTAATTGCATGACATTTGGCCAAATTTGACCATGATGGTCACTCACCTCTTCATCACAAAAATGTTCAATTTTTACTCCATAAATAGCTGCCTCAACTGAAGAGGTGGCATGCTTGGTTGCCATATCTTCAACTAAGGTTTGCATTCCCCCCTTCCCAAAGTTAGTTCTCAAGGGTAGACCTGTCTCTCTTAAGTGGATTTTACCATCCTTAAAAAAGACAACATCTTTTGACAAAGCATCACTAAAATCATCACAATCCCTTCTTACATGGTCTGTACTATCACACCAAATACATCTATTAACAAACCCTTCTTTGGGTTGTTGTCTTTGCCTAGGAAGTGGCCCTGATGGTTGGCCTTTTTCTTCAAGCTTTGCAAACTTCACCTTCAAGTCGTGCATTCCCTTCACAAGCTCATCTAGCATGGACTCATCAAACTTAGGAGCGATAAAAGTAGGCTTTACCATTTTGTCAGAAGTTGAGGTGGAAGGACTTGTAGTGTTTACTACCATCTTGTCCCTTCTTCTTTGTCGTTTGGCAAGCAGTGAGACAGCACCTTCAACCTCATTCCAGTCGGTCTTTAGTCCTTGCTCAGCATCATTATCTTCAAGAAGAAGCTCCAAATTTTCTTGAAACTCTTTACCTGCAGCTTGTAAGAAAAGATCTGTCTTCTCTGCATCTAGTGTGGCCCTTTCTGTCCTTGTGAGTTGTGCATAGCGCCGCTCAAATTCCCTAAGTAGTTCTGTTATTGATAGTCCTTGCTTTGGCTTGACTACCCATTCTAAGAATGTCCTTTTGGTCACTCTCTCAGATTCCTCCGTGAAATATTCCTCCTTTAAAGCTACTTTGAGTTCTTCCCAATTTCTCCCATGCCCTAACATGCTCCCTAATTTCCGGAGCAACAACTAGCTCAAAGCTTTGAATCATCTCACCTTCTGACACGCGATGCAGCTCCATCTCCTTCACATACTCGCGTAAGTACTTGGTTACATCTTTGCCATTGAACTGATCCATTCTGTTGACGACCTTGTATGGCCTTCGTTGCTGAAATCTCCTTTCTTTCAGTAGCATGTTGTTGTTGCATGAACATTGCAAATGCTTGAAACATTTGCATTGTTGTTGGGTCAAAATGCATACCCTGTTGCTCAACATGATCACCCATGGTTACCCACAAACTCTCACCCTAGCAGATTCGCGTCGGGTTCACCAAAAATATGTCGAGAAATTTGCGGTCTTGCCAGGAAAGCACCGGGCTTATGGCTTTGAGAGTTTGTGAGAGAACTCAACAAAAACTATATGAAGGAGTTAAACCATAGATGCCATGAAGACTAGGGTTTGGAAAGAAGTGCAATCAAAGAAGACTCACTCTTTCTCTCTTGCACTCACACACACACAAAGAAAGAACGCAAAAGAGAATGTCAAAACAATACGAAGATGAAAACATCAAGGCTATGGTCATATCGTATCATGGGTAATATGAAAGGGTTAATGGATGAGTTAATGGCATTCAATCTTGGCTGACCAAATAGGCTACAAATTGTTCTTTGGAATTGTAGTTTTGTGCTTACCATAATATAGATATTTTGTCTAGTGATTGGGATTAATTGTGTGTACAAATCCTCTTGGTTCATAGCAAGATAACTACGCTTACATCAAAAGAAAAATTATAATCTATGAGAGGTAGTATGATGGGATCCGGTGATAGAAGTATTTCATTGAGCCTTTCAGGGCCGAAGAGAAACACTATACGTTGTTGAAAGTGTATTTTACGGCTAATCCATACGTTAATTCTAATAGATCGTACAGAATGAAAGCGATAGAAATGATCATCATGTGGGTTATTCATCTAGGATAGTATATGAGAAATGTAGATATGAGAGAAGTGAAGAGATGAGAAGTTTCCCTCCCAAGCCCTATTCTTGCCGTAGGCAATAAGGATACTGCGGGGAGAGATGTACCTGTAGCAAAGAGAACCTAGAGAGGATGAATTACTAAGAATGAGAGAGATAGGTTTGGTTAAGGAGATGAGATTAGATACATATATATATATATATATGTTGGATTAGAGATGAAAATGAAAACAACAAGAAATCAAGAAAACATCAATGTAGAACACATCTTACTTGAAACCCTTCGGCACCATTATTGATGGGAGAGAGAAGAAGAGTGGATAATTCCACTTTGAATGATACATCAAGTGCAAGACCTTCTTTGATTAGAGTTGATCTTCCACGGTTAGCTTGTTGCAAGAATGGCTAGTTTCCCTCTAGGAGAAAGTGTAGGCTTGGGCTTATGTTAATGGCTAAGTACAATTAGGCATTACTACTCACTTCCTCAAGAATTCCTCTCATCAATGGCTTGAATGCTTGAGTTCTTTCCAAGGAAGAAGAGGTCCCCTTTTATAGGTGAAGGGAACCCCCAAGGGTTTACACAAGAAGAGAGGAGCCAGTGTGAACAGGAATTGGAAAAGTTGGAAATGAGCTGTCCCTGCATGATGTGGGCAGACTGGGGTCCAGTATTTTGATCATATCTCCTCAACCGTGGCTCCAAATAAAAAAGTAAAAATATGGGAAAAAACTTCAGCTCATTAGCTACGATTTTCATTTTAAAATCGTTTTCCAATTCGGATTGGAACCTTGTGTAAAAAATTCATCAAACTAGGATCCATTTATGGCAGCAAAAGTCTTCATGTGGTCTCCTTAGCCTAAACTTTCATTTAATTCCAAAGGAAACCTTATGCCATATGAAAGCATGACATTGCTCCTTGACAAAGTTTTGTACTCATGCTTGCAATAATGCATTAAAATAAGTGTATCTTTGAAATCATGCCACCTAGTGTCCCACTAGGATTTGATTCTCTCCTAGTAGATATTTAAAAAGAAATATAAGAAAAGTATAAAAAATACATAGAATATATATATATTGGATTTTACCCTAGATATAGGATCTAGCTAGGGTGTGAGATGATAATGAAATAGTAGAAATAAAGAATCAATGCTTTTTGCCCCAAGTTAAAGAGGCGGAGCTATTGATGCTTTTCCCATAGTATTTTCTGATCGTAAAGTAAGGATAGGTTACCCTTGAGAAAAATAATAGGACGAGATAGAAAGCTTATTATTATACTTAAATATGCATATGTACACTATAGAAAATATAATTATATATCTAAAAAAATACAAGATAGATCTTGTAGCATGCGTTCCCACTATGTACGTGTCACAGCACGACAGCGCGTGCTCAAGCAGTAGAGAATGTACATGTTCAATGGGAGAGACATACCTCGAAGAGAAGAGGGCGGTTACTACAATCGTCTTTGAAGCAGCCAAGTTTGGATAGTAGAATCTCTAAGCACAGTAGACCTTGAGCACGCGTGCGTGAGAGAGAGAGAGAGAGAGAGAGAGAGAGAGAGAGAGAGAGAGAGAGAGAGAGAGAGAGAGAGAGAGAGAGGCGGGGGGGGTCGAGGGGCACGGTGTTTGAAACTGCCAACTACTCATGAAACAAAGTGGATGTGTGAAGGCTAAATTTTTTAGGATAACATTTTTTAGAATATAAATTTGGACGTCTGAAATATGGCTCCAGTAACCACACCCCCAATGTCATGCTATGCTATTTAATTATATCACATATATAGCTTTCCACCTATTCATGCTTTCACCCTTATCCAATCATACCTTAGTCCAATCAGATGACTTAACCAGTCATGGTTCTTCACCAACAATCAGTCAATGACTTGACGAGTTAATCAATTCTTTTGAGTAAAACAACTAAGTTTATTATTTGCAACACATACGCGTTAACAAGCTTTGTGTTCCTAGCACTAGTTGCATCAATTACTATCGTGAAGCATGTAGGGAAGACTAAATCTCAATTAAGCTCAAGAGTAAATTATTTATCAAGAGTCAGTTTCTCTTCCAAAAAAAAATCAACGTCTTCTATTGATGTAAGAATACCAATGGCCTTATTACAAAATGTTATAGTAACCCTAATCCTCAGGTGTATATTTGAAGTTGTGATATTCTTGGGCACTCTTTAGGAAGATGCGCGGAGGATTTTCTATAGGGGCTAATAGTCGATAAGTGGCGGGGAGTTGTGGTAATCCTATTGTCCATCCCTTGCCCAAGAAGTGGCTAGTTCTGCCTATAACAATCACTCGGTCTTTTGGAATGACTGTAATGACCTTGTCATGGACCCACCGATTGAGGTTGACGCTTCCATCTGCCGCCATTGCTTTGACATTGGTTGGCCAAAAGGTATAGTAATGGACCAGCCTTAGCTTCTCGCACCATTTGATGTGGCGAAGATCATTATTTAAATTCCCTAAGCTTCCAGCCGTGATGGTAAAAGTACTCCTACGAGACCACCAGGCTTGAGACCATCCTCGTTGGGTTTGAAAACGCGGCGGAGTGGTCGATATCTCAAGGATCCTCATGATTGATGCCCGAAAGTCGTAGTCGTTTGATCGACATGCAGACATGTACATGATGTTGAACACCTGAAATCGCATGTATGCCTTATGCTGATCCTGAAACGTGTTATATATAAATACGTAAGAATCTAAGATCATTTTAATAGAGTAATTTAGAAACAAAAGTAGCAATAGTGAAAAAAAAAACACATTCTTCCCCTACATTCCCCTCTTAACGTTGGGTTAACCTCTGTTTATCCTTGGCTCTGATACCAATTGTAAGGTCCCTGTCCTAAAAGATCGGGGCGACTTGGAAGATAGCCTTCTTTATCCTCTAAATCCATTGACGACACCCTACTCTGATAATGCGAAGCAAGGGTACGAGCAACGAAAGAGAAGAAGACTTCCACCTGATGTGTTCGTAGTTACAGGACCCTACACCACAAGCCAGGTCGATGAGGTTAAAGGTTCTATGGACTCTAGATCCTACATTATAAGAGAAGAAAATCGCTTTCACATATTAAGGATTCAAAAACAACACCTTTTTCCCCACGTTTAAGAGGCACGGCCGCCATCCTTAATTCCTAAATATGACAAGAGATAAATCTCTAACTAACTAAGACAAAGTGAAAAGTACTCGACTAATCGAGTCCACCCATCCTTGACTGACAACCTGAGCCAGTCCCCACTTTCCACACCGCACTTACCCGTTCTTTTAATTTTATCTAATTACTACCACGACATATACAACAATGTTTCTTAATCAATTCTTAATACAAGTTCTTTAGTACAATCCTTTCAAACATCATCAAACAATTCTTTCATAACCAGAGTTAAAGAATTCTATAATCCGCAAAAAAAGAGTCTTTAGTTCTATACAAGTTTTGCTGCTAACCATGGACTTTCTCTGTCTAACCGACAGAGCCTTTGCAAAGGTTTTTCCTGATCCCTAACCGCGAGATGCGCATACTTCCCTTTTGCTAACTGCAAGGGACATCTTGCTATCCGCAAGGCATCTTGCTAACCGCAAGGTAAAAAAAAGAAAGTTGATGACCTCAACTTTAATTTCCGCTAACCGCGGATTCCTCTCGCTAACCACGAGTTCATCTGGAAACAAGATTTTCTTTTAGTATTTCATATTCTAAATGTTTCTTTCAACAAGATCAATCAAAATCATATTCTCAAACCATAATCACTTATCAACAATATTTCTTTATCAAACAATAATAGTTTATAAAAACAATACTTTTACTACTTTAAGAAACATATGCTTGTTTCATGTGATTGAACAATCACTTTTCCGGTCGGTTTAAGGTAAGGTGAAATCTAAATTCATCTTACCGGTCAACATGAATACTATGCATAATTATAAATTTGTTTTACCGGATTTGGAGCGCGTGCGACTAACTCCTGTGCTGGCAAGTTGGATGGCTTCGACTTCTTCATCGATTGATGCTTCCGCATGAGGTACGTTTGGAGTTGACACCCTTCTTCCCACCTTCCTTGGTGGTGCAACGGCATGGGCGTCCTTGGAACTTCGCGTTATACGCTTCGGAGCTATAGCTTCGGAATGGAGAAAAGAAAAGCGCGTTGATGGGGAGAGAGAGAGAGAGTGTTCACAAGTCGGGTGACGACACGTCGAAGATTGGAGATGGAGATGGCTTGAAGGTGAGAGGTTAAGGGAGAGAGGCTTCCTCCGGCGCGTCGTTGTGAGAGAGCTTCCGCTTTTGTAGATGTGTGTGTTCAAAGTGAGAGGAGAAGGGTCCTTTATATAGGCCTTAGGGGGGTGCTAAAAATACTGAGAGGTTTCAAGAATAGGAGAAGGAAAAGCTCGCGCGTCGTAGCGGCTCTTTTTTTTTTTTTCCTTGACGTTCGTGAATCTTATGCGCGATTTTAAAAAGCTCTATACTTACAAGTTCCCATTCTATTTTGAAAGAGATAAGAAAGAAGTATCCTAATTTTGACTCACCTCTCTTTCTCTCCTAAAAATACTATCTCTAAGCTTTTTCTTCACACATAGATTAGGTTCCCACATAAACCTATCGTTCCACATAAACCTATCGTTCCACATAAAGAAAAATCATAAATAAATGGATTCTGAACCCGATTTTCAATCCGATTGCTCTGATAAACTCATGATGACTCACAAAATTGAGAATCTCAATTGCTTTGCAAAATAACTGAAATGGCTTATATGAATAAATGTTGGGTACATTACACACGTGGGGTCCATGTTGTAAACCAGGGGCTTGGGCAACCCGCCTAAAGGAAGGCCAACAGCAACATGAGCTATGTATATAGTGCACATACAAGTTGTGGTATGCTCTGTGTGGTTAGTTTGGTGTTCTGCTCAGTGTTGGTGTGGTTATGCCGTTTTGGTGTGCAGTGAGTATGCTTTTGGTTGAACATAAATGTTCAATAGGGGGGTGGGTAATGATGGTGCAACCAAAGTTGGTCCGCGCTATAAAGTGTGTTATGCAAATCAAAGGGTGCTAACATGTGCAATCTAGAGAGCTAAAGCAGGTATGAAGGCTCTGAGCAGGCAGGTGGCAGTGGAAATGCAGGTTTACAGTGTTTTTTTAGGCCAGGGAGCCTCCAAAGTGAGATAATTATGATGGAAAGGCAAGGTTTCCAAAGTGCAGGGATGTGTCCTAGAATGAAGTGTTCGAGGTGCTCTAGAAGCTCGTCCAGACCGCTCATCAAACGGAGCCACGATGTGCGAGATATGTGAGCTCAAAGTTAGAATGCTTTGCAGATCCCCAACGGGCAGGGCAGGTACAGATAGGTGGTCAGAACTAGTATCAGTGGATGCATGCGTAAAACTTGAGCTGTGGAGCATGATGATCTTTCTGGATTGCCATTCGGAGCTCAGATGGGCAAGTTATGGCTTGTGGAGTATTTACAGGGGGTCGGGTATGTGCTCACCGGGCCACGTCGATAGGCGTGCTGACAAGGACTTTTTTTTGGAGTGGCCAAGGTTTTGAAAAAGCATACAATGTCAGAAATCAACCAGAGTTTGCGTCGCACTGATCAAAGTTGTGGACACTGGGATACGTTCAAGCCAACAAACTCACACACGATCATGACAACGATGGGTCCGATTTCTCCTGCATTATGGATCACCGTTCGAGGATGTGGGATGGCTGAAATGTGGTGAGGCTCTTGGGATATAAATTCAGTAAGAGGAAATCCGATATGGCAAGGCTAAACAAAAACCTCATGAGGATGTCTGGTCTTGAGCACCGGCGGCATACCAAATGGAGGCTCGGAGATTAAAGTCCTTTCTTTGTTGTAATTTCAAAAGGCAGGTGGTGGTTGGAAAAAAAGGGGTTCTCAATACTCAAGGGGAGGGCCAAAGAAAAAGATTTTCCTTATTTTTGAGGATTAGCTTTGGAGTCGGCGCCGGGGCTTAGAAAGCAATTGTTTTTTTTCTTATTAAAGCTAAGAGGAGGGGGAAGAAGAGTGGGTGTTTTTGAAAAAGGAGAAGGAGAGCTTTTCTTTTGGGGAAAAAGACGAGAATTGGAAGAGGGAGGTTTTTTTTCGTACGCTCGATGTCGGCACGCACTATCCAGAAGTGGCTTGGAAGGGCATGAGCTTTGCAGGTGAAGAAGGTAGCGAGGGCTACCAAAACGTAGAGCTGCGGCCGAAGTGAAGCGAGAGGTGAATTTTTCCATCGAGGCGTGTGCCGATCAATTCGTTTTGTCGAGGGAGGTGTGTGTCCCTCTGTATGAAGCGGCGATGGCCATGGAGTAGCCTTGAGCACAGTTCATGGAGTTTGTACATGGTTTCTGGTTTGAAGGAGAAGCTGTGATTGTCGATTTTGGTGTTGTCTCTTCCCCCTTCCCCCCTTTCTTCTTTGCTCATCTCCAAGGTGTGTGGTGCCGGTGTGTGTGAGCGTGTGCGCCCCCCTGGGCCCCCTGTGTGTGTGAGAGAGAAAGAGAGAGAGGTGTTGAGTTGCGGAAGAGCTGAAAGCAGGCAAGATTGGTGTGATCGTTGTTTGATGATCGTGCAAAGCGTGTGTGCGTTGGGCAAAGTGCAGGCGAGGCCCTGCTAGTGTGAGTTGCTTATTTTGAAGGTGTTTTCGAGAGGACAGGGGTGATGTGAATACCCTGAGCTATATAGGGACCATTGCGTGTGTGTCGGGTGTGTTCCCCATTCCCCCTCTCCAGCGGCCTACCAGCTTGACCAAATCAGATGGGATTTGAACCAAAGCATGTCCTAATAGAATAGAGCCTTTCTATACCATCAAATGACCATTCGGCTGGGGTCGATGGGGTCCCTAGTAGAAAAGTTCGGTTTTTGAAAAATGCCAGAATTCGGACCTGACTCCACAGATGGCTTGCGTATGAGGTCCAGTCAAATTCGGCATTGTTAACCCTCACGGCTCACGGTCACCCTATCACCTACGACGGACGTTCTAACCTACGGTGGACATTGTATTATTTATTTGGTAGAGTCAGGTACCGGGCTTGTCGGTCCAATAGGAAAAGGGTAAGAGTGATCGCCGATGAGAGGCGCACTCTAACTGGAACATTCAAGGGATTAGTTGGCTAAGCATGGGCGCCCAAGTGTGAATGGGGCGGGCTCATATAAAAGTCAACTAAACCTAAAATTCACTCATTCTCTCATTTGTGCAATAGAAGAGTGCTCTTGCTCCATCTCCATCTCCATCTTCTTCTTCTTCACCTCCTTGTGTGTGTGTGTGTGTGTGTGTGTGTGTATGCGAGCGAGCGAGAGAGAGAGAGAGAGAGAGAGAGAGAGAGAGAGAGAGAGAGAGAGAGAGAGAGAGAGAGTGGACGATCGAGCATTACGAAGGCACAACGGTGGAGAAGCAACGGCTCCTTCTTCTTCGCGGCGAGGAATCCTCCACGAAGCAAGCGTAGAGCGGTGAGTGACACACCATCGCCTTCTTTGAGCTTACTAGTTTAAGCTTGTTGTGTGCTTGGAGCCATTTGTGGCTCGCATACGGTGTATCGGCAAGTTCCTTGCATTGACACGTGCGACATTCGCGCACATTTTTGGCACCGCTACCGAGGAATGCCATACATGAAGCTCGAGTAGCACTATGTGCTTCTCCGTGGTGCAATTTCTATTGTAGGAAAGGTAAGGAAGGAGTGTGTGTGTGTTGAGAAGAGGGATTTGGTGTTATACTGTGTGTTTTTTTAATTAATGGAGTTTTCAAACGTTCTCTGTTTATTCTCTGTGTATTAAGGTAGTTAGTTTTCTTTGTTAATAGAGATTTCAAAGGTTCTGTGTTTATTCTCTGTGTATTAAGGTAGTTAGTTTTCTGTGTACAGTAAGTAGGAAGTAAATTAGGGAGAGTTAATAGAGTGTTAGTGTGTAAGAGTAGGTATATTAGTTAGAAGTAGGTAGATAGAGTGTGTATGTGCTCTCGCGCAGGCCGCGGCGACCTTATCCTTTTAAAAAAATAATAATTAAAAAAATAAAAAAATAAAAAGTTTAAAGGTAGAACCGGGATCGGGAATATCTCCCAAACCCAAGCTCAGACCCAAGCCCAAGCTCACGCTCAAGCCTAGGCCTCAGTCACCTTTAAAAAAACGAATTTTAGCTTCACACGTAGCTAAAATCAATTTTTTGAGGACCAACGGAACGTCAGATGCCCGAAAATTGTGCTGTAAAGCACACAGTGACCCTCTAAGTGATACGCTCGTTTTGAGCTATCACACACTTTAATAAAAAAAAATCAAACATTAAAAAACATCAAAAATAAGAAAAAATCAAGTAGAAAACGGGATGCAAAACACCCACAAAACAAAGCAAGTAACCTTTGAGGGTACTTGCCGACACTTGTAGGGCACCCAAAGCACATGTATCTATGCTCTGGTCGTGTGCTAGAGTACGAACAACTAGCTAGTGCTTCGATTTACGCGGGTCCTCACTATCCTTCCACGCTAGGGTCTACGCCCTCGGCGGGGACCCAAGGTAGTGCAACCCAAGACCCAAATATAGCGGCTAGCGACTCTTCCTCTGACTACGATATTATGGAAGAGCATCTTACACAAAGCCCCGAGGGAACAAATGAAACCGTGCCTAGCTGGGCCCAACAACCTGGAACTAGTGTTTTTAGTCTTTTGATGGAAACTTTTAGTAGAGCTAAACGCTCTGAACCTACGGCTAGTGAAGTAAACGAAGGGGGTCACATCTCCTGTAGACCCCACACTCCCTCAGAGTGTCCACGTGGACATTCTACCTACCTCATTTAATGAGGAGCCTACCGAGCTACCACCTTTCAAAGTCGCCTCTAAGGTAGCGGTGACTAAAATTCAAAACACGGGAAGCAACATTGCATCCACCTCACGACAACCCTCTGGTACACCAAGTTTGGACAGGGTATTTCTCAATGAAAATTGGGAATATGACCTACACATGGAGACTTTGACCGACCTATACATGGGCTACACATACCATGTGGGTTGGTTAGAAGTTGTACAATCCACATCTAGTGCCACTAGTCTAGAGGAACAACAACACATGATCTGCAATGTCATCCATAGGATTATCCAGTCCGAGAGACAAAATCGTGGAATAAACATACCTTCGACCGGTCCTATGCGATTTTTAGACACGGGCAAAGGGAAACAACCCACTCTATCACAAATGGAGACTCCCCCAATGAGTCCCATCGATCCCCCATATGTTGTTTCGCCAGGGGTCTCAATGCTATCTGAGCCCACAAGTGATAGCTTTACTTTTCCAAGTCTAGCTCATCTTTCCCTGGATGACACCCTGGATACCATGCCTACCCCAATGATGGGCATGCCAAGAAACACACCATGGACCTCGTTTGTTAGTAAAGCACCGCTACATGGTAGCGCAATGCCTGCAATAGTACCTACAAGTGCCTACCAATCGTATGCACCTATGGGTCCACGTACTCATGTAGTCCCTACCCCTCCCATTGTTTCAACTACGTATGCTCCACAACCACAATACACAAGTTCTTATTTCCATGGGACTATACCGGCTAGAATTAGCATGTCACATCCGACGTCTGCTATGCCTAGGGCCACTCATATGAACTATGGACCACCACTTGGCACAACATCGTACCCAACGTGGAACCCAAGGGCTTCCTATGCGCCAAGCCCAATGCCAATACCTACTCCACATGTAGTCTCTGGAGCACCTTCACCCACGGTGCCTACTCATTTAGGTGACTTGGCAACATTTGCTCAATCTATTGGTCGATCTACTGCTGAGAATATGCGTAACATGCCTAATAGAGAGCCTAGAAGTAAGGTAGTACAAATAGCCAAGCTCACACAAAAATTTAGTGGAGATGGGGATGTGAGAAAGCATATCAAAGTGTTTGAACAAATATGCGATTCTCTAGGATAACACAATGACCTACATAAGGGCAATGCTTTAAGCCTAACCTTAAGTGGAAAGGCTAGGGATTGGTATAGAACCCTAAGGGTGGAAGAAAAAACGATTTACCCTACTCTTAGGAGACTGTTCTTAAAAGAATACATACGAGAGGGAGTACTTTGGGGTGTAGCCTCTCAGCTCCAGAAAGCCCAATGAGAGGAAGGAGAGTCGGTGAAAGACTTCATAAGTCGCTTGAATTCTCGTTGTAATCCAAATGAGCGCTTCCACAATAACCAATTGCTTGATAGATTCATTAGGGGATTACGACATGAAGAAACCTACAATGGCCTAGTCATTAGAGGTATCACCACTTGGGAAGCAGTCACCACCAATGCGATCCAATTGGAGGATAATTTAATGATTCAAGGAGAAAGATTGTCTATTGAGACTAAATCTATTAGCTCACAAGCATCGGGGCATCAACCAATGATCCTAAAGCCTATTGCTAAGGAGCCAAAGATATCTGAGATGACTTTAGCAGATCTCACCAAGGCTATTCAAGAGAGTCTTAGAGACAATCGTGCTCCGCAAAACAATCATATGTATCCAAGAAGGGATCAGCAATGGTGCTCAGTATGCTATGGACCGCATAGTACCAGCGAATGCGCTACTTTTAGAGTAAAATTCAATGGGAATTGCAATGCCTGTGGGAGGTATGGTCATCAAGATAAGGATTGCATAGTATTTAAGCGTGCGATGGCCAATAGACCAACCTTAGCATGGACAGACACACCTCGAGTGCCTGCATTGACGCCGGCCCCACCTCTTGAACAAACAACACAACACATGGTCCCTAGGGCCCAAAATGTTGTTCAAACAACACCCTTACCACCTCCAGTGCTAGGACCACAACCACCACATCCGAGAATCACTTCTGTGAATCAAGTGGGTTGTGAGTCATCTATTTCTTGATGGGAAGGCTATGAGGAAGATATAGATCCTAATATCGCCTATGGGATGGATGTACTTGAAGAAAGTCCACAATACTACATGGAGGACTATTGGGGACAAGTCAAACCTGTATATCAAGTAGCTGCTCTTGCGGCACGAGGCCAAAATATCAATTACACTGCTAAGAGACCACCTCTTCAATGCTATGAGTGTGGAGGTCCACATCGTGTAGCCGAGTGTCCTATTAGGCTACAAAAGAACGCCAAACTAATGCAAACCAATCAAGCGAGCATGTCTACAATGCCGATACTCATGTGTAATCGATGTGGCATAGATCATTTGATTGCCCAATGTCCAAATAATCCAAATGCACCGAAGATCACGCCATTAAACTTGATTGAAGTTACCAAGGAGCTATCACCAAGTACACCCGTGGTACCAGTAAACGTACTCACACGATCGATGCTCCAAAAACAAAATTATATTCTTGAGGAAAGAGACACGGCATCAATTGCCCAATCTCAGAAAAAGAAGAAAACACGGAGAAAGAGATCGCAAAAAGTAGCGAAGTTAGACCCCAGTTCAAGACCAACATAGGGACTGGTGACGACCCCGTATATATGAACGACGCTGAAGAATATTCTGATTCAGGTGAAACCATGGAGACCAAAATGACCACTAACATAGAAACCAACAAGGAGGATCTTCATGAGCCACAATGGCCAGGATCCAAAAAGAAGGTAGGAACTTACCCAAACCCTATAGAGGAGATTGAGCGAGTCAAGCAATTAAGGAGTTTGGTAGAAGATACCCAAAGGGATCTAGAACCAGCACCTAGGAAGATCCAAATTACAGACACCGTGTTCCCTACGCAACAACAACCTCACCAAGTCCATAGACCCTTGGACATACCTAGTGTCATCCAAGAAGAAAGTGACTTAAAGTCATGGGAAAGTGGGCGTACTCACTTCTTGCTGGAAAGAATGTTTACAGAGGGACTACCTGATCCTATCAAAGAAATGGAGATCCCATATTCCCCATGCCAAGGGACTCAAGGCCAAAAGGTGCCGTTAAACATTGCCAAATTGATGGATTTCATGTCTTCAGAAGTTAGAACCACCATCATGTCCAAACTATATAAAGACCCTGAGCTAGTCTCAGCTCTTCAAGCCTTCCTCAATGAAGAACTGAAGTTTGGGCCACTGTGAGGTCCCCACCCTGCTGTATCAAACGGCAGATTTGATGGTGAACCTGGTGGCCACTAGATCTATAACGGAAGCAAACAAAGTGGTTTAGGGTTCAGCTAGCGGACGATCTCTCATCACAAGGTGAGTGGAGTTCGAGCCTACTAGCAATGAGATCTAGCTCCACCTCGCAAGGGAAGCATACTTAACCTATCTAGCGATCCTAAGACCCACCTTCCAAGAGGAGAGAAAACCCGAGTGCCTTTTTCACCATGTTTCAGAGGCACGTACACTTGAGCCTTCGCCGCTCTAGGGGAAATGAGTATTACTAGTATCGATTTAAACACTATGGGGACAGAGAGTTCCCATAGGCATTGGCAACCTGAGCCAAGCCCCCACTTTCCATCCCCACACTCACACTTCCTTGTGTGACCTAATTACTACCACAATGATTGTTCAACATAAACATTCCTTGATTCGAATCACATTGTTCGTTAAGACAACCCTTCAACTAGTATTGCAAACAACACCAAAACAGTATTCTAGTAAAAATTCTACTTAAACTTATTCATTAAAATTCCAATGTTCTGGAGGTACAACATCCCCCCTCCAGCGAGAGTTTACTCCTCCCGTTGTCGCCTAGCTACCCATACAACTAGATATGTCCACCGCATAGAAACCACGACATGGACATTCCCACCCCGCTTAACCAGCAGACATGGTTTCCCACCGCTTATCCAGCAGTCGTGGGTATCCACCGCTTAACCAGCAGACGTGGATTCAAGAGCCCTTAACCAGGAACTCTGCCCTCTGTGATCAGTAGCGGGGGTCAGACTGATTCAACATTGGAAATAAAATGAACATGTCGAGCTAAATTTTCCCTAGCATACATTCTTTCCTATTGCAAACAGCATACCCATCAATCATTTCTTTCCTACTTTAGACTTTAATGTACAAATGAGTTCAGTGGCAAGGTTTCTGTCGGATTTCTCCAACATGTTTTGGGAATAAGTTCATTCCTTACTAAACGTGTGCAATGTTAATTCAAATGACTTGAATAAAATTATGACCTACCTCTTCCATTTCTTCGTCAATGGCCTGTGATATGGCCGGTATTTGTTCGTCCATGGGAGCTTTTCCCTTTCCATTGACATTGCTTGTTCCCGCCTCGCGGTTGTGGGCTAGGAATAAGAGAGTAATTATAGAGAATTACGACTAGGAATAAGCATAATAGACGAGGAATTTAGATGGTAATGAAAAGAATTTACAAAAGGCATTAATTAAATCGTGGTTACCGTGATTAAGGCTGATAATCTTCTCAATTCTCTGATCTAATCGAGCTTCTTGAGGCGAGAATTCGACAGCACCTCCCTCATTGCTTCTCCTTCAAAAGGTGTGTGTACCGGTAGCACCTCCCCAAGGTGGGTGTAGGTATGTGTGTGTGTACTGAGTGAGTGTGTGAGCATGTGTGTGTGTGTGTATGTGTGTGTGTGTGTGTGTGTGTGCATTGGCCTTTAAATAGGCTCCTACAGGCTGAAAATCGACCTGGGTTGCTAAATGCATCTGGGAGCTTCTCCAGTTAAGCATGGCAAGTCTAGTTCCCTACTCACCAAGTGTCAGGTTGGCTAGGTTAACTGACTCTGAGACTTAGTTACTGGCTTGGCAGCTTTCCCAGGACTCGCACAAGGACAAAAGGCGCCCCCTAGCTGCTAAAGCTGATCTGGAGTGGCCTGGGACCTGTTCCTACACAGTCCCGGGTTCTGGTGCCTCCCCGCTCAACTTTTGGAAAAATTGATTTTAGGCTAAAACGGGTTATACGAGTCGGATTTTGATGCCGTAAATTGCTATAGCAAGCTCTAACTAAGGCGTACTAGCCCGAGTACCTGTCATATTTAGTAGCCCTCGAGGTCCGAAAATGCATTTTTTTCAAATTCGGGGTACGGGTACAGTTTTTCGAGACGATCAAAACTGGACAGGTTACCAAAAACTTGCTATTTTTGGAAATTTATTCCAAAATTTAATTTAATTCACATTTCGAAGCTTAAAAATGTTCTAAACATCATGGCATTGACAGAATTGGAAAAATTGCTAAAAATTGTAACTTTTTCCATTATATTCATTTCAAGGTACAATGGTGTTCTTTTTTATCGGGGTCAGAGACCTTACAACCTCCCCAACGTGAAAAATTTGAGATGTCCTCATCTCAAGAATACATCTGGATAAACTCTATTCTAACTACTTAGGTACATATATCCTTTGTCTAAAGTAAGGACATCCTTTGATAATAGAACAGTCTTTAGCTTTATGCGTCTTATTCTACTGAACTGTGATGAGATCCTGGTGCTTGAATTATTGCTCACTAGGATTAGCAGTTGCAGCATACAGAGCTGCTCTCTCATTAGCTTCGTCACCCACAGTTGGTTGTCTCACTGCGGCATTAGCAAAAGCTCTGCTTCCTTGTCCTATGTTTCCTCTTCCTCGGCCTCCTCTTCCTTGTCCTATGTTTCCTCTTCCGTTTGGTTGACCTCACCCGTTGACGTTCAGAGGTACATTATTAGCACCGGATGTTTGGGAAATCCTTTTTGGACATCGTCTTTTATAATGTCCATACTCCTGGCACTCAAAGCATCTTATATTGGGAAATTTGGTAGCTGCCGTAGTAGCTACTACCGGACGATGGTCGTATGCAAGGTTGATTGGTCTGCTACTCCAGTTGTCTGACCTGGCCCTCTTTGACAAATAGTATTGACTATCTTGGGTAGCCCTCTGAATCTCTTTAGCTAACGGTTTGGCCCTTAGCAAGGCATCCTGTAGTGTTGTCGGCCTAAGAGCTTCCAACCGCGTATTGA
Source organism: Adiantum capillus-veneris (assembly GCF_014529385.1). NCBI lineage: Eukaryota > Viridiplantae > Streptophyta > Polypodiopsida > Polypodiales > Pteridaceae > Adiantum > Adiantum capillus-veneris. The sequence continues at coordinate 125,100,731 of NC_140957.1, forward strand.
AAGGGTCGATTAGCCCTTGGTAGAACCTCGCCACTTGTTGTTCCAAGGTCATCTTAGGAGCATATCTCCGAAGAGTAACAAACTTTGCATAATATTCTTCGACAGATGAAGTCAGCTGCTGAAGTGAAAAGAATTCATTCATCTTCAAGGTTTTATAGGTAGGTGGTAAATAACGTCCCATTTACGCAGCTTTTATGTCTTCCCAGGATTGGGAAGATCCCTTAATATCTAAGTCCTTGCATTTTTGCTTCCACCATATCTTGGCATCGCCAGACAAGCGGAACATCGCAAGCATAGTCTGATTCACGGGTTGGGTTCCCGCAGCTTCAAAGTAATCGTCCATTGCTTCCATTCACACTTCCGCATCTCTCTCCACATTTGCCCCCTCGCCCTTAACACTAGAATGGTAAGAGGACACTTTTATGTCCTTGGACACTTTTGTGTCCTGTTAAGTGACCATTTTGCTTGAATTATTTGAAGAGTATGAAAATGAATTTCTAGGTGCTATATATCCACAAAGTTTCCTTATGAGCTGAAAAAAACTTAGCATTTTCTTTTGAGTATCGATATCACCATTAACCATACTCTTGCACAACATTTTTGAACCTAAACTGTGTGAAAAAACGGGTCCTGGTTTTGGCTTTTTCTCAATTTTTGGCAACTATACCACTCTAAACTTCATGTTTGTGAGGTTTAGATGGCTAGAGGTTAGGCCTTCATAGTTCTCAACATGTTCTGATGCTTGTAGGGAGAGCTAAGTGATAAAATTGAAAGTTATGACCAATTTACAAGAATTGCATAATCCTGTTTTTTGGACAAAATTAGCACTTTTATGATTTTTTTGGTGGCTTTCTTGATACACAAATTCAATTTTGATTGTGTAAGTGTAATGTATAACATAAAGCTAATCTTCCTTGAGTTCTGGGGGACCTAATATGCTATATAGAATAGTATATAATGATGGTTGAGTTTTTTGATTGCTAAAGAATACGATACATTTTAGAGTAGCAAGTATAACTTTGTCAATATTGCTAGTTTCTTAGGCCAATTGTGTGTATTTTGTAGGTAGTAACCATATCTAATCATAGACTACAAACTTGGCTAGATATTGAGTAGTTTCTATGGGTTTCTAGAGGTCATAATGCTAAACCCAGTTTTTTCATGTTTGCTGTATTTAGCACTTTATCATTGCCCCCAAGGTTCCAATTGTAAGAGATCCATTATCCTTTTGACATGCTCCATGGCTCCTTTTGAATCCAAAGGCCCAAAGGGAACTAAGAAAACATATATATAGTATATGTATTGAGCGTGACTATAGAAACTTTGATGATAGGTCCGCAGAATGGCAAAAATGCAACTTTTTTGTACCTTTTTTTTTGCCAAAAACAAAAATAGTGAGGTAAAAGCAACCATATGTTTTGATCACCAACCCATTGAAGTTAATGGGGCATTTTATCTGATGTCCTACAAAAATCCCCACTCTTATTTATATGCAATCAACCGTAAGAAATTGCTCTTTTGGGAAAAATGCACTGGTCCATCAACTTTGGAGGCTTGTAGTGACCAAGGGATGAGAAAAATTACAAGTTTCTCATTTTTTCCATATGTAGTAGTTATTGAACTATAATCTCATGAAAGGATTTTTCAAAATGAGTGGATCTACTATGGTTTTGGAGTTTTTTCCCAAAACCCTGAAAGGACACTTTTATGTCCTGTTAGGTTACCATTCTAGTGTTAAAGAGTAGAGGCTGGGCTTGTTTAAGGAGGAGCTTCTTCTCTTCCACTACCGAGTAGAGAGCAGGAGGCGGTGCCTATCCAATGGTATAAAACTCATTACTATAGCACTCTTTTCAAATGAACCTAGGCTTTTCCATACTCAAGAAGAAAGTTAACTTTTGGGCTTAACCAGCCTACTTAATCTGTACAGCTATCACAAAGGATTTAACCATTCCACCATCAATTTAAATTCCATTGAATACATCCAAATTTTTTGATAAATAATGGTAAAAACTTTACTCGAGAGCTTTGATCCATACTTATAACTTTATGTGCATCAACAGGCTACCTGCCCGCAGCACTAGTCGCACCAATGACTTCTCAAAAAACATCATGTGTAACCCACTGAATCCCAACAAGCTCAACGAGTAAAACTCTTTAACATCACTCAGGAGACAATCCACTAGACAAATCCAATGTCGTTATTCTGGGAAACATCATGCTCAAGCTTTGAGTACGAGCTATCCTACTATCCCTTATTTTTTTAAAATTTCAAACAACATCATTTTCCAGTTCGTAAACCTATAGCTCTGATACCAGGTGTGAGGTCCCCACCCCGCCGTATCAAACGGCGGATCTGATGGTGAACCTGGTGGCCACTAGATCTATAGCGGAAGCAAACAAAGTGGTTTAGGGTTCAGCTAGCGGGCGATCTCTCATCACAAGGTGAGTGGAGCTCGAGCCTACTAGCAATGAGATCTAGCTTCACCTCGCAGGGGAAGCATAGTTAACCTATCTAGCGATCCTAAGACCCACCTTCCAAGAGTAGAGAAACCCCGAGTGCCTTTTGCCCCATGTTTCAGAGGCACGTACACTTAAGCCTTCGCCGCTCTAGGGGCAATGAGTATTACTAGTATCGATTTAAACACTATGGGGACAGAGAGTTCCCATAGGCATTGGCAACCTGAGCCAAGCCCCCAATTTCCACCCCCACACTCACACTTCATTGTGTGACCTAATTACTACCACAATGATTGTTCAACATAAACATTCCTTGATTAATTTCGAATCACATTGTTCGTTAAGACAGTCCTTCAACCAGTATTGCAAACAACACCAAGACAGTCCTCTAGTAAAAATTCTACTCAAACTTATTCATTAAAATTCCAATGTTCTGGAGGTACAACATCCCCCCTCCAGCGAGAGTTTACTCCTCCCGTTGTCGCCTATCTGCCCATACAACTAGGTATGTCCACCGCATAGAAAGCACAACATGGACATTCCCACCGCTTAACCAGCAAACATGGGTTCCCACCGCTTAACCAGCAGTCGTGGGTATCCACCGCTTAACCAACAGACATGGATTCAAGAGCCCTTAACCAGGAACTCTGTCCCCTGTGATTAGTAGGGGGGGTCAGACTGATTCAACATTGGAAATAAAATGAACATGTGGAGCTAAATTTTCCCTAGCAGACATTCTTTCCTATTGCAAACAGCATACCCATCAATCATTTCTTTCCGACTTTAGACTTTAATGTACAAATGAGTTCAGTGGCGAGGTTTCCGTCGGATTTCTCCAACATGTTTTGGGAATAAGTTCATTCCTTACTAAACGTGTGCAATGTTAATTCAAACGACTTGAATAAAATTATGACCTACCTCTTCCATTTCTTCGTCAATGGCCTGTGATATGGCCGGTATTTGTTCGTCCATGGGAGCTTTTCCCTTTCCATTGACATTGCTTGTTCCCGCCTCGCGGTCGTGGGCACCACCGAAGCGAGTTCTCTTAACCGGGGCCATTTTACTCACTACTTTAAATAATTAGCTTGGAGAAAAGAGCTAAGGTCCGCAAGCGTCATAACAAACCAATTGATAGATTAGCAACATTAAATAATCCCTCCTATATGAGAGGTCAAGATTTTTCCATATAGCAATCATTATGGATGACACATAATCCTATGGGAACCGGCTCTAAAGATAATTACTCAGCTTAGATGATTAAGAATAATAGGATTTCACTAACGGAATTACCAGAGAGATGAATTAAGCACGATTAATCTCTTTCCTAGCAATTAGAGGGTGCAAAATCACCGCATGCATAGGTGTGAGAAAAACCACCTCTTAGAGACTTAATGATAGATTAATCTTACCTTAATTATATCTTAATTCATAAGAGAAATGAATCTAATTCAGCTACAATATTAATGAGTGATAAAAGAGTGTGATTCTCGTCAGTCTACACAATTGTCGGCTTACTGGTTAATTACTATGCTATCTAGAGAGAGAAAATTCTATTAATCATGCACTAATCATTAATTAAAGATCATGGATGGCTGATAATTCCGCTATGGTGTAATGATTAGATATTAGAATATGGTTAAGGAGAAATTAGAGAGTAATTATAGAGAATTACGACTAGGAATAAGCATAATAGACGAGGAATTTAGATGGTAATGAAAAGAATTTACAAAAGGCATTAATTAAATCGTGGTTACCGTGATTAAGGCTGATAATCTTCTCAATTCTCTGATCTAATCGAGCTTCTTGAGGCGAGAATTCGACAGCACCTCCCTCATTGCTTCTCCTTCAAAAGGTGTGTGTACCGGCCGCACCTCCCCAAGGTGGGTGTAGGTATGTGTGTGTGTACTGAGTGAGTGTGTGAGCATGTGTGCGTGTGTGTGTGTGTGTGTGTGTGCCCCCTGGCCTTTAAATAGGCTCCTATAGGCTGAAAATTGACCTGGGTTGCTAAATGCATATGGGAGCTTCTCCAGTTAAGCATGGCAAGTCTAGTTCCCTACTCACCAAGTGTCAGGTTGGCTAGGTTAACCGACTCTGAGACTTAGTTATTGGCTTGGCAGCTTTCCCAGGACTCCCACAAGAAAAAGGACGCCCTCTAGTTGCTAAAGTTGATCTGGAGTGGCCTGAGACCTGTTCCCACACAATCCCGGGCTCTGGTGCCTCCCCGCTCAATTTTTGGAAAAATTGATTTTAGGCTAAAACGGCTCATACGAGTCAGATTTTGATGCCGTAAATTGCTATAGCAAGGTCTAACTAAGGCGTACTGACCCGAGTACCTGCCATATTTAGCAGCCCCCGGGGTCCGAAAATGCATTTTTTTCAAATTTGGGGTACGGGTGCAGTTTTTCGAGATGATCAAAACTGGACGGGTAGGGTGACCAAAAACTTGCTATTTTTGGATTTTTTTTACAAAATATATTTTAATTCACATTTCGAAGCTTAAAAATATTCTAAACATCATGGCACTGACATAATTCGAAAAATTACAAAAATAGTAACTTTTTCCATTATATTCATTTCAAGGTACAATGGTGTTGTTTTTTATAGGGGTCAGAGACCTTACAGCTACCGCAATTTGCACAGATGGATGGAGCTGGGGAGATGCCAATAGAGGAGGAATACATAGATCCACAACCCAACCTAGATGAGAACCTTGTTATAGAAATACTTGTTAACAAGTTGGGACAATACTTTGAGGGTGATGAATCCAATGCGACCATACCAATCACTACTAAGGGATTAACTGTGAAGGGAATCCTTGATGGTGGCACTGGGGTTAGCATTGTGACGGGAAACTATGGGAAGATGGCCAATGGGTCTATTGTTAAACCTATTGGGATGCTAGAAGATCTCAACATCAAGGTCTTTCGACATAAAATAAGGATTACCTTTATTGTTATGGATTTCCCAAACACACTATGGCATCGGAGATGATCTTAGGACGTCCTTTCATGAGGGAAGCAAAAATGGTGCATGACTGGTCTAAAAACCATGTCTACTTGTAGTTCCAAGATTCTATCATTCTAGTGGATCTTGTGACGGGTCGAGCACATCCTCTAGGAAACAGGTTTATAATTGATCATAGATCTGACACCACAGTTCACTCGGCCCCATTGCAGTATTGTTACACGTGTAAAGCGGACACTGATGTTGGGGAAGATTCTCCTTATATGGATGTACTACCTGGGATGACTGAGTCGGACAATGTGGATTGGGTCCACCTAGCAGCAACCATAGACACTTGGGGAAACAGGGGGACGACCTGGGTAACACCTAAGGGGGATGAAATGCATGTACCTTTAAATATGCTACAAGCAATGCATATAGCTTCTGGCAAGACTCATCCTCATATAACGAAGAAAACATACAAGTGGGTCCCTAAAGCTTCTTTAGCGACCATGGCTAGTGCTAAAAAACAGAAGCCTTGTAAGAAACGTTCCACTCGCTCCAAGAAATGTAAGAAAACGTGGCGCTCGTTTCCTAAACGACTATTGAAAGCACAAGGCTACTATCAAGGAAATGATCAAATTTGGGTGCCAAAACGTAGATTGTACTCTTACTTGTCACCGGACCCATGTGAGCCCAATCCTGTAGCTACATCAGGAAGGGGGGCATGTTAACCCTCACGGCTAACGGACACCCTATCACCTACGACGGACGTTCTAACCTACGGTGGACATTGTATTATTTATTTGGTAGAGTAAGGTACCAGGCTCGTCGGTCCAATAGGAAAAGGGTAAGAGTGATCGCCGATGAGAGGCGCACTCTAACTGGAACATTCAAGGGATTAGTTGGCTAAGCATGGGCGCCCAAGTGTGAATGGGGCGAGCTCATATAGAAGTCAACTAAACCTAAAATTCACTCATTCTCTCATTTGTGCAATAGAAGAGTGCTCTTGCTCCATCTCCATATCCATCTTCTTCTTCTTCACCTCCTTGTGTGTGTGTGTATGCGAGAGAGAGAGAGAGAGAGAGAGAGAGAGAGAGAGAGAGAGTGTGGGCGATCGAGCATTACAAAGGCACGACGGCGGCGAAGCGGTTGAGCGCGGCGAAGCAGCGGCTCCTTCTTCTTCGCTGTGAGGAATCCTCCACGAAGCAAGCGTAGAGCGGTGAGTGACACACCATCGCCTTCTTTGACCTTACTAGTTTATGATTGTTGTGTGCTTGGAGCCATCTGTGGCTCACATACGGTGTATCGGCAAGTTCCTTGCATTGACACGTGCGACATTCGCGCACAGACATACGGGGTCAAACTGACTCCAAATGAGCCAGAAATGAACATGTTTCTTCACTGCTCTGTTACAGACAAGTCCAAAGCCTAAAAGTTGACCGACCAACCCAACAGGAAGTGTAGTCACAAAAGGCGGCAATTTCAGGGATCGACAGAGCACAAAGTGATGCCGGCATGACCAAACTTGACCAGATTCAATTTAGGACTTGTATTAGGCGTATTGAACATGTCTAGGTCAAAATTTGTAGGTTTTACAGAGTTTTTGTCGCCGTTGTAAATAATTACGATTATTTAGTTTTGCATCATTTTTTCTTGGAAATTGTTAAATCATCTCACCTATCATGTGTACACACCTATTACATGCCAAAAATCAAGTATGAGCCAAAATGTTCACCCATTACTTGTAAAATTGTCAAAAAATGCAAAGAAGTCTTTGCAAGCCAAAATTTGCGTTATGGATAACATTTCTTGATCCAAATCACCTCATATCTCATACCCAAGGTCTATATAATGCCTAGAACTAGTTTGTACCAAAAAATGTCAATTTTGCAAGAAAAGTTAATAATCGCGATTATTTACTTTTTGGTCAAAATTGGGAAATTTTGATATTTTGCCATCATACGTCCAAAGTACATGATATGTTAAGCCCACCAGCCAATTTTGAATCAATTTGAAGCTCAAAATCTCAAATTTCCTTTATATCTACTGTTTCAGAGACCTAAAGCCAAAATCTGGTAGCATTTTTACCCTGTGCATCCAAATGAATCCATATTTTACTCAGAGAATGTATTTGATATATACTTCAAGCCTATAAAGCCAAGTTTGCAAAATGTTGAAAATTTTCCTCAACTGTAAATAATTGCGATTATTTACTTTGGTTGCAAATTTTTGTTTTGACCATACAGTTTTGTTCCTTGCATGTTTTTATGCATCTTTGCTTCTTCAAAAATTGATTGGAAGCTAATTGGACCAAATTGTTAGCATTTTAGCCTAAAGAACATTTCAAAGATAACTCAGGTTCTCAAGTCGACAACAAGAGAACCAGTGGACCACATGCAGCTTGTCTTGACAACCTTGACGGGCACCAAGAAGGAAGGCAAAATCACGTACTTGGGTGCACTAGAGGTCATGACTAGAATAGCATATCATGTCATCGGCATGGCCAACAACCTACCGCCTGCCTCTGATCAGAACACATGGATATTGGCAACACAACCCTCTCCAAGAGCTACCGGGTCAGGTAAAAGATCATATAAATCTGATGAAGAAGAGTCAGCTGACAGCTCGCTGGAAAGGCACAACAGCGAGAGCTCTGACAAAAAATAAAAGAGAGCTTGGAGAGAAGAGATGAAAAGAAAAGTTGTGGCCGCACACCAAGAAGATCCAGATAAAAAACAAGTGTGCTTTGAAAGAGAAAAACAGGTGTACCAGCGCAGTAGGCAAGCACAAGGAAAGGACCCAAAAAAATGGGTACCTGCTGGACTTAAAGGCCCTCAAATGAAGCATCATACAAGAAAAGAGGCGGATGATCCAACAGAGCATTTAGAAAGAATGTACCAAGAGGCTAAAGCTCTAAAGTTGAAGGAGGCAGAAGAAGCTGCTAAGAAAGCCAAGGAGAGGCGGAAGACCAAAGGCAAGCCGGGGAAACGGCTAGACAAGAACAAAGTTATGGATCTCCTTGACCAACCTCACTGCATATAGAACAACAAGACCATCCCATGCCTAGCCCACCACCATCATCTGCGGGCAAAGACACCAATGAAGAAGCAGATCCTGAGAAAGAGAAAGATTCTGAGTCCAAAAAACAAACAGAATCCGCACAAGAAGCTGACCACCCCGAGAGACAAAAAGAAAAAGAAGCTGAGCGGGAATAGGAGAAGGCAACGGAAGATACTCAAAATCCAAAAGAGAAAAAGGCAAGTAGATCTTAACAAGAGACTAATAAAATAGCAGATGCGGAAAAAGAGTCTACCACTACACATGCGACAGAACCTGAGCCAGAGAAAGAAGAAAGACCGGCACCTGAAGAGATAGCAAGGTCTGAGCCCACACCCTCTACTTCTACTCAAAGCCTCAGGATACCCAAGAAGAAGACCGACAATCTACCTCTACACAAGAACCACCAGCATTTACAACGCAACAAGAAGCCACATATGAGGCTATAGGCACATCTCAATTGGCACGACAAGAGGAGTGGCAATCAAATGACAAGGTAATCGTCCAAATCAATGAATATGCACGGCAGATGCAAAAAATGACGGAGAGACTCCGCTCAACAACACTAAACCACAGCACAAAGGCCAAGGAGCTTGAAATGGTGATAGATGCTCTCCAAGAAGAGTTAGAAGATAGGATGGCTGTCACCACTCATCTTCAAAGGCAGGTGCAAGAGCTGAAGGTAGAAGCGGAACAACATCAATTAGCCAGAGATAGGCAACAAAAAGAAATGGAGGAGTTAGGTGATCTACTCACCAAATTATCTAATGCCTGCAAAGCAAAAGATGAGCAACTGATAGAAGTTACGAATGAACTTCTTACAACATCTCTGTCAGCTCAGAAAATTTAGGTGCAATTAGATGTTGCGAATGCTTCTCTGTAGTATTCTGAAGAGCGGATCAATGATCAGGCAATTTTCTTACGACAAATCAGAGAAAATCCAGTTGTGGCCTTGATCAAAGGAACTGACAAAGTGTATAAGGCACTTGAAAAGAAAAACAAAGACCTAAAAATTGGAATTAAAGCTAGAACAATCACAGCGCAAAGACCTGTCCACTGATGCGGGTTCAAAGAGAGGAGGAGCTTCTAAAGGAGATAGCAGAACTAAAGCGAATTAATCAACTCCTCAGAGATGGGAAGCTTGACATGCAGGAAGAGGAAGGCACTTTAGAGCCACCACAGATAGACATACCCTCGGTCTTGTTGCTGAGTTTGAGACACAATCCATAATAGAGCCGAGTGGTGATGAAGATTTTCAGATTAACATCACGGATGAAGACACAGTGCTAATGGTCCAGCTGTCAAAAGCTGAAGAAGACGCACTGAAGGACAAGATCACCCTAGAGGTGGATAAGCAGTGGAAAGCTACAATGGATTGGGAGTTGAGAGTTTTACACTTTGTCAACGTCACTCAACTCACTCCCAATCAGATCAATGCTCAATGGCACCAACAATCCCTGTCGTACCCTCTCAACAAAGTGGAACTATTACAGGTGAAAGAAAGACTATACAAAGATATGCAAGAAGATGGCGTAGATAAAGACCACCCAAAGTGGAGGTTAAGCTAGCCGAACAAGAATCCGACATACCTAATTATGTTCATCACAAGAGCACCTGCAGCCCTTCAAAGAGATCCAACCTTCTGTCCTGTACCCAGATTAAGGACATGGCAAGCGCATGAAACACTGCAAAGAATAGGCTAACTTGGCTTAACTTTCCCAGGCTACCAGCTCCAGAGAGAGGCCAAGTGACAGAGGAATACATGGTGAAAACCCTAACGGACGCCATGTATTTCTTCAAGATTCTGCCAGATCTCTCTTGCGCTATGTTATATAAAATATGCAGAATGTTGCTAACATGTATACAAGTTTTTAATGAGCCTGAGAAAATAGGAGCCCCATGGCTATCATTCTTGGAAGAAAACAAAGACTTATGCTACGATCTGAGTGGGCATCCTTCAAAAGAAGTCCTTTATGGATTCTATGCCAGATGTATGTTCTTGCCATCGAATAATATGCTAGCCTTTTTAGAAGATTTCTACACTGCATTCTTCACCTAGCGAACGAAGATATTTGTGTCGGTGATTAGCAACCTAACATCTAGGTTTGTAGGCTACTCAGCGGTGGAGGTGAAGAATAAAGTAACAATGCAATTTTTGCAAGTTCTCAACAAAGAAAGAAGAATCAGATACCAGAAGGCAGTGGATGCGCTAAAAGACCGCCTCGCCAGCTGTCAACCCGAAGACTATTTCAGCCCACAAAGCTGTGTCAAGGGAGGACACAGGCGAGGAGGGGGGGAATGTTAGCAGCAAGCTAAGACGAACATCGTTCTCTTTGTAAAACATTTATTATTTTGATAAATCGAGAATATTGTAAATCCTATTTTCTTGGATAAACTCTGTAATTAATGAACCGAGGCTACAAGCTTCTAGATTGTATCAGCCAGTCATCACTCAGCTTTAGTAGAACTCCAGATTATTAGCTTTGACCACCCAAAAACCTTGGCTAAGGTATAAAATCCAATTTTTGTAAGTTTTTTAGAAGTTTTTGGATAAGAAATACGCAGCGTGAGCTAACGGCGCTTACTTCTCTCCTTCTCGCGCTTCCTACTCCCTCTCTGGTTGTCACATTGTGATTGTGTTTGTTGCATTGCATCCGCAGGTAAGAGCTCTACGCATTGACGCAAGCCATTCACAGTATTTTGTAGCTTTTGGCATCGCCCACCCGTGGCCTAACTTCATCATAACTAGGAAATTACATTTTTAAATAAAAAACTAAGGATAGTCAGGGTATTGGGGCATCATTGCTAAGCATTTAGATGCATTCTGGGTCGAAGACGACTAGGTAGAAAATCCACTGCTGTTAATAATCGCGATTTTGGAACTTGAACTAAAGTGGGGTTTGAGACCATAAGCATGTGTACTTAGGTCTTATAAACTTGTCCTAGAAGTTTCATGATGTTTGGATGTCATTTGATGCTATAACAAACGTGATTTGCTTGCCGATGAGCGATTGGCTTTTGGTGATTTCAGCCACTTGAGTGTAGCTTGAGTTAGATGGGAGTTGTTAGTTGTTTTCCGATAGATTGACAACCTCTTATAGAATCTATGCACTAGTCGAGTCAGCTTCGTCCCATGGTTTGACAAATTGATCGTGGTTCTCGCTACTCCTTGTCTACATATGTTAGTGTAGCACTAGCATGCAAGGCTAGTCTCATGACATTCTTGTGGCTACCAAGGGCATAGAAAAACACCTTGAAGCTTGAACTTAAGTTCAAGCCTTAACTGCATATTCTAGTGTAGCATTGAGATGCAAGGCTAGCCTCATGAAATCCTTATGGCTACTAAGGGCAAGAGGCTCGAACTTAAGTTTGAACCTTGCCTTCATATGCTAGTATAGAACTATCGAATAAGGCTAGCCTCATGACATCCTTGTGGCTACCAAGGGCATCGAGATAACACCTTTAGTCTCAAACTTAAGTTCGAGTATCAATTGCATAGGCTAGTGTAGCACTAGGATGCAAGGCTAGCCTCATGACATCCTTGTGGCTATTAAGGGCAAGAGACTCAAACTTACTTTCAAATCTCACCTGCATATGTTAGTCTAGCACTGTCATGCAAAGCTATTGTGCGCTTTTATTACATATGTCGAAGGCTAGGAACTTGCCAAACACTATCTGCGAGCCATGAATGGCTGCAAGCACGCAACTAGACTATCCTAGTAGTCTCAAAGAGGCAATGGTGTGTCACTAACTGCTCAATGCTTATCATCGTGAAGGATTTCTCCGCAAAGAAGAGGGATCTCCCATCACCGCCGTGCTCAACCGCCTCGTTGCAGCCGATGCCACCACAATGCTCGATCACAGGCTCTCTCTCTCTCTCTCTCTCTCTCTCTCTCTCTCTCTCTCTCTCTCTCTCTCTCTCTCTCTCGCTCTCAAGCATACACACACACACACACTCATGAGCACACGATGGAGAAGAAGGTAGAGGTAGAGCAAGAGCACACTTTAGCATGCACCTCAAGAATGAGGATTTTAGGTCAAAATGGACCTTTTATAAGAATCTGACCCATTCACACATGCATGCCCACAATGGCCGATCATAGCAACAATAATGTAAAAATGGGATAAGTGGTGTTTTTCTCATTGGCGATCACCTACGCACCTATAGGATCGACAAGCCCAGCCCATGACTCAAATAAATTGATAAGGCATCTGTCAAAGGTGATAGGGTATCCGTAAGTGGCTAACATACCCCCCTTCCTGATGTAGATTCCATCCTCGGAAGCTAGTGAGGTGAAGCCCGTTCATCGAGGTGGAAGAGCATCTGAGATTGAATGTCTTTAGCTTTCTTCAAACATTGCCAAATCAACCAAAAATAACACATTAATTTCATTCTCATGGAACATTATAATAAAAAAGAATATGCAATGAATAGGCACACAGATTGATCGGTAACAAGATATTAAATAAATTTTCAGCAGTAAACATTAAACTATAATATAATCAAACGCATAAGCACTTGTAAAAGGTGAAAAAATAAAGAATTCTAGGGTCGCTAATTTCACCGTCAAGGGGCACTAGAGGTCAACTATTAATACCATGGGCAAGTTTCTTAATTCTCTCTGGTCAATTAAGCGTTTAATTGCAAGAGCAAAGTATTTCATGTCCGAGGGCTGACTAGAGGCTATACCTAGAAGACCTTAGTTAAGCAACGATAAAAGGAATTGTAATGAAATCATCGTCTCAATTATTCACTTTGTTTGACCCCCTAAAGTGTATTCCACATTGATTCAATTTTTGACATGCATGTTTATTTTGTATGCCTTTGGCTTTTCGCTTCTCAAGAAAAGTGCCCACATTGGGAACCTCTAGGGCTCTAGTACCATAGGCAATACATGTGAGTGAAGTATCAAGTCAAGCTGAAATTTCTCTTCCAGCTTAAGATTTTACATCTTTGGCACTTTTGTTTTTTTGTTTTTCATAGCATTTCAATTTTGTAACTTTGGGGGGTCATATTGACACTGTTACCCTCCCCAGACTCATCACAATAGTAAACTTTTTTTATAATACTTAAGCTGAAGGTCAAGAGGGATTAAGCCCACTAGAAAGCACTAGTACATTGCGCACAATACCCCATAGTATTGAATTAAGAACCTAAAGTAACCATTGATAATTAGGAAGGCATTTCTCATGGTATCAAGAGAAGATCTCTAGTGTCTATCTTGGCTAAACTAGCTTATTCAAATTGCTTGATTCATAAACCTAAACAAGGGACTATGACATAAAATTATATTGAATGTAATGTTTAATGCTAAGAAAATGTGTTGAATATTGTGCTACCAATCACAGTTAAAGCAGACAATCATGGATGCTAAAAAAGACAAGAGTCAATGATAGTGAACAAGAAACACCTGTTTATGTAGATGATCGTGCTTGATTTGAAGAGCTAACTAGACAAAGATTGCATGAAGTTCAAAATCCCAACGACTATAATGTGTTCTTGTACACATTAGAAAACACAAGGAATATCTCTAGGAGGTACATCAGTAGGAAGAGGCACCAACGTTTATTGAACACAATCAAAACAACTTAAAGAACCCTAACCTAATTATTTGCACCCCCCTAGAGGGTCAAGGGAACATGATTTTGTATAGATGAGAGGGTATCCCTAAGTCTAAACCCCTTTCCTTGGCATCGTCATCAAAAAAAATAAAGTCATCACATCAGTGAGACCATAAGTTCCATCCATGTAATCATGTAATCTTACTCATCATTAGATGCACATATGTTTACTAAGAATTTCACTAGGTGTATAGTCATCTTGCTCAAAAGGGTAAGCCTGTTCAATCGGAGAGACGTTCTCTACTAAGTAGGAATCAATCGTGATCAAGAGACATATCAACCATCCTAATTCCTCAAAATTTTTCTCACATGCTAATGTATCTACCAAATCCCATTCACAAGCAAGCATCGGGTAGACTATGTGAAACACTTGTGAAAAGTAAAGAGGGTACCTCTCACCCAAGGTAGGAGTGGATGACTCTAGCATACTAGCCACTTCTAGCTACCAAAGTCACAGAGCTTCACTTTTCGGTTCAAACTTAAGTACAACTCTTGCATGCATATGCTAGTGTAGCACTAGCTTGCAAGGCTACCCTAATGACATCCTTGTGGCTAGCAAGCTCATAGAACAACACCTTTTGGCTTAAACTTAAATTGGAGACTCGCCTACACATGCTAGTATATTGTTTAACTTAAAATTTGTGCTCCTTATTTATGCTTTTTTAATGTTTTTTTGTTGTTGTTACAAGAATGGAGGCTTCCAATGTACCAACTACATTAGAGTAGGGTGCAAAAGTCTTCACACTAGATACTCTTGAAATGTCCACTCAAGCCAAAACTACTTCTTTAAGAATAAAGGTTGATAAGATCTTTGAATTAAGAAAATTATAAGGAGGAGTTGTTTGTGGATACCTATGATACAAATGCAAACTACAAAGATGACATCTATTTGTATTTGTCACAAGGTAGTATGAGATATGGAGGCATGGGGGTTGTTGTGGGTGTCAAAGATGATGTGGATGCAACAACAATTTCATGCTTTGCATGTAATGTACTACCTATTGGAGAGATCACAAAGTCAAACAAGTTTTGCTTATCATTCGGCACTTTTCATGTAACAGACATGAATGGTAGCGAATTGGGAAAAAACAAATCTATTGTAAAGTTAGGATTGAAGATCTCCAATTTTTTTAATCAAGAAGGCTCATGTGTGGATTGTATGAAAGATCTAGTGGAGGCAATGAAACATGCAAAGCGGACCTTGAGCTTACCAAAGAAGGTTGTACCTAGAAATAAACCAATATGGGTTTTAGCTACAAAAGTTGGAGAGAAGCCATGGAAAGACATATTTGGGAGTACACTTGCAGCAAGAGGTTCTCATGCAAGCTCTTTAAAGAATGTAGAGAAGGTTGTTATCGCCACTAGTTTGCCAAAGGTCCCTAGTGTAGATGCATCGGCAAAAGGTTCACAGGACCAAGAGGCACAAGGACTGAAGGAAAAAACAAGGAGGTTTTTGAACAGGAGTTGATGGAAATTTAAACTCCAACAAAAAATAACAAGGCATTGACCTCCTTCAAAATGAAGAAGGGATACTACCCTTTTGGGATAAATTAAGTCTTTAGCATTGACATGCTAAGGTGTTTTCTTGCTCCATCAAACTATGTGTACAAAAGACCGAATCTAGATTGAGTCAGGATTTTGACTTTAAACTTCATTCAAGAACCAAAGCAAGAAGAGATATCGGCAATTTTGATGCCCTTTGATCCTTCTACCAAATTTCCTCTTGATAAACTTGCCAAAAGAGGATGTTCACAATGTTTACTATTGGATCATCTTTGGGAAACACTCCATCAATGCTACAAAACATCTACAGGGTGCAAAAGCTGCAAAGGTTACCCCTCAATTGCGTCAATTGTTCAAATATAGATGATCAAGGATTATTCTCAATCGCCCACCAAATATCTCTCAGGAAATCTCCAAAGATGCAAATCTATAGGTTACAAAGTCAATGCAAAAGGAGCCCTTTATAGACCAACCGATGAAAGCACGAGCACAATGGCATGAAATTTATTGTCCTTCTAACCCACCCCTTGATGTCAACCAAACCAAGAAGGACTTTGAGTCTTGGAAGGTACTTGTTTGATTATTTGAAAATATGAATGTACTGATACTTTATCGATATGTACTTGTCATGCCAAGGGCATACCTAGGGGAGTCACGGACCCGGGCCAAGATGCTAGCTACCAATGTGGAATGGGGATTCAGAGCTAAGGAGCTATAAATGGGAGGTTGGGTGGTGAATCTAGTAGGGTAGTCCCTGGAAATTATACTTGTATCAGAGCCAGGTTCTATTTTGGGGGAAGAGGGCGTGGAGCCGCTCACTAGTTTTCTTTTGCATGTTGCATGAGGCATGAAAGTTCTCTATGAAAGAGAGGAAATTGCATGCAACCTCTCTAGCACCATGAGGTTGGCCATGGCAAAACAGGGCGGGGATTACCTTGTTGAGGTCACGTTGACCTGCTAAAGCAGAACCGACACATAGCCCGGTACCACCAAGAAACACAGGGCACGTTCTCCCTCTCCCCTGCTCGTTCGCGCTGTCGACAGAGCTCACAGACAATTATTTTTCACATGACGGGCACCCAACACCCTTAGGGTTCTTGGACAACACAATTTTCTGTGAAGCATAAGGGAGGGTACCCACAATCAGGTTTTCCCCTTTCTTTTGAACAGTGCAATTTGTTCCCCAGACCATATATGTTCTTCGCAACGTCATGCGGTTGCAGAGCTGCAAAGGTGTTTCTGATTTTTGGCAAAGAACAATCGTTCTTTTCCTCTTTTCAACCAAACTCGATTAATTGCAAGTGTTGAAAGACGGTTTCTTGAC
This sequence comes from Adiantum capillus-veneris, assembly GCF_014529385.1. Classification (NCBI taxonomy): domain Eukaryota; kingdom Viridiplantae; phylum Streptophyta; class Polypodiopsida; order Polypodiales; family Pteridaceae; genus Adiantum; species Adiantum capillus-veneris. Next base: position 125,117,640 of record NC_140957.1, read on the forward strand.
AGTGCTTTGGGATTCTCTATTCATGCGTCCCTGTTCTCGCAAGCACACGATTGTGCTTGTATATTTCAGCACAAAAGGAGTCGTGCTTTTTGACATCGGGTACAATCTTACCTCCAACTTAACGACTCAGTTAGCATGGTTACTTGATTGCAGTCACGGCGGTTTCTGGTCTCATCAGCAACACAAGTGAAGAAACACAAATACCTACAAATCATGTGATTAGCAAGGCTAATTAGCGGTGGTTGATGGTAGCGGCGACACGACAACTTTATATCACATCGTTTGAAGCCAGGTATTATTCTTATTTTTGTCTAGCACTGCACAATCACCATGGATTCGGATCAACATGACTTTTGACTTTGAGTGTACTACACCCAATCCTCCCAATGATGGCTTGTGGCCAAATAGTCTCACGGAGGGTACCCACAACGCTATGGGAGGAAATGACGCTTATGAATTGCTCGATATCCAAAAATTTTGAGCACTTCAAGCATGCATTCCAGTAATGGAAACAAATTTGGCATCCCTAAATGAAAATGTCACTAAATTATCCACTTTAGTGATACAATTTATGCATCGGCAGGCCAAGGGCCCTGTTGACACACACATGCATGAGCACGTTGCAGATCAAGGGCAAGGCCCTTCTGGTCATGGACAAGGTCCATCTCTGGATTCCTTGCACTCTCTCACTACAAAGGAGGTGGACGAGTTGTTGAAAAACATCAAGCCACCAACTTTTAAGGGAGACGATTGAGATCGCAATAAGGATGCAGTGAATATCTTTCTTAGCAAGTGGGATGGAATTCATGCCTTATGGCGTACTCCGCATGTAGTCAGAGAACTATAGACAAGTCTCACTCTGGAACGCAAGGCCTACAAATGGTGGATGTCAAGAATATGATACCAGAAAGCTGGGCAGCCTTTGAGGCTATGTTTTGAAAATATTTTCTACCTACGAATGAGGCAGATAGAAATTTGATGGCTTGAGACACGTGTTCCATGCGCCAACACCCATCATTGCTTGAATATATCTCTCACTATCGAGATGTTATTCTCAAGTTAGAAGGGCTAGACACCTTTCAGTAAGTAAATGGGTTTATCCGTGGTCTGATGCCAGAGCTTAAGAAGCACGTCAAGACTCAAGACCCTAAAACACTTGAGGAGGCCATAGTGAAAGCATGATGATCTAGATGAAAAGAAATCACATATTAATCACGTGCCTACTAATACACATGGTAATACAGGCACACATTATGGGCACAATAAAAGAAAATTATAGTACCCAATTTTGAAGCAGCTAAAAAACCCAAGGGGTCTCGTGGTCCTCTTTCTCCTGAGGAATTTGAGAAGGATAAAAAAGATAAGTTATGATTTCAATGCTTGGGAAGTGGCCATGGCAAAAAGGATTGTCCCAAGGGGAAACCTGCAGCTCATGACAAGGAGAAAGCAGTGCACATGGTGCAATTGCTGCCTCTTGAGTCTTCCTCACGTTTCTTTGTGGTGGAAGTAACACACACCGAGGTGGTGCATGAATGATGTATCACAGCTTCCATGTGGCAGCAGACCTTTGGTCCACATGATTTAGTGCGTATGCACGTATCTCTTCAAGGGCACAAGGTGCGTATCTTGGTAGATGACGGTGCTACTCACAATTTCATTAGCTATGGATTAGTGAAAAAACTCAATTTTCCCCAAACTCCGAGTTCCCACCACTACAAGGTAGCAATGATGAATGATTATGATGCCAAAACATGGGATACTCAAGTCAGAGCTATACCGTTGGAAATACAAGGCTATTCCACAGCCTTGGATTTCCAGATTATGAATATGGAGAGTGAAGATGTGGTACTTGGTAGGTAATGGTTGCATGGCCTAGGGCCATCACTGAAGTGTATCTATGAGCACAACAGCTTGATGTTTGAATCCCATGGCACACATGTGTTATTGTTAGGAGAGAAGGATGTGCCTTCCTCCACTGATATGTATAGTAGAGCTTATGAAGCTCATTTTTGATAATGAAATAGATGAAGTTTTCTTGTGTTACTCATTGTGTCATTTTCTTTCCAATGTTAAATCTGGAACATTCCTCTGCGTCGCATGCTTCTCTCCCATCTCTTCCAGCAATGGCTACTTCTCAACAAGCAAAGGTTTCTAGTGAATTAATTTTTTTAAAAAAGGAATTTCATGATGTTTTTCCTAGTGATTTGCCATCAGGATTACCGCCGACATGATCTGTGCAACATGGCATTGATGTGGTTGCAGGCAGTAAACCAATCAGTAAACCACCCTACAGAATGAGTCAACTTGTTGAATATCTTAGTAGAGGTTTTATCCAACCGAGTTCTTCATCATGGGCTTCTTCTATCCTATTAGTGAAGAAAAAGGATGGTAGTATGCGCATGTGCGTAGACTATTGTGGATTAAATGCACTGTTAATAACAAGTATCCATTACCACACGTGGATGAGTTATTTGACAAGCTCACTCATGCTCGTATTTTTACGAAGATTGACTTGGTGATAGCCTGACTTGCGGTCAGGCTATCACCAAGTACGTATTCGACTTGTTGATATACCCAAAACTGCATTCCGAACAAGGTTTGGACATTACGAATTTTTGGTTATGCTGTTTGGGTTGACCAATGAGTCCACAACATTCATGACACTCATGGATAGTGTCTTGAGACCGTACTTGGGGAAATTTGTTATCGTTTTACTTGATGACATTGTTGTGTATAGTGCTTCTGAGGAAGATCCTTGCAACATATGAGGCATGTATTTGAATTGTTACAAACACATAAACTATATGCCAAAGAATCCAAGTGTGATTTTCTCAAGGAGGAAATTCATTACCTTGGGCATGTTATCTCAGCTATTGGGCTGCACATGGATCAATCCAAAGTGGATGCCATTCGGAGGTGGCCTTCTCCTAAAAATCTGGAAGACTCGTTACAAATTTTCTTGAGATTTGCAGGTTTTTATCAAAGGTTTGTTAAAAACTATGCTAATATTGATGTTCCCATGATGGACCAACTGAAAGGAAAAGGAAAGACCTTCTAGTGGGGGGCGCTCAACAGCATAGTTTTGATACACTCAAGGATGCATTAGCTACAGCTCCTATTCTTACTATTGTGGATCCTTTGAAACCATTCATTTTGGAAACGGATGCTAGTAACTGTGCTATTGGAGCAGTCCTTCTCAAGAGGGGAGGCCAATTTCAATTGAAAGCAAGAAGCTTGATTCAGCACAACAAAATTATTCTCCTTATGAACACGAACTCTATGCAATAGTGTCTGCCTTGAAGACATGGCGACATTATTTGTATGGAGCTCAGTTTGACCATGAAAGCATAAAATGGTTCACTCAACAAATAGATTTGAAGGGTCGAAAGGCCAGGTGGACTGAGATCCTTCAGGATTATAACGCAAAGCTTCGATATTGTAAAGGACGATACAATGTGGTAGCTGATGCTCTTAGCCGTATGCCTAAGATCAATTCACTTTTGTTCACGGAACTTTGCAGTGAATTTTTGGATTCTCTGAAGGGCACATATGACCATGACGACGCATACTCCAAAGTGTGGAGCCATGTGCAAATGAGGGATCCTTCTCACTCCAATGCTAGTAGTGTGTTGTTAACCTTCACACACAGTCCTCCTCCTCGAGTGATGAACTGTAGCGATGGAAGAATTTTTCCATTGACAATGGGTACCTACTCCACAAGGTGAGAGTTTGTGTACCGACGGACACACACATTTGGCGCCAAATTCTATATGAATGTCATGATAGTCCAAGTGCAGGGCACCCGAGTATTAAAAATACTTATGCTCTTGTACACCGACAATTTTACTAGCCAGGTTTACATGGGTTTGTTCAAGATTATGTCTTGCATTGCCAAAAATGTCATGTTAACAAAGCAGAGCCCCTGAAGGCAGGAGGACTGTTACATCCTTTGGAGATTTCCAATGGGAAATGGAAAAGTATCTCTATGGATTTTATTGTGGGTTTACCAACCACTGTACAAGGTCATGACTCAGTATGGGTGGTCGTAGACCGGTTGACCGGTTGCCTACAAACTCTCGTTACCCACACACTCTTGTGTCTATCCGGTATTTCATGTAAGCGATTACATGGGGATGACAATGTCATTAACCAGTAGATTCTGGTTGATTTTGTTGAACCTCCTATCCCACTGCATGAGCCTAAGAAGATTCTTGACTAGCATGATTTACGTACACATCATCATGTACGTTGACAAGATTTAATCAAGTGGAAAGATCGACCTGAAGAAGGCACCACTTGGGAAAACATTAGTGCTCTTAAGAAGAAGTTTCCCACTTTTGTTTTTGAGGACAAAAACACTTCTCCAACGGGGGGGGGGTAATGTCATGCCAAGGGCATACCCAAGGGGGTCACGGACCTAGGCCAAGAGGCCGACTGCCAATGTGGAATGGGGATTCAGAGGCTAAGGGGCTATAAATGGGAGGCTGGGTGGTGAATCCAGTAGGGCAGTCCCTAGGCATTATAGTACTTGTAAGTGGGAGTCTATCATAGGCTCAAGCATGCCCTCCATGAGCTCTTTTAGAACTTCAAAGTGAGGCTTGAACTTAAGAGCCTCCCTTGCATATGAGGCTCTAGCACTAACAAGTGAAGCTTGAACTTAAGTTTGAGCCTCACTTACATATGCCCATGTATTATGGACTTTTCATAGAAGTATGTGAGCAAATCAATAAACAATTCAATCTAACAAGCAAGGCTTGAAGTTAAGTTTGCGATTCAGCTCCACAAGTTAGTGTATTTAAAGGAATTTAAGATCAATCCTAGCATGCCTTGTCATTTATAGTTTTGCAAACTTTTGTTGAGACCACGGAGTACACACTTAAAAAGGGATTGTTAAAAAACACATTTGCAATTATGTGACAACCATATATGGAAGAATTGGGTCAAGATTATGAAACAATATGCTCAAGGATTGCTAACAAATATGAAGGGAGAAATGATTGACAAAGGTTCTAATGAAAATCCTAAATTTCTAGTTATGAACGGTGGAAAAATTCACATGCACAATTACACTAGCACCTCCATTATTCAGGTGCATTTTAGGCCTTGAGATAAGTGAAGTTTTTGAACTACAAAATGCAATCCTGCATAAAACCATCTTGCTAAAGAAGGCAAGAATACCCCTCATAGAATTGACATGGATGAGATGGCTTGGAAGCTAGGAATAGATTAAGTGATGAAAGAAGCATTACTCTCATTCGTCTTTGATTTGACAAGAGAAAAGTTATCCTAGGATCCAGTTTGTGAGAAGTACAAGTTGGGAGAGTGTGAGTATAGTCAAATGAGGAGCTATAGTTAGTACTATGTCAAGGAATCCCTTGATAGAGCAAAGGAGACTCCATCCCTTCCAAAAAGTGTAGTAACACTCCTCAATTACCTTTACATATCTAATATGGCCATAATATCTCAAGATGAGTCTATTCCTTGGAAAATCAAGGGGGTAGTCTTTGATATGAGGAAGATCAAAGACTTTTGCAATCCAGAGCATATATCATTTCAATTGGTAGTCTTTGATCTACATGGTACCAAGAGCAACTCTTTACATAAGACTTGCCACTCAATCCACATACATTGAATGCACAATATGAACATGTGTTAGTGTGTTTCATTGATTTCATCAAAATTGGAATGCTTGTTGAAGGGGTTTCTAGCTAGTCAACTAAGGTACATATTGAGTACGGCAACATCCAAACAACAAGAGATGACCCATGGATAGATGGAGCTATGGAGATTGCAATGGTTTCTCTTTTTGTTAGCAAGGTTGATAGATTTGAGGTGATTGACAAGGCTCCTACAGAAAGAGTCTTTTTCTCAGAAAAATTTTATTGATAGAAGATTCTTTGATAGCTTTATTTTAGGTTTTGGTCCTAAGCAGAGCTACGTTTTAGATTCTTTTTGGCGGTGGATATGTGTTGGGAGAAAAGCTTGTTAAAGAAGAGAAGGTCCATTGTCTATGTAAAAATGATTTTTAATCAATGGAGTTAGAATCTCAATGCTTTACTCTTTGGAGAGTGATCTGTCCTTGTAGGAGTGGTGTGGTTCAAGTCAAGTGTCCCTTGCAGGACAAACAGTGGAGTTGGATGATGCGAAAAAATAAGATCTCAACAATTTAACATCGATGAAGAACAAAGTGGTGGAGAGGATGGTGATGAAAATGAAGAAAACAATAACGTAGACAACACAGATGATAGTGAAGTTAAAGAATCTATGGAAAAATTAGTCTAGTTGTGGATGTTGAGTGTCCAAAAGACAATGTTGGAGCTAATGAGGATCGTGGTGTAAGTGATGAGGATGCACGAGAGGATGATGGATTAACCCCTCCAAACATTGTAGCTAATGAAAAAGTTGGGAATTCTTCTGAGAGTATTTGTGATACCAAGTTTATTGATGCATGAAATTCTCATGTACAAAAAAACTTCCATAGTATAAAAGATAGAAAAGTGTATTGATTGATCAATTGTGAAACTTAGGGTCCTTCAAACACTATTTTGTTTGGACTGCCTTGTGTCTTTTTCTAAAATCTTTTTGTAAATATAATTGTACAAAATTTTGTGAAATTTATTATGTAATACTATCCAAAGAGTGATTTTTCAAAGATTTTTTATTAGAATCAATTGTTGATCAAGTGGCATCTATGCCATCTACCATTAAGAAAGTATGGGAGGATCAAACTTGAGTTTGCGGCACAATGATTAGAGCAAAGTCATCACAAAGCATGTGTTTTATAGTTGGAGTGCCATCCACATATTATAGCTACCTTAAGGATGTAGCTATTATGGAAATATATTAAGGGCTAGAAATTTTGGTTATGGTGAGACAAGAATAACGTTACCAAACACCATTGTAGCTCCAACTGAAGCTCAAGCCTAATCAGGAGAGCTAGTATGTTAGGGTCCAAGCCAATTGGTCTGAACACCCATCACACTAACCATACTAACCTTATCTATTCTTTTGATCATATAGAACAATAAGGAGTATTGAGGTAGGATTCCCAATCCTCATTGAGAGATCCACGAACACTATGTGTGTGCTCTTTTTCTCCCTCTCACTCCACACACACCGTCCACTCATCAGTGGTATCCGAGCCAAAGGTTGTGGTGTTACTCCTCTCCCACTTCTTGATCAGATTCACATCAGCACAATGGATTGAAGCTCGGATCTTCCATGGCTATGGTGGCATTGTGAGCTCGGCAAGTAAAGTTTACATATCACGATGGAAAGGGACTAAACTCCACAAGCCACAAGAGGTGAGAGATTGAACCTTTTGTGAGCTCAAAGAAGAGAGAGAGAGAAGTAGGTTGCTCAGTTTAGGATAGATTGATATTAGGTTACTGTTTTGCTCATAGCTTGAGTTATAGAACTTAGATTCTAATTTTTTTTTAAAATCAAAACGGAGATCTCTTTGAGCTCTATGACTTTGTTGAATAACTCACTAGATGATTTAGAGTGAAAATGTGTCTACAATAAAAAAACATAGAAATTATTGTTCTTGTGAAATTTTTCTTGCATAGTAGGCTTATTGTGAATGAATCCAAAACAAAGGTTATGATTTTGAAAAACAACCATAAGAAGAGGCCATGAATTCTGTACATATGGTGGGAAGAGAGCATACTATGCATTTGAGAACATGTGTGATGCGGGGAACATCAAGTGTTGCGTTCTCAAGAAGGGGGATTTTATATTTGCGAGCTTTCAATTTTGAGCTTTTTCAATTGAAACATTATTTTTGTGCTTTTTAACACTTGTATTACATTAACAATATCTTCAAATATTAGTGTGGCATGAGAAAAGTCTACATTAGATCGTGCATTCAATCACCAAACAATCAAATGTAACATGTATGCATGTCTTTGCTTGTGGGAATGTATGCTCATGTACATCTTTTATTAGCTTGAAATGTCCTTTAAAAATGCACATTTTCTAATTTATTTTGATTGAACATCATATTTTGAAGAATACCAAGCAATATATCTACCATAGTCTCAAAGTAACTTAGCAAATGAACTCAAGAAACCTCAAAACCAAATTAGATTCCAAGTAGCAATATGATATGCATTCCCTTGTCAATGGTGTATATATGCACGAGCAAGAGTTAAGGGCATTGGACCAACAAGCCTTCATCATTGAAATATTCCTGGCCATACCATTGTTGGGCATATCTTGCAATGAGTGTATGTCAAGAGTCCAAATCTAGAGGCGAATCTCTTCAAACACTTTTGGGCTTTCTGATATACACCACGTTTGGCATGCAAGTCATCGAAGGCATTGCCAAGAAATAGGTTACTTTCCAATGGTCCCTAACTAACTATATCATATGCCTATATCAACATCTTGCCTAATGCGACCCCTCACTTTTCATCCATTGTAAGCTACCCATAGCTTCCAGGCCGTAACCTTGTTGGGCATATTCTACATCAGTGTGTGTCAAGAGACTGCATCCTAGAGATGAACCTCCTGAAACACTTTTTTGTGCTTTCCATTGGAAGTTTCCCATAGCTTTCACGTAGAGTGACAGAGAGATCATCATACACAACCCTTTTCCTCTATGATGAAAGCTTTGGGACTTGCTTGTATCATTTTTCTTCATGAATTTCCATGTGTGTGTGTGGATGCTTAAACTACCATGAATTTGTTTTTGCTCCTACACAAAATCTTGGCAAAAATGCTATTTCAAAAAACAGGTAGATCTTGAAAAAATACTTATATTGAGATTCAACTAGGGACCCTACCCTTGGTCATGGTAGTACTACATATGACTTGTCTATCTACAAAATGCACTACTAGTTTGTATCTCTCCAAGTGTTGGAACTTCCTTGCAATCAGTACAGGTGTCTCTTGACATAGGTGCATATTCCAATCCACGAGAATTGTTAGCTTTGTAACCACAATGATCTTCAATATGTACCAGTATCTATCCATTGTCCCTACAAGTACACATTTGTGTTTTTTTTTTTTTTTGACCCCAATATTCCACAGTTCCATTCTCTTAAATTGAAAGGCTAGTTATAGTTGTATTTTCACACGTAGCAACTTTGACCAAGGAGATTCTCGGTCCCCTTCTCTCAGCATGCTAGTACACAATGACATAGCATGCCCCCCCCCCCCCCCCCCTCTCTCTCTCTCTCTCTCTCTCTCTCTCTCTCTCTCTCTCTCTCTCTCTCTCTCTCTCTCTTTCTCTCATTTATCCCATGGATACATTATGCTATTGGTCAGATGCGCACATCATCGCATCAGTAGTGGTTGAGACTTGCACATTTAGGATAATACATCACATATGTCATTGTCCAGTATACTATGAGATATGAGGCCGCTTTCATTGCTTATTCAGAGAGGGACTTGGACCCTTGGCTAGAGTCATGAGATATCTTGATCCACGATGCCTCGAGTTGGTGTTGATAGACCTGCACAGACACAGGTAGATATCCTGATCCGAGATGCCTCGAGTTGGTGTTGATAGAGCTGCACAGACACAGGGAGACTCACTTGAGAAGATCAGGCAGTGAGAGACATTCACAGAGGGAGATCACTAACTTCTTTAGAGCACGAACTCGACAGTCAGATGAGCAAGTTTCACAACAAACTATAGAGCCCACCTATATTAGAGGTATATTAGTTGACAAATCCATGGAGCTTGGGAGAGCAAGACGTCCATGTCTGCAAGGGTGACCATGACATCGTTGGAAGGGTGACCACGACATGGGAGATACGGGCCAATACGACTATTTACAGAGGTGGACATTGATGATGCTCTTTAGTGAGACCGATGAAATACTTTCTATGACAATGAGGGCATCCTCAGAAATTGATGATGATGATGATGATGATTTAGTTTTTCATTTTAGCTCATTTTTATTTTTATTTTGTGCCTAGGCATTGTATTAGATCCACCAAGATTGTATCACTTTAGGTCAATTTGTCCTTTTAAAGATGTTTAATATAACATTTCATTTCATTTCATCTCTCTCTCTCTCTCTCTCTCTCTCTCTCTCTCTCTCTCTCTCTCTCTCTCTCTCTCTCTCTCTCTCTCTCTCTCTCTCTCTCTCTCTCTCTCTCTCTCTCTCTCTTCAATCTTGATCGGAAGGTTCTAAGCACAAATATGGCGAGATTTCCCATTGCACCACTGGAAAAAGTGATTGCACCACATCTATCTAATAAGCACAAAACTATGCAAGACACCAACACGAGCCTTAGCTTTTACAACGACCTCCCTTGAACAAAATCCCCTTGAACTTGCAACTATCAAGCCGGACAATTCCCATACATGCCTCCTGCTTGGTAGTATTCGACAAACCTCATGTATTCAACTAGGATCATTAGTGAACTCCAGGGTTGCCACAATATTAACATCGAGATTGTGGTCCAACCATTCTCAAAGCTCGCCCTGATCACAGTTAGAAGGAACTGAGAGTTTGTCATCTTTGCAAGGAGGGGCCATTAACTATTGCCATTAATTTAAGGCATTAGCAACGTCAACATCACTAGTGCATTCACCCCAGCATGGACAGGTTTGGAGAGACACATGCAGTACGGGGTTTGGAGAGCCGCATGTAGAGACAAGGAAGGAAGTGCGAGGGGGACATGCGTGGTGCAGGTGGAAGAAGCAAGCTAGCTTGGCGAGGGCTCTGACACATATACTATGCAACATGACTTATCTATAATCAACAAGGAAAAAAAACTGGAAAAAAAGGGGCCGAAGCCCCCGATCGTCCGCGTGCATGTGGACGATGGGGGAGCTCCAGCCCCCTCTTTTTCAACACCTCTTCCTCCCTCCGCGATAGTCAAACCGGCAGATCGCACGCAATCTCTGTAGATGCTAATGTTGTTGCAACCGTCCCAACCGCCCATGATGCAATCCCAGTTGTAGTCAAAGATTGTGCTATTATCAATGCAGCACTAATCAACACCACCCTTGTGGCCATGACAGTCATCAACCTTGTTGCAGTTTGAGTTGTTACTGGCAAGTATACTGCATTCATGAAGGCTTTGCCTATCGTAGTTGCTACTGCATCACATACTGTTGACGATGTTGTAGTTGTCAATGCAACCAAGTGTGGTGTTGCAAACTTTGTTGCCATCACAACTTATGGTGCCCATGATGCTGCTGACAGTGGTACAACCCTCAAACCCAACTTAGTCTCAATACCCACTTTATGCAGGTCCTCTGTCACTAAACCCCGGCGGTCCCAAACACTTGGAATCCACTTGCATGATGCTGCAGCTCTCATCCTTGCAGTCAATGGCACTGAAGGCATTCATAGCAACACTAATGTGATAACAGATAGCAGTAGTGATAACAGATCACCTCATGTTATAATTGTGGCGCCATTACAGGCCCATGATGAGTATACTTACCCCACATGTCTGCTTTAGGATGTAGTTCAACTAGCTACATGTGACACTAATCACCCCCTAGCTAGTCTACTCGGCCTTGGCACAGATCAACTGCATTGAAGGCCTGGGCTCCCTACAGAACATGAGTAAAAAAAATATCTGCTAGCTATGCATGCCATCATGATGCCCTCAATCATCACCTGCTGGAAAGAGCACAGAGCTTCTTGCTAAAAATGGTGTTGTCAAGCTACAAGCATTGTTGATTTCATTTGGAGAGCCGACCCAAGCAGTACACACAAATCATCGTTCGTGCATCTAGAAAAAAAGGGGGGGCTGGATGATGAGGAGGCTCTAGCCCCCCCTTTTTTCCCCAGACCTTTACATTTGTCTGCCAAAGTATTATGTTTTATATTGCTATAGATGCCTTCACTAGGAGAACCAAAATGCCCCCCTCACCGCCATTGCTCCCTTGCTTGCACTAGCTACTGATTTTCTCTCCCTAGACACAATCATGTGTACTAAGTTCTACGACGTACTTGAATCTCTAAGTGATTGAGAAGTATAGACTCACTTTAGCAATCGAACGGGAATTAAATTCAAGAGGCTAGGGAGCCCAAAATTCAGAACAGAAGATCTACATTGATGCATGTGTATCCTATTACTAAAATAAATTGGAGAGAACCAATGGCTCCCAAGTGTGTTTGTACTAGCACTCTCTCTTCAGTTTCCTATAGAAAGAGAAAGACATTTGTTGCATGTGTGCTATGCACTAATGTTGTGTGTACACCAATGTGAAAGGTAGTAGCTTCCTTTTGGCTTTCTTTTCAAGATGTGGGTGCAACCACACCTCTTGTGAGTTGAGTTATGGAGCTCCATGGGGTATAGATTCTTATTTTCACGTCTCGATCTAATAAAGAAAAATAGTCTAATTAGTACCTATCTTTTACTCTTTTTCCTAAAAAGAATGCTTTGTTTGCACTAGTAGATGCTTTCAAAAGGTTTTGTAGTGGTTTCCTTTTGGGTTTTTTTTATCAAGACATGGGGTGCAACCACACCCCTTGTGAGTTAATTTATGGAAGTCCACGGGGTATAGATGCTCATTTTCATGTGGATCTAATAAGGGAAAATACTCTAGCTAATATTAGTCCTTTTCTATTTTCCCTAAAGAGAATGCTTTCGTGGCACTAGTAGATCCGCCTCACCCCCCGTCGGTAAGGGAAAATATTCTAAATAGTATCTGTCTTTTTCTATTTATTCTAAAGAGAATGCTCTCATGGCCCCCATCTCAGACAAAAAAAAGGCCCTCGACACCACTTGTGTCTTGTACTGCTAATCCATGCTCACATGTATACTCACCTATTTCCAATGTCTTTCATTGTGAGATGAAGTGTTGGAACTATTTTACTAAACTTTATTTTTGTGATTGTTTCAAAGCATAAGACCATGGACTCAATGTCACATTCCAGAATGAAACATTGCATGGATGGGGAATGCAACACCCCCCCTTCCCCCTCTCTACAAAGTTTTGTTCTAGAAAAAGCACTGCTTCTCTCTGCACCACCTCTAACAATTTCACCATCAATTTTTGTGGGAAAGACACAATCATCTAGCGTGTAGCTATGGTAGGTTGGAAACAACCTCTCTGAAATGTTCTCCCCACTCTCTCAATTGTAGCTCTACATAGAATGAACAACACAATGTCAAACACACATTGTAAGATTAAGCACCTATTTCAATATGCAAATCGAAAATATGACATTGGAGGACCAAGAAAAAATCTTGCGATAAAAAAAGGGGAACAAAAGAAGTCTGCAAGGATCTCCCCTATGCATCTCCAAAGAACTCCCATATGTGCTCTCCTTTCTTTTAGCATAAAATTTTCAAAAAACACCTCTCCACCTTTATCATTAAGACTTCCACAAGAGATTAAGGATGTTCAAAACAGTAAAAACACAATAAAAAATCTTATTATATACACTTTAAATCACTATTCAAAAGCACCGTTTCTCATTATTACTTAGTGTACAATAGGTGTTTGAGCTTTCTAGTCATCAGTTTGCAAGAGGATGATCAAAGAGCTTAACAACTCTTATGTTTTATGTAATTTTGAGATGATAGTTTAAAATAGACAACAAAATTAATCTAGTTTTCAAGGCTCCATTAAATACACTTTAAATCAATTTCTCTTTTTTTTTTGTATAGTAGGTGTTTGAGCTCTCTAATCATCCGCGTGCAAGCAGATGATCAGAGAGCTCAACAACTCTTATGTTATATTTGATTTTGACACAATGATTGAAAGTAGGTAACAAAACTAATTTTTTTTCCAAAGGTGCCATTAAATACACTGTAAAACCATATAATCAAAAAATCAAGACGTAGAGATTTGTCAAAACCAAAAAAAAAAATCTAAGTATAGAAAACATAGAAAATTAAACAAAGTTTCTTGTTTTTTAGCATAAAGCTTTCAAAACAACCCACTCTACCATAGCCTTTATGCAATGCAAAGAAAAGAAGTTTTGCACTGTTTTCAACAAACGAGGACATATCTCCAAATGCAATCGCTGATTCTTACATCTTCAGGATGCTTCAAATAATGTTTTTGTATGCGTGACAGAACCTTTTGAAAGCATCTACTAGTGCCAAGAAATTGTTCTCTCTAGGAAAAATTGAAAGACAGATACTAATTAGAGTATTTTCCTTTATCAGATATGCTTGAAAATAAGAATCTATACCTCGTGGACCTCCATAACTCAACTCCCAAGGGGTGTGGTTGCATCGTACATATTGAAAAAAGAAATGCCAAAAGGAATCCACTAAAAAACCTTTTGAAAGCATCTATTCGTGCCAAGAAAGCATTCTCTTTAGGGAAAATAGGAAAAGACAGATACTAGTTTAACATTTTCCCTTATCAAATCCACATGAAATAAGAATAGTTCTATATCCCATGGGTCTCCATAACTCAACTCACAAGGGGTGTGTGAGAGCCTTGCCAACGTCCAATGGATCTAAGCTGCACTTGGAGCCCCTGGGGGATTGGAGGGGTGTTTGTGTGTGTGTGTGTGTGTGTGTGTGTGGGGGGGGGGGGGGGGGGGGGGGGGGGGGGGGGGGGGGGTCACTATGTATAAATTGTGTATATCACATGCATTCAAGGACTATTTTGAAAATTCTTTATCTATGAGTTTTTTACAAAAAAAAAGACCCTTTTCAGACTCAATTTATAATTTTTTTCCCAATTTTGTTTTATGGTATCATTTTGTATAAAAAAATTTGAGAAACAAACAACACCTCCTGATGCACTCACCTGATAGTCACATAATTAGAAAGTGATCGCCCTGAGTTTGAGCCCTTGAACATTGCTTTGTGGCACCATCACCTCCACCTTGTATCAAAAGGCAAGGTGGTAGTCCATATCTAGCCCTTGAAAAAAACTTCACAAATAGTTGTAGTGAAAAATAGATAATGGTGTGGTGGGCTTTGTAGTACATTAGGTACTATAGTAGAGTGTGTGATCAGCATGCTCGCACGGTGGGTGGTGTAGCTTCTATGTCTCTAGGACTAGGAAAAAACTTATGTTTTGTGAGAACCTATATGTGAAAACAAAACTTATCCTCATGTCATGAAATACCTTCCACTCCTAGAAAGCCCAATTCTTCATAACCATGGTATTATCATATTTTATTGGGTGAAGAAGAAAGACAGTACTATGTGAATGTATGTAGATTAGTGCGGAGTGCACGATATTTCACAAGAATAGACTTGTGCTTAGGGTATCATTGACTACACATAAAGGCATGAAGATATATCCAAAATTGACTTTAGAACATGATTCGATCATTATGAGTTCTTGGTTATGCCCTTAGATTCGATCAGTGCACTTACTACTTTTATGACACTCATGGTTAGTGTCTTAAAACCACACTAGATCAACTTCATCATAGTTTTTCTCGATCACATCCTTGTCAACAATGTTACCAAAGAGGAGCACTTGAACCATCTTAGATAGGTGTTTGATTTACTATGTCAACGCAATCTTTATGCGAAGGAGAGAAAACATGACTTTCTTAGGATTGAAGTTCACTATCTCTAGCGTATCATTTCAAGACATGGCATAACAATTGATACTTTGAAAGTGGATGTTGTTCCTACTAAATTGGGAGAGCTCCAGATGGGATTGGAAGGTTTTTTTACTACAAATTTGTTAAATATTATGCAAAAAAATTTGTTCTTATGAATTATTGAAAGGTAAAGGAAATACTCAACAAAATAGTTTTAAAAATCTCAATGAAACTTTAGCATTAGAACCTGTACTAACTATGGTTGACCCACTTACAACATTTGTTATAGAAACTAAGACTAGTTGTAGAGCTATTGCTACAATTCTACTTCAAGATGGTAGGCCAATTGATTTTTAGAGTAAGAAACTCAATCATGCACAATAGAATTACTTTGCCTACAAAAAAAGAACTCTGTGAATAATGATATAGTGTACACTTTTGAAAAGAGTGGAAACATTGTCTTCAAGGAGATGAGTTTGATTTTGTCTTTGACCATGAAAACACCAAAGTCAACAATAATAGTGAATTATTTTGGGGGTGTCACTATGTATAAATTATGTATATCACGTGTGTTCAAGGAATTTTTTCAAAACTCCTTATCTATGAATTTTTGACAAATAGAATACACCCTTTTTCTATGCAATCTGCAAATTGTTTTCCCAATTTTATTTTACAATACCCTTTTGTTGCACTCATGTGATAGTCACATAATTATTAAGCGATCCTTTTGAGGTAAATTAGAAGAGGATGCAAGCTCAGAAGAGGATGAAGATCCTCCTACATGATCATCAAGACTAAGAAAGCCAAAAAGAAGGCCCTGGAAGTGGTGGCAAGAAAGGGAAAACCCTAAGAAGCAAACACCTCAAAATTACATTGTAATAACAAATGACAGAATGATGGTCATGTGACCATCCAACAATTGTGCATTGAATCAAATATGGTGCAATATTTGTTAGATGCAGAATCACATCACTAGTTAAGGCCGATACAATTCTCGAAACATGCACAATTTGCAAACTCAACAAAAGAAGAAACCAAGTCAAACAACCAATGTGGTACAAGTTTTGCAACAAGCACAATAGCATGAGACCCAACAAAACTATGCGGGCCCTACAATCAAGGATGGCTATGGGTCGGGGAGCAGGCCAACCAAATTTTTATCCACCAAGGCAAGATCAATTTTTCATTCTATTTGGATGATGATTACTAGCATAGGGACTGTAAAGAGACTAAAAAATATAATTGCAAGAAAGCAAAGAAAGGAAAAGGACCCACTACAAACATGGTGTCCATTGATCTACTAATAGCGGAGGACGCAGTAGCAGAAGTATCCAACTCTATTGATCCACAAACCCAATTGATTATCCGCTCAATAAGGGAAGTTCATCCAAGTCAAAAGATAGTTTTGAAACCCGTTGATGAATAACTGTCTTACAAAATGTGGTGAAATGACTAGAGCAAGAATCCATACTATTACCTCGAGTTTGTCCAAAGGGAATTCCACTAGAAATCTTAAACAATCACTCACAATCACAATTGAACTAGTTTCCAGCAAGGAGTTGTCCGCAACCACAAAAGGATATATGGGATGTTGGAGTAACTTGTGATGTAAAAGGAATTGTCCAATCCAATTTTGGGACGCTATGGTGCAATTGTTCATGCAGATCAAGATGGGAGATATGCTTCATTGGTCCCTCATTTCAAGGAATTGTTAATGAACTCACTTGAAGGGACATTGACCCATAAAATTGTACCAAAAGAATTGAATCTTCTTGTAGATGATCAAGCCCAGCTGATCACAATGCAGCATCATGGCAATAACATTATAAATGTATTGGTAGATGGTGGTTCTTGAGTCAATCTCATTACTTGGGAAACATGTAAGAGGTATGGATGATGGCATGAATTGGAACCAGTCCTATTTTTTTGTCCAAGTGGCGGATCAAAGAAGAGTCCAACCCCACGAAATCTTGCAAGGTGTCACAATTGATATAGAAGGAATTCCTTTTGCAGTATCCTTTGTGGTGCTAGATCTCTAGGGACTACAAGATGATTATTAGATGTTGTTGGGCCACCAACCATGGCTGTGTGCCATACAATGAGATTTCTTTTTTGGATTCCGCACCTGCAAGCTAGCTCACATGCTTACTCTTGGCCAAGTTGGTTCTTGGAGTGTTTGCCCCATCATTACTTCTCTCTATTGTTGTCATGATGCTCCCCCCATGTGCAATACGCACCTCCCACCAAATCAACCAAGAGTCCATTGCAAGGATTTTTCTATCCATGCAATTTCCATTGTGCCACCATTGTTGAAGGAGACAAAACTCTATTGTAGCAGCTACCTCTATAGGGGGGACTAAACGCCACTGTTTGCACATGTCTTTGTGAGTTTGTTGAGATGAAGAAACAATGTACTTTGTTGTGTGTGCCACAATTCTTAGTTTCCAATGAAAAAGGCAAGATCGCTCTTGATGTTGTAAAACATTGTCTTTCCCACCATTGAATACTGTGCAAACTACATTCTAGTTGGCTTGAGATTTGTCAGTCATGAATTTTTGGAAATGTGCTCTCTTACATCCATGCCCCTCTATAACTTCATTTATGCACTGTCGGAAAAGAATTTGTGCTTTCATGTCTTCCTATTTCATCTCACAAGTTGCGGGTGAAAGCATGTTAATGTGTCCCGCTTTTTGTGCTAGTTAACATATGCCAACAGCACATCTTGTAAGCATAACACATAGATAGGACTGTCATGTTTTTTCAAGTGTGTGGGCCACCGTCATGAATTATACAAAGTGTAATACTTGGACTTCAAAAAAATGAATCGTAATATGTTTAAAATCTCTAATAGTTAAGCTCAGTCGTTACGTTGAGGTAGTGGTGTAGTCATGAAGCATGGAGGGAAGCAGAGCGCAGGGGCCACAAGTCAGAGAGGGGGAGGAAAGCAATTGTGAGCTGCAAGTAGGTCTGAAGTCAGAAACCAGCAGTCAACTCAAGTGAAGGATAGCTCACCACTGGAGCTAGCCACCTCCGATAGCAATCTTGACAGTACTCCACCGAGAAGGAAGTCAAGGGGCAAAGGTTCTTTTGCTTCTCCTCCACCCTGCAAAAGATTGAATGCTTCTAATTCCCAAGGATCCCCAATGTCAAAGTACATGCATGCAGGGAAGGGGAAGTAGGACTCATGCATACTCTCTCTCTCTCTCTCTCTCTCTCTCTCTCTCTCTCTCTCTCTCTCTCTCTCTCTCTCTCTCTCTCTCTCTCTCTCTCTCTCTCTCTCTTCAATGAGGGGGCCACATTTGGAAGTTGTAAATCAAGCAAAGCATGACACATTTCTCAAGCATGCCCTGACTACTAATTTGTTAGTGAATCCTCTCACCCATGAGAAAATTGTGTTGCTATGCATATGCTGTAATCAACACAGAGGACTATGCATTCAGCTTATATGCTTGTTTTTGCAGTAGCCTCTGGCTGCAATCTAGTTGTGGATTCTCTCACACTGATCATGTGCTTGTGCATTGCCTTAGGCATTCAAGTTGCATGATTAGATGATTGCATCTAAGGAGAGCCTGCGCAATTGCTTGTGTAGAAACTACTTGATAGCCCTATTCTAGTGGGGTTTTGTAAGGTTTTAATCTTATAATCATGTGTGGTGTGCAGGCCGATGGAAAGCTCCCAAGCTGAACATTCCACTGCAGGAAACGTTTTGTGTAACAAAAAAAGAGTTTAATGTTTTCCATGGCCTCTCCATGGACGGTGACGACCCCAAATTGGTGAAGTGGGAGCAGATTACAGATTTGGAGTGGTTCAGTGTATTCAGAGAGGCGAAGGATCGCAACAAATATCACTTCAAATGCAGTAGCATTCGTAGCAACATGTACGAACAAGTACCTCAGCTGCACTACAGGGTGTACCAGAAGCCCCCCACCAACATGGAAATTAATTCGGATTTTGCGAAGGGTTTTGTAAAACAATTCAGTCCAGTGGCAATTGCAAGTGGCTCAATCATGCAGTTCAATTGGACTGAGTTTGTTGTCCAGCATTTGCAAGACCTTTGAGAAATAGGATACTACGATGCCCATGTTGAAAAGTGGAGGGTGCGTAATACCCACCCCTCAAGTCAAAAAATAGAGGAGGGCTCCGCGGAAACAAAGGACAATTGTGTTGGCCAAGTAGCTCTGAATGTTGTTTATGCTGCCAGGCCAACACCCCTCTCTATTAACAGCTCTCACAAAGTGACAGCAAGCCTGTCATATTTTGGGCTCTCTGATTTGCAGCACATCATGAGTGCAAATGACCATCTCAGAAATTGACTGTAGAATGCTAAACAGCAGCTCAAGAATGCGGGTCAGGAGCTTGAAGCTGCTATGAGACATGAGCTTCATGATGCTGAGAATGAATTGTGATGTTTAGGCCTCACTAACAGTGTGGATGAAAGGAGAGAAATGGAGCTCAAGGTAAAGATCGAGACTGTGTGCGTCTATTGCACGTGTCAATGTAAGGAACTTACCGATACACTGTGTGCGAGCCACAAATGGCTCCAAGCACACAATAAGCCTAAACTAGTAAGCTCAAAGATGGTGATGGTGTGTCACTCACCGCTCTAAGCTTGTTGTCGTGGAGGATTCCTTGCTGCAAAGAAGAGGGAGACGCCGCTACGCCGCGCTCAACCGCCTTGCCGCCATCGTGAGGCCACAATGCTCTCTCTCTCTCTCTCTCTCTCTCTCTCTCTCTCTCTCTCTCTCTCTCTCTCTCTCTCTCTCTCTCTCTCTCTCTCTCTCTCTCTCTCTCTCTCATGCATACACACACACACACACACAAGGAGATGAAGAAGAAGAAGATGGAGATGGAGCAAGAGAACTCCTCAATTGCACAAATGAGAGAATAAGTGAATTTTAGGTTTAGTTGACTTTTATATGAAGCTTGCCCCATTCACACTTGGGCGCCCATGCTTAGACAACTAATCCCTTTAATGTTCCAGTTAGAGTGCTCATCTCATCGGCGATCACTCTTACCCTTTTCGTATTGGACCGACAAGCCCGATACCTGACTCTACCAAATAAATAATACAGCGTCCGTCGTAGGTGATAGGAATGTGTGTGAGGGTTAACATGCCCCCCTTCCTGATGTAGATTCCATCCTCGGAAGCTATTAAGTTGAAGCTCGTTCGTCAAGGTGGAAGAGCATTTGAGATAAATGTCCTTAGCCTTCTTCAGTCCACTGCAAAATCAAGCAACATTGGCACAGTAATTGCATTCTCATATACAATTAAAAAGCATATGCAGTTTTAGGCAGAAAAATTGATTGGTAGAAAAATTCTAAACCATTTTTCAGCAATAAACATTAAAATGAAATATAATCAAACGCATAAATAGTTGGAAAGGTAAAAAATTGAACGAGTATGGGGTCGCTAATTTAACGATTGAAAGGCACTAAAGATCGACTATTAATACCATGGGTAAGCTTCTCAATTTTCTCTAGTCAATTAAGTTGTTTAATCATCGCGAGAGCCAAGTATTTCATGTTCAAGGGCTGACTAGAGGCTATACCTAGAAGACCTTGTAGTTAAGCTACGATAAAAGGAATTTCCATGAAATCATCGCCTGACTGGTTACTTTTTCTTTGACCCCCCAAAGTCTTTGCACAGTGATTCACTTTTGATGTGTGTGCTTATTTTGTATGCCTTGGGTTTTTTGCTTTTCAAGGAAAAGCGCCCACACTGGGAACCTCTAGGGCTCTAGTACCATAGGCGATACATGTGAGTGGAGTACCAAATCAAGTTGTGGTTTCTCTTCCACCTTTAAGATTTTACATTGTGGCACTTTGATTTTTTGTTTGTTCGTTTTCAGCATTTTAATTTTGTAACCTTGGGGGGTCATATAACATTGTTACCCTCCCCAGGCTCATCACACTAGTAAACTCCCTTTATAATACTTAAGCTAAAGGTCAATAGGGACTAAGCCCACTAGAAAGCCCTAGTACATTTGACACAATGCTGCCTAAATCGGATTAAGAACCTAAGTAACCATTGATTATTAGGAATGCATTCCCCATGGTATTAAGAGAAGATCTCGAACACCTAGCTTGGTCAAACTAGCTTAGTTGGACTGCTTGATTTTTAAACCTAGATAAGTGATTATGACAAAAACTTACATTGAATTTAACGTTTGGTACTAAGAAAATGCACTGAATATTATGCTACCAATCACAATTAAAGTAGACAAACATGGGTGCAAAAAGATAAGGGGCAATGCTAATGGATAAGAAACACCTGTTTGTGTTGATGATTGCGCTTCGATTCAAAGTGTGAACAAGAGAAAGATTTCATAAAGGTCCAAATCCTAACAGGCTAAAGGCAAGGGATGGTGGTACATAAAAAGGACCATTTTTTCCACCTTATTTGTACCACTGAAAAAGTGGGAACTGGTAAAATTTTTGTAGTTTGTGTCAAAACTTGTCCGACATTCTATTTTGATGTTCCTCTTTTAAAGATGTATCCAATGATATATAATATGATAACTAATTTCTTTCATGACTTGGATAAATTGCATTGCAAAGATTTTTCAAAGTACCATCAAAAGGTATTGTCAAGGACAACCAATTTTGTACCACCATCCCTTGCTTTTAGCCAACAACAACAACACGTTCCTGTACACACATGGAAACACAAAGAATACCTCTAGGAGGCACATCAGTGGGGAAAAAAGAACTTTGCTAAATCAATAAACTCTAAAACAAAAACACTTTGATTGTACTAATCCTACCTACCCTCCATCACTCGAGTGATGAGGATCAAAGGTGTTTTATGACATAGGTTTTTGTTTCAGTTAACCGGATGTGAATGTGTAGGTCTGGGTCAATGTTTTGACTTTTATTATGCATAATCGTTTTCTAATTGCTCTTGCTCTTTATTATTTATTTTTTTTGTGAGTATAAGACTTTATACATACATTCCCTAAGATTGGGAGATTGAGAGATTAGGGATGAAGGTTGAGAGGGAAGCAAGTGAATGATGGATGTCAGCAACAAACACTCCCCCCTTCCTTGGGTAGATCATACGGTTTGAAATGTGCTCGTCACCCTTTGAAACCAATTGTTCCAGTTGGTAATAGGTGAGGATTTTTGCCAATAGTTTTCTATTACCTTAGGTGCCTCATCGAGTTGCAAGGGTGGTAACGTACTCTCCTAGGATCGAGCTTGAAATGGTTCATCAGGTGATTCTTGAACACTGAGAGGTGTGGATTCCTTTGTAGCTTCATGGAGGTTCATTATTGTAGGTAGAGGTTGTGGAGAAGCTTTTACCTCTATGGATGTATTACATGAGGAGCTAGAAGCTTCATGGGACTCCCCTCTTCTTGAGCTAGGTGGAACAAATTGTTATTTCTTCGGTACCAAACTAGATCTGCAGCGGGTGTGTAGCGTTCTGTGATTTTTTTCTTTCCACGATCGTTAATTTGTTTTGGAGCTACAGGATTGATCTCACATGGGCCCGGTGACAAGTAAGAGTACAATTTACGTTTTGGCACCTAGATTTGATCATTTCCTTTATAGTAGCCTTGGGATTCCAATAGTTGTTTAGGAATCCACCGCCACGTTTCCTTACATTTCTTGGAGCGAGTGGGACATTTCTTACAACGCTTCTGTTTTTTAGCACTAGCTATGGTCGCTAAAGAAGCTTTAGGGACCCACTTGTATGTTTTCTTCATTACATTAGGATGAGTCTTGTCAAAAGCTATATGCATTGATCTAGCATATTTAAGGGTACGGGCATTCCATCCCCCTCAGGTGTTACCCAGGTCATCCCCCTATTTCCCCAAGTGTCTATGGTTGCTGCTAGATGGACCCAATCCACATTGTCCAACTCAGTCATCCCAGGTAGTACATCCATATAAGCAGAATCTTCCCCAACATCAGTGTCTGCTTTACACGTGTAACAATATTGCAATGGGGCCGAGTGAACTGTGGTGTCATATCTATGATCAATTATAAAGTTGTTTCCTAGGGGATGTGCTCGACCAGTTACAAGATCCACTCGAATGACAGAATCTTGGGACTGGAAGTAGACATGGTTTTTAGACCAGTCATGTACCATTTTTTCTTCCCTCATGAAAGGACGTCCTAAGATCATCTCCGATGCCATAGTGTGTTTGAAGAAATCCATAACAATGAAGGTAATTTTTATTTTATGTCCAAAGACCTTGATCTTGATATCTTCTAGCATCCCAATAGGTTTAACAATAGACCCATTGGCCATCTTCACTACTATGGTTGTGGTCGCAAGGTGAGGTCTTCCCATAGTTTCCCAGAAATTTTTAGTCACAATGCTAACCCCAGCGCCACCATCAAGGATTCCCTTCACAGTTAATCCCTTAGTAGTGATTGGTATGGTTGCATTGGATTTATCACCCTCAAAGGATTGTCCCAACTTGTTAACAGGTATTTCTATGACAAGGTTCTCATCTAGGTTGGGTTGTGGATCTAAGTGTTCCTCCTCTATTGGCATCTCCCCAGCTCCATCCATCTGGGCAAATTGTGGTAGCCCAAACTTTAGTTCTTCATTGAGGAAGGCTCGAAGAGCTGAGACTAGCTCAGGGTCTTTATATAGTTTGGACATGATGGTGGTTCTAACTTCTGAAGACATGAAATCCATCAATTTGGCAATGTTTAACGGCACCTTTTGGGCTTCAGTCCCTTGACGTGGGGAAGATGGGATCTCCATTTCTTCGATAGGATCAAGTAGTCCATCCAGAAGTGAGTACACCCACTTTCCCATGACTTTAAGTCACTTTGAGCAGGGCCTTCAGATCCTTGTCACACCCAAAATCTTCTACGAGTGTTGTAGCAAGTGACATCTGATTTGGTACAGGGATAGCTTGAGGTTTTGGTGATGCTTGTGTATTAGGAAGCACCAAATCTGAAGTGTTAGCTACAGGCAAGTCTCGAGTAGCTCTATCTCTTGGGAGTTTATGTTTATGACTGTGGCAAAAGAAACTACTTCCTCTTAGGGATAGATTCACAAATACTCAAGGGTAGATTTATGAAAACTCAGACATTTCAAAAGGTGGATTCTCTTTATCTCATCCAAAATTTACATTTGGGAAATAATTAATGGTCAAGGGAAGCTCTTCTTTTTCTTTTTTTCTAAGTTCTCCCATTTCATGCTTTTCAAAGGATTGTCCTTAAAAACCCAATATTATAGACTTGAATAAAATTTATCATGAGTTTTTTTCATTTCTTTTTGGGTTTATTTAAGCATTGTGACTCATGAATATCTTCCTTGTTGGTTTCTATCTTAGTGGTTGTTTTGGACTCCATGGTTTCACCTGAATCAGAATCCTCTTCAATGTCGTTCATATATACGGGGTCGTCACGAGTCCCTATGTTGGTCTTTGAACTGGGGTCTGACTTCGCTGCTTTTTGCGATCTCTTCCTTCGTGTTTTCTTCTATTTTTGAGATTGGGCAATATGTCGTGTCTCTTTCCTCAAGAATATAATTTTGTTTTTGGAGCATCGATCATGTGAGTACGTTTACTGGTACCACACGTGTACTTTGTGATGGCTCCTCGATAACCTCAATCCATTTTAATGGTGTGATCTTTGGTGCATTTGAATTATTTGGACATTGGGCAATCAAATGATCTATGACACATCGATTATATGAGTATCGGCATTGTAGACATGCTTGCTTGATTGGTTTGCATTAGTATGGCGTTCTTCTGTAGCCTAATAGGACACTCGGCTGCACGATGTGGACCTCCACACTCATAGCATTGAAGAGGTGGTCTCTTAGCAGCGTAATTGATATTTTGGCCTCTTGCCGCAAGAGCAGCTACTTGATAGACAGGTTTGACTTGTCCCCAATAGTCCTCCATGTAGTATTGTGGAATTTCTTCAAGCACATCCATCCCATAGGAAATATTAGGATCTATATCTTCCTCCCAGCCTTCCAAACAAGCAATAGATGACTAAACAACCCACTTGATTCACAGAAGTGATTCTCGAATATGGTGGTTGCGGTCCTAGCATTGGAGGTGGTAAGGGTGTTGTTTGAACAACATTTTGGGCCATAGGGACCATGTTTTGTGTTGTTTGTTCAAGAGGTGGGGCCAGCATCAATGCAGGCACTCGAGGTGTGTCTGTCCATGCTAAGGTTGGTCTATTGGCCATCCCATGCTTAAATACTATGAAATCCTTAGGTTGATGACCATACCTCCCACAGGAATTGCAGTTCTCATTGAATTTTACTCTAAAAGTAGGGCATTCACTGGTACTATGCAATCCATAGCATACTGAGCACCATTGTTGCTCCCTTCTTGGATACATATGATTGTTTTGCGGAGCACAATTATCTCTAAGACTCTCTTGAATGGCCTTGGTGAGATCTACTGAAGTCATCTCAGATATCTTTGGCTCCTTAGCGATAGGCTTTAGGGTCATGGGATGATGCCCCAATGCTTGCGAGCTAATAGATTTAGGCTCAACAGACACTCTTTCTCCTTGAATCATTAAATTATCCTTTAATTGGATCGCATTTGTGTCACGACTTCCCAAGTGGTGATACCTCTAATGACTAAGACATTGTAGATATCCTCATGTCATAACCCCCTAATGAATCTATCAAGCAATTGGTTATTGTTGAAGCGCTCATTTGGATTACAGCAAGAATTCAAATGCTTTAAGAGACTAATAAAGTCTCTCACCGACTCTCCTTCCTCTCGTTGGGCTTTCTGGAGTTGAGAGGCTACACCCCAAAGCACTCCCTCTCGTATGTATTCTTTCAAGAACAGTCTCCTAAGAGTAGGGTAAATTGTTTTTCCTTCCACCCTTAGCGTTCTATACCAATCTCCAGCCTTCCCACTTAAGGTTAGGCTTAAATCATTACTCTTATGCAGGTCATTGTGTTCTCCTAGAGAATCGCATATTTATTCAAACACTTCGATATGCTTTCTCACATCCCCGTCTCCACTAAATTTTTGTGTGAGCTTGGCTATTTGTACTACCTTACTTCTAGGCTCTCTATGAGGCGTGTTACGCATATTCTCAGTAATAGATCGACCAATAGCTTGAGCAAATGTTGCCAAGTCACCTAAGTGAGCAAGACCCGTGGGTGAAGGTGCTCTAGAGACTATATGTGGAGTAGGTATTGGCAAAAACAACATATGGAGGATCCATCAGACTTACCGAGGGAGTCTCCATTTGCGATAAGGTCGGTTGTTTAGCCTTCCCTGTATCCAAGAATCTCATGAGACCCGTTGAAGGCATGTTGATCCCCTTGTTCTGTCTCTCTAACTCAATCACCCTATGGATGACCTCACAAACTCTTTGTTGTTGATCCTCCACACTAGTAGCACCCACTGTGGATTGTAGGACATCTAGCCAACCCACGTGATAGGTGTGACCTGTGTATAGGTCGGTTAGTTTCCGTTTGTAGTTCGTACTCCCAATTCTCATTTAAGAACACTCCATCTAGGATTGAGGTGCTAGGGGTGTCCTTTGAGGTAGATGTAATGTTGCTTTCTAGGGGTTGGCCCTTAATGGTTGCTAAGTCAGGAGCACTCAATTGTTCTCTTAGCAAGGATATTGACATAGGGGCTTTCGCTTTTAACTCTCTTTGTTGCTCCGCCTTGCGAAAGCTCTCGACTTCCTTTTCCCTAGCCACAATGATATATCGATCAACCTCTTGCACTTTGGCAAGGCTTCTACCATCGGGTAATATGACCTCGGAGGAGAATAGCTCTGAAGAGTCAGGCGGTGCAGTGGATGAAGTATTCACGTGCACATTCTCTAAGGGTATAGGGTCTACGTTGGTCATGAATGGAGAATTTACTTCCCCACCCCCCTCATTTACATCATTAGCTCCATGTTCGGAGCGAGTGGCTCTACTAAAGGCTTCCTTCAAGCGGCTAATCAAGCTCGGCCCGGACCGCGGGCCCATGGCATGCATGTCTTGGCTTGATCTATTGGGATTAGGCATAGTGAAACCCTCCATAACGTTGTAGTCAGAGGAAGAGTCACTAGCCGCTATATTCGGGTCTTGCTTTGTACTACCTTGGGTCCCTACCGAGGGCCCGAAACGTAAGGTAGGTGGATATTGAGAACTCGCGTTAGTCAAAATTCTCTCTAGTTGCTCCGTCTCTAGCACACAACCAGAGTGCAGATGCATGTGCATTTGGCACCCTACAAGCATCGGCGAATAACCTCGAAGGTTAACCGCTTACTTTTCTAGGCGTCCGTTTTCACTCGTTTTTTAATGATCTATTTTTCGATTAAAGTGTGTGATCGCTCAAAACACGCGTATCACTCAAAGGGTTGCGGTGTGCTTTACAGCACAACATTCGGTCACTTGAAGCTCCATTGGTCCTCAAAAAAGTTGATTTTTAGCTACGTGTGAAGCTAAAATACGTAATTTTAAAGCTTGAGCACAAGCTTGGGCTTGGGTCTGCGAGATATTCCTGATCCCGGTCCTACCTTTAAATTATTTTTCTTTTTTTGGGGATAAGGTCGCCGCGGCCTGCGCGCGAGCACACACACACACTCCACCTACCTACTTACAACTAATATAGCTACTATTACACACTAATACACTTCATTAGCTCTCACATATCTACTTTCTACTTACTGTACTTTGCATTACACAGAACTAACACCTTACACAGAGAAAACACGGTAACCTTTCAAAACTTCATTAACAAAGAAATACACAGTAGCAACACAAAATCCTTCTTCTCAACACACACACCTTCCTTCCCTACCTTTCCTACAATTGAAATTGCACCACAAAGGAAGCACAGAGTTCCATTCAAGCTTAGTGTATGGCATTCCCTGGTGGCGATGCCAAAAATGTGCGCGTCTGTCGCACGTGTCAATGCAAGGAACTTGCCAATGCACTGTGTGCGAGCCACAAATGGCTCCAAGCACACAACAAGCCTAAACTAGTAAGCTCAAAGATGGAGATGGTGTGTCTATTACCATATACATGTGGTAGTGATGTGTGTGAACACACTAGGACCGCCGGGGCATTTTTTCCCTCTTTAGGAGGTTTATTTTTCCCGAGCATTGTATATACGCCCATCACTCTAGGGCTATCTATCTTTCCATTGCACTCTAAGTAATACACTCTCTATTGTGTGCCTTGAGCTTCCTTCGTCTTCTCCAAGCTGTGTGCGTTTCTCTGCAACCCTAATTCCAACAATTGGTATCAGAGCAGGCTGCATCCTCCCGGGCTTAGTCGCGAGCTGCTCCAGTACACGCCTGCTCACTTTCTCTGATTTTAGTACATGGCTACTCAGATTTTCGATTTGGGCTCATTTCGGCCTCTGTTTTCCACTACAGGCAGGTCTACACAGGCAATTTTGTCATTTTGTGTAGAATTTCTATCAGTTCCGTTTTCTGCATAACAAGTGCCTTATAGTCTTCTATGGTTTGTGCTATATAGCACGTGTTGTTCCCGCTCCGTTTCTCCTATTTTTGGGCAGTTTTCACATTAGGTGCAGCATTTACCGTGGCTAACAACAACAACACAGATGTGTTCAAGATGTTTGTTGCTGGGGACAGGTTGGATGGGGACAACTACCCTATGTGGGCTTATATGATGCAACATTTTCTTGTGTCAAAGGGCGTCTGGAACATTGTGCAGGGCATTGATGTACGTCCTGGTTCTGAGGATGTAGGCGATGTTGAGGATGTTGCAGGTCTTGCTGCAAGGATTACTGCTGTTAGAGTTTTTTTGCCTACGGCAGAACAAGCTCGTTGGGATGTTAAGGATGCGCAAGCTTATGCATTGATAGCGTTATCAGTGAAGCGCACCATTGTTCCTCACATCCGTTCAGCAAAATCTACAAAACAGGCTTGGGATATTTTGGCTGGTCTTTATGCAAGTCGCAATGAGGCTAAAATTGCTTTGCTGCGTAAAGAGCTGGAGTCGAAGATTATGCATGAGGAAGATGATATGGACACTTTCCTTGCTAGTGTCAAGGATATCAATGAGCAACTTATTTCTGCAGGTGAAGTCATTTCAGACAGTTCCCTTGTGTAGACTGTTCTTGATGCCTTACAAGATTCTTACCAGACTTTTGCTAGTACTTGGAGACTTATGACCCAAGGAAATCCTGAAGTTGTCAAGTTTGATGCATTATGCACATTGTTGTTGCAAGAGTCACTTTCCAGAAAACAGGACTAGGCAGCGTGCAGTTGAACAAGCTTTTATTGCTTCTCAAAGAAAGGGTGGAAACAACAATGCAGCCACTTCTTATGGTTCTACTGTGAGCGGAAAAAATATTGTTCCTAATGCTTCTGCTGGCATCACTTCGTCTGGCAATTTTGGTGACAAGGGCAAAAAGAAGATGTGTTGCCATTATTGTAAAGCTAATGATCACTTGATCAAGTCGTGTCCTAAGTTGAAGGCCAAAGAGGCTAAGAAGAAAGAGGGTGGTTCCACTGCAAATGATTGTTCCACTACAAATGTAGCCATTGTTGAGTCTTCTGTGAAAGGAGACTGTAATGCTGATGTTGATGTAGAATGGGCTTTTAGCGAAGAGTGCACTTACAATCCTGCTGTCCATGATGCATTCTTGTCAGTTGCTGCAGATTCACATGTGTGGTATTTTGACAGTGGTGCTACAAAGCACATTACCTCACATTGTGAATTGTTTACCTCTCTCGAATGTGTCCCTCATCGGAATTCAGTCACTTGTGCCAACAATGCCTCTTATCCAGTTGAGGGAGTTGGAAAGATTGTGCTTATTGTTGCTAATGGCAGTTCTTTCACACTTGTTGATGCCCTTTATGTACTTGGGATCAAGAAGAATCTCTTGTCTGTATCCGCACTTTCTAGACTTGGACTTGTAGTCAAATTTGTGGATGACAGATGTACAGTTCATGATCTCAGTTTTGGTGATGAAATTGTTGCATCTGGCGTTTTGTGCCGCGGGATGTATAAGCTCACTTTTTATGACAAGTGTGGACAAAATTTTGCAAATGTTGTTGGAGTTTCAAGGGCTATTTCAGATGTAAAACTTTGGCATGCACGTTTTGGTCATCTGAATTTTGCCAGTTTACTACGTTTGCAAAAATCTGATATGGTTGCTTCTTTGACGCCTCTTGAAGCACCTGTCAAACATGTTTGTGAAGGCTGTATTTTGGGTAAGATGCAGCGTTCTAAGTTTCCAACGGATGGTTCAGTTCGGGCCACATGCAGGTTGCAGCTTGTGCATAGTGATGTTTGTGGGCCCATGCAAACTCCGTCCTTGGGCAATTACCTTTACTTTGTGACTTTCATTGATGATTACTCCCGGCAATTTCTGGCTATGGCTGAAAATGTCTCGAAATGTACTATGGGCACCCTCCGTTTCGATCGAGGGGGGGAGTATATGTCTCATGAATTTGATGCATTTCTGGCTAGTCTTGGGATAAAACACCAATGTACAGTGCCTTATATACCTCAGCAAAATGGTGTTGCTGAGAGGAAAAACAAGTCACTGACCAAAATGGCACGATGTATGGTCAAGAGTCAAGCTTTGCCGCATTCTTTTTGGCTTGAGGCCATCATGTGTGCCACTTATGTACTAAACAGGTGTCCTACGAAAGCTTTGCAGTCTATTACTCCATATGAAGCATGGCATGATAGAAAGCCTTCTATTGAGCACATGCATGTTTTTGGTTGTTTGGCATATGCTTTGGTGCCACAAGTGTAGCGCAGAAAATTGGATGATAAGGTTGTCAAATGTATTTTTGTTGGTTATAGTGCTGAAAGCAAAGGTTACAGGTTGTATCATCTGCAAACAAAACGTATTCTGGTTTCTTGGGATGTAGTGTTTGTGGAAGATTATGTTCATCCCTTGCTGTCATGTACTAGAGACAGTAATGTAAGCTCACAGGACATTTATGACACTTTGTTGCCTCTTTTCAGTGGTGGAAATACGAATGTAAGTTCCAATGAGGCAAATGTACAGCCTATGGCGTTTCTGAAAATGTTCTAGATCAGCCTATTACTGATGCAGATGTACATGATGTACTTGATGAGGAAAGGGTTGAAAATGAGCAGGCTAGAGGTATGCCAAAATGGCTGGGTGCACACTTTGCATGATAGTAAATTGGATGCACCTTTGTGTCTAGTCGTACTTGTTCAGGCTCTCACCATGCATCTTATGCATCAGATTGTTATGCTTTGGCTATGTCTAGCTTACATGATGTTGTGGAGCCTCTGTCTTTTGATGAAGCACAGAATTCAAAAAATTGGATGGCTACCATGCAATCAGAATATGATGCACTCATAGAAAATGACACATGGACTTTATGTGATTTGACTCCTAGCTAAAAGGCCATTGGTACAAAGTGGGTTTACAAGTTGAAACGCAAGCTGGATGCTGAGATTGATCGCCATAAGGCTCGACTTGTTGCAAAGGGTTATGCACAGCAAAAAGGCATAGATTATGAAGAGACTTTTGCTCCCACTTGTCGTATGACTACTATGCGTTTTCTATGTGCATTGGCGGCTCGTTTTGGTTGGGATGTACATCAATCATACATTGTTACTTCTTTCTTGAATGGTGACATATTTGAGGAAGTTTATGTAACGCAGCCTCGCGGTTTTGTCAAGAAAGGACAAGACGACAAAGTGTGCAGATGTAAGAAGGCTTTGTATGGGTTGAAGCAATCTCCTCGTGCTTGGTATGAGAAAGCTGACACTCATTTGGTCAAACAAGGCTTTCATAACAGTCCAATGGAAATCACATTGTATGTAAAGCATGAGGGTGATGTACTTCTCATTGTGATTATTTATGTCGATGATTTGTTGATCATTGGACCAAATGAGAGACATATTTCTGAATTTAAATCTAATTCGAATGCTACTTTCAAGATGAAATATTTGGGGCTGTTGCATCATTACTTGGGTATACAGTTTAAGCAGTGTGATGGTGTTATTGCCTTGTGTCAAAAAAGTTACATAGAGACATTACTATGTAAGTTTGGACTTGAGGATTGCAAACCTATTGCCACTCCCATGGAAAGAGGTTTGAAGTTGAGTCTACATGATGCTGGTGATCCTGCTGATGTCACTCTTTACCAAACTGTTGTTGGTTGCCTCATTTATGTATGCAACACGAGGCCAGATATTCAGTTTGCAGTCTCATAGGTAAGCAGATTTATGCATAGCCTAGGGTCTAAGAATTGGCAGGCTGTCAAGAGGATTTTTTGCTACCTTAGTGGCACTTTACATCTTGGCTTGTTGTATCCCAAGGGGGGGATCATTGTCGCCAGACTTACATGCTTTTTCAGACTCAGGTTGGGTTGGTTGTTTTGACATGAGAGTGTCCACAAGTGGTTTTTGTTTCATGCTTGGCAATTCATGTATATCATGTTGGGGTATAAAGCCCAATGTGGTCACCCAGGTAAGTGGGCAGGCCGCCAGGAATGTACACATATTCTTTTTTAAAAACCTAATAAGAACTCACTATGCTCTACACATTACAGCAGAGCGAGTTCACCATATCGTCGTGCTCTTCTTCTCGCACTCTCTCTCGCATCGCACTTCCGCTCATACTCCTTCAACTGGTATCAGATCTCAGATCGAGGCTCGGGCAGCACTGCAGGAGGCTAGAGTCACCAGCTCAGATTGGAGTGAAATTCGACAGGCAAAGACACGGCCCCAACTCTTGTGGGTGAACCCGTAGGGCTCGGTGTGCTCAGAATTTCATTCTGAGGTCATCTCGGTCACCGTTCAGCTTTGACAAAGTTCTACGTAGGCCATTTTCGACTACGTGGTCTCAGCGGCTGCAGATCCGAGTCTGCAAATTTGGGGTTTTCGGCCTATGCAGGGTTTGCTGGCTGTGAGTCACGCAGCAAACAACCGCCGCAGCGGTTACAGCATACAGTGGGAAATTTGTGGATGTATGACTTTGTGGGAAGTCTATGTACTGTCAGATTTACTGCAGCCTTTGTTGAGGGTCGAGTGAGGTTTTATTGAGCTGGGGGATTCTCGAATGTTGAGATCCTTTCGGTGACACAGGTCTTGGAGCGATCCCTCGAGCACCCTTAGATAGGCAGCTAGGATGTATTGACTGTGAGTTAGACAGTTGAGATTGCATCTTTGCTTTACTGCCGTTGAGGCATTGTCACAGTCTATGCTTACAGGAAAGTGAGAGACAGTACAGGTGCAGGACAGGTTTACCCGCAGCTTACAGTGTCAGAGAGACAATGTTTTTTGAGTTGTTTTTTGGTCTGTTTTTGAGTACACCAGAGCCATTTTACAAAGGAGACTCTGCTGAAATTTATGTAGAATCTGAAGCTTTTTTGGTTCATTTGACAGGTTGATATTGGTTCAGAGGTCAGTTTCAGGGGAAACTCTGCCGAATTTTTCCCAGGAAAGTAAACCACTGTGAAGCGTAGCTATGGCTGGATCACAGGACACTGCTCTTTACAATATCAAGAAGCTGGATGGAACCAATTTCCCATTGTGGAAGAAGCAGATTTGGCACGTGTTGGTACAAAAGAAGCAGATAAAACCTATAAAGCTCAAGGGGATAAAACCAGAAGATATGGACGAAGATGAATGGAGCGAAATGGATGAATTGGCACTTTCTACCATTATGCTGACTTTGGCAGAAAGCGTTTACTTCAATGTAGCAGACAAGATGTCGGCTTATCAAGCATGGTTAAAGCTGAGTGATCTTTATGAGAAGCAGAGTGCAGCTTCATAGGTATACTGGCTTAAGAAGCTTGTTGACTTGAAGATGAAAGAAGGGACACCTATGTCCAATCATCTGAATGAATTCAACACAATCTACAGTCAGTTGTCAGCTCAAGGTGTCAAGTTCGATGAACTTGTTAGAGCTATGTTCCTGTTGATCACATTGCCGGAAAGTTGGGACACTTTTCGCACAGCTTTGAGTAATTCTGCACCTCCAGATGGTTTGAACATAGCAGGTGTAGAAGGAAGTCTGCTTACTGAAGAAACCAATAGAAAGACAATGGACAAAGGCAAAGAAACAGCCTTAGTTGTCAGGGGAAGGACCAAAGAAAAGTACAAAGGTGGAAAGAGGAATCAGTCTCGTAGCAAGTCCCGCAGTGCTAAAGGCAAGAGTGACACAGAATGCTACCATTGTGGCAAGAAGGGTCACATGAAAAGAGACTGCAGAGAATGGAAAGCAGAAAAAGGCAAAGAGAAAGCTGAAGACCATGGTGAGAAGAACAAGTCCTCAATGAAGATTCAAGAAATAAATGTGACAAACACTGTTGCAGAGGATGATAGTCTAGTGTCAGGAGACATCTACTTCTTGAAGAATACAATGGACTCAGCTCTTCTTACAGCATCTGATGGAAATGCACTAAGTGACTGGATTATAGACTCAAGGGCATCACTTCATGTGTCTCCAAACAAGGAGTGGTTTACCTCTTATGTGACCACTAAAGATCATGTTCGGCTACGCAATGGGCAGACATGTGAGATCTTAGGTGTTGGAGATGTTCAATTGAAGTTTCAGAATGGCTCTTCTTTCACGCTGAAGAATGTGAGACATGTTCCCGCAATTACAAAGAGCTTGATCAGCACAGGTTTACTTGATGATGCTAGCTATGTCACCATTTTTGGACAGAACATGTGGAAGATATCCAAGGGTTCTATGACAGTAGCACATGGAGTAAAGTCTGGAGGACTTTACATGATTTATGTATCAAATGTCTCTAAAAATGTAATCAATGTAACCGAGCAGCCGAACGTTTCTTTGTGGCATAGCCGGTTAGGACATATGTCCAAGAAGGGAATGGAAATCTTGTCTCATTCTGGTTATTTGCCTGGCTTTTCATTTAATGATTTTGAATTCTGTGAACATTGTCTGTATGGTAAGAAAACACAGCAGCCATATAAGCATAGAAGTAGTAGAAGAGATACACAGTTGGCACTTGTTCATAGTGATTTGTGTGGACCTATGCCTAACCTATCTCTAGGGGGAGCTTCTTACTTTATGACATTTATAGATGATTACTCGAGGAAAGTATGGGTTTACTTTCTCAAGCACAAGGATGAAGCGTTTAGTGTTTTCAAAACGTTTGTGACACTTGTGGAGAATCAAAGTGGCAAGAAGCTTAAATGCTTACGCACTGACAATGGTGGAGAGTATGTTTCAAAGGCCTTTTAGGACTTTTATGAGTCAAAAGGTATAAAAAGTGAACTTACTGCTCCTTATAATCCTCCTCAAAATGGTGTTGCTGAGAGGATGAATAGGACCATACAAGAGAAGGTCAGAAGTATGTTGTCTAATGCACAACTGCCAAATGGGTTTTGGGTTGAAGCTGTATCAACAGCTGTTCATCTTGTAAATAGATCTCCTAGCAAGGTTTTGCAGAAGGATTCACTGCCAAAGATGGTATGGTCAGGCAAAATGCCCTCATACAAGCATCTCAGAGTCTTTGGCTATGAGGCATATACTCACGTTCCAAAGGAATTTAGGAACAAACTTGAGCCAAAGATTAGAAAGTGCATCTTTCTAGGCTATGGTAATTCTGGTGAGATGGGGTACAGACTTTGGGATCCCGAATCCAGAAAGGTTGTCTGCAGCAATGATGTTCACTTTAATGAATCCAAATATCATTCTAAACCAG
Source organism: Adiantum capillus-veneris (assembly GCF_014529385.1). NCBI lineage: Eukaryota > Viridiplantae > Streptophyta > Polypodiopsida > Polypodiales > Pteridaceae > Adiantum > Adiantum capillus-veneris. The sequence continues at coordinate 125,153,681 of NC_140957.1, forward strand.
AGAGGGTTGAGGAGATTAGAAGAGTTGTCTTCCAAGAAGATGGACCTGCACGTGCAAGACAAAATGTCAGGGCTCAAGAGGAGCAAGGACAGGATAGAGTGGAACCACAGGTTGTGGCTGAGCCTGAGCCACCTATTGTGCATAGATCTGGACGTGTCACGCGACCTCCTAATAGGTTTGTTCCATCTATGAACTATGTCATGTTTACTGATTGCAACGAGCCTTCATGTTGCAAGGAAGCAGTGCAAATGAAGGACTCCGGGAATTGGCAATTGGCCATGCAGTCAGAGATGACAGCTCTACATACAAACCAGACATGGAAGCTAGTTAAATTACCACGAGGCAAAAAGGATCTACCTTGTAAATGGGTTTACAGGTATAAGATCACCGCTCATGATAGTCAGCCAAAGTACAAAGCAAGGCTTGTTTCCAAGGGATTTAAGCAAGAACAAGGCATTGACTTTGATGAAGTCTTCTCTCCGGTGGTCAAGATGACTACATTGAGATGCTTTCTTGCATTGGTTGCCATATTAGATTTGGTGTTGCACCAAATGGATGTCAAGACAGCGTTCTTGCATGGTGATTTAGATGTGGAAATTTACATGCAGCAGCCAGAAGGGTTTGTTGAGAAAGGCAAGGAAGATTGGGTATGCCAGTTGTTAAAGAGTCTTTATGGCTTAAAACAATCACCGAGGGCATGGTACCATAAAATCCACAAGTTTATGCTTTCTCAAGGCTACAAACGTAGTGAGTTCGATCAATGTCTATATACAAAGAAGGATAAGGATGGTAGTTGGTTGATCCTTATTTTGTATGTGGATGACATGTTGATTGCTGGCAAGCACTTGAAAGAAATTTCAGCTTTGAAGTCAAAGATGGAAAAATCGTTTGACATGAAAGACATGGGTGAGGCAAGTCATATACTTGGTATGCGCATTGAGAGAGACAGATCAAAGAAGTTGATTTGGTTATCTCAAATAGAGTATATTGACAAGGTTTTGCAACGTTTCAATATGGAGAAGGGAAAGGCATTGAGTGTTCCATTGCCACCATATGTGAAACTTAGCAAACAAGATTGTCCTATGTCTGAGGAAGAACAGGCTGAAATGGATAAGATTCCATATGCATCTGCAGTGGGTAGTTTGATGTATGCAATGATTGCTACTCGCCCAGACATTGCATTTGCAGTGGGAGTAGTAATTCGATACATGTCAAACCCAGGCAAGAAACATTGGGAGGCAGTGAAAGGAATATTGAGATACCTGAAAGCTACAAAGAGTATGCGTATATGCTATGGGAGCCAGGGGCTAAGTGTAAAGGGTTTTACAGACTCAGATTATGCAGGTGACTTAGACAACCGAAGGTCTACGTCAGGGTATGTCTTTACATTGGCTGGTGGAGCAGTATCATGGCGTTCTAGATTACAAGATTGTGTTACTCAGTCTACTACAGAGGCTGAATATGTTGCAGCATCAGAGGCGTGCAAAGAATCAATTTGGCTTAATCGACTAGTAACAGATTTGGGAATCAAAGAAGAGATGCCTGTGTTATATTGTGATAGTCAAAGTGCTATACAATTGGCTCGCAATCCAGTTTATCACTCAAAGACAAAGCATGTGGATGTGAAGTATCATTTCATCAAGGAAATTCTTGAGGATAAGCAACTTCAACTTGTCAAAGTTCACACCACAGAAAATCATGCTGATCTACTTACAAAAGGACTTCCCTCAGAGAGCTTTGCGCATTTTTGTAAGCAGTTAGGTGTAGGGTAGTACATCACTTCTCTACATCTCTTGTATATTAGCTTGTATAGTAGCTTCTCTCACATTTAAAGTACCACATTGGACTTTAAGTGGGAGGTTGTTGGGGTATAAAGCCCAATGTGGTCGCCCAGGTAAGTGGGCGGGCCGCCAGGTATGTACACATATTCTTTTGTAAAAACCTAATAAGAACTCAATATGCTCTACACATTACAGTAGAGCGAGTTCACCATATCGTCGTGCTCTTCTTCTCGCACTCCCTCTCACATCGCACTTCCGCTCGTACTCCTTCATATCATGGTTGAGCAAGAAGCAACCTTCTGTGGACACTTCTAGTTGGGAGGCTGAGTACAGGGTGGTCTTCACAGCTACGGTTGAGTGTGTATGGCTCAGACGCCTTATGGATGATTTGGTTGTTGGACAGGACACTGCCAACACTATCTACACTGACAATCAGAGTGCATTGGCAGTTACAAGGAACCCAATTTTTCATGCTCTCACAAAGCACATTGAGGTGCATTACTATTATGTCAGGGAGAGGCTCTCAACATGAGAGATCAGCTTGGCTTATGTGCCAACATAGGACAACCTTGCAGATCTTTTCACAAAGGCATTGTCTCATGAGAAGCTTGAAGCTTTCCGCAAAGATTAGGGCTTACTCCCTTTGTGGACTGATCATGTCCTGAGGGCATGGCACTTCCCTTTACTCATGTGCCAGCTCTCGTTCACCGCATCACTCCAGGGGGGATTTGTTACCATATACATGTGGTAGTGATGTGTGTGAACACACTCGGACCGCCGGGGCATTTTTTCCCTCTTTAGGAGGTTTTTTTCCCCCGAGCATTGTATATACGCCCATCACTCTAGGGCTATCTATCTTTCCATTGTATACTAAGTAATACACTCTCTATTGTGTGCCTTGAGCTTCCTTCATCTTCTCCAAATTGTGTGCGTTTCTTTGCAACCCTAATTCGAACAGTGTCACTCACCGCTCTATGCTTGCTGTCGTGGAGGATTCCTCGCCGTGAAGAAGAGAGAGAGGCCACTACGCTGCGCTCAACCGCCTCGCCTCTGTCGTGCCAACGCAATGCTCGATCGCACTCTCTCTCTGAGACTCTCGCAATGCTCGATCGCACTCTCTCTCTCTCTTTCTCTCTCTCTCTCTCTCTCTCTCTCTCTCTCTCTCTCTCTCTCTCTCTCTCTCTCTCTCTCTCTCTCTCTCTCTCTCGCATACACACACACACAAGGAGATGAAGAAGAAGAAGATGGAGATGGAGAAAGAGCACTCTTCAATTGCACAAATGAGAGAATAAGTGAATTTTAGGTTTAGTTGACTTTTATATGAGCTCGCCCCATTCACACTTGTGCGTCCATGCTTAGCCAACTAATCCCTTGAATGTTCCAGCTAGAGTGCACCTCTCTCGGCGATCACTCTTACCCTTTTCCTATTGGACCGACAAGCCGGTACCGGACTCTACCAAATAAATAATACAGCGTCCGTCGTAGGTTATAGGAATGTGTGTGAGGGCTAACAGAGACACTGAAGGAGACACTTGATGGTTTGGGGTTTCCTCACAATGAGGACACCCACACTATTGTTGATATTGACATAACCTGTCTTCATGTAAGTGCCGATGGTTTTTGTGAGTGAACCTTATGTTTTCAATATGTGAACAACTATCCTATGTACTTACCATGCCTCTGCTTTGATTGGTTTGTAGATTAATGTGGAGGTGCAGGAAGCGAAAGTGCACGCCTGCGATAGTCAATTGTAGTTGCTCATGCAGATAAGTAGGATGATACAAGGATCCTTCATCCCCACTGCCGTATGCAAGATAGCTATGGACACTTTTACAGAGTGTATAGGAGGGGTACACGATGGGACAACAAGCAACGTGTGTACTGGCTGTAGTCTGCCACTAGAAGTACACAAAATCAGTGTAATGGTCAAAATACCATGTGAGCATACCTATCACCTAATCTTCTTTATTGATGGATGCTCCCTTGGGACCGAATTTAGAGCTTCCTCCTGCCAGCAGAGGATACCATCTCAATGGTGTGGCAAGGTCACAAGGCAAGGACCTCCAATCACACAGAGTTTTGGTAAGATAATGTTAAGGAACAATTATCCAGCCTTGATTCCTACACTAGCCCTGTGTATGCTAGTTAGCATAGAAGGTATGCTAGTTAGCTTAGTGGGTATGGTGTCTAGCATATTGTGTATGGTAGTTGTCAAACTTAGTTATGCTAGTTAGCATACTATGAGATATAGCTAGCATACATTGTCATGGTGGTAAGCATACTGTGTATGCTAGTTAGCACAGATAGTTATCCAAGCTAACATACTGTGAATACTAGTTGGCATTTTTTGTATGCTAGTTAGCATATTGTGTATGCCAATAGGCATACCTTCTATGCTAGTTAACAAACTATGCATGCTAACTAGCATAGAGAGTTTTCTAGTTAGACACAAAGTATGCTAATTAGCATGTTAAATAAGCTAATTAGTGCACGATGTGCTAACTAGCAAACAATGTATGATAATAAGCATACCCTGTCTGTTAGTTAGCACACACAATGTGCTAACTAACATACAAGGTATGCTAATTATCATACTTTTATGCTAATTAGAACACTGTATGATGGCTAGCATGCAAGCATGCTAATTAGGAAAAATGTATGCTAATTAGCATGCATAAGCATACCTTTTCTTATAGTTATCATACTTGCATGCTAGCCATCATACACAATGTTCTAATTAGCATAAAAAATATGCTAATTAGCACACATGTCTAACAAGGTATGCTCATTATCATATATAATATGCTAATTAGCATACTTTTTATTATATATGCTAATTAGCATACCTTGTTAGCTAGTTAGCACACATGGCTAAGCACAATATTCTAATTAGCATAAAAAGTATGCTAATTAGCATATTATATATGCTAATTAGCATACCTTGTTGTTGGGGGTCCCATCATTGCAATAGCTCCAATGACCAACAAAATTATCAATCCGGAGGGATGAGCTACCCGGCTAGGGCATGAAAACACTCACATGGTTAGTGAGCTAATCGTGGCAACACAAATGGTTAAATCTACGAAGTGAGTTTCTCGGCCTATGGAAGAGCTAAGCCGCAATAAAGGGCAATCTCCATATCCACTTCTCTTCACCTCTAATCAACCCAATCACACACACTACGATTGCAAGACACACACAACACTAATCCTATCATGCAACACATTAGTCGCAAGCACACATACATAGATCTATCGAGCACCACACTCCAATCAAACCTACATGCACACACAAGCAAAAGAGGGCAACACACAAGATTAGAGAGGGATTAATCACTAATTAGTTAAGATCTAGCTAATCTAAGCATCATAGGAAATCATAAGAAGTATGAGAGAGGCATAGTGAGAGAGAATGAATAATTGATTATTGTTAATCAAGTCTCATGAGCAAGGAGAAGCTTAAGGACTCCATAGCCACACACCTCAAGATCTCTCACCAAAGAGTGCTCTCAACAAATGACTTGAGAACCCTAATTTCTTTTACACACCGCCTTATATACCTAGGGTAAAAATATGCAATGTTCGGGCGCCCAAGGCCTTTTAGGGATCCACCACTTACTGTATCTGCAACCTAGGCACACTAACTGACCTATTCTTTACAACTTGGAACTCCCATTGAGCCCGTAACACATTAAAATATTACAATGGATTGAAATAATTCGGGAATTTACAATACATGACCATTTTGGGAAAACGTGAAAAATGTGTAGTTCAAATCTTTATTCATTCTTTGCATTCATCCTCGATGTGCATTCGTACGTCTTCGGTCTTTAGCAGCTTCAGTTAATTGACATTGACTCACTTAACATTCCCCCCTTCCTATTGTAGTGCCCGTCCTCGGGCACTGTTGAAAAATGTCCATGGAGGCTGTGGAAGGTTTTGGATTGGTTGTTGATGGGCTGATTGTCTTCATTGGTCGTTGAATTTGTTGATGAGGTTCACTTTGCTGTAGCATCTTCATTGGTCCGAATATGTATGATGTGAGAGATGATGTTGCATTTGTCCATTGTAATAGCATAATGATGAGGCTTCTGTTTATTTATGAAAAGTATGTACAAGAGAAGTAGAATGATGAGGTTCTAAATTAGGGTCTATAACCTGGATGACCAAAGGGAAAAAGCCCACTGGGAAAAAAGTGCCTTTGGGATACGCGCATTATTGGAGGACTTATTAGCATGGGAAATATTAACAAAGTATTGAAGGGATTATTTGTTGTTGATAGATATGGAATTAAAAAGGCAGCAAATATGAGAGGGTAGCATGATGGAACATTGGTTTTCCTCTTGTAGTCCACTCAAGGTGCATAGGTGGAAGCAAAAAAAGAGTGTCTAATGCATATGTCCAATGATGGGACATCCTATTCATGCATACACAAAAATGCATGAGAAACAATATGTTGTGCAAGAATGATTTTGAGGGGTTATTCAAAAAGATGGTGTATCTATAAAAACATTTGACATGGCTTTGCAAGCTGGCACCCCTTTAAGAATGGTTTTTTTTAACGAGGATATGTGCTCTCATCTCACTGTGCACTGTGCGTGAGTGTTGGACTCTACTACACTCCACCAACTGTAAGTTAATAGACTTCGACTTTTATGCTCATCTCATCCAGCATGAGCGACACAACTTAGATATGCTCAACTCTTCCAGCTTGAGCGTTAGCCTAATAACTACGACTCTTAGCACAGAGTTTAATATGACTTGAAGCTTTGGGACTAATGCTTTTCTCATTTTATGGCTCAGCAGTTCGATTTTGACTATGCCAAAGAGTGTTTTTCTCACCCCCGGCGACTTGACATTTTACATTCTTGTGCTTACTACAAACACTTCTTAGGGTAAAAGTAAGCTTGAATCATCAAAAAGGTCTTGGCATTGAAGGTTTCTTTTCCCATACCTGTTTTATCATCTTTGAATCTACATTTGCGTTGGTTGGGTCGTCCTTCTTTGGCTGTGAAGACTCCATTATCTGTTTGATTCTCCAATTAGGCCTGTTGATAGAAGTCTTTGATGTTGTTGTAGGCCTTTGTTGGCTATTGGCCTCTGGCTTTTGACTAGGAGCATTGGAAGACTTAGGAGTCCAAATCTCTTGATAACCTTTGTATCTCCTTTGTTTCCTTTGCTTCGCTCTAGGCCTTATTGAGTTCTTCAGATCTTCATGCAGGTTTGGTGTAGTTGCAATTGGCTTGTGGTTGACTGGTTGCCAAATATTTTTATATTCTGTGTAGAATCCTTGTCCAAGAGGAAGATTCTTTGAGATCCGTCTCTTTTCTGTATCCTCTTGTGAGTTGTGGTAGACTTCAACATCTTTTGATTTTGTTCTGTTGTATACCTACTACCTAGGTATCCTAGGATATTGTCGAGGTTGATACCTTGTGGGCCTTCTTTCTTGGGAGGGTCCTGACTTCACTTCATATGATCTAACCTACGGTTTTGGCACCCATATCTGTATGTTTCCTCCATAGTACTCTTGTTCTTTTAAGCTCCATTGTGATGCTATCCATCCCATATGTTTGTTTTTCTGTGTTGATTTCCCATCCTTAATCCAAATCGGATCATTGACCTTGACTAAACTGCTCTAAACAAACACTTGCTTGACTATCTTTTGCTTTCTTGAGTACTTTGGTTGAAATATCTTTGCTTTTTTGGGTTTAATTGGGTCAGCATTTGACTTGAAGTTTTGGAAGCCTGAATGGCTTGAAGAAGCTAATCCATGAGGGTTCTTTGATGTAGAGGCATACGATGTCACACCTTCTTTGCTAATGAGTGAGAGGTCCACTTTAGCTTTACCTTTGTCTACAAGATTTGTCTTTGATTCTTGTGACTTCTGCAACTCTGAATCTAGCATTAATGGTACCTCTATATGTGCTTGCTACCTCTTGGAAAAAAAAGTATTAGCATTCTATTTTCTTTGTAGGCCTTGTGCTGGTCTACTAACCATTGATGTCCAAGGATGACATCTGCAAGAATTTCCTTTGAAGGCTTCACCTGAACCTTTACCTGCTCTTCATGATGTTGGATGCTAAGGGTAGTAACCATTTTCTTTTTACTTGTATGCAAACCCAGCATTGTTTTGCTATCATGTTTGCATGGGGTAATCTCTAGAATGCTTTGGATGTTTTCTGCAAGCATATTGCAATTTGCTTCTTTATCTAGTAGAGCATTTCATCTGACACTTGCTCCTTTTGTATTGTTGAGGACTATAGCTATTCTCATTGCTGGCTCTATTGAAGATCTTTGTATTTGTTTTGATTTTTCCATGGTCTCATCTTGATCTGATTGTGTCTCTATGGAGAGTAGCCTGAGACTTTGTGTTCCAATCTAGCTTGCATCAGCTGATTCGACTGGCAATGAGGGATTGATCTCTGGACTTCCTATTTCTTTTTTATTTTTTGCAACCTCATTTTTCTCAACTTCTAGCTTTGTGGCATTCTCTGCTCAATAGCTTCCGTGTTTGCTTTTTGTTCTGTTTGATTTGCACTTGCTATTGCCTGATTTGCTTTAAGCTCTTCTGAAGTTCTGTTTGATGGAGATGAATCATCTTCAATGAGCTTTGCTTTGGCATCGGTTTCCATTTTAACTGTGCGTGAGGACTTTGTACTGTCGTCCGTGGGTGACCAGTCTTGATCTTCATTCTTTGTTGTCTGTGATGACTTCGTCATGTTTGCATTTTGTATGTCTAACATCTTCTCGGCTATTGGCATTCCCATTATGATGTCGTCTGGCATATCCTTTGCTGTGATCACATAGAATTGAGCTATGATGATCTGTGAACTTACTTCAATGGTGGTGGAGATGATTCCTCACAATTCTGCTCGTTTGTCTCTAGATATGCTCACAAATTCAAGAGCATCTTCCAGTTGTGGTTGGCCAAATATTTTCCAAGTGCGAAAAGACATGAGGTTCTTGTCTAGCTAAAAATCTAGCTTTATTTCTCTTGACAGCTTTTCTTTGTTTTCACCAACAATATTGCACTTGATCGTCTCAGGATTTGTGTCTGATTTGACTTCTTTTTCTACGGCAGCATCCTTTGGTTGAGCTTTATCTGCATTTTCTTTGCTTTGATCACCTGCTTTTGTTGATGTTGACTTGTGTGACTGTGATATTGCATCTTTTTGCAATTGTTGAGCATTGTCCACCTGAATCTAAGTAACCTTTGACCTTAAAAGATCCATTTACTTTCTGGCAGAATCTGTCTCTTTGGAGGAGATTTTGGTGGTGACCTTTGTGTAGCTTTTGTAACTTTAGCTTTCATTGACTTTGAATTTTCTGTCACCTATCCTAGCAACTTGATGCTTTGCATTATCTTCAGTTAGTCTTTGACTTCAGTCGGGACATCCGTAGGGGTTTGTACAAGATCATGATCTTGCTGATATTCGTTACCATGTGCATCTTGATATGTTTATGTGAGCTTGATCACATGTAACTGTTTGAACACTATTGGATTTGTCGGCTTTTGGGTTTGACTTGTAGAGATCAGCTGAAACTTTTGTCCTTGATGATCTTCATATAAGCATTTGTCTGCAAATTCTGATAGAATCTGGGTTAACTGAAAACTCCCAACAACCATATGACCTTTCAATGGTTTCTGCCTTGAAGGGGTCTGTTGGTTAGAAGCTCTAGGGCTTCTAACTAGTGTATCATTCCTGGTACATAAGCTAAGCTTGATGGATTTACAACTCCCCCCTTCCTAGGGTGATCATTATAGCCTGCTTCATTGTAAGAGTTCAAAATTGTAATATCCTTCAGCTTTAGAGAGGATGGGCTATAATAGATTCTTTTCTCTGAAATGAACCATCCTTTCTAATCTACCATTGGACGCACTTCTATGAGCTGGTATATGGGTCGTTCAAACACTGGTTGATCCTTTTTGTACATTTTTCCTTTTTAGTCTACATAGTGTGCATATGAATTATGTGTACCATAAAATGTTAACATCATTCTGTTTGGTATGTCCCTTAGACTTGTGAATGATTGCACACTTGTGTCAGTGGGTACAAAATCATTTGCAAACCTAACAGTCTTTTCAACCTTTGGTGATATCTTGACACCTTTCTAAATTCATGCAAGAATTTGTTGTTCAAAGGATCAATTTTAGGATTTTTAGGTGCCTGTGCATCTTTATGCTGACTTTGAACTTGCAATGTTTTGAATTGTGCTTCTAATGGTAATGCAGAACCATATGATTGCATCAAAAGTGATAAGCTAGATGCACTTACATCGAGATTCACATTTCCAATTTGCTATGTACCTTGCTTGGCGATTGATGTATCCTTGTTGTCAAGATTTCTTGGACAATCTTCAGCGGAATGTCCACCTTTTCTTCTACAATCCGAGCAATACACCATGACTGGTGGAATTTCATTTGGTTTTGTCATTTCAAGCTCTACCTGAGGAGCTTCTGCTTCTATGATTGACATGTTGTCGGCATCTTCTTTCAAAACACTAAGCATCAAGTTGTAGACTGCTCCATCTTCACCTTTGTACTGTCTTTGGCTTGGTTCTCCAATTAGACTGGCTTCTATTGGTTGATCTATTGGATCTTGCATATCTGGCTCTCGATTATCTAACCACTATAATCCATGTACAATGACCCTGATTGCATATGCACTAAGTGGATGTTTTGCGGACTAGTGTAGGCCTCTGGATAACCACTTGGGTTAATTTTTTGTACTTCTATTTGCACTTCATCTTTGAGCTTGCAATACCTGGCTCCACTAAAGTCAATGAACATCTGGGAGTTCTCTGAATCTGGCTTTACTCTGATCAATAGGATCTTGGCTCCTGTGCTGATTTTGCTGCTCATAAAGTATCTATGGCCTTCTGAATCTACATATAAGACTTTGTCTCCATTGTAGCCATATAGCTGTAGAATTTGGTTGATTGCGGTTGCACTTGTGCTGCCACTACTACTAGCTTGCTCTACTGTACTTGAATTTTAAGCTTGATCGGAGTCCATGTTGCCTCAATCCGAAAAAACTGTCTCCTAGGAGATTTTGACGTTGCTTAGCAGAATTTTTGATGCTCATACTAGCCTAATCTGCAATCGTATGCGAGTTGTGCTCATGTTTGTCCAATTGGAAGCTAATTTGCAGCACAATTAATCGCACTAGCCAATTTCTCGCATGCAGTTTTTTGAAATTTGATTGCCGCTCCACTCCTTTGAGTTGGTCGATTTCTCGCTTCTTCCGACTGATCTGATTTTTTTTTACATAGTCTGCTCGATGTGCGGTACTCTTTTCGGCTTTGCCTTTTCGACTTGTTCACTTTTGTGCATTTTGTCCAGCGTGTGACTTTTTTTGACAGTGCATGTGTTTTTTTGCATTTCAGCCTCGTTCTGGCTTTTTTTGACTATTTCTAGCAAAATAAATAAACTAGTAATAACTCACGTGCTGCTTACCTAGCTGGAAGTCGAGCGTGCCATCGAGGTTGACAGAGAGCAGTAGGGTGAAGGCTCGTGTCAGCGCAGTCAACGGAGGTGCCTAGTAGCGCGTGTGGGTAGAGTGAACTAGCAAGGCAGCTAACGTGGCGGCGGCTGCGCGCTGCTGCGTGCAGGAGGAGAGAGAGAGAGACTGGGGCAATGGGGACCAGCGTGCTGCGTGCGGCAGAACGAGACAAAGAGAGAGAGAGTGTGAGGCAGCGGGCCCTGGGGGGTACCCGGCAAAGGAGGGATTGTGTGTGTGTGTCTGTGAGAGAGAGTAAGACAAAGGCACGAGGAGAGAGAGTGAGTGTTAGTGAGAGAGAATAAGTTTAAGAGAGAGAAAGAGGGAGTAGGGGAAGAGAGAGAAAAAGGGAGTAGGGGATAAGTTAGAGAAGACAGTAAAGGTAGAGAGAGAAAGTTTTGGGAGAGAGAGAATGAGAGTGTGTGTGTGTGTGTGTGTGTGTGTGTGTGTGTATGTGTGGTGGGTGGTGTTCACCCAGAGAGAAGAAGAAGAAGAGAATTTTACAGCCGAAGGAAACTATCGCAAAAAAAAGACCGTAAAGATCTCCATCGACGACGAATTTTATGCGCCGCAAGGCACGAGCGGGGAAAGACCGGCGGAACTCGTGAATTTTTATTATTTTTATTATTATTATTATTTTAATTTTTAAACGTCCAAAAATGCCAAAAATAGGCCAAAAATTAGCCGAAAATCCAAAAAATCCCAAAATTTGCCAGAAAAGTCCAAAAAATTCTAAGAATCTTAGAAAATCACCGACATTCACAACCGAACACTTTCAATACGCAAAAACACACGAAAAATAGCAGATTTTTATCGAAAACGTGATTTACAACAAAATAGTCAACCTGGTCCCCGAAAATATCCCCGGAAGGCACAAATGCAAAAAAATGATTCCATAAATACGCACACACAAAATGGCTCATAAAGATTGCAAAATTAAATTTTTATGGAATTATCCAAAAATTAATGCAAAAAGTAGCAAAAAATTGCCAAATATTTACAAAAATTATTCAAAAAATACCCAAAGAATCTCTAGAACTACTCCATATGTTGGGGAATAGTGCAGCCAAATAAAATTGCCAAAATCACATCAATTCAATTGCCAAACAATTTTAGCAATAAAATCAAGAGTAAGCAATTAAACCGGCAAAATTACCAACAAAATCAGGTCAAAATTTGACACAATTAGAGTGTGTAAATCCCTGTTTTGAGCACAAAAACGCAGCATTTAATCATTACACACATCAATCATGCAATCAAAACAATGAATCAATCATGCAAATTAAACACTTTTTTAGGCACACACACACTAAAAAATTGGCAGTTTTTACCAATCTTTAGGTGCGTACACAAAAGGGTTAAATTTGTCGGATTTGCAATGTGACTTTACAAATCATTAGTTGAGCATGAGCACAACACATATCAATCATCACACTTGAAAATTCATAACGTACACATTGATTTCTAGGTGCTCAAACATGGGTAAAATAGTGCACACACACCTAAAATTAGCATACACACACTCAATTAGAATGCACACACACTTGATTTTAGTGCACACACACTTGAAATTGACCATCCAAGCATGCAATCAACTCAATTAGGCACCCAATTAGCAACCTACAATCATCGATTAGCAATTGAAACTTGTCAAATCATACGCCACCAATTCTTAAAAATTTCAGCATTATGGCAGCGTGAAAACAAAAATTGCAAAATTTTCAATCCACATTGCATTACATTACATTGCATCAACATAGCATAGCATTACATTGCATCATCATGGTGGGATCTCTACACAATTGTACACATCTCTAGATTCTAGGGAGGTTGAGCTTGATTACCTTTCCGTTGAAGATCAATTGAATAGTCGAATGCTCCAATCCTTCCTAGCAAATTAGTAAGTTAGCAAAAATTAGTCAAATTAGCAAGGGGTTAGTGAGAAATTAGAGTGTGTAAACACACAATTGGCAAGATATCGTCACACATTAGGGAATTATGAACACAATGCTTCATGCACACACATCCAAAATCCACAAAAACATAAACACACAAGTGAAATAAGTAGTGAAATTAGTGAGGGAACACATTCGATTAAGCCGCAATTACACTACTGTAGGCCATTGTTCCCGGCAACGGCACCAAATGTTGGGGGTCCCATCGTTGCAATAGCTCCAATGACCAACAAAATTATCAATCCGGAGGGATGAGCTACCTGGCTAGGGCATGGAAACACTCACACGGTTAGTGAGCTAATCGTGGCAACACAAATGGTTAACTCTACGAGGTGAGTTTCTCGGCCTATAGAGGAGCTAAGCCGCAATGAAGGTCAATCTCCATATCCACTTCTCTTCGCCTCTAATCAACCCAATCACACACACTACGATTGCAAGACACACACAACACTAATCATATCGTGCAACACACTAATCCAAGCATACACACATAGATCTATCGAGTACCACACTCCAATCAAACCTACATGCACACACAAGCAAAAGAGGGCAATCACACAAGATTAGAGAGGGATTAAATTAAGATCTAGCTAATCTAAGCATCATAGGCAATCGTAAGAAGTATGAGAGAGGCATAGTGAGAGAGAATGAATCATTGATGAGTGTTAATCAAGTCTCGTGAGCAAGGAGAAGCTCAAGGACTCCATAGCCACACACCTCAAGAGCTCTCACCAAAGAGTGCTCTCAACAAATGACTTGAGAACCCTAATTTCTTTTACACACTGCCTTATATACCTAGGGTAAAAATATGCAATGTCCGGTCGCCCAACGCCTTTAGGGCTCCACCACTTACGGTATCTGCAACCTAGGCACAGTAACTGACCTATCTTTACATCTTGGAACTCCCATTGAGTCCGTAACACATTAAAATATTATAATGGATTGAAATCAACCTGTTGCATGGAGCACCTTCACACTATCCTTCAAAAGAAAGAGAATGTGCCCGTGTGTTCTGGGAGGTTAAAGAGGGGGAAGTGAATAGGGAGGTGAAGTGGAATTGTGCCACTGTGGCAAAAACTTGCTCTCTGCATGCTTTTCCTGGCCACAGCCTTGGGGATCCAACTGCCCTTGCAACAAGAGCCTTGGCATGCTTTTGTGATGCATGCATGCACGGAAGATGGAACCTATGATGAATTCACATACGAAGGTCATTATGATGTGTTGCGTAGCGCTCTATGTATTGGCGACACATTTGCTATAAATCCAGATGCTTCGACCAAAGTCGAGGATGTGGATTTCTACTTGGTCAAGTGTGTTACAGCAAAGGAGAAGTTGGAGAAGGGGTACCTCGATGAGTGGGGTAGTGCAATTGATAGAGGCTCATGTGTTGTGCAAGGTCTGTATTACAAGAAATTGGATGCATACACCTTCAAGCTAGGCCACAAACAGCCCATCGTCCACGTACTTTCACATCTGGTACGATGTATCAAAATATCCATGGAGCACATCCCAAGGAGACGGCTGGGGTACACAATCAACCAAAAAGCTATGAAGCAATCTATAGTAGCATGCCCTTCAGCTTTTAAGTTGTAATCACTGCATCTTCAATATACTTCTTGCTCAGAGATAATGCAGTTTTATAAAAAACTTGGGTATCTTCTATCTCTTGTGTCTCTTGTGTGCCTTGTGTATACATGGCTTTGGTATATCATAGAGGGGTCTCAATTTAAGAGATCATTTGTACAACCTGTCTCATTGTGTTCTAATTGTGTTCTATGGGTATGCTAATTAGCATAAATGGTATGCTAATTAGCATATTGTTAATGCTAGTTAGCATACAAAATGTTCTAATTAGCATACCTTTTTTTGGGTTTCATGGAGAAGAGATGGTAGCTTCTTGTATAATGTGTATGCTAATGCTAATTAGCATACTATTTATGATGATTAGCATAAACTTATATATGCTAGTTAGCATAAAGAGTATGCTAATTAGCATAACTTTACTGGTTTTCAAGGAGAAGAGATGGAATCTTTCTGTATACTGTGTATGTTGATTAGTATACTATGTTGTGAGTGGAATGCTAATTAGCATATTGTTTATGCCAGTTGGCATACCCTTGCTGATTTAGGGAAGAAGAGACGACAATTTTCTGTATGTTGTGTATGCTAATTAGCATACCTTTGCTGGTTTCATGGAGAAGAGATGGCAGCTTTCAATTCTCTATGTATTCTAATTGGCATACTGTTTATGCGAGTTGGCATAAGCAGTATGCTAATTGGCATACCTTTGCTGGTTTTAAGGAGAAGAGATGAGAGCTTTCTATATACTGTGTGGTCTAAATAGCATACTATGCTGTGAGTGAAAGTTAGCATAACAAAAATGCACAGTATGCTAATTAGCATACTATGTATGCTAATAAACATATTGTTTTTGCCAGTTGGCATAAAGTATGCTAATAAGCATATCTTTGCTCGTTTTAAGGAGAAGAGATGACAGCTCTCTGCATCCTGTGTATACCAATTAGCATACTGTTCATGCCAATTCACATTATGTGGGTATGCTAATTAGCATAGTTAACTGGCATAAACAGTCTGCTAATTAGCATAGGTTTGTTGGTTTCAAGGAGAAGAGATAACATCTCTTTGTATACTGTGTATGCCAATAAGCATATCATGTATGATAATTAGCATACTGTATGCTGGTTTCAAGAAGGAATGGTAGCTTTCTATATATTGTGTATGCTAATTAGCATACTGTGCTGTGAGTTGAAGTTAGCAAAAACAAAAATCCACAGTATGCTAATTGAAGGAATGCTAATTAGCATATTGTTTATGCCAGTTGGCATAGACAGTATGCTGATTAGCATACCATTGCTAGTTTCAAGGAGAAAACATGGCAGCTTCTTGTACACTGTATATGCTAATTAGCATACTATGGTATGCTATGAGTGGAAGTTAGCACAAACAAAAATGCTCAGTATGCTAATTAGAATGTATTCTAATTAGCTACTGTGAGTGTGCTAATTAGCATACATGGTATGCTAATTTGCATATTGTTTTGGTTGTGTTAGCATAAACAGTCTACTAACTAGCATAAACATTAGGCTAATTAGCATACCTTTGTTGATTTCCAATGAGAATGTATACAAATTCAATGTTTACAAGATGCCAATAGTACACATAGTATTTTCTTTAAAACAAGAATAATACAAGATCTGATCATTACTATCTGAAGTGAATGTCAAAACAGTTGCAAACATTGGAAAGGCAATTTGCATGGCTTCATTACGCTAGGCCACGTTGCACCAGTGCGTTTCTGATTCCAGCTTTCTGATCACTTGATGTGAAAAAAAATCTGGGGCAATATCAAACACATTTTTAGTTGTATACGCTGCACGATCCTCTGATTGTAGCCATAGGAACAGCCAACTGCTCAAAGTATCTATCAGGAATTTTTGCCGTTGTTCTTTGGTCTGGTCCTCTATCTTAGGAGTAACAAGCCAACTTCCTGCAGGGTTCTAGCACACTTTTTACATACTATCGTCAATAATTAGACTATTTTGGGGCCCAAAGTTACAGTTCTTCCAAAACAATCTCAAATCCTTCAAGAATACAGGCTTATTATTTATCTGCCAAGGCTAGCCACTACAATGACTGTGTAAAAACACCTCTCAGCTTATCCTGCTGCTCTTTGAATACTATTTCTAATATTGCATTCACTTTAGGTGCCATGCTGGTGCTCCATATATACACATGGAAAAAAAGGAGGCACCAATCCAAAAATTTGTGGCTGTCTTTGCGCAAAAATACCAACCTCCTATCTTGTACATTGTACTTTATCATTTCCCCTGCATGTTTAGGGGGAATTTCACTATGCATTGGCTCTACAACTGGAACAATCAGGCCATTTAAATCAAGAACCAAAGCGCACCCCTCGTCTGGCAATGGCTTTGGCATGCATATTGGGTCTAGCAGTGCATACCACTCAGCAAAAATAACTTCCCCCGAGGGATGAACATAACTAAAGTACAAGCAATATTACAGTCATACGAGTCAACATCAACAAAAGCAGGTAATGAAAGCAAGAAAATGCAGATAAAGCTCAACCAAAGGATGCTGCCATAGTAAAAGAAGTCAAATCAGACACAAATCCTACGACGATCAAGTGCAATATTGTTGGTGAAAACGAAGAAAAACTGTCAAGAAGAATAAAGCTAGATTTTCAGTTAGACAAGAACCTCATGCCTTTTCCCACTTGGAAAAGATGTGGCCAACCACAATTGTAAGATACTCCTGAATTTTCAAGCATATCTGGAGACAAACAAGCAAAATGTTGGGGAATC
Source organism: Adiantum capillus-veneris (assembly GCF_014529385.1). NCBI lineage: Eukaryota > Viridiplantae > Streptophyta > Polypodiopsida > Polypodiales > Pteridaceae > Adiantum > Adiantum capillus-veneris. Next base: position 125,171,259 of record NC_140957.1, read on the forward strand.
ATCTCCACCACCATTGAAGTAAGTTCACATATCTTCATAGCTCAATTCTACGTGATCACAGCAAAGGATATGCCAGACGACATCATAATGGGAATGTCAATGGCCCAGAAGATGTTAAACATACAGGATGAAAATATGACGAAGTCATCACAGACAACAAAGAATGAACATCAAGACTGGTCACCCGTGGACAACATTACAAAGTCCTCAAGCACAGTTGAAAAGGAAACCGATGCCAAAGCAAAGCTTATTGAAGATGATTCATCTCCATCGAACAGAACTTCAGTAGAGCTTAATGAAAATCAGACAATAGAAAGAGCAAATCAAACAGAACAAAAGCAACCACGAAAGCTATTGAGCAGAGAATGCCACCAAAGCTAGAAGTTAAGAAAAAGAAGGTTGCAAAAAATCAAGAAGAAATAGAAAGTCCAAAGATCAATCACTCATTGCCAGTCGAATCAGCGATGCAAGCCAGATTGGAGCACAAAGTCTCAAGCTACTCTCCATAGAGACACAATCAGATCAAGATGAGACCATGGAAAAAGCAAAACAAATACAAAGATCTTCAATAGAGCAAGCAATGAGAATAGCTATAGTACTCAACAGTACAAAAGGAGCAAGTGTCAGATGCAATGCTCTATTGGATAAAGAAGCACATTGCAATATGGTTGCAGAAAACATCCAAAGCATCTAGAGATTACCCCATGCAAACATGATAGCAAAACAATGCTAGGTTTGTATACAAGTCAAAAAGAAATGGTTGCTACCCTTAGCATCCAACATCCTGAAGAGCAGATAAAGCTTCAGGTGAAGCCTTCAAAGGAAATTCTTGCAGATGTCATCCTTGGACATCAATGGTTAGACCAACACAAGGCCTACAAAGAAGATAAAATGCCAATACTCACTTTTCCAAGAGATAGCAAGCAACATTTATAGGTACCGTTAATGCTAGATTTAGAGGTGCAGAAGTCACAAGAATCAAAGACAAATCTTGTAGACAAAGGTAAAGCTAAAGTGGACCTCCCACTCATTAGCAAAGAAGGTGTGACATCGTATGCCTCTACATCAAAGAACCCTCATGGATTAGCTTCTTCAAGCCATTTAGGTTTTCAAAACTTCAAGTCAAATGTTGACCCAATTAAACCCAAAAAAGCAAAGATATTTCAGCCAAAGTACTCAAGAAAGAAAAAGATAGTCAAGCAAGTGTTTGTTCAAAGCAGTTTAGTCAAAGTCAATGATCCTTTCATGCCAAGGGCCAGGACGGACATGCGGTCAAGGGGCGCTATCTTTAGAGGCTAGGAGTCTATAAATAGCACGGTTGGGTGGAGAGTTGGATGGTCCAGTCCCCCGCGGTCTTACACTGGTATCAGAGCATGGTGGAGAGGAGGAAGAAGGGTGGAGCTATGGAGGAGGGGGATCATGGCGATGCATGGCGATGCATGGCTGCTCTCTCTCTCTCTCTCTCTCTCTCTCTCTCTCTCTCTCTCTCTCTCTCTCTCTCTCTCTCTCTCTCTCTCTCTCTCTCTCTCTCTCTCTCTCTCTCTCTCTCTCTCTCTCTCTCTCTCTCTCTCTCTCTCTCTCTCTCTATGGAAGCTCCGGCATGGCGTGGTCTGACTCGCTTGGAGGAACTCAAAGAAGCATGCACAATTGAGGCCGTTTGCAGCAGGCAATCAAAAGGCCTTTGATGCATGCATGAAGCATGAATTTACATGCCGCATGAAGCAAATCCGACCATGGCTTTGAAGCCGACAGATTATCGGGAAGCCGTAGGACCGGCCGCTAGCACACACAAAGGTAATTTCGTCGACCTGCGCCAAATCCGACATGGAGGCCATTAGAGGGTGCGCGGCAGGCAAAGGAGGATAGTTCTTCATGGGCAAGGCTCAAGGTGAGCAGCCCTGCCCGTGTGGTGAGCGTTTTCGTCCTCCTGCGCCATCACTGCTGCCATGGATTTCTTCAGAAATCGTTATTATTTTTTTAACCCTATTTTTGGGGTGCCCCAATTAGGGGAGGTGACCCACGACAAGGGAGCCCGGCTCTGAATCGCCACCGATTCTTCACGTAGCCTTGGGCAATTCGAGGAGGAAGCATGGATTTCCGACATTCCTTGCGTTTTGCAAATCCTTGAGCAGCCTGGCATGCATGCTCATGCATCCGGCACAAGATCATCCACACGCCAAAAAGCAAGTTGTGGGATTCCAAAGGTCTCGCAGGAAAACAGTAGCAGCCAGGGTCAAGCTTGGCGTCCGATGTGAGAGGACAATTTTAACCTCGAGAAGCTTCATGCTTGGAGATGTCAACATTCACGGCATGGTTCTTGGCACGGTTTTGGCAGGGCCATGACCTAACGGCTTGGACACGGAAATCTACATTAGAAGCATGGCTTCTCCCTATGATGGGCATCCAATAGATCATCTCGACTAAGCATGCTCGTCAGGCAAGGCCTGTTGTTCAGCTTGGTGAAGGGGCAAAGCTCCTAGGCAAAGACGATATTGTTGATCGGGTGGAAGATATGTTTGCCGCGTACACAGACGAACGCCATGCTCATCAGGTTGGTTTTTTTCATAATTCCAAGGATTTTCTTAATCCCTATGTGATGTTATTTTGCAGACTTATACATACCAAATTTCCAAGATTCATCTTTGATGCAACGGCAAGGCCAGTGGCTAATTCAGCTCATGCGTGCAAAGTTTTTTTGCATGGTTGGATCACTGATCAACATGGCCGATTTCAGGGCGACTGGCAAGAGGCCTGAGTTTGGGCTTGCGGAGAAGCAAGGCTTCTCCACCTATACAACGTTTAACCACACTATGTGGTGATGCAGACACTAATGCTAGGGGTGGTGATTGTCACGAACAATGGAAATCAAACCTGGCAGGTAAGAGAATTGCAGTTCTCACACGATTCCACATTGGTTGCGAATTGGGCAAGGCCCTTGACAACATGAAGTAGAGTAGTTATTGAGCAAGTCCTTGATAACTCTCGTATGCAATGGAATGAATGATCAGGGCTATCATTCATAGATCCAAGCAAGTATGAGATGGATAGCCTGTACGTGTTATACTGCTTTTCTATTAGATTTACAATTTGACAAGGTCACCTTTTTGTGCATGATCGACAAGGTCGATTCTCTTCGCTATGACGTCTATCGCTAATAGCATTTGTTGGCATTGAGGCCAGATATAGTTATACAAAGCAAGGATTCTCCCTTGTGTCGAGATACTGCCCATTGATTTGGAATCAAGGGCATTGGCACCCAAGTTTGGGAAACTGACCAAATAGGGAATGTCAGCTCACAGAATCCCTACCAGTTTATTATGTGCAAGGCACTTATGGTTTTGGTTCTCACGCTTGAGACTTTCCTAGTAGCCAAGGGCTTACGCTTTTGCATGCAAGGCATGCTAAGCAGGTGGCATGGAGTCCACCACTTCATGGATTACGCTTCCGCGGTCACACTCACAACTCTGTCAAGGACAGACTAAGTGATGGATTGTTTAACATGATTGTTGGTTGCTATCAACACACAAAAACAGTAAAAGGAACCTAAATCTAGAACTTATTTCACGGGCAAAGTGCCAATGCTCAGTCGTCCTCATACAATCACGACCCCTGCAAGGTAGGTGGGTCAAGATGAGTTTTGTGCTTTTCTGTTACCTCTCTCGATGAGAAAATCATACCGGAAAACTGTGGAATGCTTATACGATAAGCTGCAAGTTAGGCATAAGATGCGTCAGAGCACACAGATTGGGTTTACACATCATATTCATTTAAGGAAAGTTCCTCAGCCCAGCATGCTCTTCTTATCTCTCTTTCATCTTTCTCTCGAAGAATAATGAAAACTTTCTAAGAAGCTTTTGATACATGTTTTGCTGGTGAGTCAGCCCGAGCCAAGGTGCTCTAACTCAGCTAGAAATTGGGCAAGATGCCATCCAAATTAGTCTTCATTGGTTCGACGATTGAACACTAATTTCCATGAGGCTATGAGCCACACACGATGGCTAAGAGCCATTGTTAAATTTAGGGTAAGACCCAATTGTTGGGATTCCTTGGGTGATTGTTCTCAAGATCGAACAGATCTACCCAGTGGAGTACACATCGACGTTAATGGACAAGCAAGAATCTTATCATTACGGATGTTTAGAGTTTCATTTTTGCACTACATGTTTTTAGTGCAAAGCTCGAGTTGAGTTTCTGATAATCTTAAACTCACCTCAGCTGATCTCTACCACGGAGTATAGATGCAGCAATCAGTTGAGACAGCATGGCTGTCCATAAGAGCTAGGCAGTTCACTTGTGTGGATTTTCTGCTTTCTCTATAGCACTATGGAGTGTCTAGGGACATACTGTTTTGGGGTAAGACCGGGTGGGTGATTGCTACATCACCCTATAGGCATTGAGGATCATAGTTGATCTACATTGAGGATCACAGTTTGATCTCTCTCAGTTAGACTTTCAAGGAAAGAATTCCGCAATCTACCATGCGGTAGCGAACAAACTCAACTTTTCAAGTTGATTCCAATCATTATGTACACGGTTAACTATGTTGGTTGCCGTTACCTACTAGTTGAGCAGTTTCTACAAAGGGTCTTACCAAGGGGTTTGACTACGTAGATTTTAAACAAAGGGGTTGGATTGCGAAGGCAACACCCACGGTTCCCAGTGCAATGCTGTTTGTTTTTCAGGTAGGAGATGTGCTCCTCTCCGTTTGAATACTACTAAGTGAACAATACGTTCAAACCTCCAGGTACACATCTATTAATTTGGTGTTATTCCATTTTTTGTATGCTTTGCTTGTTTTTATTTTCAAGACGTATAAGTACGCTTGAATGTTACAGAGCCATGCCAAGGGCATGTCGGCACAAAGTATTTTGGGCCAAGTGTCCAATCTACCTTTTTGTCTTATGCTGTTACGAACCTACTTGTAGGGTTCGATTTGGCACATGTTGTCACATGGGATACAACATGGTCTAGGAACTCAAGGAGTTTGGTTTAGCCAGTGTGGAGCATGATAATGAGGGTCCCTCTCACTCGCGTCGCAGAGTGTTTATAGTTACCTCCACACACAAGTACAGCTCGTACTTGATGGATGTCACTTTTCCTGGAATCCTTACTTGAGACATATTCCACATGTGGAGAATATGAGTCTTTGGGACTGACACTGGTGCCCAAGTCGAAATGATGTGTCACGACGAAGTCCCTAGGTGCTGGTCACATCCATTCATTAGACCAATTGACGCACACAATATCAGGAACAATTTCAGTGGCCAAAAATTGTCGGGTACTATGTACAGACTTGTTGTGATTACAAGTGTTGTGAAACCACCTTAACGGAGGGTCTTTTCTACATATAGCAAAGTATGCTACGTTCATGAAAGGTCTCATGGTTGGTTCCTAGGTGTGACCGGGTTGTCACATTCTATTATGGTCCAACTTTTGCTGCAAAGTATGCTACGTTCATGAGAAGGTCTCATGGTTGGTTCCTAGGTGTGACCGGGTTGTCACATTCTATTAATGTCCAACTTTGTTGCAAGATTTTCACGTAAGTATCGTGGAAAGTCTCGTCATGGAATTGCGGTTTGGATATGTTTGTGCTAAATGCATGCACACTAGGTGTTATGGGCCCAAGTGTTTAACAAAAATTTATTTGGAGCGGCATGCAAATCCATGGACTTTATTCTTTTTGCACCCTTTTGCACTGCTAGTGCAATCTTTCTTGCAGATTTAGTATGAGTTTATACCCTGCCATACAAGGTGATGGCTGAGTATGGATGTTAGTGATTGGTTGCTGGAACCTCCAATCTACCTTCAACCTAGTTGGTTGTCTCCATTCCATATTGAGTATATGGCTGGATACTCAATGGTTGATTCATAGTTTGTCGTCAGTCGTGGAAGACTGTCTGTAAGTGGTTGGAGAAAGTACCTCACTGTTACTGTTGTTATCCATCCCATGTTGGATGGGCAGCTTACAAGTATTCTATTTAGTACTAAAGGATATGCTAAGCGCATACGTTAGTAAACCATGCTAAAGGATCTGCTAAGAGCATACGTTAGCACAATGCATTCTGAATAGGTGATTCTCTCCTTATTCTAGAATTTTCTTAGGTTATGTTTTCAACTTTGAACACCTGTTGTGGTGGGGTTAGATACCGATAGTTTCATAAGTCAAGGACTTAGTAGGTGTGCTGACAGAGTATGTTGGCATGTAACCTTTGTTAGGGGTGAACATGTGGTTCTGTGTGTTCCAAAATGTTCAAAAGTCTAACATGAGGACACTCCCTATTCTATCTTTCAGTAGCTATGAGCTTTTCAAGATACTCACATGAGTTATCATGAGTTACCATTTAGATACAGGTGGTTGCAAAAGGACAACAATGTTGAAAATCAACATGTTGCTCTTGGTTTCATTGAACCTCCTCACTGCACCAGGTATCGGTCATATGGACAATTGGTCCGTGTAGAGGATGCCAATAAGGAAAACATCAGTGTTCTTACGAAGATACTACCACTTGTGTTTTTGAGGACGAAAACGCTTCTAAAAGGGGGGAGTAATGTCAGGCCAAGGGCATGGCCAAGGGCCAACACGGACATGCGGTCAAGGGGCGCTATCTATAGAGGCTAGGAGTCTATAAATAGCACGGTTGGGTGGAGAGTTGGATGGTCCAGTCCCCCGTGGTCTTACAGATCCGATTTGGATTAAGAATGGAAAATCAACACAAAAAAACAAATATATGGGATGGTTAGCATCACAATGGAGCTTAAAAGAACAAGAGTACTATGGAGGAAACAGACATATATGGGTGCCAAAACCGTAGGTTAGATCATATGAAGTGAAGTCAAGACCCTCCCAAGAAAGAAGGCCCACAAGGTATCAACCTCAACAATATCCTAGGATACCTAGGTAGCAGGTATACAACAGAACAACATCAAAAGATGTTGAATTCTACCACAACTCACAAGAGGATATAGAAAAGAGACGGATCTCAAAGAATCTTCATCTTGGACAAGGATTCTACACAGGATATAAAAAGATTTGGCAACTAGTCAACCACAAGCCAGTTGCAACTACACCAAACCTGCATGAAGATCTCAAGAACTCAACAAGACCTAGAGCAAAGCAAAGTAAACAAAGGAGATACAATGGTTATCAAGAGATTTGGATTCCTAAGTCTTCCAATGCTCCTAGTCAAAAGCCAAATGCCAATAGCCAACAGAGGCCTACAACAACATCAAAGACTCCTATCAACAGGCCTAATTAGAGAATCAAACAGATAATGGATTCTTCACAGTCAAAGAAGGACGACCCAACCAACGCAAATGCAGATTCAAAGATGATAAAATAGGTATGGCAAAAGAAACCTTCAATGCCAACTTTGTCCTTCACTAATCCTCTTTTTGAGGATTCAAGCTTACTTTTACCTGAAGAAATGTTTGTAGTAAGCACAAGAATGTAAAAAGTCAACTCACCGGGGTGCAAAAAACACTCTTTGGCATAGTCAGAGTCGGGCTGCTGAGCCATAAAATGAGCAAGAATTAGTCCCAAAGCTTCAAGTCATATGAAACCCTGTGCTAGGAGTCGTGGTTATTAAGCTAACGCTCAAGATGGAAGAGTTGAGCATATCTAAGTCATGTCGCTCATGATGGATGAGATGATCATAAGAGTCGAAGTCTATTAACTTACAATTGGTGGAGTGTAGTAGAGTCCAACACTCACGCACAGTGCACAGTGAGATGAGAGCACATATCCTCATCACAACGAAAACCATTCTTAAAGGGGTGCCAGCTTGCAAAGCCATGTCAAATGCTTTTATAGCTACACCATCTTTTTGAATAACCCCTCAAAATCATTCTTGCACAACATATTGTTTCTCATGCATTTTTGTGTATGCATAAATAGGATGTCCCATCATTGGACATATGCATTAGACACTCTTTTTTTGCTTCCACCTATGCACCTTGAGTGGACTACAACAGGCAAACCAATGTTCCATCATGCTACCCTCTCATATTTGCTGCCTTTTTAATTCCATATCTATCAGCAAATAATCCCTTTAATACTTTATTAATATTTCCCATGCTAATAATCCTCCAATAATGCAGTATTCCAAAGGCACTTTCTTCCCACTGGGTTTTTTCCCTTTGGTCATCCAGGTTATAGACCCTAATTTAGAACCTCATCATTCTACTTCTCTTGTACATACTTTCCATAAATAAACAGAAGCCTCATCATTATGCTATTACAATGGACAAATGCAACATCATCTCTCACATTAGACATATTCGGACCAATGAAGATGCTGCAGCAAAGTGAACCTCATCAACAAATTCAACAACCAATGAAGACAATCAGCCCATCAACAACCAATCAAAAACCTTCCACAGCCTCCACGGACATTTTTCAACAGTGCCCGAGGACGGGCACTACATAGGAAGGGGGGAATGTTAAGTGAGTCAACACGTCAGTGAATAGAAGCTGCTAAAGACCGAAGACATACGAATACACATCAAGGATGAATGCAAAGAAGCAATAAAGATTGGAATTACACATTTTTCATGTTTTCCCAAAATGGTTGGCCTACCATGAAAGTGGACATTCAACAGAATGTTTCAAAATGTGTAGTATGCCAAAAGACCAAATATGATAGAGGGAAGCAACCTGGATTAGTCCATCCATTACCTATCCCAAGTTTACCATGGGAGAGTATATCCATGAAATTCATCTTTGGATTACCCAAGTCTATCCATGGGAATACAAGAATATGAGCAATAGTCGACATGTTTAGCAAACAAGCACACTTTATTCCTATCAAAAAGACTATTAAGGAACACCAAATGGCAAATCTCTTCATATCACATATTTTCAAACACCATGGATTACCAACATCCATCATGTTGGATAGAGATCCTAGAATGACCAGTAATTTTTGGAAAGGTCTCTTTGAAAATCTGAGAGCAAGATTGAATTTCTCTTTGGCCTATCACCCGCAAATGATGGCCAAAGTGAGATAGCCAATCTTACGATACTCCATCTACTAAAGACTTATGTTACAGAAGTAGATCAATGCTCACAAAGGGAAAAGTACTTACCTCTTGTAGAGTATGCCTACAATAATATTGTACATGCTTCTACGGGAAAAGCACCTTTTGATATCATAAAGGGAAGACCTAAAAGTCCCTTGCTACTTAAAGTACATGGGAAGATATTTGTTGCCGATAAGAATAGCTGTGACCTACAAGAATCCTTTCAAAAGATTAAGGAGGCTATATGCATCTCTCAACAAAGGCTAAAAGCTATTGCTGACAAGCACAGAAGGGCCTTAACATTCAAAGAAAATGATTGGGTCTTAATTAAGTTTCCTAAGGCTTGATTAAGACAAATGACGGATACAAAACCTATGGGCCATTATGCTAAGCTAGAAAAAAGATACTATGGTCCTTTCCAACTCTTGAAGCCTCTCAATGACACGGCTTACCAACTCAAGCTGCCCAACCATTGGCTCATACACAATGCTTTTCATGTGAGCCTCCTCAAGCCCTACAAAGGAAATCCACCAAGTGAACCAATTATTGAAGACCCTTGTAACATTTAATGGCATAAAAACTTGTGTGTAGCGGAAATTAGCATGAACATAGTGGGCATTTCATTAGAATATATTCCTAATGAGAATTACAAGAGTGCTTGGGGGAGAGAGCAACATAAAGCATAACACCTAGTTAGATAGCATGAACAATACTTTCAAAAGAGAGAGAAATTAAGCTATTGACAACAGTTGAGGACCAAATTTGCATGCAGCCGGTCCCCCCTCCAAAAGGCTTTGTATTATGGTTTCTCCCATCAAGAGAGACATTGTACAATACAATTCTTTGTGTTCCTTCAAGACTAGCTAGTGCAATGAAGATGAAGCTTCATGCACTTAGCAAACACAACATTAATTATCCCCGGTCTCAGACCCAAGACCTCCCACACCTTCGAAGATGGTGAGAGCTAGCAGGGTATGAGAGTAGATTGAGAGGAAGAAGGAGTATCTTACGAGAAAGATGTACATCTCCTCACATAATCACTCATATTAGCATAGCTTAGCTTAGTAATTAGCATGGTAGAGGAGATGAGCATGCATTGAAGCTTGGCTCCTGGTTGGATTTGCATCCACATGCCAAGAGTGTGTCGATGTAGGCTTCTATCTCACAAGCTTGGAGTAGGTGATGAGCTCTCCATTAAAGCTTGGGAAGAGATAGTCTTTTCTTTCTTCTCCATAGACTGTGTGAGAGTGTGTGTGTGATAATTCCTTGCAAAAATCAGCCCCCTCTCTCTCTTGGGCGAGCCCTCTTGCTATTTGCTCTTGCTCTACCCTCATTGGACCTCCCCAGGTCAAGCCAATGACTATTAAACAGCATAAGTGATATCCTTTTGACACATATCCCCCTTTCCCCTTTTGTGAGAGCTTTAGGTAATTTAATAATTCAACTAAACTCTCATTGGACCCCTTTGCCTCCTGGCCAATAGGAATCAGGCAAGCCATTGGGCTGTTGAATGCTCATTGGACCCCTTGCGAGACTGTCCAATAGTCTTCTAGAGGACTTAATTCTCATTGGTTCTTTTTATGAAGTGTTTTTAATTAATTAAACTAGATTTACTCTAGCCTAATTCTCATTGGTCCACCTCCAAGGCCATCCAATAGGAATTGGGTACACCTTGTGGGCATTTGGCCTAGGGAGCTGACATGTGTCCCTTATTCCCTTTGTGTAAAGGGAGCTTGTGTGTGTGTGTGGCTTTCTCTCTCATCCCCTACATGCAAGGCTCGCCCCCTCCCAAGTAGGGATTGCAAAGACTTTGTTGTACACACTTAAAGCATCCAATTCCCCTAGGGTTGACCTTTGGACATAACCTTTGAATTTTGGAACCTTAGCATTTTGGAAGCCTTAATGGGCTGAACCGTAGGGTCTTTTTAGCCCATTGTTGCACATGGCTCTTTTGCAAATGGCCCCCCCTTTGGATCCCTATTTTCCCTCCTTTGGATCCCTACTGTGGCCGGTCTGCTAGCTTAACCAATATTCTAGCTTTTTCTCCTGTGGCACTTCCCCATATTAAATGATCAGTTTAACGTGAGAAAATCATCTAGGAGAATTGGATATTGATTATTATGACATTACCTCTCTCTTGAAATCATAGTCGTCCTCGACTATGGTGTAGAGAAGATAAAGCATATTCATGAGTCCTTTTCTTAGCGGGTAGAGGATCCCTATGTTACCCTACGACATCATTCCACAATGGATGACTAGTCCATTTGGCGCTTGAGAGCCTGAGGCTGCCGCAAGCATGTGTGCACATTAGTCCTATCAGTCTTCCATAGTAGAGTGACAAGCTCTACTTGGTGTTTAGGAGACATCGTCTCCGCAAACTTGATCTAAGCATGCATACTACTTCATTTTTGTGCACAATAAAGAAAAAGAGAGTCTTATAAGATAAAAACTTTGTTCATTTTTAACATTTTGTACATTTGCTTACTCTTGGGAAGCATTGTAAGCATTGACAAGGTTTAGGTTATCCTTTAATTGTATGCCTTGCATCCATCTAGCATCTTTAAAAGGATAATTCTTGAACTTAATAAGATATCGTCGGATAGTCTTACCGCCTTTTAATACCTTGTCTTCATGTTGGAGAATGGACTCAGGCTGTAGCACCTCCTCTTGGTCCTCGATCTCCGGTGGGTCTTCAATAGTTGGTTCTTGAGGTGGCTCTCCTTTGTAAGGCTTTAATAGGATCACATGGAAAGCATTGTGTATGAGCCAATGATTGGGCAACTTGAGTTGATAGGCCATCTCATTGATTGGACTAAGAATCTAGAAGGGACCATAGTACCTTTTTGCTAGTTTAGCATAGTACTTTTGGTGTCCCGTAGGATTCTTGCCCGTCGTGTACTTAATCGAGCCTTGGGAAACTTTAATAAGACCCAGTCATTTTCTTTAAAGGCTTGGGCTCTTCTATGCTTGTCAGCAGCAGCCTTTTTCCTTTGCTGTGAGATAGAGATAGCATCCTTAATCTTTTGAAAAGATTCTTGTAGGTCTCGGCTATACTCATCTGCAGCGAAGATCTTCCCATGTACCTTAAGTAGCAAGGGACTTTTTGATGTTCCCTCAATTACCTCGAAAGGTGCTTTTTCCGCGGAAGTATGTACAGTGTTATTGTAAGCATACTCCACTAAGGGTAAGTACTTCTCCCATTGGGATCTTTGATCTACTTCCGTTACATAGGCTTTTAGTAGATCGAGAATTGTTAGGTTAGCTATTTTACTTTGGCCATCCGTTTGTGGATGATAGGCTGAAGAGAAGTTTAGCCTTGTCCCTAAATTCTCAAAGAGACCCTTCCAGAAATTACTGGTCATTCTAGGATCTCTATCTGACACTATGGACATTGGCAAGCCATGGTACTTGAAAATTTGTGAAATGAAGAGGGTTGCCATTTGATGGGCTTTGATAGTCTTTTCAACAGGTATAAAATGAGCTTGTGTGCTGAACCTGTCTACTATCGTCCATATTCCCGTATTCCCATGGATAGACTTAGGCAATCCAAAGATAAAATCCATGGATATGCTCTCCCATGGTGAATTAGGGATTGGCAAGGGTTGAAGCAATCCAAGTTTCTTTCCTCTATCAAATTTTGTCTTTTGGCATACCACACATTTAGAGACATACTCTTGTATGTTCACTTTCATGGTAGGCCAATAGAAATATGTTTCAATTCCCTTTAAGGTAGATTGAATCCCTCTATGCCCCGCATAAGGTGGAGCATGTGATTCATACATTACTTTCTCACGTAGTGAATTAGTAACACATAGTCTATTGCCGTAGAGAAGATAACCATCTTGTAAAGTAAATGGTTCTTCTTTCTTCCCTAATGCAAGGGCTGAAATCACATCTCTAAAATCGGGATCAATAGCATACTCATCTATCATTGAAGATAGATCATTGTGAGTTGCTATGGAAACCGCATTCACTCTCGGCCGTCTTGAGAGTGCATCAGCTACTTGATTATGCTTGCCAGCAATGTGAGCAATATGAAAATGAAATTGCGAAAGGAAATTTTCCCACCTCATTTGTTTGTCGGAGAGCTTGGTCTGCGTCATGAAGTACTTAAGGATTTGGTGATCCGTTCGCAGAATGAAAGGAGTCCCCAATAAATAGTGCTTCCATGAGTCTAAGGCATGTAGAACTGCAAGGAGTTCCTTTTCATATATGCCTAGAGCCTACTCAAGTGGGTTGAGCCTTCGACTCTCATAGCCTATGGTGTGCCCTTCTTGGAAAAAAACAGCTCTAAGGCAATCACCACAAGCATCACATTGGACCTCAAATGGTTTTGAGAGATCCGGTAGTGTAAGAACAGGTTGAGAGATAAGATTTTCTTTAAGCTTTTCGAAAGCATTGTTCTCCTTAGCAAACCATGTATACCTAACGCTTTTCTTTGTTAGGTCATGTAATGGTCCCACAATTTGTGAGAAATTTTCTATGAAGCGTCCATAGTATGCACACATACCTATAAAGCTTCTTAGTTCATGAAGATTCCTTGGTTTAGGCCATCCTTTTATTACCTCTAACTTTGATGGATCCATTTGGATTCCATCTTGAGAGATAATGTGACCTAAATACTGAATCTCTTGCAAGAAAAATTCACTTTTCTTTCGATTAACATAAAGTTTATTCTCTCTCAAAACTTGAAATATTACCTGGAGTTGTTGCTTGTGTTCGTCTAATGAATTAGAGTAGATGATAATATCATCAAAGAACACTCCAGTGAAGGTTCGATGAGGCCTGAACAGCTTCTCCATCAAGAGGTTGAATGTGGCTGGTGCATTGGTCAAGCCAAAAGGCATGACAATGTATTGATAGTGATCCTATTTAGTGCTCTATAGTCGACACACATACGATATGTGCCATCTTTCTTTTGCACTAATAGCACAGGTGAGCAAAATGAAGATGAGCTAGGCCTAACCATACCCTTCTCAACTAACTCATGCAATTGCCGCATAATCTCCTCTTGTTGAGCTTGAGAAACTCTATAAGGAGGTTTGTTAGGCAGTGAACTTCCTGAAAGAAGTTCAATTGCATGGTCATCATTACCTCATTTAGGAGGTAGCTCACAAGGGATGTCGTCAATAAAAACATCTTGAAACCCCTTGTGAAAGTTGGATAGCTCTAATTCCTTTTGGTTGCTTTTATTTTCTTTTGCTAAAGCATTAGGTTCATTTTGAGAATCTCTAACAAAAATCATGTACACGGAAATAGATCTCTTTATTGACTTGTTGAAAGCTGGTGTATGTACAGTGGGGATAGTGTTACCCATTTCCTTAGCATCTATATACATGTCTTTTTCCCTAAACTTAAAGCAGATTCTCCTTTCAGGGAATTTAACATTGGTAGTCAGGCGGTCAAACCATGGTGCCAAACCATGGTGCGCCTAGGATTACATCCTCATGCTTGAGAGGAGAGATAAAGAAGTCCTCTTTGTCCACATAGCTTTGAACATGAAGCCTCAATTTCCCGATTAAGGGAGTGACTGAAGCTTCTTGCTCCTTGAAAGCATTGTCTGCGAGTAGGACATCTCACATCTCGTAGGCTTGTATGCCTAGCTTGGTGGCCAACTCTATAGATATAAAATTGTGAGTAGAACCAGGGTCAAAAAGAATAAACGCATCATGTTCTCTTACCTTTCCCCAAGCATGGCATAGAGGAGATCCTTTGTGGTGAGTTTGGTGAGTCTCCTCCTCTTGGATTTCAACCAAGGAAGCTCTAGGAAGATCTTGGCGGTTGTTCTTTTGGGGACAAGCGCGTCATCCTTGCGATAATTCTCAAGCTCTTCTGGAGAGAGTTTGTTTTTACCTTTGTAAACTCCCTTCTCTTTAGCTTTGTTGGAGTTGCCCTTAGGAGACTTTTGGACATTTTCCTTCCCCTTAGGCTCATTGGAACCCTTGTTTTTTGTGGGCTTATTATTTCTTTTAGCCCCCGTTTGGAAATTGATTCGAGAGGCCACCATAGTATGGTGTATTATCGCCGATATGGTACGTGGCCTTTGGGAGTTGACATACTCCGCCATTTCTTTGGTTAAGCCCGCACAAAATTGTTGCTTTTTCTCTCCAAAATCCAACTTTTTGAAGACAGTGGCTTTGAGTTGTAGGTCCCAAAACTTGTCTACATATTTGTGGATGGATTCATAGGGAGAGAGCTTTAAGCTTCACCATTCGGTGAGTACTTTGTCTTTGGCATCGGTGGCCAAAAACTGCTTCATAATGGAAGCTCTTAAATCTTTCCATGTTCGTGGAGCTTCACCGTTGGCTCGTAGGCTAGACCACCATTGTCTGGCGGACTTTTGAAAGTGCATAGCTACATGGCGTAGCTTAGAGGACTCCGTGAAGCCTTCATCTTCAAACGCCGCATCGAACTGTTGGATAAAGGCCAAGACTTTGTCCATAGCACCAAAGGTACCATCATAGGTAAGGAAAGAGATGCTCTTCCCTCCCTCTTTGAATTTCTTCAACTTGGACGACCTCTTCCATGTGGCATAGGATTTCCTATGGACTCTTCTTTTTGATGCTTCAAAGGTTGCACCATCACTTTCTTCAAAAGGTGCAGAATTTGAAGAAGGTGGAGAAGAGGGTGACGTCTTTCTCGCCTTTTTCTTGTCTTGATCTTCGGCGTCTTCACCATCACTTTCATAAGAGGAAGAGGATGAAGAAGATGGAGAAGAGGGTGTCCTCTTTCTCTCCTTTTTCTTCTCTTGCTTTTTATCATCCCTCTTTGAATTATGATGTGGAGAAGAGTGCGATGGTCTTCTCCGCTTTGGTGGTGATGGAGAGCGTTTAGCCCGCTGTCTTAGTGGAGCCATCTCCACCGAGGTGGCGGGAGACTCGCTTCTTTCTCGTTCCTTCGATGGAGTTCTCCTTTGGGAAGAAGATGCATCATCAAGAAGTAAATTCTTGATCCCTTCATATGGATTCTCTTCTTCTTCCCGAATCGGAGAGAGACCTCTTTTGGGAGTCTCACAAGGAGGCTTCCTAGTTGTTCTCTCGTCATGGTGATGAGCTTGGAGAATCCCGTGAGCACGGAGCTGCCATTGCACTTCACTTTGGAGAGATGGATTGCCCATGGCTTGTTGAAGCCTAGAAACAAGATAGTTAACAAGCATCGGGGCATCATTAGTAGCTTGATCATTAACAAAATCAAAGTAATCAACATTAATTTCACTCTCTTTACTATTGTCAGCCATTCTAACAACTTTTAGGTGTAAACTTTCTAGGTGTACTTTGGCACTTCAAGCCCTAGTTGCTACTCCTCTTTACCCCTTTAGAAAAAGAACTCAAGCTACTGTACCCGTGGCTCGAATACCATTAGTTGCAGGGAATAGAAGAGAGGGTCTTTCAACACCAAAACAACACCGGCTCCTGTCAAGCTTCTAATAGCTCAATAGCCGTAGGCAAGCCCCATAGGACTCCACTATTAAGACCATAGCTCTCGACGGTGATGCCCCGTTAACTACACGAAGGCAGGCGCACTGCAAGGCTGAAAAATCCCTATTCTACTTACTCACATGCAATTAATAATACCAACCATTTATAGCTAGCTTGAGGACCTCCCTTCTTGAGCAAGAAAAGAGAAACCTTGTGCTCTGATACCAATGTAACATTTAATGGCCTAAAAACTTGTGTGTAGCAGAAATTAGCAAAAAGATAGTGGGCATTTCATTAGAATAGATTTCTAATGAGAATTACAAGAGTGCTTGGGTGGAGAGAGCAACATAAAGCATAACACCTATTTAGATAGCATGAACAATACTTTCAAAACAATTCTTTGTGTTCCTTCAAGACTCGCTAGTGCAATGAAGATGAAAGCTTCATGCACTAAGCAAAACACTTAGCAAACACAACATTAATTATCCCCGGTCTCAGACCCAAGACCTCACACACCTTCGAAGATGGTGAACGCTAGCAGGGTATGAGAGTAGATTGAGAGGAAGAAGGAGTATCTTACGAGAAAGATGTACATCTCCTCACATAATCACTCATATTAGCATAGCTTAGCTTAGTAATTAGCATGGTAGAGGAGATGAGCATGCATTGAAGCTTGGCTCTTAGTTGGATTTGCATCCACATGCCAAGAGTGTGTCGATGTAGGCTTCTATCTCACAAGCTTGGAGTAGGTGATGAGCTCTCCATTAAAGCTTGGGAAGAGATAGTCTTTTCTTGCTTCTCCATAGACTGTGTGAGAGTGTGTGTGTGTGATAATTCCTTGCAAAAATCAGCCCCCTCTCTCTCTTGGGCGAGCCCTCTTGCTGTTTGGTCTTGCTCTACCCTCATTGGACCTCCCCAGGTCAAGCCAATGACTATTAAGCAACATAACTGATATCCTTCTGACACGTATCCCTCTTTCCCCTTTTGTGAGAGCTTTAGGTAATTTAATAATTCAACTAAACTCTCATTGGACCCCTTTGCCTCCTGGCCAATAGGAATCAGGCAAGCCATTGGGCTGCTGAATGCTCATTGGACCCCTTGGGAGACTGTCCAATAGTCTTCTAGAGGACTTAATTCTCATTGGTTCTTTTTATTAAGTGTTTTTAAATTAATTAAACTAGATTTACTCTAGACTAATTCTCATTGGTCCACCTCCAAGGCCATCCAATAGGAATTGGGTACACCTTGTGGGCATTTGGCCTAGGGAGCTTACATGTGTCCCTCATTCCCTTTGTGTAAAGGGAGCTTGTGTGTGTGTGTGTGGCTTTCTCTCTCATCCCCTACATGCAAGGCTCACCCCCTCCCAAGTAGGGATTGCAAAGACTTTTTCGTACACACACAAAGCATCCAATTCCCCTAGGGTTGACCTTTGGACATAACCTTTGAATTTTGGAACCTTAGCATTTTGGAAGTCTTAATGGGCTGAACCTTAGGGTCTTTTTAGCCCATTGTTACACATGGCTCTTTTGCAGATGGACCCCCCTTTGGATCCCTATTTTCCATCCTTTGGATCCCTATTGTGGCCGGTCTGCTAGCTTAACCAATATTCTAGCTTTTTCTCCCCTGCCACTTCCCCATATTAAATGATCAGTTTAACATGAGAAAATCATTTAGGAGAATTAGATATTGATTATTATGACAACCCTCCCGAAGGTGAAGACCAAGAAGAGGTGCTACAACCTAAAGCTGAATACAAGGTACTCCCGACATAGAGTTTATCCAATGATATTTTATTAAGCTCAAAAATTATCCTTTTGAAGATGCTAGATGGATGCAAGGACTACAACGCTTAAGGATAGTATGCACCTTGTCAATGCTTACAATGCAACATTAGAGTAAGCAAATGTACAAATTTCTTTTAAATGAACAATGTTTTTGTCTTATAAGACTAGTTCTCTTTTTATTGTGCACAAATTCAAATACTATGCATGCTTAGAATCATGTTTGTGATGACGATGTCTCTCAAACACCAAGTAGAATTTGTCACTTTACTTTGGGAGAATAAAATGTACTAAAGAGCAGACATGCTTGCGGCAGCTATGTCTTCCAAGCACCAAATGGATTAGTCATCCATCTTGAAAAGATGTCGTAGGGTAAAAAGTGATCCTCTACCCGCTAAGTAAGATTGACTAATGACTAAGGCTTTGTCTCTTCTACCTCATAGTCGAGACGACTATGATTTCAAGAAAGAGGACATGTCATAAAATCTAATATCTAACCAGCCCTAATTATTTTCTCGTATTAAACTGACCAATTAATGTGGAAGAATAAACAAGAACAAGGGTTAAGATATAGACATGTGCTTATAGATCTATCTCAACACGAGGCCAAAGGTAAAGGGGCCCAAATGTGAGATGGTCTATTAAAGATCAAGGCTAACCAATGGAGCATAAGACCTTACTGTTAGCTTCATTGAAGACCTCCAATAGTTAGTGTAAAAGTCCTCCAACCTTAGGTAAGCTAGGGTTGAGCTTGAGGTGGGAACCCGGCCCAAGCTTAAGGTGCTTGTTGTGATTGATGACTAAGGTGCTTGAGGTGCTTGATGATTGAGATGCTTAAGGTGCTTGAGGTGCTTGATGAGTGGGATGCTTGAGGTGCTTGTCATGCTTGAGATGCTAGGGTTGTGCTTGAGGTGGGAACCCGGCCCAAGCTTGAGGGGCTTAAGGACCAAGCTTGTGGTGGGAATTGGGCCCAAGCTTGAGTGGCTTGAGGTGTACAAAAGTCAACACCATTCCCTACAAGGAGGGGGCAAGCCCTATAAGAGGGGGTATGAGAGAGAACACCCACACACTCACTCAAGGCAAGACTGGTACAAAGAAAGCAAAAGGGACACTTGTCAAGTTCCTCCTCATGTTGCCCTCAGGTGTGCCTGAAGCCTATTGGTTGGCCACCCAAGGGGTCCAATGATAATTTAGGATATTTAATTAATTGTCTTTGCATTTATCAAGTCCTCCCTCTCAAAGGGGAAAGGGGGACACTTGTCCCAAGGCTACCCTTGTTGCTTGGTATGACTCTTGCTTGCGATTGGCTAGGCCTAGAGGGTCCAATGAGCTTCAAGCATGAGCTACAAGGGGGGGTCGACCAAAGCAAGTAGGGGGCCTGCTTAGGGGGTATACTCTCCCACACATGCTCACACACACTCTCATTGTGTGAAGTGCAAAGTGCAAGAGCTCCCTCTCCTTCTCCAAGCAAGTAGAGAGGTTGAGAGCCTACACCAACACTCTTGGCTATGGAGTGCAAATCCAACCAAGAGCCATGCTTCAATGCTTAAGCTTGCCATCTTCTCCATCTTCATTACTATGCTATTATGTATGCTAGCAAGAAGATTGATGATAAGTGAGGAACTAGTTCTTTCTCCTATGAAATGTTTCTTCTTCCTCTTCCCTACCCTCATTCCCTGCTAGCTCTCTCCACCTTCGAAGGTGTTTGAGGTCTTGGGACTGAGGCTTGGGATAGTTAATTCTTTCCACAAGTTTTATTTTATGCTCATGATGCATGAATCTTTCCATATTCATTGCATCACCTAGGTCACAAGGAACACAAAGATTATATTGTAACAAGTCTCTCTTGATGGGACAAACTATAATACAAATGCCTATGAGGGGGGACCGGCTTCATATAAATCCAGTCCTCAACTGTTGTCATGTTCTCTAAATTTTCTCTCTTGAAAAAGTATTGTTCATGCCAAGTTAACTAAATGCTATGTTAATGTTGCTATCTTCAATTATGTTCACCCGCTATGCTCACAAAGTAATTTATCAAAAGTACTCTCTCTAATTTCCACTTATCGGCCAATTCCATTATAGTTTTACTGTGAGAAAAGGGCAATGTCGCAAAGAGATTTCACATGTGAATGCAATGTAGCAAATGGCACTTCAAACGGACACTTCATGAGGGAGTTACAAACTTGAGAAAGAAGAAGGAGAGTACACAGTGCTCTTCATGTTAGTTGTCATGTTCCTTATTCAAAAACTCCCCTTCTGATTTTACAAAAAATGGTTTTTATGTCTTAGTCAAAGATTCAGGGTTCAAAAAATGAGCAAATAGTTCTAACTCTCAACAGCCTAGGATTTCTTGATACAATTTGGAAGCACGTAGCCCCACTCTATTTGGATCAATATCATATAATAGTTACAAGATAATGCTAGAATCAAAAGAATTACAATGGCTTAGGGCTATGGGTGTCCAGAATGATCAAAATACTGAAAAATTACATCAAAGGCTGTATGTGGGCTCCCAATGTTAGCTATGTGCTAACACATGGAAAACCACAATCATCAAATGTAAATGATCACAATCATGAAGCATAGAAAGAAGTACACTTGGAGGTATGTGATGCATCTCCTCGATAGATATGGAAATAGTCATGCAATGTTTGAACTATGTGAAAGTTGAATTCCATCTATACTACAAAATCATAAACAACACACTACCACCTAGAAAGGTGTGTCAGCCTAAATAAAAATGAAAAGAATTCCTATACTAAGTTCTCATACTTGGATGCCTAGAGGGTAAAAAACCAATGGGAAAAAAGTGACTCTAGTAGATGTGCATGTGTCTACTGCACCATAGTCAATTTGCACAAGTCAAGGGTCTAGTGCAGCTAGGAGGGTGTTGGAGCCCAACTTGTCCAACTATTGTAATGAGCCCACCGTGTAAAGCCTATCAAATTCCCATTTTTATGTCAAAGACGTCTTATCATTTTGATCCACTTGTCTGGATTATGTAAAGATTAATTAGTCGGTCGGGATCCAGATGAGTTTCCACTTTGTAATTATGATGAGTAGAACTCAATTAAAACCCCATGTACATTTTGAGTTAAGGTGACGAAAGTATAAAGGTCACCTTAGAAACATTTTTTTAAAAACATTTTGAATGATTAATCCTGTGTCGTACGAGTCTGAGAGAGAGAGAGAGAGAGAGAGAGAGAGAGAGAGAGACCTTATCCTCTTCGCTACGCACATCTCCCTCACCGGATTCACAAAGCGACCACACCATTGTGGTAGCCTCTCCGAGAGCTACGTGCCCACGCCACGCATTCGCATTTTTGAGTTGTTCGCGAGTAATCCTTCCACGAGCCTGTTTTGCTTGTAAGTAGCACAAACAGTGTCTGTTTTCAACAATCAAGTACTTTCTAGAATGGGGGAGAGATTAGCTATGCATAGATAATCATAGACTTAGGTTTTGCACACTTTTAGATTATGACATGCGAGTCTATCACGAGTGTATTCGAGATAACTAGGGTTAAAATCTGGTGAGATTAGACTTATAGGTAAGTATATCCTAGTGAGAGGATGGTGCCTAGCAAGTTTGAAGCGATTCCGAGTTCATTTGATGTGTAAA
The DNA here is from genome assembly GCF_014529385.1 of Adiantum capillus-veneris. Taxonomy (NCBI): domain Eukaryota; kingdom Viridiplantae; phylum Streptophyta; class Polypodiopsida; order Polypodiales; family Pteridaceae; genus Adiantum; species Adiantum capillus-veneris. Next base: position 125,193,098 of record NC_140957.1, read on the forward strand.
CGGTGTTATGAGCGTTTAGGGATATAGTGGGTTGCAATCAACAAGGGTTATTGATTGATGCATCATAGAGGTGCGTATGTGTAGGTTGGTCTCAGCCTGACAAGCTAACGAGATTGCCTCTGTGCACCTACAGGTTAGTCGTTTCATTGGATGATAAGTATGTTGTCTGTGTCGTGCTTGTGAGCATGAACAGGGGAGTAGTTTGCCCTAAAACATTGGTGCCGCTGCCAGGGACACAAGACCTTAAGTAGGGAGATCTACGTCACTCGTGTGATGGTTAGCTTACTTTAGTTTCGACTAGAGAGAGCTTAAACTTTTAGAACAAGATCCAAGATAGGGTATCCTGAGGTCTAGTGGATAGCCAGGAAGCCTGTGTCTTGTCGAGGGTCTGTGACTAGTTAGATTTAGTTAGGTAGGATAATGTGGAGCTATGGTTTTATGGTTTTGAGTGCTTGTTATGGTTGTGTAGAAATAGTGTAAAAAAACACTGTAAAAATGCAAAACAAACAAAAAGAAGAAACAATAAGGCTATTTGCTTGCCTTGAAAGCAAAACCCACACCATATACTCTTTAAGGGGATGAAAAGAGTAGACATTTGAATTTATGATCCAACGCTGGAGAAAACGTAAAAAATTGCGACCAAAACCAACAAAAAGAAACAAGTGATTGTCATGAGAAAACACTAAGTGAACCTAGAGAGGTCAAGAAGAGATATAACCACTAGCCGGGGGTAAACTGATTGTGTCATGTGGTACAACTGATATTCACAAGCTTAAGATGAAGTGTCATCAAATTTGCATCACTTTAAGTGCATTTGAGTTGTGAATTGCCATAGAAAAGTGAAATTTGTCAAGTGCTTGAGTCCAAGGTCAAAATAAGTTCAAATTTAGTGAAACTCAAGGGATAGACTTATATGAGCACAGGGAACACAACTGTCCAAAAACAGTAAAAAAATCACATCCCAATTGCTCTCTGGTGAGTCTATCGCGATAGACTAGTGAATTTTGAGATAGACCAACAACTGGAAAAAAAACCCTTCAAACCACAGGTTTAACACATCAATACAAGGGTGCTCACAAAAATTGAGTGAATTTGAACACCATCTTGACCACAAAACCTCGAAACTGGTGTTTGAGTCTGAATTCAGAGACAAGATCAAGAAGGCTTTGAGCAAATGTCCAAACAGTGCACAAACTTGTCAATGCACTATACAGGGAGTGGGGGAACCAACTGTGGAGATAACTTGTGAAAAAGGCCAACATTGGAGAACTTGCTGAGTCTATCGCGATAGACTAGGGAAGCTACTGCTTAGGACCTTATTTTTCAAATTTCCCCTAGGGAGAGCTTAAGCAGAGCCTAAATAGCATACACACCAAATTTCAAGGTGTTTAGATCACTGAAAGTGAATCTAAGGCCCAGATAGAGAATCAGGCTCTGACAAAAACACTAAAATTGGCCCAAAACCCAAACCAAGTGTCCAAACTTCATAAAACTTAAGGGATAGACTCTAGAGAGTAAGGGGAACTCAAAGGTAAAGTCACAATTTTAAATTGACTTATGCTGAGTAATATGTCAGTCTATCGTGATAGACTCGGAAAGGGGTGATTCAGACAATTTTTGACAGTTGTGACTATACTGCTAGGACATACTCTTCACATAGATCCCAGCCATCATTTCACATTTGAAATTGGACCACCAGAAGACTGACTAGTTCTCATAAAAAAGTGGTGGTTGTACATAATTGAAAGATTTTTCATGGTTCAAGGAAAACCTTTGTGAACAGACTAACCATACTTGTGTAGATCCCAGAAGGAGATCAGCACAGAGCCGCACAGGAAGAAGGAGTCCAGGTAAGCTTTAATTTTGCAACCCAGCTTTCATTCTTATGTATTTAAGGTCAGGAGCCTTTTTTAAGTCGGGAGCTAAAAGTGTCAAAAGTCAAGTAAGCACCACGTCCACTGAAGAGAGTGTAACTCAGACAAGACTAGACCCACTAGCACCAATCATTAAGGACGGTAGTGATACTGACACTTCATTGGACAAGTCCTTCTTCATGATGGGGAGTCAATAGCCAGGAGGTTTCTACGGTGAAGGACCAATGCCAGGGGGAAGCACCTCCCTAAATCCTTTAAACGATACCAAGTTCACTATAATCTTCTTAGAAGGAACAAACTCGAGGGAGCCTTAGTTTATTCTGACTATCGAGGACGCAAGTGTACTTGTATTGAAGAAAGACTTCCGGCTCAGAGACTGGAGATAATTCGAGTCTATGATGATGGAGATAGATTCCGAGACGAAAAGGGGAACCTCTATCTGATAGTTAGTAACCCTGTGGATTACAACAGATATGGAGATAACGTGGCAAAAGGGAAAATGGTTTCAGAAACCCAAGAATCGCCTCCTAACATTGATCGACCTAGAGCGCTTTTTATGTATGATAAGAAAACAACCAGGGTCTCAACCTATAATGAGAATGTGGGGATTTACAGGCATGAGAGCGAGGGAATAGTCTCTTACTTTTGATGCAAGGAACCCTACCAAAACGAATTAAGCAAAGACAAGGTTCTTTACTTATTCTCTTATGAAACTGCTATGGGGAAGGATATTGTTTTTGTTGATAGGTACGGGTGAGAATACAAACGTATTCTCCCAGAGGAGGTAGAAAAGGCAACACTTCCAGGAGCATCAACATATGCCTCCGACGAAGTGCCAAGAGCCACCTACACCCCTAGCAAGTCGACAAATCCTTTTTCAGAAGAGTATGACGCGACCTCATATTCTACCCGACAACCGACGTTCAACTACCAGGACCAACCAGCTACCCAGCCATCATTGCAGGCATGGCTTCGACAGAGTGCTACATTAGAACAAGACCAAAACCGAGATGGTTATCAAGCCGCACGAGGGCTAAGGGATTTACAAGAACCACCACTCTATTCACGGTTACAAGGAGAGAGTAAGCCAAAGACTCAAGGATCAACAGAGCCTGGAAGACCACCCTTAGAACGAGTTCGGAGAGATGAACCATCTCTTGCAAGAACTATTAGAAATTATGGCTGAGGAGCACCACTGGGAGAGCAACCGGGCCACTACAGAAGACCAGAGGAGGTATATCGACTAGGACGTGGAGATCCAATGATGAGATTTGTGGACCATCGTAGAATTAGACCTTCTCAAGTGCAAAAATGGGTAAACAAGAAATTAATACACAGGAAACAAGGATCCAAGAGATCATGTAGCATCCTTTGTGCGTGTAATTAGAGCTGAAGTGCAGGGTTTGGGTTAACCTTAGAGGATGATGCTGCTACTTGGTTTGACTCTGTGGAGCGAAGAGACTTTGAGTCTATGGAGGAAGTGTTTGACGAGTTTATCGAGGAATTCTCACAAAGGGGAATAGCTCATAATACAGTCTCACAAATCCATAAATTCAAACAGAAAGATGGAGAATCTGTGCAAAAGACAGCCCTACGACTAAAAAGGTATGTTAAGTTCTACCCTGTGGAAGAACTACCAACTTAGTCCAGACTTATGCTTATATTTATCGAAGGACTAAGGAATGTAGCTCTCCAGAAGGACTTACATATGAAGAGGAGCACGATGTTGAATGAGTTAACCAAGGAGGCTCTTTACCTTGTAGACAATTGTGCGGTCTACAAAGAGGGTGAGTTCAAGGATCTCGATGATGATTCCTCCTTGCAACAAAGTGGAAGCAAGTCTGCTAAGACAACACCGAAAGGAGAAGTAGCTGTAATCCAAGAGCAGCTTGCAGAGGAAGTGCTAAAAAAGATTAACTTGTATGCCAAACCACAAGCTAAACAACCAAAATGGTGTGCGATTGAACAAAAATGGACAAACCATGGGACGGAGGAATGTTATTATAACAAGGTATATGTCAGAGAACGACCATATGCTCCCCAACCTCAGGTGGCATCTCCTCAAGTTCCACTGATTCCTAGATATCAAACAGGCAACCTACCAGGTGTTACGACAAGAGTCGCACATGCAGTCTTGCGGTCCTATGGAGGTCTGGACATTGCAGATCAGGAGTCATGCGGTATGCGGCGGGCGTGGCGACAGTTCTTCACAAGATATCATGGGACAGGAGTGTGTGCACTGTTCCCGATCTGCGTTGGAGGGGCGCATACCTGTCTTTTGATGTACCCAACCAACCTCTATGTTATTCATGATATCAGCTGTTGTAACCCTGTGTCCAGATTACATATGAATGAAGCAGGAGGTGTTCTGTGCCTGTGTATTGTGTACTGTCTTCTCTCCTATTTCTATGTGTTTGATGTTCACATAATGTAGTTTGTGGGTAATCATTCCCGTAATGCCTATTGCTCCTGTGCGGGCAATAGCCATTACATCTAGCGACCATGATGAGTGATGGACGACCTGTGATGAATATGCATGCGCACTAGGTTGCAGGGTCCACCTGACCCTGTGGTTCCAATTGTAGGAAGACGTCGGAGGAGAGGCGGTCCGGATGAATTTGTTTTTTCTTCACCGCAGATTGAGGAATCTGTATCTCCATTACCAAGCCCAGTGCGTGGTAGGCGAGGCGTACTCCACGCAGTCAGTCATGTCCTCCTGTCGTACGTTCACCCTCACCCACACAAGTTTCTCCACCATCGTCTCCGGTAAGCAGTCCGGGGGTGTCTCCGCCATTGTCCCCACCTCCTAGTGCTCGTCAGCTTTTTTCGGGAGGAGGTACAGTTGGGCAAGGGGTGATGGCACATCCTCAGATTAAGTTTAGTCTATTTTGAGGTCTTTCGAGAGAAGACCCTGATGCACATTTGCGCCAACTCAATAAAGCTTATGGATTGAATCATCCTGGGGTGGTGATTCCTCTCCATCAACAATCAGTGTTTGAATCTACACTCTCGGGGAAAGCTGCGAAATGGTTGTCCGAATACCCTGATGATCATTTTTAGATGTATGTCGACGGATCCAGAGCGTTTCTACGAAGGTTTAGAACGGAAAAGACAGTCTCTCAACATTCGGAAAAGCTTCGAACGTTGTGGTAGAAGTCATTGCCAGTGGAGGATTACGCTGCAAAATTTCGGATGCTTTTGCAGAGGGTACCTCAGGCACAAAGGCCAGCAGCAGAGGTACTGAATGATTATTTTTTGCGGGGACTCAACAAGGATCTCAGAGCTGCTATGGCAACAGTGGATACGGTAACTACTCCACTGGATAATGTAATTGCTAGGGCTGTAGTAGCAGGAGAAGCTTTAGAAGATACGGAATCTCCAAAGAAATCAAAGAAAAAATACAGGAAGAAATCTCATCGGAAGTCGCAAGACAGTGGCAGTGATAGTTCGGAGTCGGAGTTCGTAGTATCAGATTCCTCAGACTCAGGCAACAGCGATTTGGGAAAAGAATCGGAAGAGACACCTCGGAAAAATTCCCAGCGACACGGGAAAGGTGTTTCATCCGGATCATCGGAATCGGCTACGGTGGCTAAAAGTCTGAAGGAACTATGGTGTATCCAGTGTCGAAATCCGGGCCATGCTGCTCAAGAGTGCGCAATGAATCATAAGTGGTGTGCGATTTGCACGACCAATACTCATAATACAATGGAATGTTATTTCAATGGTCGGGGTCGTCAGAGTCGAGGAGACTCTTCTACATGGCAACAACCACAGATAGGGCAGGGACAAGAGCCTGCTGTGGTGATGGCTCAAGCTCATACATCAGAGACGTCGTTGCAAGGTCAAGCAGGAGGACGGGGTCAAGGAGGAGGACGAGGTCGCGGAAGAGGTGGCCGAGATCCTAATCGGCCCAAGACCTGCCTTTTCTGTTTGGGGGATGGGCACTGGCGATCCGAGTGTACTGAAGCTATGGAATATGGTCGGAAGAAGCAGGAACGCGCTGCAGGGAAACAGCCTAGTGTGGCTATGGTTTAGATTGAAGGATTGGAGGAGTCTGATCCAGTGGTTTCATTAATCATGCGATCGGGTAAAAATGTGGTTCCACCACCTGATGTAAAGATTTCGGATTGGACGGCTTAGGAAGAAGTGCGGAAAAATACTGTGACCTAGTTGCCACAATCCGCACCACCAGTGAAGTCATCAGGACCATCGACTGTGGGCCTAGAAATAAAGGAAGAAAAATTTGGAAATAAGGATGATATTCGAGAAGAGGAGGATTGGAATTCAGTTTGGAAAAAGGTCCTCACGTCGCAAATACAAGTACCTCTGGGTTCACTACTGAAATTGGTCCCGAATTTTCATAATGCATCGCTGCGACAAACGTCCACAGAGCTGAGGAAAGTCGCCATCGGGAAAGTTGAAAGCGAGGAGGATGATTCAGCCCCGTTGCCGACAAATAGGATCACGGATACCCGCATTCCGAAGCTTTCAATTAGATATCATGGAACATACATTGACAAGGTACTAATGGATGGAGGAGCGGGAGTAAACATTATTACTCAAGCAGCTTGTGAGCGTTTTGGACTCAATGATTGGGAGCCTGCACCCTTTGTTGTCCGCATGGCAGATCAAAGAAGAGTGCAACAAGTGGGGTTACTTCTGGGCATTGTCTTGGATGTGACGGGCTTATCCATTGCCGTTTCCTTAGTAGTCTTGAATATTGAGGATCATAATCAGGATTATCACATTATTTTGGGGAGACCCTAGTTACGAAAAGCGAGGGTAAAGCATAATTGGGAAGCAAATATGCTTACAGTAAAGAAGGGTAAAAGGAAAGTGCGGGTGATATTGGGAACATGCAGACAACCAGTTCAGGCAGCATGGCCGGTGATAGCAGAAACAGTAAAGAAGGGTAAAAGGAAAAGTGCGGGTGATATTGGGAACATGCAGACAACCAGTTCAGGCAGCATGGCCGGTGATAGCAGAAACAGTAAATATGGTGGAAGGATTAGAAGAGGATGAAGAGGAGCAATTTCTAAAAGCTAATCCGGATTTGGTCTCTTTATATCTGGCGGATATTTCTCTGGTTTCGAAGGGGAACTCGGTTGGGGGATTCAGGAACTCCAACAGGAATAGGGAAGCAACAACAAGTGCTTCCAAGTCCTGAATCATTGGACGACGTTATTCAGCAAGAACGTGCGTTTGAGGCACAGATGGAAAAAATTACAAGGGTTAAAGAAGATGAATTAGAGAAGGTCTTTCTTGGGGACCAAGCGGAGTCACAGCCCATATACATTAATAAGCAGCTTGAGGCAAGTTTTAGAGATTAAGTTACTGACAGAATTTAAGGATGTTTTCGCATGGGAATATGCGGATATGCAGGGATTGGATCCTAAGTTTTATCAGCATACGATAAATCTGAAACCGGATGCGGTGCCAGTGAAGCAGCACTCATATAGGATGAATCCGAATGTGGCAAAGCAAGTTAAGATGGAAATTGATCGTCTTTTGGAAGTGGGTTTTATTACCCCTATTGATAATCCGGAGTGTATTTCTCCAATTGTGGTTGTATCAAAGAAAAACAAGCAAATCCGAATTACCGGAAATTGAATGCGGCCACTGTTCCAGATCCTTTTCCTCTTCCATTCTTGGATTCCATTTTGGATGATGTAGCAGGACATGAGATGTATACTTTTCTAGATGGGTTTAGTGGATATAACCAAATACGAATGGCATTGCGGGATCAGCCAAAAACAGCTTTTATTACCGCATGGGGTGTGTTTGCCTGCACAGTGATGTGGTTCGGATTGCGGAATGTGCCTTCAACTTTTCAAAGGGATATGTTCCAAATTTTTTGTCCTTATTTGACGGATTTTATGAGATTTTTTTTGGGTGATCTAAGTGTTTTTGGAGCGCAATTAGAGCACTTGAAGCAATTACGGTTATGCTTTATGATATGCAGAGAGGTGAAATTCAGTTTGAATCCTTTAAAGTGTACATTTGTTGTTCGCAGTGGCAGGCTATTGGGCCATATAATTTTTGAAGATGGTATTTCCGTGGATCCGGATAAAATAGCCGCAATTATGGAAGCGCCTGCACCGCGGAACCAGAAACAGTGTCAGATTTTCCTAGGTCAAGCCCGTTGGCATAGGAGACATTTGCGGTTTGTCGCGCATTTGGCAATCCCGATTACTCAGGCAGCTCATGCCATAGATTTTGAATGGACACAGGAATGTGATTTGGCTTTTCGGAGATTAAAACTTCAGCTATCCAAAGCTCCGATTATGCTTCCTCCGAATTGGGGTCAGGATTTTCATGTATTTGTGGATGCTTCGGATCGAGCTATTGGCAGTGTGTTGATGCAGGAACAAAGTCAAGGATGGTTCCGTCCTGTCTATTATGCCAGCACCAGACGATTATCATTCCTGCAGAAAGAAATTATTCAGTAACAGAAAGGGAATGTTTAGGGATGATTTATTCAGTGAAGAAATTATGGCACTATCTGTTGGGCCAACGTTTTTTCTTCCATGTGGATCATTCGGCTCTTTTATACCTGGTACAACAATAGAATTTGACGGGAAGATTGGTTAGATGGGTGCTTTTGCTGCAGGAATTTGACTTGAAGTCATACATCGTCCAGGGGCTCAGCATGCGGTGGCTGACTACCTATCCAAGTTAGATTCCGGTGAGCCGCCGACGGGTGTAGCTGATGAATTCCGGATGCGTCTCTGTTTCTAACAGGTGTAGTTACAGAGGATATAGCAGTTTCGCAACAGGCAAGGGTCATCCCTAGCATCCCATGGACACGGTATGAGGAGATGTTTCATTTTCTCGATAGTGGTGAAATGCCTTCCTTCTTGTCCAGCCATCAAAGGAAACGTATGGCTATCAGAAGTAGGAATTTTGAGATTATTATGGGGAAGCTCTATTATCGTACGGTGGCGGATGTATTACTCAGATGTGTGCTACCACAGGAGCAAGAAGCAGTTCTGGAGGAAGTCCATACCGGTATTGCGGGAGGTCAATTTGCAGCATTAATCACAGCTCAAAAGGTTCTCCAATCAGGATTATGGTGGCCCACAGTGTTTCAGGATGCGAGAAATTATGTGCAACAGTGTGATGTGTGTCAGCGGTTGGGGCAACCTACCAAGCGGTCTAGAATGCCTTTTCAACCGGTTTTGCCCTTGCAGCCTTTTCAAAAGTGGGGTTTGGATTTTGTCGAACCTTTTAAACCGGTTGCAGCTCACACAGGTAATAAGTATATTTTGATAGCCACGGATACGCTACCGAATGGGTGGAAGCATGGCCTTTGAGAGATAATACAGCAGTTTCTGTGGCTGGATGCTTATATAAGGATATCTTTTCCAGATATGGCTGCCCTATTGAGCTGGTTAGTGACAGGGGAAGTCATTTTTTGAATAAGGTGCTGGAGAGAATGCTACGGTTTTATTTTGTATTGCATAGGAAATCTTCTCCATATTATCCTCAGGCGAATGGGCAAGCAGAATCAACTAATAAGCAATTGATTCAGATATTAACAAAGTTAGTGAATATGCATCGAACAGATTGGGATGTGAAACTTCCTTCCCCCTTATGGGCCTATCGGACAGCTTATAAAGTGGCAACAGGATTGACTCCTTTTAAGTTGACATTTGGCATGGAGGCAATCACCCCGGTGGAGCATGTGAATCCGAGTCTGCGGATGCTGATTGCGGATCGGCTTCTTCCGAAAGATTCTGTGATTTATCGTTTGGATGTTTTGCAGGAACTAGACGAAGAGCAGTTGCATAGCTTTGCGGTGCTGGAGGATCTGCAGTCTAGGTGGAAAAAATGGCTGGATCGCCCGAAAGCACGGCAATTTTTTCGGGGACAGCTGGTCCTTGTCTTTAATTCCCACCTCGGGAAGATGCCTGGGAAGCTTAAATTACGTGGTCACGACCATTTTGGATTTTTCAAGCATGCGGGTCCATCTCTTTTTATCTGGCGGATTTGTGGGGGGAGGTTATTTTTGTACCGGTCAATGGTTTCAGACTGCGCCATTATGTTTCACCTACCCCGATTCAGTGCCCCTTTGCTGTGGTACAAGAGCCGGAAGCCGCCCTAATAATGATTGGGGATTCTTTTGCATGCAATCTTGGAAAGCGGGAAAGGAGCTATGATGGTTGCAACACCGTGACTCGCCCTAGTTTGGGAACTCATTGTGAGAGGGTTACTACATGCAGACGATTATTGTTGTGCTTCTTCTGTTTTGTGTATCGCGCGTCCTTAGCTCTATATTCTCTGCTCCTGCATCTCATCGTCTCCATGACGGCTTCTCTCTTGCAATGCATCCCCTTCACTCCAGTACATCAGTTAGCGCTTCGCCGAGTGGATGCCTAGCTGCAAGATTTACGGCTACGTGTGTTCGCCAACTTGGATTGGCAAGGGATACCTGTTCACTCGTAGGCAGTAGGTTTAATTGAGCAATTGGTTGCTGGAGATATGGTGGAGCTGAATAACCAACAGATTCAACTGACAGCAGAAAGAATTTCCCGGTGTTGCTGTTTGCCCAACGATGGAGCGGTGCGTGCGTCTCATGTGATTCCTACTACAGATGTCGAGCAGGAGTTTGGATTGAAAGTGAAAGGTGAATATAAGCTTTCAGGTTTGTCAGATGTAGCAACCAGGGATGCGTATAGATGGTTTCTCGAGGCAATTTGGCTATAAGCCAAAACTTATACCATCTCGACCAGAGCGAGGAATGTTTTGCATTTGGCCAACTTTGGGCCAGTGGCTTGGGCAACCATTGTCAGAGAAAGATTGCTGGCAAAATGCCAAAGAGTGATGGCACAGTTGGGACGAAATACCCCACCCAACACAAAAGTCGGCCAGTTGCTCACATTGATCTTTCCCTTAAGGGAAGTTTTTCCTCTCGCCCTGCGTCCTCTATGCCACTTTGAAGATGACAGATTGGTGGTCCAAGGGACTGTTGCCCCTCTGATGCAAACACAGAGTTTGGTAGTTTCTACTGGGCGGGAAACACAGCAGCAGAATGTGGGCACTGAGGAATTTCCGGGTCCATCGACTGCAGTGGTACCCTCTGGAGCCCAAGAGATGGCCACTGCAGGACCAGCAACCCGCAAGTGCGGCAGGGAGGAATAGCAGTTCTCTACACCACCTCCTCCGACTGCATCTCCGGTGCTGGAGGATTCTGCGGTGGCACGCTGGCACCGCCGAATGCAGGAGACAGTGGCAAGTGCTACTCCGCTAAGGATGGGCTCCCTGACTGCGGGAGTTCCCTCGCAACCGGAAACTTCTGGAACCACCAATGCGGCTGTCTCGACGGGAGGTACTCTTCCAACAACGCTACCCTGGGAGGCCACGGCAGCAAACCGTGCTGACCAAATACAGGCGTGCGGCACTTTTTTGAGCAGACTTGCAGAGTTTGTTCGTGCGGCATGGCCAGCCCCCGCAACAGAGGGAAGAGTTAATGAGCTGGAAACGCAGGTAATGACCTTGCAGGCTCGCATTGCTGAGTTGACCAACCAAAACGAAGATTTGATTGCACCGGCTCGCCAGCAGAATGCAGAAATACAAACACTTCAGGGGCTAATGCTGTGTTTGTGGCATCCATTCAAGAAGAACTACTTCAATTACGAACGCAGCATAGCCTTGCCTCATATTTAGCCTCGCCCCCTGGTGATGTAATGATCAGTATGAATGATTTGGATGCATTGGCAGTGGAGATGCAATAGGATCTCCGTATCTTTTTGGACAATCAACTACAGAGCTGGAACACACGCTTATCTACTGAGGTGAGAGCACAGCCACCAACTCACCAGGTTGTGGTGCAGCAACCTGAGTCATCCAACACTGACAGAGGTAAGAGTGTTGTTCCCGAAGGTTTTGATGTTGCTGATTGGGCGCAAGCTACAGAGGATTGTGCTGAAGCCAAGGATCATGTATCTCGTTTGCAGAAAATGATTCGTCGATTTCATAAGGAGCTGCGCAGGGTCTATTTTTGGGTGGAGACTTTGGCTCATTCTTTCTCTCTCAGTCTACCCCCATGCCCTCCATTTTGGTCTGCTCTTAATCGATACCTTTCTCGCTATTATCCTTTACATACGCCTCTTGCTCCTTTGCCACAGGCGCCGCAATCTATTTCTTTGCCAACGTAGTTTATTCCTCGGGCTCCTTGGCCGGAACATACTGAGATAGATCCACATCTTTTGGATGAGGTCTATCGGGCACATACTACAGATTTTAGAGGCTTTGGCTACACTGACATTTCCTCTTCACCAGAACAGGTTGAAGAGCAGCAACCAGAGGGGCTGAGTGTGGGTTCGCGCAATCCACCGTGCGTGTCAGGTGTTACGGCATGAGTTGCACATGCGGTCCTACAGTCCTGCGGAGTTCTGGACACTACGGATCAGGAGTCATGCAGTATGCGGCAGCCATGGCGACAGTTCTTCACAAGATATCCAGGGACAGGAGTGTGTGCACCTTTCCCAATCTGCGCTGGAGCAGCGATTGTATATGGAGGGGCACATACCTGTCTTTTGATGTACCCAACCAACCTCCATGTTATTCATGATATCAGCTGTTGTAACCCTATCTCCGGATTACATATGAATGAAGCAGGAGGTGTTATGTGCCTGTGCACTGTGTACTATCTTCTCTCCTATTTCTATGTGTTTGATGTTCACATAATGTAGTTTGTGGGTAATCATTCCCTTAATGCCTATTGCTCCTGTGCGGGCAATAGCCATTACACCAGGACCTGTAGGTGTAGAAAGACCACAACCAGTGTTGGGACAACAACCACCCCTACCAGGATTATGACCAGTTGGCATAAGATACACACCAACAGTAACCAAATCAAAAGAGAAGTCTTTGGTGCCTATGCATGCATACTACAAATATCCCAATGGATATGTTGCAAATCCTGTCTATTATCCACCGGAAGAACCCTCCACACCAGAACCATAGAGCATGATAGGAAATACAGGACCACCAACTGCTGCACAAGCAGCGGGAGAAGGAAGATATAGCTTGGATGAACGCACATTGTTTTTCATAGCCAACGGAGGCATGAGCGGGCAGAGGTATGCACACCAACAAAGAGGAGCTCAAGGAGCACCTCAACAGCCTAAGGGACCATACTACAAGTGTGGTGGAGACCATTGGCTGAGGGACTGTCCTCATGATGAAATCATCAGGGTCAACGCATATTGCGCCGAGTGTGGAATTACTCACTTGATCCCTAATTGCCCTAAGAACCTAAGCAAAGGAGCAAAGACTACTTTGAATATACTGGGAGCACTGCCTTCTAGTCGAGGGTCAGAAAACGAAACTACGATTCCTGTTAAGGTCTTGACGAGAGCCCAAATAAGGAAAAATGACAATCAACCCAAGAGTAACGATGAAAATCAAGAGGAAATCAAGACTGACAAGTCTAGCGTCAGTCGTGATAATCCTTGGAAAGAACGAAGAGCGAAAATGAAAGCTAGACGTGAGCGAAAACAGAAAGCTGTAGAAGCTAAGATAACAATGGCTCGAGAGCAACTTAAACAGCAAAGAGAGTCTGACTCTCTAAAATCGACGGAGGGACCAAGGAGCGCAAGCTCAGGAGGGTCCGTATTGGTAGATAAGGTCAATGAACCCTTAGATGCAATCTTGCAAGCATATGAAGCAAGATTGAAGAACAGACAGACTCTAGAGCAAAGGTGGATGACATATCCATATCCAGAGATAGAAAAATAGATACTAGAGATGTGCAAGCAGTTGATTGAAACTGCACAAGCCTTACTAGAGCCTCCACCTATGGTAGTGAGAGATAGAATAATCAAACCACCAAACAATGAAACACCTATCAAAACTGAACAAAGGGTACCTGACAAGATAGAAAATGTTAAATCCTTGCCTGATGTAGAGGATGCAAGAATCGTGCCTAATAGCACCAATGAATCACTGAAAGATTTTCCACCATATACACCCATTGTGGAAGAAAATTGGCCTGAAGAGCTTTGGGAAACACTGAGGAAAGCTCAAGAAAAATATGAGACAAAAACAGTCGAGTCAGCGCCTTTCTCGGAGTTGAACTTGAATAAGCCTCCATGGGATTTAGACGCAAATCATTTCAAGGGGATAATGGTTCAGTTGCATCTGAAGATAGCAGATCAGCATCACTCAGAACTTTGCCGCCATACATGGGAGACTACGAGGCAAGGTCAGAAATTCGAAGGGTACCTTCTCAAAGAATAGGAGGGTCAAATCAATTGGACACTAAAATCTTGACAGACTTGTTGTCCACTCCGGTCAAGACATTGGCAGAATTGTTAAAAATTAGGCCAAGCATGTGGACGGAAGTGGGAAAATGTCTTGAAAAATTTGGTATAAGGACACCTCTTAAGTTCTTCAAAACTGAGCTTAATGACAAAACCGAAGAGAGTCAACACTAGACCAGTGCCTCTCAACAAGGTCGAAGAGTATTGTGAGGGTGAAGACGGTGACACTACTCTACCAGTCGAGTATAACGGCATAGAGACTAAGGCCATACTTGATAGCGGAGCTGGCATTGCCATTGCGACCAAATTGCTATGGGAAAAATGGGAAAAACCGGCAATACGAACAACTAGAATGAAATTGCAACTAGCGGATGGGCACATAGAAAGGCCTATAGGATTGCTTGAGGCAATTGTGGTATCTTCATGTGGCATAGAGTACGAACATACATTTGCCATAGTAGGTTTTGGCAAGAAAAACAATAATGAAATTATCCTTTGAGTTCATGAGGCAACTCAAGATGGTACAGGAATGGGGGTATGATTATTTGTATCTAAGACATGCTGAAACTACTACACGTGTAAATATGAGGAATCATAGCTACCATGATGTCACGAGAACACCTGTGAAAGAATTCAACTCAACCACCATTAGTGGATCAAAAGTCCCATCGTGGTTCTGTAAGAAAAAGGAGATATGGATGTGCAGAGCATCTCAATGTAGTGAATTCGACCACAATGAAAGGACACTAGAGAGGGTATTGGAAGACGATGCCTATATACAAGAACCCTTCCTTGAAGAGAAGCTAGAACCCCTAGAATGGTCTCAAATTTTGGCTACATTAGATGTTTGCGTCAATGAAGTCACTCCCACAAAATTTTGTGACGAGAATTGCTACGATATCGTACCATACTACATGTTGAGCAAAATTGTGGAGGAAGATGAGAACGAAGGAGACACCAAGATAAGGGTCAATCAAATGGAAACGAAACTTGATATTAAGATAGTGGGTTATGTGGACATCCCCACAAAAAACATCGAGCAGGATGGAGAAGAATTTTATGATTCTTTGGATCAATGTGAAAACGAAGATAATGCGGATGACGAGAAGTCGGAAAATACGGAGGAAGACGACCATCAGGATCAAGACAATGACATCTTCTACAACTTTCCAAACCAAAGTGTGAGATGCCAAAAAAGATTCAAGAGTAGGCGACACCATAACAGTCTACCAACTAGGCTTAGACCTATGCCTGAATTCAGGAGTAAGACACATTTCCTTATGAACATTCATGATGTTGATTGTGCTAAGGATAAAGTGTCAGGAAGATTTCTTAAGGTTGTTGAAGACCCAGGTTTTAAGGCAAGACTGTTGACACTTAAGAAAACCAGCAAGGCAAAAAAAGGAGTTGCAACAGAAATATTGGATGTCTTTGGAGGTCCAATTATAACGAAAGTTGAGCGGAAAAAGAAATACAATGATTTGAAACAAAAGGTGAAAAATGTATGGACAACTGAAATGGAAAGTATCGATGGATTGAACGCTAGTGATGGGAGTAAAAAGATAAATGTACCTCCTCACTATTGTAAGTACACCATTCAAGAAAGAAAATTGGTGGTCCAGCAACCTATGAGAGAGCCTAAATCCAACGAGTCCTATGATGGGCCAGAGAACGCCAAGAAAATAGACCTAGCAGAGCCGGGAGAAAGTCCCCGACCTGCTTACATTGCTACTGATCTAAGCCAGGAAGAAGAGGACTTACTGATCAAAACGCTTAAAGAATTTCATGATGTATTTGCCTAGTTATACAAAGATCTGAAGGAGGTGGATCCTAACATTTGTGAACATTCAATCCCTCTGAATTCGGATGCAAATCCAAGCAAACAACGCCCATACACGTACAATGAGACATTCGCCAAAAGGATCAAGGAAGAGATAGACAAACTTATGGAGGCTGAATTTATTTATGAGATAGAGCACACAGAGTGGGTGTCGCCAATCGTGGTGGTACCTAATAAAAACGGGAAATTACGAGTGTGTGTGAATCTCAAGAAGGTGAATGCAGCAACAATAAGGGACAACTATCCTCTTCCTATCACGGAACACGTCCTGGAACGAGTAGCAGGCAAGCAGGCCTATAGCTTTATGGACGAATTCTCTGGTTATAACCAATTGGGGGTCAAACTAGAAGATCGGTACAAAACAGTGTTTGCAATAGAATGGGGCATATATGCGTTTAGGGTAATGCCATTTGGCTTGACCAATGCTCCAGCCACATTTCAGAGATTAACGACACATGCTTTTAAAGAATACTTGCGAATATTCTTGGATATTTACATGGATTACTTGTGTGTCTATTCTCTATTGAGAGAAGACCATATAGATCAATTTAGAAAGGTATTCAAAAAATGCAGAACGTATAGGATTTGCCTCAACCCAAAAAAATGTGTATTCATGGTACGGCAAGGTAAGATCCTAGGTCACATAGTATCAGCTAATGGAATTACCATTGATGAAGACAAGGTAAAGGTAATCATAGAATTGCCAAGACCACACACTGTACGAGAGGTACAATCATTTATGGGACATTGTGGATACTACCAACGTTTTATCTACATGTGCGCGGTAATAGCAAAACCCTTGTATAGTCTAATCATGGTCTTCATATGGACCGACGAATGTGAGGAGTCATTCCAGAAACTAAAAGATACACTGGTATCTGCGCCAATTCTAAAAGCACCAGATTGGTCAAAGATTTTCCATGTACATGTAGATGCTTCGGCATTTGCAATAGGCTGTATATTAGCACAACCAGGGGAGGGTAATACAGATTTTCCCATCAGTTATGCTAGTAGACAACTCAACACTGTAGAGAAGAATTATACCACCACTGAAAGAGAAGGATTGGGTATGATATATGCGGTTAGGCGGTCCGGGGCGGGCAACAAGAAGAGCAACCTCTAGACACCCTTCAAGGCTCCCGTGCTGCTCAATGGGGCTGGGGCACAACACAACACAAACCAAAACAACAAACCCACAGCCAAATCCCAACTACACAAGGGGCACCACCTAGTTTAAGAGCGAACTAGGACGCAAAAGAGGAGAATCGTTAGAGCAACCCACAAACAAGCAAGGAATTTACACTAACCCTAACACCAATGAAACACTCTCACACACTAAAACACGAGAGAGAGAGAGAGAGAGAGAGAGAGAGAGCGAGATGGTGTACAACTTAGCTTCAACTTTATATTTTGCACAAAAAGGAACTTAGAGCTTGCGGAATCAAGTGACAAGATATGGTTATAGCATCACTAGCACATTGTCTTAGGGTTATGGGAGCCCTCTCACCATCCACCCTCTTACAATGGTAGCCAAACAATAGCCAATGAATCACAAGCAACAAAACAACAACCTTCAATGAAACAAGTCACCTTATGAAGCTGAATGAGTTTGCCAAGCCAAATTGGAGGAGAAGCGTGAGCCTTTGGACATGAATTGCACCCAAAACTACCAATTCATTGATGTTGGGGTAGATACAACAATGGTAGGAAGAATATCTTCTACTCGCACTCACTCAAACTAGCTCAAGCTTTTCTATGCACCAAGGTGATGGTGTATAGAAAGCTTACTCTCTCTTTACAACCAAGATAGAACTGGCGTGTGGTACGCTCAATCTAGTGTGCAATGGTATAGTGATGTCTTTTACAAGGAGGAATGGGTTCTATTTATAGGTTTTAGAAGCCTTGATTAGGATTAAGCCTAATCAATTTTATTAGGAAAGATCAAGGATTATGAATTTTATGAATTTCAAATGAGAATGGGGTCTCTCTTTTCTCTTGAGTCACATGGATGTGGGCTCAAGTAAGAGAATTATTGATGTGGTGCAAGGAGAGAAACTTCCATGGGAGTGAGTGAATTTGGTTTACTTGTGCGGTTGCCTACTCCATATGTTGATAGTGTGGGTGCATTTTTACAAGAGAAGTTAGTTGTTAGTGGTAATAATCACTAGAATTGTTAGTGATACATTTACAATGGGTAGGATGAGTTGATTTGATGAAGGAAGAGGGGTGAATTAAAAGAGAATCATTGAGATGGTGAAGCTTTGAAGAAGCTTGAACTCACCCTTGTGTAGATTGTGGAAAAAATGATCGCTGGTCTTCTTCGCTTCTTTACGTCGCCGCCACGGTTGACCACCACGATGAAAAGAGGATTTGTTGATGAAAAATCCTCAATTTGCAGAAGTTATCATGATTAAGATGCTGAATTTTAGATATTTTTAGGAGAGGTAAATCAAATTGTAACATAGAAGCAATAGAGAGAGAGACATGGAGAGGGTGTATGTATGTAGAGGTTCATAAAAGAACTATAGGGATGAGAGAGAAGGGTAATGGTGAAGAGGGTGGGAGAAGCCATGGAAATTGCATGTTTGAGTGAGGGAAGGAGAGGGAGGGATGTGTAAGAGTGAGTAGGTGTGTGGAAGGGTGAGAGAAGACTAAAAGCTACTTGTGAGAAAAGTGGGCAGACTGGGGTCCACTCAAAAAATCATAGCTCACCGCCGGTAGCTCCAAAAATCATGAAAAAATTTAAGGTGATTATTCAAAGCGTGGGCTACATTTTCTCTTTTGACCACCGCTCCAAATTATGAGTGGAGATAGGTGCCAAAATTCTCACCAAAAAGCCTGTTTTTTATGCCTGCAAAAGTCTTTTAGTGGCCCCCTCCTTTGTTGAATTTGTACAATGCATCCAAGAGTGAGCCCCTCCTTTGTCATATTATAATACAAAGCATCCAAGTTGCCCTTGACCCATGCATGGAGGAGGATTATTGGTGAATAAAGAAATATATACATGGTGGGACTAGTGTATGGACTATTCATGGACTTTAGCTCAATGAGCATATGGTGTTAGAATAATGAGTAAAAATAATAATAAAAATATGAAGGAGTTATGGATATGGAAAGATATTGGAATCATATGATATGGTCCCTCCTTGAATTATTTTGGGTGAAAGAGGAAAAGGTATGCAAGTAAATAATATAATAAACGTAACCAATGAGTAGAAATCAAATTTTTGTTTTCACGAGGGTGAGGGTGAAAATGTGGGAGTGATTTGTATAAAGAAAAAATATGAGGTTAGAGTATGTACATATTGGCAAAAAATATAATTATGGTGTAAGAGAAGGTGTACATAGATTTAATAAAACACACACCTAAGTAGAAATATTTAAATAAAATACCAAAATAATTATAAAAAATCCATATATTTATGCCATATATACAATGAAATATTTACACACAAAGAGGCCATAATATACTTTTATTTTATTATTATTTTTTTTATTTTTTTGGCTCAACTAGCCCAGTGACTAGCTAGCTGAGGGTTTTTAAGAAGATATGGAAAAATCCCCCTAACTCACACACGCCTATGTACAGTGAAATGGTAGGGATAGCCATAGCGTTTGGGTGAATTTGGTAGGGTGAGGTAGCTTACTATGGCAATTACGGAGATCCGAAAAACGGCTATCAGCGGTAAAGAAATTTTGTCATTATTTGCTTGCGAATAAATTCACATTTTTTTGTGGATCATCAGGCACTCTTGTACTTAGTAAACAAACCTTGTAACACGAGACGAATTGTAAGATGGTTCATTGTGTTGCTGAAGTTTGATTTTACGGTAGTAGTAAAGGAAGGAAAAACTCATCAAAGAGCAGACCACCTTTCTCGATTACTACATGGAAAAAAGGCTATTGGTGTGGATGATGATCTCCCAGACGCATACCTGTTTAATATAGAGATGGTACTGAAATGGTCAGAGCAGATTATTCTGTTGTTGACATATGGAATGAATCTTGACGACAGACACACGGTGGAAGACGTTAGACAAGCACAAAATTACACAATGCTTGCGGGAAGAATGTATCATCATGGAAACAATGGGATTCTAAGGTTGTGTATAGGCCCAGAGGAGTACGACGTGTATCTAGAGGAGGCCCATACACAAACAGGGGGCTTCCATCGAGGAAATCAAATGACCTATGAACGATTAAGAAGACTTGGAGTGTATTGGCCTGGAATGGCAGGCAATGTAGCTAATTACATCAAGAAATGCAACTTTTGCACATCCAGTACCACTGTGGATTATGCCCACATTATACCAAGTGACAATAGCACCCGCATGGAGTCATGCTATTGTGGAATATTTGACTAATAAGGAGTTACCAGGATATTGGTCTAAAGCCAGACAAAAGGCTTTACAAATCGAAGCGAATAGGTACACCATCATTAATGACCAATTGTATAAAAGAGGAACTGATGACCAGTTGAGGTTAGTTCCTCATGAAAATGACTACTTTCCATTATTGGAGCAAGCTCATGCAGGCATAGCAGGAGGTCATTTTTCAGCGGAGAGAACTGTAAAAATCATTATGGTTGCAGGCATATGGTGGCTGACCATGATTCAAGATGCAGCAGAATTCGTGAAAAGGTGTGATGAATGTCAACGCACTAAGGTGCCAGTTAAAAGAGACGAAATGCCTTTAAGACCAATGATGAGTGCTCGAGCATTTCCTAAATGGGGATTGGACTTTGTTGGTCCTATTACTCTACCAGCTTATGGTTCACAAGTACAATACATCATAGTGGCCACTGATTACATGACCAAATGGATGGAAGCAAAAGCCACAACGAAAGCAGACGCTAGAACCACGGCACAATTCTTATATGAATATGTGTTTACATGTTATGGCCTTCCAATCGAGCTGGTGAGTGATAGAGGGACACACTTTGTAAATGAAGTTATCGAACATCTCTTGACTGAGTTTATGGTAATTCATCGCAAATCTGCACCCTACCATCCACAAGCCAATGGCCAAGCAAAAGCGACCAACAAAATACTGTGCACAAATCTTACGAAACTGGTTAGTGAAACGAGAATGGACTGGGATCAAATGCTATATTCAGCATTGTGGGCCTATCGAGTTGCATATAAAACAACACTCAATTCTACACCGTTTAATATGGTGTATGGGTTAAATGCAATATTGCCTATTGAATTTTTGATTCCCACACTATGGGTAGCTAAACAATTGGACTAGATGGGCCATGAGCTTTCAAAACGGCTAGATGACCTTGAAAAATTAGATGAGTTACGACTCAATGCAGTAGCAGCCATTTATGCAAAAAAAAGACAACAGAAAGAGTTTTTTGACAAACATGTCAAAAACAAGGACTTTAAAACGGTCGACTATGTCTTGGTATACACCCTTAAACAGCATGCCAAGAAGCTAAAGAAAAGAGGAATGGGGCCTTATTTGATCCAAGAAATCTCGTCTAGCGGAGCAGTAAAACTGTCGACATTAGATGGAAAAGAAATGCCGAATTGGATTAGTGGGTGTCGTTTGAAAAATTATCATCTATCTATAACTCCTGGAATGTTGTTTCAATTGCATTACGAAAAAGCCTATAGACAGGAACAACAACAACTTCAGGACCAAGCACAACAAGAAGCCAAGGAACGCATTGCTAAGTGAAAAGCAGTTTCTAAGGACAATAAACATGGTCACACCAATGATGACTGAAGAATATCCTCTTTCAACATTCCAAACAATCGAAGCGGATATACAAAGCAAAGAACTAGCAAAGACAATAACAAATTTGATGGCTCAGGACGAGAACACCATTGACACTTTAGAAAATACGTGGTGTAGTCCTTACATAAAAGCATATGTAGGCACAGAACAATTCAAAATCTATGCATTGCTTGACACTGGGGAAAAATTGAGTATCATTAGCTTTGAGCTCTTTCAAAAACTTGAACCAATGACAAAATACCCGGATACACACAGGTTGAAAGTAGCATCGGGCGATGAAGTGACCACGTTGTACTCTATTATGTTACCAATCACAGTGCAGGGACACACATACACTCATAAGTTCCATGTACTGCCACCAATTAGATCATCAACGCCGTGTATCTTAGCAGTGTCGTGGATGAAAGCTAACAGGGTATTCATTGATTTGGATACTAATGAAGCATTTTTCAGAAATGAAAACTTTTCAGAACCCTTCTTATCATATGATAAATATATGTCAATGTGGAGACAGGAGTCAATACATCCGCAAAGCATTGATCAACAACAAACAAAGTTTACATGGCAAGAAATGTATTATCAAAAACCAACAATCATGCAAGGAACCAGGCAAGTTTGGGTACGACGTACAGATCTAGCCGAGGCACAATTTTTGGGAAAAGAATATGCCCTCGTAATTAATCAGAATTGGGGACCAAATGATCATATATGAGCCCCTAGGGATGTGTATATACTATAAAGCGAGTCAAAACTGGCCAAAAGCCGTCGAAAAACAGCAAAAAATAGGCCAAGGTTGACGATTGAGAGAGCGAGAATGTACATAGACGAGAGAAAATTGAGCTACAAAGTTTTTTTCTATTCATTGATATTTTTATAGGTTAGAATTGCTATTTTCGGGTTATTTATTTGCTTTATTTTAGCCATTTTCTAGCAAAAAATATAGAAAAAAATCCATAATCCAGAGGGGAACACAACAGAAGAGACGCCTGATCAGAGAAAGGTAAAGAAGATAGAGAAAAAATATGGACTACGAAGGTGACAAGGCAAAAATGGCCACCGTCGTGACGGGACCTCCAAAAGGAGAAATCTGCAAAAATTGTAGAACTGGAGCAAACGAGGTCCAAATCAGGAAATTTGCGAGCCTAAACCGCATCTTGCAAAAAGTTATGGCCACAGGTCAAAGATGGGAAAATTTCGTGTCGGAGTCTCGATTACATATAGAGAGGCTAGGCTAGAAATCTCTCATTTGAGTCATTTTCCATTATGAGAGAGAGAGAGAGAGAGAGAGAGAGAGAGAGAGAGCTCCCTACAGCAGCTGAGACTTCCAGGAGCTCATCCATCATGCACGGTCACCAGATCGACATCAGATATGACAGGTATGCTCGTCAACATTGACTCTAAGTGTTGTTTACTTCAGTTAGTCGCAAAACCTTGCCAGCACCACCATCACAACCTGTGCACACATACGGTAGACCGGTTGTTAGGAAGACCTAGAGGCCACCAAATGCAACCAAAATTGAAAGGCACAATGCCTATAGCTTAGGGATCAAGCCTATGACCTCGAAAAGCGCGAAGGAAGCCGCCCAGAAAACCCTAATTTAATAGGGCCTGCAGAAGGGCAGCTGACCCAAAGTGATCGGAAATGAGCCAAAACTCATAGGCAGCAAGCCAATAACCTCGACAAACCAACTGAATGGTTAGACCATGAAAAAGTTCTTTGAAACAGAGCCTAAAGTCCCTATCTGACGAAAACTGCGCAAAGCGTCACGATACTCTAACGGGCCGACCAAGTGACCAAATGACACCAAATTTGACAAGGTACATCCAAAAGAGGTCAACTACGAGTTGGAATGTGGCCACTCAAGAAAAAATCTCTTCCACGAGGGCAAACGCCAGCAATAGGCCAAAAAGACGTCCAAACGGGTGTCCTTGATGATGTAAGCACCAAAAGAAAAACCGACTGCTTTGACGGAAGGTCAAAAGGAAAGGAAAGTTAGCCTGAGTCATACAATGACCAAAAAGAACGGTGACCATCACATTCTACTCCGACTCCAGAAACAGCTAAGTGCTGCAAACAGGGAGTACACTTTTCCAAATTGGTTAAGACTTAATGTGTGTGTCTAGGAGAGCCTACTAACACCATTGTGGTCAACTAACATCAAAAAACTTGAAAAAATGACTAGATGTTGAGTCTATCGCGATAGACTTTCTCATACACTTAGACAAGTAAAATTTTGATTGTGACTTCATAAAGGGTGCTAACAAGGACTAATGACCCCAGATATCAAATCAAAGTGAAAAATTGCTCTATCTTGACCAAGTAACTGAGTCTATCGCGATAGACCAGGTACTCTTATCTTTGGGGGGAGGCTTTTCAAAAAAATTCACAAGGATAGACTTGGGAAGCATATGGTGGCAGTACACCAAATTTTGAGACAAGATGGACTCATATGACAAGCAGAGATAGACTTGATAGCAACTTGCAGTCAGAACAGGACACCTCAAGGGCAGACGGTTAAAATTCACATGTGAGAGGTCAAGGAACCTTACATCAACTAGGAGAAGGCAGACAGATGACTACAGAGCCAAAATATAACAAAATGACACTAAGTCCTAGTCTATCACGATAGACTAAGCAGAATGATACAGGGCCATCTGATCAAAAATTGGAATCAACAGTTGGCTTCAGCATGATGCAAGAGGGCTACCCACTAAGTTTGAGCCCAAAACAACACAAAATGAGGGAGATAGACCAACATCTCCTTGGGAAAATCTGAAAAAAATGAAAGTTGATCCAAAAGGGGGTCACTTGACATCCACTTGAGATGGAAATGGGATCAGATCATGTACAAGACATGAGGAACCAAATGGTGGAGTCACATGTGGAAAATATATCTCCTGTCAAAAGATAGCTTGTCTATCACGATAACCAAATGGTGGAGTCACATGTGGAAAATATATCTCCTGTCAAAAGATAGCCTGTCTATCGCGATAGGCTAGGCAGAATTTGCAAATGAACTGATTTTCAATTTGTAACTATAGGGTGACCTTACATGCCCTATACACATACAACACACAAAATTTCAAGGCATTTGGACATGTTCTCCTTTATCAACAACATTAATTTGAAGCCGTCAGAGTCAGACACTGAAAGAGCTTGCCTATCTGCTAACATTTTTCATTAACTCATCTCGGGATTAAGAAGGCTCACCTGGATGCATGCTTAAGTGGTAATCGATTTAGAAAAGAAGTACTATGTTTGTACATTAACCGTTACTTGTGAATACAGGATCCATGGACTCTTCTCCGGGAAAAAGAAAAGGCAAGAACCTGGCAACGGAGGGTGCAATACCCTATACACTTCTACCCAATTCATTAAAGCCAGCAGCCACATGGATACCTGCAGAAGTGCAACAGGCAACAGCTTTCCAAATCTACCAAGGTTCCTATGTGGATGACAAAGGAAATTTAGTGGATGCAGTAATGATCCCCAAGGAGGCAAAAAACTACCTGAAAAGATCACTCCAGAGGTCATGGCTGAAGAAAGTTGGCATGTGGAAATTTGTTTCACTACCACCAGTGGGGATAGATTTCAAGAGGGTATAACAACTAATTGAGACTATCCAAGAAGACGGAACTTGCAGGGTTACAGGAATGGATAATGAGATGATGGAGATTCAAATCACCAAAGAAGCGTTAAAATTGTCTGATCAGGGAGCCAACATGAGAGAAAGGAGGAAGAATCTAACAGTCTACCTGCAAAGATCCAAACTGCCTTCTTTGGAAATCATAGCAAACCCGGAAGTAAGAGAACTGACACAGGTATACAGTCAATGTTTGTTGAGCTACAAGACCACCTAGATACACTACACCACACGGGGTCATCTCAACAACAATGACATGGGCTATGGGAATGACACATGAGTTCTATATAGATTATGCATCATATCTGTTTGAGGAAGTCGCAAAGCTACGGCAGGACATGCCAAATTACATTGCAGGAGGAGAAGTCCTCACCAGAATAATATATTAGGCCATAGGCGCGGCAAATCAACTACCACCTGCTCCTCAACACAATAACTGGCTTGTGTTACGAGAGAATATTGAAGACAGACCACAAAGGTGAGTACCGGCCTCTACTAACACCAACAACACCAGATTGCAAAAGGTAGCAAAGATGGAAAGAATGCTAGAAGGCTTTGTACTAGAGAGATCTCTACGAGGCGATGTAGGCGCCACTTGGAGACCCTCTAGTAGTACTTACACATTAATAACAAAGAATAAACACAATCCAGCTTTTGAGTTGGATTGGTTTGAGAGATACATCCAAGAGAGAAATGCTACGGATGAGCCAGAACCGCCACTTGAAGAGGAGGATCTCCAAACCTTGAGAGATCAATTGAGGCCAACTACACGAGATGAGGAAACACCACCTCCATCTCCAAGGCCAAACACAAGTGAAAGGTGATCAACTCCACCTGTTGACTCTCCTCCGCATTCAGAGAGCTCACATTGTGATGAGAGAGTTCCTACACCACCCAATGGAGAAGAAGAAGAAAGGTCAGATGGCCATCTAAACACTGGAACAGTATCAAACATTGATAAAGGCAAGCACATAAAGGTAGATCTGACAAGAGAAAAAGCTTCCTCCTCTCAAGAAATTGAGTTGGAAGCTACTATAAACCTGGATTTACAGTCAATGGAGACTCTACTAAACCAAACGAGACTGCACTGTCGGTTGTTAGCCGATCAGAACAGGGCAAACAAAAGGAAATTGGAAACAACCCGTCAAGAGGTTCTGAAGTTGTAGGAGCAACGAGATGACAACCTTAAACTGATCAGCATTAAAGATGCTGAGATCTTGGGTCTCAAAAGCAGAGTAAACCTCCTCAAGGAAAATTTATAGGAGTCAGAAAGTTTCAATGCCATTTGTAAAGATACAATCAATGTGTTTCTTGAAGATGTCAATGATAGAGATGAACAAATCCAGAGGTTGATGGCAGAAAAGCAAGATGCCCTGGAGACAGTCAAAAATTTGCAAGTCGTAATCGATGGCTTACAAATTGAAGTGAAGGATTTGAGAGCAGTAACAGGCATACATGCAAGGGAGATAGAAAGAGCAAAGAAACAAAAAAAGTTGCTACCAGCAACATCGATGGTCCAACCGCAATAAGAAGTGGCGGCACTAAAGAGAGAGCTGGAATTGGAAAGAAAACAGAGATTAATGATAGTCGAAAGTGCGCTTAGAGATGAGGATCAATTGCAAAGGCAAATCTCGGACTTACAAAGTGAGCAACAACAAGGACCAGCTCATGACAGTGAAATAGAAAGCCTTGTTTCCAAGTCCATCAAGGAAGAAAATGAAAATTTGCACATCAAGGTAAAAGAGTTAGAAGAGGCTGCAGCCCAAAAGGAGATGGAATTTCAAACACTCCAAATCAATAATCCAACAATGGCTGCACAAATTGCAAGTCTCCAAACTGCAAGGCAACCCCAAGGGCAGGTGCGGGTGCACCTGGTTTAAGCGGCCACGGATTTGGCTAGACTGGAAGAACTATATGGGGGTGATGATGACTATGAGGAAGGATCAGAGGACCATGGGGGCCCAGATACACAGATTGATCAAGCTGGCTCCAACAACCAAGAAGAAGATGAAGATTCAATCACAAAATTTGAAGAGCAGAAGCTGGCCGAAGAAATGGAAAAGCAATCAGAGATGATGTGGTACAAGGCCATGAAACTAGAGAAGGAGATGCTACAAGGACTCTCCAGATCAGGCAATACAGCAACAGAGCTACGGGAAGAGTGGAATGCCCCGATGTTACCCTATGCTCTGCTGAAATATGAAACACTGACACATCAACGGCAGCTAGCAAAGGAAGAACAAGTGCCACTATTTGAAGGGGAATTACAGGTTCTGGAACAGCAAAGCAGAATAGTAGATAGCCAGCCCAAGTGGAGGTGTTAGTGGATTTTGGATCATCCTAACAACCTAACCCACTTAGTCAATGCACCACCTGAGCTCAGAGATGATAGAACTTTTTGCCCAACACCCAGAACTTATACTTACAACCAACATAAAGCCTTACAAATCAGAAATCCAACATGGCTGAACTATCCAGTTTTTCCAGGACCAATCGAAGGAGAGAGAATATCCGGTTCTTACATGGTGAAAACCCTTCAGGGCGCCATTGCAGAATTCGGAGGCTCTCCCGACCTGTCCTGCAAGATGCTTTGTGAAATAGCTCAGACTTTTTTGGCCTGTCTCACAGCGTTCTCAGAAAGCTGGAGTTCAAAGTACATGAATACAGAAAGAAACATATCAAAGATATCATATGATCTAAGTGGGCCACCTACAGAGCCAGTTTTGTTTACATACTTCAGACGGCTCATGTTTTTGCCCAGCTACCATCTCCAAACATTCGAAGAAGCATTTTATACCGGCTTCTTCATGTACAAGTCAAAATTTTTTGGCCCATTAATGGCGAGCGAATCTATGCAATACGATGCGTTTCTACATCAAATAAACCAAGAAGAAAGACAAAGACATTGAAGACAAAGACAGTCATGTCGTGGTAGACATGAACTAGGAGGACCGGGGAGTGTTGGAGCCAAACTTGTCCAACTATTGTAATGAGCCCACCTTGTAAAGCCTATCAAATTCCCATTTTTATGTCAAAGACGTCTTATCATTTTAATCCACTTGTTTGGATTATGTAAAGATTAATTAGCGGCCGGGATCCAGATGCGTTTCCACTTTGTAATTATGATGAGTAGAACTCAATTAAAACCCCATGTACATTTTGAGCTAAGGTGACTAAAGTATAAAGGTCACCTTAGAACCATTTTTAAAAAAACATTTTGAATGATTAATCCTGTGTCGTACGAGTCTGAGAGAGAGAGAGAGAGAGAGAGAGAGAGTGACCTTATCCTCTTCGCTACGCGCATCTCCCTCACCGGATTCATGAAGTGACCACACCATTGTGGTAGCCTCTCCGAGAGCTACGCGCCCACGCCACGCATTCACATTTTCGAGCTATTCACGAGTAATCCTTCCACGAGCTTGTTTTGCTTGTAAGTAGCACAAACAGTGTCTGTTTTCAACAATCAAGTACTTTATGGAATGGGGGAGAGATTAGTTATGCATAGATACTCATAGACTTAGGTTTCGCACACTTTTATATTATGAAACATGTGAGTCTATTGCGACTGTATTCAAGATAACTAGGGTTAAAATCTAGTGAGATTAGACTTATAGGTAAGTATATCCTAGTGAGAGGATGGTGCCTAGCAAGTTTGAAGCGATTCGAGTTCATTTGATGTGTAAAATGTGTTATGAGCATTTGGGGATATATTGGGTTGCAGTCAACAAGGGTTATTGATTGATGCATTATAGAAGTGCGTATGTGTAGGTTGGTCTCAGCCTGACAAGCTAACGAGATTGCCTCTATGCACCTACGGGCTAGTCATGTCATCGGATGATAAGTATGTTGTATGTGTCATGCTTGTGAGCATGAACAGGGGAGTAGTTTTCCCTAAAATAGAGGGATAAGAGAACTTTCTCCGAATAATAAAATCTACAATCTCCTAGCTCTCTGTCTAATGGTCACCAGCTAGCTAACACCTAGCTCCATATCAATGGTAGAATCTATAAGAAAACTAGTGGGTCTAGGGATGACATTAGCCTCTGATTGTGTGGTCAATGAACTCTGTGGCTCAAGATCTCGCAATTGATGACTTCTACCTAGGTCTAAGTCAATGGCATGGATCTTCAATGTTTGCAGTGTTTCAACAAATGTATGTCAAGCTCTCCTCACATGTGGTTGTGAATATCTAGCATGTCTTGTAGTGGATGGTCATTATCATTGTGAACATCTCGTATACTGTCATGGTCCCTTTATTGGACATCTCTACTGTAATGTATCTGCTCTAGGAAGTGTAAGAACTATGAGCGCTCATCATGGAGTGTGCTACTACGCAACCTCCAGGTCCCTCATAAAATCCATGTGTCTCTAGTGATTGTCTCAAAGCTAGCCATCCATGTGATGCACCATCATGTGCTCTATGGCTTGCTATTCACACAAGTCACTAGACAAACATCTATCATGAAGCTCTTTGCGGGGAACATAAACTTGTCTAGTCCTATGGTAAGCTCTATGAGTCAAGCTATGGTAGAATCCCTCGTGTGCCCTACTAAAGTATCACTACACTAGGGTATAGAGGCCAAACTAAGCTCCAATTGCTCTAATTTTTATAGCGTGGCCTCTATTGTGGTCTCATCAATGTGGTTTATAGGAACCTAATGTAACAATGTCTCACAAGTCATATTTTCTCACTCTACAATCAACAAATGTGGTCATATCTCTGTAAGAACATATGTCTGTATGGAAACATCCGTATGGTGTGGCTACTCTGTAGGTGAATCACTCAATAATGCATCACTCTCAATGTATCAAGATGATGAGCAACACATATTGGCTCTATGTGGTCAGTCTCATGTTGGTCTATGTTATGAGGCTCATTGAGAATGACTTTGCCAATTTTTACATGCTTAAAACTTAAAAATTGATGGTGTTGAATAACAAGACCCATTGATTTGAGGCGGGTGTGTGTGTGTGTGTGTGTGTGTGTGTGTGTGTGTGTGTGTGTGTGTGTGTGTGTGTGTGTGTGTGTGTGTGTGCGTGCGCGCGCGCGCACGGAGAGCGAGCAGAATGCAGAGTCGATGATAGAGTTGGAGGATGGGGTGTGCACCCACCCTTAAGCTCATTTTATTTAAAAAAATCTATGTCAAATACTACTGACTGTCAAAATACTGTCTATGTAGAGATGTGTGTGTATAGACACACAACTTTTCCCTTGTGCTCAGTGAGCTGCTACCAGCCTCAATCTCCTTCTCAAATTGGCTCTGCCTAAATTACACACATTTTCTTTAAATTGGTCCAGGCCAGTGCTACTGAGCTCTCAATGCTTGGGTTCTCTTGCCAAAATTTGATGCCTAGTTTTGCTCATGTTGTTTACTGGTCCATGTTGCTACCTGATTCCAAGCTGCTTGAATTTCCCCTGCTATTGCTCACTAAACATAGCTACTTGGTCAACACACACCTTGCCTGTTTGATTTTCTTTGCAACCTGCTTCAGTGCAATCGATGGCAAAGGATTCAATTTCCCCAAGCTCCTGCTTCTTGCTCGGTTTTTTCTAGCACAATGTCTTGATTGACTTAACATGGATAGCCCTCATAGTAGTGCAATCGATGGCAAAGGCTTCGATATCCCCAAGCTCCCGCTTCTTGCTTGTTGTTTTCCAGCACAATCACTACAACAAAAAAGTGGGTTATCGACGTATATAGCGACGCTTACTATCGCTATATGCGTCGATATATGCATCCCTATGAATCTATCGCAAAGAGCGTCGATATACGCGTGGAAAGGCTTTCCGAGCGACGCGTATAGCAACGTGTATATCGACGCGTATATAGACGGGTATAGCGACGCATATATCGACGACCATAAGAGTAAATTTTTTTTCTTGGGCAGAGGGCAGGTAGCCTAGCATGTGCCCAATGAAAAGATGGACAAAGACACCACAGCCAGACTTCCTGCCATCTGCCCAAGAAAGCGAGCAGCACCAAAATCAACCGTGCTCCCACTGAAATTTCGGCAGAGTTCCCTTCGTTTTTACATAAACTTTTCAAAAAATATATATCATGTATACGCCTCCTACATGCTATCCATGTAGGATCTCACATGAGATTTAAGGCCAATGACCATAACGAACCATAACCATAACTTAAAAGCATAACCATAACGAACCATAACCATAACTTAAAAGCATAATAAAACTATAACCATAACTTAAAACCATAGCCGACCAATATAATCACTTTGATCATAACCAGAAACAAAATTAACAATAACCATAAGCATAACCAGAAAGTTAAACATAACCATAAACAAAACCTGAACCATAACTATGTCTATACAAGAATAGGAGAAATAACCATGTCTATACAATGACAATGACAACAACCATAACCATAAGGAAAACAATAACTGTCTGAACAATAATCATAACCATATATATATGTCTATACAAAAGGAGACACAGAAGCGTGTCTGTGTCTCACAAAGCATATATATGAAATCCGGGCCACTGATGACTAGGCGTCACAACTTGCACATAGGACAACTCACAAAATTAGTATTCACATATACTTACTTAATTAAATCAACTCACACATATTAACGTCTCACCTCAAGCGATCAACGAGACTGTAAGGCCGCCCAGTCTACAGGCTCTCCTGAAGCATCAAGATCATTCAATACTTCATAGATACCTTTGTGATATCCAATTAACTCCTTCTGACGTGTCAGGGCTCGATGCATCGCAAGATTCTGCGTTTATACAAAAATCAGAGTAATAAGAATACATGATTCATCGCGTTTTAAAAAACGTCATAGTTAAAATTGGATTAGAAACTCACAAACTCATAGCGAAAGGTGTCGAAGCCTCCACTGCCAAGATGAGATGTCCCCCTGGTCATCTGTCTGATCTGCGCAGCCTCACGCGAACCGCATGGCCACCGTCCGCTCATCCTCCCTGATCTGAAGCCACGTCTTGTGTGGGATGCCCGAAGGCTTCGACGAGCCGATCCTGAAAGCCTTCCGAGCTGCATCTCGTCGATGTTTCACGGTGTCCCGTACAACACCCTTGATCCAGCTCCTCGGAACAACATCAGAACCCGGAGAAGGCTGGTACTCTCTCAGGATGGTCTCCACTATGTAATTGACTTTGTCCTTTTCCTGCTGATCCCAAGACGTCAGAAGACTGGTCGAAAATTGTAGCTCCATGAGCTGGCGAATCCGTTGTCTCATCTCAGTCCCGACTCTATCCATGTCAATAGAACCATCTGGCCGTACAGTATAGAGCTTGGAGGCACTAGGATCGTGTGCCCCCCAAGGTGTCCAAGGTGTGCCAAGAGGTGTGTCGAGAGGTGTGCCTGGGTAGGACGGGGGTCGTGAGCGAGGAGGGGTCGAAGCATCTGTGGACCCTCCTCCACAGCAACCACCACCTCCACCTGACGATCGCCAAGATCGGTGAGTGCGCTTGTGCTGCAGAGATGAGGACGTACCGGCCTCTGTCCCACCCCTAGGTGTCGAAGCGGCCATGATCGGAGAAGCAGGCGTCGTACCCATAGGCATCCCCCCCCCCCCCCCTAGGTGTCCCTTCCCTAGGCGTCGGACCCTCAGGTGTGAAGCCCGGAGGCGTAGTACCCGTGCCTCTAGCTACCCAGTACTAAGAAGCCTCTGCCATCTGAGCAGGCTTCATCCGTGTCACGAAGCCCATGAATGCATCTGCACTCATAGAAGTGGGATCTGGAAACTGGTCTACCATACTAAAGTCCTGCACAAAGAAAGTAAAATAAAGCGTCAGAACACAGTTGTGTAAATTAACTTTAAGCTTAAATTTAAATCAACGTCTTCACACAAACACTTACAAGCCTAGGCCTCGACGAGTGAGGCATCATCGATAAGATCTTGCACCGTTTCATCGTCTATCTCTAATTGCAAACATAACTCTGTCCCAACTCGTTTTGGCAGATTGTCTTCATCCATTGCATCTTCATCTACAAGTGTCAATTCTGGCTCGTCTGCGTCATCCCTAGCATAGAAGCCATTTTCCTCTGCCATACCTTCGTCCATCTCATCTAATGTCACAGTAGTATGGACGTCGTCTGACTGACTTTCCTCCAGGAGGTCTTGCCCTTCAAATACTTGTTTATTTCTTGGAGCAACCTGAACCACAAACCACCACTGTCGCTCTCGAGGGTCCGGTACAAAGACCACTTGCTCGCAATGTCCGGGGAGAGCAAATGTGTCGCTCGCATCTGTCCAAACCTTTGTAGAATCTATTTGCACAAGTTTGTTTCCATCTCTGCATACCGTTGCATTGCGACCAGAAGTAATCACCTTGAACCACTTCACATCCAACAAAAACATCTCAAACCGCCTGAAGCTTACTTTCAGGATATCTGACACCAGACCACGGTAATCTAGGTTGCTAGTGCTCTCATTCGTGTCTCTGGCACTATCCCTGCTCTTTTGCATGAAACTAACCATTACCCCACTGTCAAACGTGTTTGTTCTGTTGTCAATTTGTTGTGTTCTGAAATGCTTTCCATGCGACCACAGTGCCATGTATGTATGATACTTCCAGTCACATCCAATAGCCAGCTCTTCCTCTTCTAGAGATATGGGTTCTCCGATCTGTCGAGCTGCTCTCACTGTCTTGTCCAACCATGCCATTGTAGGGAATTCAGGTAGAGGAGCGAGATAGTCTGGCAAGGGTAAACCTCTAGTCCTTCGGCTTCGCCTGAAATCCCGTCGCTCCCTATTGCGTCTCTCTTTCTCTTCTTCATACCTTTCAAGCCATTTTTGCATCGGCGCTGAATTTAGTATACAGAACTTCATGATCTTTTCTCGCATGGCGTTGTCCATTTTCTTCGGCACCCCTTGCCCCTGCGGCTCCTCTCCCACCAGTCTTGCATCCTCCTCATCGCTCCACAGTCGAGGCATTTCTGGGTCAGAAACGGATAGAAATTCGGTCGTCAACACAAGAGACTCTTGCAACAGCCATC
Source organism: Adiantum capillus-veneris (assembly GCF_014529385.1). NCBI lineage: Eukaryota > Viridiplantae > Streptophyta > Polypodiopsida > Polypodiales > Pteridaceae > Adiantum > Adiantum capillus-veneris. The sequence goes on from NC_140957.1 coordinate 125,227,457, forward strand.
CTTCTGCCATGCTCCCCTCTGGACATGCTTTTTGGCGAGCAAACCCCTTAAGTGTTTTCATGAACCGCTCTAGAAAGAACATCCAACAGTTGTGGACTGTACCTGCCACTGCAACCTCATCTAATACATGGACGAGCAAGTGCATTTGGATAGTTAGACAGCTCGTGGGTAGATACTTCTCAATCATGAAAACTGCTTCAATGGAGTTAGCCCTTGCGACTGCAATAGATTCCTCCTGTATCTCCTTGGAAGAGATCCACCGCACTAGCTCTGAAATCTTGTATATGCAGGTCTGCACTTCCTCCGTTAAACACCTCTTGATCGCAATTGGAAGAATGAATTGCAAGAACTTATGCCAGTCATGCGAATCCTAACAGTTGATCGTCACGGGTGAATTCTGTCTTGAGACATCACATATATCCTGTTGGCGTCCTAAACTCTGAAATCACCCTTTTAACTTGTCGCTCTTCGTTTTTTAGCAATACCCATGGCGCTCTTGGAAGTTTTATTTGGCCAGCTGCATTGGTGAAAGGCCACAGCTCTGGCATCTTTCCAACTGGCTGCAAATCATGTCGTGAAGCTCGATTGTCTTTCATTCCCATGATTGTCTTCAAGAGGAGCTCTCCCACATTCTTGAATATATGCATTGGATCCATCAAATGGTTAATTAGTAGATCACCCCAGTACGGCAAAGTATGGAGAATGGACAAACGTTTCATTCCTGGAACAAGTTGCCCCTCATGTTGCTCCCATCAGCGACGCCACTCTTGTACATGTATAGGACGACATTCGATGCGACCAAGCTGACCTTCGCGCAAGTGATGGCCATCTGGAAGATAACGGTGGTGGCCTTGATAAATTGTCTTTCGAAGAGAGGTAGAATAGTGCACATCCAAGGACTGCCCGCAAATTGGGCATGCATTGTATCCCGAAGTTGTTAGCCCTGCATATATTAAAGCATGAATCAGGCCAAGGCAAAGTGCTTGCGAATAGCGAGAATTTTGTAAATCAAGAACCATTATCAGAAGCTTCTCCGTATCCTGGCCAATCATGCATAGTCCACATAAGAAGTCCATGGATCCTTGCATGTTGTTGTCCTAGTGGTTCAACCGCATCTGCTATATAGATCCCATGCCATAACTCCTGGAGCTCGTCAACTAGAGGAGCTAGATAAACATCCATGTTTTTTGCCTTGAACTTACCAGGTACAATCAAGCTTAATATCAAATGACCCTTCTTGATGGCAAGCCACGGCGGGAGGTTGTAATTGATAAGGTACACAGGCCAAGTGCTCCATGACGAGCTTCTCAAGCCAAATGGATTGACTCCATCCATTGCCATGCCCAAACGCAAATTGCATGGTTCACTCTTAAAATGTGTCCAGGTATCTTCAATGCGCCTCCAGGCCTTTAAATCAGCAGGCACCCTAAATGTTGCGTCAGTGGATCTATTCGTAGAATGCCACCGCATCAACTTTGCAATGGAACCACAACGAAACATGCTTTTTATCCTATGAATAATAGGGAAATGCCGCAAAACTTTAGCTGGCACTGTATCGCCAACTGCATCTTGTTTGTAGCGCATTTCTCCGCACTTAGGACACGACAGACAATCTGCAAATTCATTGCAAAAAAGAATGCAATCATTTGGACATGCATGAATCTTGTTGTGTCCAAGCCAACTGAGGTCAATAGTTGCTTTGCGTTTGGCCTGGAGGGGGGCATTTCATTGCCAGCCGGGAGAAGTTGCTCCCGCAACAACCTGTTTAAGCCACATTAAATTAAAAATCTCTCCAAGCACGTCACTGTTGCAATCGGAAAATGCCTTTTATAAATTACGTACCTAAACAAAGCAGTGTCGCTTGCATCTGACCACCCGTACACTGACTAAAAATTCAAAAATGCTAGACAAGTATGAAGCGTCGATATTTTGGCGCCTTCATAAATTGGTTGACGTGCCAACTTCCTCAACATGTCTTCAGGAGATAGGCGCACGGCTTCTGGTGTTGCTTCGTTAGCGTTCTCCTCGCTTGTCTGGAAGAAGGCATCCAGCATCTCCTCCATGCCGTCGTCTTCTGTCTATAAGTCCTTTTCTGCTTCCATCCTTGGCTCTATATTGGTCGGACCTTCACGCATAATCCTTTTTCTCTCTCTCAGATGTGGGTGCTATGTCGCGAAAATCGATGCCCATTCCGTAAGAGTCGTATAGTAGATTCTATACGGTTTCTTTAGCAAACTCTCTGTACTTGTGCACATGCTCATTACATATCCTACGCTTGTGCAGGATTTGATACTTGTGGAGCGTGCACGAGCATGCAATCTTTTCCTCCATGTTAGTTGATGATGTTTCCATCTACAATGATTATGAATGTTGTTTTAATATATATACTCCTCACAATGTAAACTACCTCGCATTCTCTAGTCTTGCCCAATCTCCGTACACCTCGGTCCAGAGATGTACGGAGATCAAGACCACTAGGTCAAAACCTCGTCTTTATTGGTCAAATCCTATATGGGTAGACACATACGTGCACTCCCAGGTGTACATGGCAATGCATGTACCGGGCAAAACCCCTTTGCCTCTTTTAATTCCATAGTTTCTTCAACATCCTACGGCTACCTACGGCTTGTGTAGTTGACGTTAATTCAAACCCATTGACCTACGGCTTGCCATACACGCTCTTGACATTGCTTTAAGACTACTTAATGAACTACGGATGGTTTCGGTATGGATAGAAGCCATTTCCGAAGTCTGTTTGCGTTTTTCCATAGAAAAACGCAACCGGATTTGACCTACGGCTTGTGTATTTGACGTTTCTTCTATCCATTTGACCTACGGCTTGCCATACGTGCCTTTGGCATTGCCTAAAGACTACCTAATCGTCTACGGATGATTTCAGAAGGCATAGAAGCCATGTCCGAACTCCGTTTGTATTTTTCCGTAGAAAAACGCAATCGGATTTGACCTACGGCTTGTGTATTTGACGTTTCTTCTATCCGTTTGACCTACGGCTTGCCATACGCGCTCTTGACATTGCCTAAAGACTACCTAATCGTCTACGGATGGTTTCAGAAGGCATAGAAGCCATTTCCGAAGTTCGTTTGCGTTTTTCCGTAGAACAACGCAACCGGATTTGACCTACGGCTTGTGTATTTGGCGTTTCTTCTATCCGTTTGACCTATGGCTTTCCATACGCGCTCTTGGCATTGCCTAAAGACTACCTAATCGTCTACGGATGGTTTCAGAAGGCATAGAAGCCATTTCCGAAGTCCGTTTGTGTTTTTCCGTAGAAAAACACAACCGGATTTGACCTACGGCTTGTGTATTTTGCGTTTCTTCTATCCCTTTGACCCACGGCTTGCCATACTCGCTCTTGGCATTGCCTAAAGACTACCTAATCATCTACGGATGGTTTCAGAACGCATAGAATCCATTTTCGAAGTCCATTTGACCTACGGCTTGCGTATTTGCCATACGCGCTCTTGACATTGCCTAAAGACTAATGCGGCTTGCGTATTTGCCATACGCGCTCTTGACATTACCTAATCTTCTACGGATGGTTTCAGAAGGCATAGAAGCCATTTTCGAAGTTCGTTTATGTTTTTCCGTAGAAAAATGCAACCGGATTTGACCTACGGCTTGTGTATTTGGCAATTCTTCTATCCGTTAGACCTACGGCTTGCCATACGCGCTCTTGACATTGCCTAAAGACTACCTAATTGTCTATGGATGCTTTCAAAAGGCATAGAAGCCATTTTCGAAGTCCGTTTGCGTTTTTCCGTAGAAAAACGCAATCGGATTTCACCTACGGCTTGTGTATTTGGCATTTCTTCTATCCGTTAGACCTACGGCTTGCCATACGCGCTCTTGAAATTGCCTAAAGACTACCTAATCGTCTGCGGATGGTTTCAGAAAGCATAAAAGCCATTTCCGAAGCCCGTTTGCGTTTTTCCATAGAAAAACGAAACCAGATTTGACCTACGGCTTGTGTATTTGACGTTTCTTATATCTGTTTGACCTACGGCTTTCCATACGCACTCTTGACATTGCCTAAAGACTACCTAATCGTCTACAGATGGTTTCAGAAGGCATAGAAGCCATTTTCGAAGTCCATTTACGTTTTTTCGTAGAAAAACGCAACCGGACTTGACCTACGGCTTGTGTATTTGGCGTTTCTTCTATCCATTTGACCTACAGCTTACCATACGCGCTCTTGACATTGCGTAAAGACTACCTAATCGTCTACATTTGGTTTCAGAAGGCATAGAGGCCATTTCCAAAGTTCGTTTGCGTTTTTCCGTAGAAAAACGCAACTAGATTTGACCTACGGCTTGTGTATTTGGCGTTTCTTCTATCCGTTAGACCTACGGCTTGCCATACGCGCTCTTGACATTGCCTAAAGACTACCTAATCGTCTACATTTGGTTTCAGAAGGCATAGAGGCCATTTCCGAAGTTCGTTTGCGTTTTTTCGTAGAAAAACGCAATTAGATTTGACCTACGGCTTGTGTATTTGGCGTTTCTTCTATCCGTTAGACCTACGGCTTGCCATACGCGCTCTTGACATTGCCTAAAGACTACCTAATCATCTACGGGTGGTTTCAGAAGGCATAGAAGCCATTTCCGAAGTCCGTTTGCCTTTTTCCGTAGAAAAATGCAACCCGATTTGATCGACGGATTGTGTATTTTGCGTTTCTTCTATCCGTTTGACCTACGGCTTGCCATACGTGCTCTTGACATTGCCTAAAGACTATCTAATCGTCTTCGGATGGTTTCAGAAGGCATAGAAGCCATTTCCGAAGTTCGTTTGCGTTTTTCCGTACAAAAATGCAACCGGCCTACGGCTTGTGTATTTGGCGTTTCTTCTATCCGTTTGACCTACGGCTTGCCATACGCGCTCTTGACATTGCCTAAAGACTACCTAATCGTCTACGGATGGTTTCAGAAGACATAGAAGTCATTTTCGAAGTCCGTTTGCCTTTTTTCGTAGGAAAAACGCAATCGGATTTGACCTACGGCTTGTGTATTTGGCATTTCTTCTATCCGTTAGACCTACGGCTTGCCATACGCGCTCTTGACATTGCCTAAACACTACCTAATCGTCTACGGATGGTTTCAGAAGGCATAGAAGCCATTTTCGAAGTTCGTTTACGTTTTTTCGTCCATAAAAACGCAACCGGATTGACCTACGGCTTGTGTATTTGGCGTTTCTTCTATCCGTTTGACCTACGGCTTGCCATACGCTCTCTTGAAATTGCCTAAAGACTACCTAATCGTCTGCGGATGGTTTCAGAAGGCATAAAAGCCATTTCCGAAGTCGGTTTGCGTTTTTCCGTAGAAAAACGAATCCCGATTTGACCTACGGCTTGTGTATTTGACGTTTCTTATATCTGTTTGACCTACGGCTTTCCATACGTACTCTTGACATTGCCTAAAGACTACCTAATCATCTACGGATGTTTTCAGAAGGCATAGAAGCCATTTTCGAAGTCCATTTGCGTTTTTTCGTAGTAAAACGCAACCGGACTTGACCTACGGCTTGTGTATTTGCCGTTTCTTCTATCCGTTTGACCTACGGCTTGCCATACGCGCTCTTGACATTGCCTAAAGACCAGCTAATCGTCTACGGATGGTTTCAGAAGGCATAGAATCCATTTTCAAAGTCCGTTTGCGTTTTTCCGTAGAGAAACGCAACCGGATTTGACGTACGGCTTGTGTATTTGGGGTTTCTTTGATCCGTTTGACATACGGCTTGCCATAGGCGCTCTGGACATTGCCTAAAGACTACCTAATTGTCTACGGATGGTTTCAGAAGGCATAGAAGCCATTTCCGAAGTCCGTTTGCGTTTTTTCGTAGAAAAACGCAACCGGACTTGACCTACGGCTTGTGTATTTGGCGTTTCTTCTATCCCCGTTAGACCTACGGCTTGTCATATGCGCTCTTGACATTTCCTAAAGACTACCTAATCATCTACGGATGGTTTTAGAAGGCATAGAAGCCATTTCCGAAGTCCGTTTGCGTTTTTCCGTAGAAAAACGCAACCGGATTTGACCTACGGCTTGTGTATTTTGCGTTTCTTCTATTCTTTTGACCTACGGCTTGCCATACGCGCTCTTGACATTGCCTAAAAACTACCTTATCATCTACGGATGGTTTCAGAAGACATAGAAGCCATTTCCAAAGTCCGTTTGCCTTTTTACGTAGAAAAACGAAATCGGATTTGACCTACGGCTTGTGTATTTGGCGTTTCTTCTATCCGTTTGACCTACGGCTTGCCATACGCACTCTAGAAATTTCCTAAAGACTACTTAATCGTCTACGGATGGTTTCAGAAGGCATAGAAGCCATTTCCGAAGCTCGTTTGCGTTTTTACGTAGAAAAACGCAACCGGATTTGACCTACGGCTTGTGTATTTGACGTTTCTTCTATCCGTTTGACCTACGACTTGCCATATGCGCTCTTGACATTGTCTAAAGACTACATAATCTTATACGGGTGGTTTCAGAAGGCATAGAAGCCATTTTCGAAGTCCGTTTGCGTTTTTCCATAGAAAAACGCAATCGGATTTCACCTACGGCTTGTGTATTTGGTGTTTCTTCTATCCATTAAACCTACGCCTTGCCATACGCGCTCTTGACATTTCCCAATCATCTAAGGATGGTTTCAGAAGGCATAGAAGCCATTTTCGAAGTCCATTTGCGTTCTTCTATCCGTTTGACCTACGGCTTATGTATTTCGCATTTCTTCTATCCATTTGACCTAGGGCTTGCCATACGCGCTCTTGAAATTGCCTAAACACTACCTAATCATCTACAGATGGTTTCAGAAGGCATAGAAGCCATTTTCGAAGTCCGTTTGCGTTTTTTCATAGAAAAACGCAACCGGATGTGACCTACGGCTTGTGTATTTGGCGTTTCTTCTATCCGTTAGACCTACGGCTTGCCATACACGCTCTTGACATTGCCTAAAGACTACCTAATCATCTACGGATGGTTTTAGATGGCATAGCAGCCATTTCCGAAGTCCGTTTGCATTTTTTCGTAGAAAAACGCAACCGGATTTGACCTACGGCTTGTGTATGTGGCGTTTCTTCTATACGTTTCACCTACCACTTGCCATACGTGCTCTTGACATTGCCTAAAGACTACCTAATCGTCTACGGATGATTTCAGAAGGCATAGAAGCCATTTCCGAAGTCCGTTTGCGTTTTTTCGTAGAAAAACGCAACCGGATTTGACCTACGGCTTGTGTATTTGGCGTTTCTTCTATCCGTTTGACTTACGGCTTGCCATACGCGCTCTTGACATTTCTTAAAGACTACCTAATCGTCTACGGATGGTTTCAGACGGTATAGAAGCCATTTTCGAAGTCCGTTTGCGTTTGTCCGTAGAAAAACGCAACCGGATTTGACCTACGGCTTGTGTATTTGACGTTTCTTCTATCCGTTAGACCTACGGATTGCCATAGGCGCTCTTGACATTGCTTAAAGACTACCTAATCATCTACGGATGGTTTCAGAAGGCATAGAAACCATTTCCGAAGTCTGTTTGCGATTTTCGTAGAAAAACGCAACCGGATGTGACCTACGGCTTGTGTATTTGGCGTTTCTTCTATCCGTTTGACCTACGGCTTGCCATACGCGCTCTTGACATTGCCTAAAGACTACCTAATTGTCTACGGATGGTTTACAAAGGCTTAGAAGCCATTTTCGAAGTTCGTTTGCGTTTTTTCGTAGAAAAACGCAATCGGATTTGACCTACGGCTTGTGTATTTGACGTTTCTTCTATCCGTTTGACCTACGGCTTGCCATACGCGCTCTTGAAATTTCCTAAAGACTACCTAATCGTCTACGGATGGTTTCAGAAGGCATCGAAGCCATTTTCGAAGTCCGTTTGCGTTTTCCGTAGAAAAACGCAATCGGATTTGACCTACGGCTTGTGTATTTGGCACTTCTTCTATCCGTTAGACCTACGGCTTGCCATACGCGTTCTTGAAATTTCCTAAAGACTACCTAATCATCTACGGATGGTTTCAGAAGGCATAGAAGCCATTTCCGAAGTCCATTTGCGTTTTTCCGTAGAAAAACGCAACTGGATTTGACCTATGGCTTGTGTATTTGGCGTTTCTTCTATCCGTTTAACCTATGGCTTGCCATACGAGCTCTTGACATTGCCTAAAGACTACCTAATTGTCTACGAATGGTTTCAGAAGGCATAGAAGCCATTTCCGAAGTCCGTTTGCGTTTTTCCGTAGAAAAACGCAACCGAATTTGACCTACGGCTTGTGTATTTGGCGTTTCTTCTATCCGTTAGAATTACGGCTTGCCATACGCGCTCTTGACATTGCCTAAAGACCAGCTAATCGTCTACGGATGGTTTCAAAAGGCATAGAATCCATTTCCAAAGTCCGTTTGCGTTTTTCCGTAGAGAAACGCAACCGGATTTGACGTACGGCTTGTGTATTTGCGGTTTCTTTGATCCGTTTGACATACGACTTGCCATAGACGCTCTGGACATTGCCTAAAGACTACCTAATCGTCTACGGATGGTTTCAGAAGGCATAGAAGCCATTTTCGAAGTCCGTTTGCGTTTTTTCGTAGAAAAACGTAACCGGATTTGTCCTACGGCTTGTGTATTTGGCGTTTCTTCTATCCGTTTGACCTACGGCTTGCCGTACGCGCTCTTGACATTGCCTAAAGACTACCTAATCGTCTATGGATGGTTTCCGAAGGCATAGAAGCCATTTCCGAAGTCCGTTTACGTTTTTCCGTAGAAAAACGCAACCGGATTTGACCTACGGCTTGTGTATTTGACGTTAATTCAAACCCATTGACCTATGGCTTGCCATACGCGCTATTGACATTGATTTAAGACTACCTAATGAACTACAGATGGTTTGAGCTAGCTGTTTTAGCTGCTTATTCCACACCCAGCAGTTTAGGATTCCATAATATGTTATTTTGTCATTTTGTTATTCTAACCTAGTATCAGTCTACCACATTGTAACTTTCTAGTCTCATAGGTCACTTTGGCCTTTTGAAGAGTTAACATAACATTTCATTTTATTTCTTTCTTTAATTTTAATTTTTTACTCAAACCATAACTCTCACTCTCTCTCTCTCTCTCTCTCTCTCTCTCTCTCTCTCTCTCTCTCTCTCTCTCTCTCTCTCTTTAGTTTTAATTTCCTGCGCACATTTTTCTCTCTCTTTAATTTCCTACACGTACACACACTTCTCTCTTTATCTCTCTCTCTCTTTAATTTCCTACACGCACACACACTTCTCTCTTTCTCTCTCTTTCCTACACACACACACACTTCTCTCTCTCTCTCTCTTTCCTACACACACGCACCACTCTCTATCTCTCTCTTTAATTTCCTACATGCACACATACTTCTCTCTTTCTCTCTCTCTCTCTCTCTCTCTCTCTCTCTCTCTCTCTCTCTCTTTCCTACACACACACACACGATGTGGGGAGAGAGAGAGAGAGAGAGAGAGAGAGGGGGGGGTTAGGGGGGGAAGAGTGCCATAATACCTCGCAGCAGGTTTCGGCCAAGATCTGAGAACGCGCGCGTTGAGGATGAAAATGGCCCCTTCGCGCGGGTTCGGCTTTTTGTCCCACAAATTACTTCCGTCGATACCTGCGTCGATATACGCGTCGATATACGCGTGGGAAAAATGAGCTTTCGACTCGTATATTTACGGGCATATCGACGCGCATATCGACGGACGGTAAGTACATCGATATGAACGTGGAAAGGCACGGGCGTCGAATATAAAGTGTCGATAACTTTGGGTTATATTGTAGTGAATGTCTTGATTGACTTAACATGGATAGCCCTAGCACAACATAGAAGTTTTAAGTGTGGAATTTTGATTGAAATGATTGATGAAAAGGCCAACATAGTGTTTACATGTGGAACGCAAGGGGGGTGGTCCTTTCTGGTTAGGACTGATAACCATTGGTTAAGTTTTGAGCTCAAGGTTCATTCAATGCCCTCGATTAAGATTGGATGAGATTGAGTCCTAGTAGGGTGCGAGTACTCGTGGATGCATCTAGAAATTAGTTTTGTCAGGATAGGCGTGTGATACCAACAAAAAAGAACGAAGAAAATTGGATCCAAAAAGGGATATGATAAGGGAGGAAGGTGTGATTAATTAAATAACTCTTCTAATTGTTTAGTAAAAAGGAACCTTGAAAAATGTAGAAACTTAAATGGGCTATCTTGCACGTCTGCATCAGTCGGACAATTGCTCTGCTCCTCAAATTTCTTCTAAAAAGAACATAAAGTGGATTATTTTTTAAAGACATTTCCAAACAAGATAAAGAAAATTAATAATTGGAAATTGTGTAAAGGCATGACCTCCAAGGTGGAAGAGGATGTAGACATGTAGTAGTGTTAGTGTGTATACGCGCTTCACCAGGGGCACTTTTCTCCCACTGGGTTTTTCCCCCTAGACATCTGGTGTGAAAGGACACCTTATCTCTTAGGGTCTCATATAAGCTTTGTAGCTCTGAGTTTGTATATACTGTATTATTCTAATACAAAAAGATAAACTACAGAGATCTCGTTCGCAAGATCTATGTCTTCTCCTTCTCCATCTTCTTCCTACTCTGAGTTGCTGTCTTCCTTCTGTTTCATGTTTCATCATCTTCAACAATTGGTATCAGAGCAAGGTGATTTCCAGAGCCTCTACTTGCGTTTTTGCGTCCACGCGTGCAATCGCAGTTTTGAGGTAGTTTTCGGAAAATTTGCTCGAGGGAGCATCCTCGACGTTCCAGGAGTATTCTGACTAAGGGGCCGTTCGAGCCCTCAGAATTTTGTTCTGAGCAACGTAGTAGAAGTTACTTTTCGGAGGCGTTTAGAACAAGAGGGTGTGCTTTTTGATAGATTTTCTTCAGGTAAACAGTTCTTTTGGGAAGCAGCTTGTCTTAGCTTTGTGCTAAGATTTTGTGTAGAGTTTTGCTTGGATTGGAGAGGAGATTTGTGAATCTCTTGGAGGTTCTTTTGTTGTCTTGTGTGCATCCACAGTATGGCTCAATCTACGGAGAAAGAGATTTTTGGTGCGTTTACATCCAAAGACAAATTGGATAGTACCAACTATTTTCTTTGGTCTTTTATGACCAAAAATGTTTTGGTTGGTAAAGGATTGTGGGATTATGTATCTGGAGATGAAGTTCGTCCAGGTAGCATTGCACCTGCCACACCTGGTCGTGGTGCAGCTGTTGATGTAGGACCCTCACAAGTCACTCCAGAGCAAAAGAGATGGGATACTAAAGATGCACAAGCTATGGTTGTGATTGCCTTAACCATAAAGAGGACAATCACACCACATATCAAATCTTGCAGAACTTTTGAGAATGCTTGGAACACTCTGCAAGCTATGTTTGGAGGAAGAAACGCTACCAGAATAGAGTTTTTGAAGCAACATCTTGACAAAATACAGATAGACGAAGGTGACGATATTGTCGAGCATCTTACAAAAATCAGGGATCTTAAAGAGCAATTGCTTAGCATTGATGAAGTGATTCCAGAGAAGGACTTGGTTTCCAAAACACTCAATTCACTACCACCATCTTATTTGACTTTTCAGACTTCTTTGACTCTGTCTTTGCGAGCTAATCATGAGCCCCTTCATTTTGAAGAGTTAGTGGCTTTGCTATTGCAGGAGGATCAATCACATAAGAACAAGTCTTTACAGGTGGATGGTATGGATCATGCTCTTGTTGTACAGAACAAAAACAAGGGTAAAGAGAGTGCTCATCACTCCAAGTTTGGTGCAGTTAGTCTTCAGAGAAGTCTAAAGGTCATTCCGACAAGTCCAAGAAGAAAGGTAAATGTCACTACTACAAGAAACCTGGTCACTACATTAGTGAGTATAAAAAGCGAATTGCTAAAGAAAAGAAGAAAGTGTCAAGTTTGGTTGTTTCAGCTTCTAGTGATTCTTCTACAGCTAAAGAAGAGTCTGCAAACTTTGTGCAGGATTCTTATGCTTTCGTATTATGTTCATATTTTTCTACTTACAGTGTTGACGAGACACAAATGATTTGGTACTTTGATAGTGGTGCATCCAGGCATATTACTTCAAGGAAGGATTTGTTTTGTTCATTAGATGTAGCTCCAGCGGGAAAGAAGGTGACATGTGCAAATAATGCTTCTTATCCAATCAAAGGCGTTGGTAAGACTTTGATTACCATTTCAGATGGTTCAGATTTATGCTTGCCAGATGTCTTATATGTTCCAGGGATCAAGAAGAATTTGTTGTCTGTATCCTCTCTTGCAAAAAATGGTCTTCGGGTCATTTTTGAGGATGACAAATGTGTTGTACGAGATCGAGAGAATGGTTATTCTCTTATCACTACAGGTACGCTGGAAAATGGACTATTTGTGCTAGATCGTTATGAAAAGCAGATTCAGGTATGTATTGCAGAAACAAAGACTCAGGCCATGCAGGATGCTGAGTTGTGGCATGCTAGATTTGGGCATGTTAGTTATGGCAGTTTGATGACTTTACAACGTCATAATATGGTGCATGATTTGTCTTTATTGGAGATGCCACCAAGACATGTATGTGAAGGTTGCGTTCTTGGAAAGATGCACAGATTTGCATTTTCGCAGGATGGTTCAGTTAAAGGGACACGAAAGTTGCAGCTTGTACATAGTGATGTATGTGGTCCTATGAGGAAGCCATCTATAGGAAACAGCCTTTATTTTGTGACCTTCATTGATGACTTTTCCAGGTTTTGTTGGGTGTATCCACTCAAAGCAAAGTCAGATATATTTGCAATTTTTCAATATTATGTCGCCATGGTTGAAAATGAAACAGGTTGCAAAGTACAGACTCTTCGTACCGATCGAGGAGGTGAATACATGTCAGGTGCATTTAAGGATTTTTTGGGAAAGAAAGGCATTAAACACCAATGCACTATGCCATACACACCACAACATAATGGTGTTGCAGAAAGGAAGAACATGTCTTTAATGGAGACGGCTAGATGTATGCTCAAAGCTAAGAGTTTGCCTCATAAGCTATGGATGGAAGCAGTTGCTTGTGCAACACATGTTTTGAACAGGTTTCCTATCGTGCCTTGAAGAACATTACTCCATATGAATCTTGGTATGACAGAAAACCTTCAGTCAGTTATCTTCGTGTTTTTGGTTGTCTTGCTTATGCTCACATCCCTCAGCAATTACGTGGGAAGCTTGATGATAAGGCAATCAAATGTATATTTGTGGGGTACAATAGTGGAAGTAAAGGTTATAGACTTTACAATCCTGCTACAAACAAGATTTTTGAAAGTCGTGATGTAATTTTTGTAGAAACTACTGCTCAACCTATGGTTGCTTTGGATGTACCTCATATGCAGACACATGATGTATTTGAAGGTTTGCTTCCTTCTTTTGTGGAGAATCAAGAATCACAACAGGTTGATAATCTTGATCAATCTTTTGATCAGCATGTGACACCTCATGATGTAGAGGAAATTGCGCGTGAAGAGCAAGAAGTTCTCAAGGAAGAAAGAACCTTGCCTAAATGGGTTAAAAAAACTTTGCAAGATAGCAAGTTGGATGCACCGTTGCCACGAAAAACACGTGCTAGTACTACTTTTGGCAAAGAACAAGTAGATTTGGCTTGCTTTAGCACTCTTTGTGATGTAGATGAGCCTGATTCATTTGAACAAGCTTTAGAGTGTGTTCAGTGGAAAGATGCTATGTAGCAAGAAATTGATTCTATTCATAAGAATCATACATGGGATCTAGTGGACTTGCCTACAGGTAAAAAGCCTATTGGTACAAAGTGGGTTTTTAAGGTAAAAAGGAAACAAGATGGTACTATTGACAGGTACATAGCAAGGCTTGTGGCAAAAGGCTATGCGCAACAGAAAGGCATAGATTATGATGAAACCTTTGCTCCTACTTCTCGTGCGTCCACAATTAGATCACTAGTTGCAATTGCTGCTCATCATGGTTGGAAAGTGCATCCGTTGGATATCAAAACTGCTTTTTTGAATGGTGATTTGCAGGAAGAAGTTTATGTAAGTCAACCAAGTGGTTTTATTGTAAAAGGTCAAGAGCAAAAGGTATGTAGATTGCGTAAAGCTTTGTATGGTCTCAAACAGGCTCCAAGAGCATGGTATGAGAAGATACATACTTATTTGATTGCCCAGGGATTTCAGAATAGTCCAACAGAAAGTACTTTGTATGTCAAAAAGAGAGATGGAGTTCTCATTATGCTAACACTTTATGTGGATGATATGCTTCTTACAGGAAATACTGCAGATGAAATTGAAGCGTTTAAAGATGCTTTGAGAAAAACCTTTGAGATGTCTGATCTTGGTTTGCTACATTAATACTTGGGTATTCAGTTTGTGCAATCAGAGGATGGCATATACATGTTGCAGGCAAAATATTTGCATAAAATTTTGGACAAGTTTGGTATGCAAAATTGTAAACCAATCTCTACACCTGTAGAAACTGGATCAAAGTTGAGCATGCACGATGCTGGAGAACCTTTTGATGTACATACTTATGCAGCAGCGGTTGGTTGCTTGATATATTTGGCAGGCAACACTCGTCCAGACATTCAATTTCGGGTTTCACAAGCAAGCAGATTTATGCATAGCCCAGGTATGCATCATTGGCAGGCTGTGAAGCGCATACTTCGTTACCTTTCAGGTACCCCTAATCTTTCCATGTTCTTTCCAAGGGGGGATATGTATGGAAAGCACAGTTCTATGCAGCTTCTTGGTTACAGCGATTCAGATTGGGCTGGTGATTTTGACACACGAAATTCCACAAGTGGGAATTGTTTTTTCTTGGGAAATGCATGTATATCTTGGCTAAGCAAGAAGCAACCCACAGTGGCTACATCAACTTGTGAAGCTGAGTACAGGGCAGCTTTCACGGCAACAATTGATTGTGTATGGATACGCAGGTTATTGGCAGATCTTTGTGAGTGTCAACAGGCACCCACTACCATTTTCACTGACAGTCAGAGTGCTATGGCAGTTGCAAGGAATCCAGTATTTCATGCAAGAACAAAGCACATAGTGGTTCACTACCACTATGTCAGGGAAAGGCTACATGCAGGGGAGATCACACTAACTTACTGTCCTACACAGGATAACATTGCAGATCTATTTACGAAGGCGTTATCACGAGAAAATTTTGAAGCTTTCCGAAAAGCTTTGGGCTTACTCTCATACACATGATGATTTTCTACCTTGTACGGATTCACATTATCACTACAGGGGGGATTTGTAGACATGTAGTAGTGTTAGTGTGTATACGCGCTTCACCAGGGGCACTTTTCTCCCACTGGACATCTAGTGTGAAAGGACACCTTATCTCTTAGGGTCTCATATAAGCTTTGTAGCTCTGAGTTTGTATATACTCTATTATTCTAATACAGAAAGATAGACTACAGAGATCTCGTACGCAAGCTCTGTGTCTTCTCCTTCTCCATCTTCTTCCTACTCTGAGTTGTTGTCTTCCTTCTGTTTCCTGTTTCATCATCTTCAACAGAGGAGATAGGGTACCCGAGTCCTGGGATGAGGATATAAAAGTTATCTAGTAATATCCTGTGATAGGGTAATATCCTCATCCCAGGACTCGGGTACCCTATCTAGTATATGAAAGGGTACCCGAGTCCTGTGAGTGCTTGAAAGATAACTAGATAACTTTAATATTACTAAAGAATAAAGGAATTCAAATATTCTAAAAAGGAAAAAAGACGGGAACGACTTGATAAATGCACACTCGCAAGGATATGCAACAATTTTCATACTGGGAAACATCTCTACACTTGTATAGCTTAGTGTCTGGCATTTGGCTTATGTGCTTATAGCTATGTGTAAGCTAAGTAGAAAGGGAGAAGCTCCATCCGGATATCTACTCCAGGCTTATAAATAAAGCCCTCTATATACATATTTTTATGCTATGGTGTGTACTTTAATGTAACACCTTTTGAGTCAAAATCACGAGTACTCTCTCTCTCTAACTGTGTAAGCTATGTCTACACACACACACACACACACACAAACCTCCTTGAGCACACACACACACACCATCATCCCCAACAACTGGTATCAGAGCCAGTGAGCAGCACGACAAGCTTGAAAATCCTATTAACATCACACAGAAGCCCAATTTGTTGATTTTCAAGTGCATTAATCACTGATTAGAAGGTGATAAAGAAGCCCAAATCAGCCCCTTAATCGAAAAAAATCGAGAGCATGGCTTGAAGTTTCTTCGATCCGAGCTCGCGCATATGTTTTTTCCTCACTAAGGTGCTCTCTCTTGCAACTTTGGATCGTGCAAATCTGAAAATTTCAGCTTATTACCTCATTCGACGGCTTCAGCTTCGCTTTGGAATCTCTTCCCGACCTTGGAGATTCACCGATCAGGCCCTGCGGATGCAGTCATAGCTCAAAAAAGACCCCTCTTGCCATACCTAATCACAGAATGGCTTCAAGGTCAGCCCATCTCGCTTTGGATGGCAACTGCTCATCTCAGCAACTCTCAGGTCTCGTTTTCTGTGTACATAATGACTTTTTTTGAATTTTAGTGGCCTTTTGAGCCTTTGATTGGCTAGTGGAGCTTCACACCAACATACTACACAACTCCAACAATTTGCAAAGCTCTCATTATAATCTTTTTGTTGATTAAAACCCGCAAGTTTACACACACTCGAAGTGGCAGCCAAGCTCGACATCGACAACATGCTCGACTTCGTCACTCACCAAGCTCGACATCGTCAATATTTTATGGTCAATTTGTATTTGATCAAGCTTCCAAGCTGTTCAAACTTCAAAGCGTGCTTCTCCAAGGCACATGCACACTTCCACACATGTAATTTAATCACCACTTGTGAGGAGGGGCTTCACACACAGAGTGACTTCACAATTTTGACTTCTAATCATTGTGTACAGGGCAAGACACTGCCATAGAGAGAGTCTCTCTACTGGTAAGACCAAGTCCCTTTGTGTGTATCACCATTTTTCCATGGGAGAAAAAGGGATTGAAAAATTTAATGGAGACGGTTTCCATACATGGCAGACAAAGCTACGTGGATACCTCATGAAAAAACAGCTATGGTCTGTTGTAAAACCGAGAGTAAGCAAACCATCCACTTCTGTTGAAGGTGCTCTCACTAGGGCCCAAATTGCGCAAGCACAAGCTAAAGATGAACAAGCACTCGGCATAATAATCACATCACTCCACAATAACTATGTGCACTTTACAGATAGCTACACCACTACAATCTAAGAATTAGATATTCTGGAACATAACTTTGGTGCTAAACAAAAGCAAAGTAAGATTAGCTTAAAGAAAAAACTTTACAAATTTACTATGCTTCAAGAGGAGGATGTTTCAAGCTTTGTTAATAGACTAATGAGAATAATCACGCAGCTCACTTACATTCAGTGCCAAGTCCCAAAAGAAGATCAAGTCGTTGTACTCCTGAGTGCTCTACTTGAAAGTTTTGACAACATAGTCATAGTCTTAGAGCAAAGGAAACCCATACCTTCTCTACAATATGTTATAGGGGCAATCCATGAAGAAGAAAATAAAAATAATAAGAAATTTGAATCAATGGGAGGAGCTTATTTTACATCATCATCTAGGGTGTCATCATCATCACCTAGATTAAATAACAAGAAGTGCTATGAGTGTGGCAAGCCTGGACACTTCTCCAAGGACTGCTACAAGAACAATTATTGTAACAATTGTGGCATCAAAGGTCATCCACCATCAAATGGCAAGAAATCAACAACAAAGACAAAAGTAGAGTCAATCTTACAGAAGAAGAGGACGGAGATGCAGCTCAACACGCATGGAATTGTCTCCATGTGTGTGCCGTCCCCAACTACTTTTGTGAGTATATTGATGTGCTGTAAAATGGATGGTCCTCACCTTCTTTGTTTAAGGGTCCAGAACCCTCCCAAAAGTAGTCATTAGGCAAAAAGTGATTTTCTCTCTCTAGAACCCTTTTTTCAACCCCTCCTTGGTTGCAACCATCACACTCATCCTCTACTCCCACTCTCTCTCTACACCATCTCCATTGCTACAGCAAGGAAGCTCCTCTCTCCTCCCCTACCACCTTCCATTGCCACACCAAGCAAGGGTTATCCACCTTCTCCTCCCATTGCCACACCAAGCAAGGGTTAACCAGCTTCTCCTATCACTTTATCCCACCTACATTGTAGCAACAAGCAAGGTCCTGCTCCTCCTCCTAATTTTCTTTGTTCAACCATGGCCATCTCTACTTCGCAAAGGCAGCCAAAGGATGAGGTCACAGCACTTGCATGCCATAACACAAGAGGTATATATGATGAGTGCGTGCCACAAGAGTTCACCAAAGGTGCTTGGGTATACATGCAACCATCTGCTATTGGCCCTCAGCGTGTGTGGAATCGTGCAAACTTGGATCATCATTGGAAAGGAAAGCTCCTTAGCTTCAAGAACCGCAAAGACAAGGGGACCGTAGCCATTGTGCAACATGTTTTCTCAATGTCAAGCATGCAATTGCAACAACCACCTTGATTTTCAGCACATTGTAAGTACATGTTTTGAGAATACAAAGCTAGATGTGAAATCACAGTGTAATGTTATTATGGATTCATACTTAAGATTTTCCATGCATTTATAGTCATATTTCCATCCACATTGGTGGAGGAGCAGCCACTACATAGTCTCTCTGGAACATTCAATGCTATGCGGATATTGGAGCAACAACGTTCGCACATCTTTGCCCAACCAAACTGGTTCAAAGAAGGATCTTCTTCTATTCTCACTCCTATATTGTGCCTGCTTCTACACAAGATTTTGGAACGCTTGAACCCATCAAAGTATCGTCCTTATTAAGTATGGAGTGGCCAGTGCCAGATTTGTGGTCGGTAGCATTTTTCAAGCAAAAGATGATAAACTCTTTGAAATACTCTAAAGCTGCTAGGTCTATGGGCTTGAGTTGGTGTTTGCCTATTCACTATTTTGTGCACATTTTTAAAGAGTTTGGATTTGTGGAGACTACCACAATGCTTGTAAGTAAAGATGTGCATTATGAGGAATTAGGAAGGCTTGTAAAAGAGGACTGGGGTCTTGTGGAGGGCATGCACAATGGGGACACGTACCATTGTAAGGTTGGAGCTTCAGGTATTGGAATGCGTTATTTGAAATACCGCACCTCCTTGTACATACAATTCCACTATGATCGTTGGATGTGCAAGCTTGGAGTGTGGACTCCCTTGCAGAGTGTAGACGGCGCTATTGCAAGCTTTGACATTGCAGTGAAGATGCCCAGCGATGCTTTGGAGGCAGACCAAGTGAACAAGCATTGGACTCTCAGTAATGTGCAAGAACATTTGGTTTTTATGGGTTTTGAGGCCCTTCAACAAGCACAATTTTGTTTACAAGGTCACAAGGTGAGAATCCTTCCTCCACATTTTCAATACATCATAGTTTGTCAATCATTGGATGCTTATTGTAATGAATGTCCGATGATTGGGAAGAGAATGGAAGACAAATTGAAGGTCGAGGAGGATGGATGGAACTATGATATTGCTCTTATAACTTTGTAACTCTTGAAATTTTGAAAACGATCCCCGATGTAATCAACATGATTTGCTTCGGCAAATCATGTCTTTGAATATAATTTTTTGCATTGAGATGAGAGATCATTTTTTTGGTGAAAGTGCCTTTTTTTTAATGTCTTTAAAAAAGGGACCATTATAAAAGGGGGGCCGCATAACTCATTCACTTTTTTCACTTTCACAACTCTTGAGCTCCTCCACTCTCTATCTACACCCCAGGCTAGACATGGACGCTTCCACAGCCTCTGCATATGCACCCACATCCACCCCTTTGTCATGATTCATCCTCTTCCTTGAGGACACTAAATACAAAGGGAAGTTGGACCTCCACACCTTCTTTACTCGTCTCCCTAACCTTGACACCACAATTGCCCTTCACATGGATGCATTTGCCAAGATTTTTGCGTTCATGGAGGAGCACATCATAAAATAAACTATATCTATCTCCCCACATGCAGGGATCTGGGTGCCTTGCGATCTTTTGTGCTACATACACAATGGTGATCGCCCATTCTCCAAGCGGTTGGGATGATTCCAAGAAATTTCCATCGATGCACGCCATTTCTTGGATGAGCAAGCCCCAGGGGTGTCATCACTCAAGAAGCACAAGTTGGAGGTGGAGTACCTTTCTCGGCTAGCAACATTCATTTTCTTGGTGAGCGAGGAACCTAATTTGGAGGAGCTCCGCTTACCACACCTTCATGCTGGGTCCTTTATCAAGGACACCAAGGAGCAGGAGGTTATCCCCATGAACCTTGTAGTGGAAGGAAAGACACTTTGGCTCGAGTACCCCAGGGGGCTTGAGGAAGTGGCTAAGAAATCCATCATTGTGGCTGGCCCTAGTGATACTCCAGTGCCATTACCATTGAAAAATGTGGCTATCCCAAAGGTAGAAATCAATCGCTTCTCCTCAGTGGTAGTGGATGGGGAGGAGTATGTGTTTATGCATGATTTGGAGAAATCATTTGGCCTGCGCATGGATGAATGCTTGAACGTGCTATGCAACAACACCAAATGTCCCTTAGACAATACGCCAGATGCCCTAAAAAGCAAGCTCTTGCCACTTGGGGACTCTGTTGCTGACACTATTGTAGTTGTATGTGCGAAGGTCCTTGTTAGAAAATATGACGTAGCTAAGTAGATAATTGAGTAGATTACTTAATGGAGAGAGATAATTTACACACACAAGAGATTATAGAGTAGAGAGAGAGAGAGAGAGAGAGAGAGAGAGAGAGAGAGAGAGAGAGACTACACACGATATACGTGGTTCACCCAATGTGGGCTACATCCACGGGAAAGCAGCCACTCAATGGCCTTAGTAGTTCAAAACAAGAAGTAGGTTACATAGGGATTATACTCTTTTGGAGCTCCCGCCTTGCTTCACTCTCACCACCTCACACCCACCTTGTTGCATCAACTTTACACTATGAAATGTGTATAGAAATGGCCTCCTTTTATAGGCCCAAAGGCTTACCCTCTCTCATGAGAGGCAGCCATGTGTAACCCCCCTTGTGTAGATAAGTCCAAATCAGACCCTCCAATCCATCCAACGAAAAGGAATATTCAGGCGTTAAAATTTTGGTTGAGGGCGAGTCATTTTATTTTCCTGCAAGTTATATTTCTTCATGCACGATGGCTTCTCCTCATAATGGGGGCCTTACAAATGTGCATTTTTAACACAAAAAATTACAAGCGGTAAATCAGGCTCCATACTTAACAGTCCTGGCAGCAGAGCACTTGCATGTGGCTGAGGAAGAATTCCAAGTCACGCAAGCCAAGTTTGAGGCCTCTAGGATGTCTATGCCACTACGCAACCCCCCATCTGATGATCCGAAGCTTGTAGCTGCGGTGCATGGGAGCATTGACTTGGATGGAAAGGTCAACAGATAGGAGGACGACAAGGAGCAGGAGGTAAACTCCATACTAATTTTCATGTTATTTTCTTATCCTTCATTGTCTTTTTTCTCAACCTTCATTGGTTTATGACAGGACATCGTGGAGGTTGATGATTTTGCTGCAAGGACGGGTGGCAAGCGGACGGGCTTTGGACCTCAATCTTCCCTTGTGCATTACCTAGGATAATTCCCCCCTGGCGATGTGGCCACTATCCATAATGAATTTACTCCCCAAGACCATTTTATGACTTGGTCGTTGAAAGCTTTAAGCAAGGTTTTGTGTTTGAGCACCATTGCTCAAACTGTGCATCTTGTGTTCCTAGTGCGCAGATCCCTTGTATGCACAGCATTTGGCACTGGCTTCCGTGGTGAAGTGCTTGCCCAGATAGGGATACATGCTTCCATTGGCTCAACTGATCCAAAGGCCATAGCCCAGTCCCTCTTGACTGGGGAGTTCCCTTATGCACAAGACAGGTGCCAGGAAATGGTCAAGAAAATTATGAACTCCTCAGATACACGACGTAAAATCAACTTTTTGGAAGTAATAAAAAATATTTCAAATTGTCTCTCTATCTTGTACATTCTTCTAAATGTGATAATTGATGATATGTTTCAATAAGTTGTGTCTTTTTTGCTTGAAGTAACAACACAACAAAAGTTGGATGCACATGATACTTCTTTCAGCTTACGTTAATTCTGGGGAAAGTATAAAACACATCTGACTGAAAAGAAGTGGTTTCTCTAAAGTAATGCTGCAAAACCAATTTCTTTCGGTTAATCTATGTTTTTTAAGTATCCTAGGGGTACAGAAGCCTACCAGGTGCCAAAAGAAGGGCGGCCACAAGGGTGCACAAATGGCCCATCCATAAATTTTGGATGGCCAATTTGCACGCCCTTGTGGCCACCCTTTTTTTGGCATGTGGAGCATATGTTTGCACTCAGAGACACTAGAAAAGGTGAGATCAACTGTGAATTTAAGTTTTCAAGCACATTATCACCTGCTTCAGCTCTACCTAATACATCGCTGTAGCAAAAGGCCCAATTACATTGGAAATTTGAAAAATCTAATTTAATGTTGCATAGACACTTGGCTTCACAATATGTTAACTATTGTGATATCCTATGGGGTAAACAAAGCTTGAAATTGCAAAAAAAAGGGTGGCCACAAGGGCACGCAAATGGCCCATCCATCAGTTTTGGATGGCCAATTTGCGCGCCCTTGTGGCCACCCTTTTTTTGGCATATGGAGCATATGTCTGCACTCAAGGACACTAAATCAACTCTGAATTTAAGTCTTCAAGCACACTATCACCTGCCTTAGCTCTACCTAATACATTCCTGCACCAAAAGACCCAATTACATTGGACATTTGAAAAATCTAATTTAATGTTGCATAGACACTTGGTTTCACAATATGTTAACTTTTTTGATATCCTATGGGGTAAACAAAGCTTGAAATTGTAAAAAAAAGGGTGGCCACAAGGGTCCGCAAATTGGCCATCCAAAACTGATGGATGGGCCATTTGCGCGCCCTTGTGGCCACCCTTTTTTTGCACCTGCTAGGCTTCTCTGCCACATAGGATACCCAGAAAGTTAATGTTTGATTTATATTTAACCCTTCATATTCAAAAACAATAAATTCAAAACAGATGGATAATAGACACAGTAAACACAATTGTTAATCATATTGTCATTGCAAAGTCATCTCATTGCAAAGATAAGGGTGTGCAATACAAAAAGAGGGGTAACTTCAGCTAATGCTCGAAGTCTCATCGCAATCGACGTGCAAGTTGTATATCTTTTGGTTGTACTGTCACTCACTTTGCATGAATCATGCATAGGTTGGTATCTTCCAACACCAAAATGATGTGACCTCTACAGCTTCTTGAATAGTCTCTAGCACTATTGCTTGCATTCTATACTGATTTCCATAGCTTTGAAGCACCTCCTTCACTCTGCGAGCAAAGGGGGCGCGTCAAATTAAAATCTCTGTAGTCTTCTGGTAGTGGCAGATTTCTGCATATGCCCTTGCCATTTTTTGATGCCGCTGCGGTTGTCTTGGGGTCACTTGCACATTTGCTGGCTGGCGGCATTTAGGCTTCTTGAAAAACTTTGACTTGCACCTATTTACATGCTTAGGGGTTGGATCTGCAACCTCTTTTGATTCATCCTCTTCCCTTGGCTCCCAATCTTGTGTTGTGGAGAGCTCTCCCTAGCCTCGAGGCAATGTCTCCCCCCCAATGGGCACCCGATGTGTGCACGGTATATCAGCTCGCTGCCATGGTGGCTCTATCTCTGATTCAGTGTCTGTATGGACCACCCAAGTCTTGGATGGTCCTGCTTGTGATTGGTGGTGCGGCGACTCCTCCCTATCGGACTTCGGTGTTTTCTAGGCCTCTTCTTCTCTCCAACGTTGGGCACGTTGCTTCATTCTTTTTCTAGTGTTTGTTCTTGTGGACGTGAAGATTCTACAACCCTCGATGACTGTCATGCCCTACTACCATGCCCACTGCTAGAAGAGTTCCTAGAACGGCCAGGTGTTCGTGGTTGTTTTCTTGTGCCTTTAAGCCATGACGGCTTCTCACATCCTTGGAGGGTGTTTTTGTTGGCAGGCGGATGCTCTTTTGCGGTTTGTTTGGTGCACGCCATTTTGTATGGTAAGAGCTCACCTGTTCTTAAGAAACGAGTGGTTTATGAGAGCATGCAATATTTATAAGGGCCCATTTCAAAAGGGCCCTACTCACACTAATTTTGGAAAAAAACTATTATTTTTTAAATGAACATGTTGTTAAGAGTTGGACCCTACGTTCATGTGTAGTGACTCGCGCAGAATCCACTTTGACCCTTGTCGTACTATGCATTGACACCATGCAGCATGCTTGGCGGGACCTTGCAACATTTGCCACTTGTTGTTATGCTCTTGACGAGTCCATTTTCGCACTTCAATAGCAATCTTGGATTGTTGCGAACGCTCCATTGTGAGCTTACAAGCAAATGTTGTGCGAAAAAACCAGTTGAACATTTTCTCCAAATAATTGGATTGCACCATTCCACCACCATGTCGAGTATTTTTGAAGTACATCCCCTTGCTCGATAATGGGACTTCTCCATGCCTTGAGAGCTAAAAATTTCAAGCAATCCATACTAGTGCATAAAAAATGCACCATGCGCAAACAAGATATGATGTTCACATGAGTAAAAAATCCATATTATTTAATGAAAACAATCCCTTGTAATATATTTACCACGTAACATGGCTTACCGTGGAATGTGTGATGTTATTTCACCCCAAGAAAGGGTGAAGACCTTGGTAAAATCCGCCAAGGCTTCTTGAAATGATTGACGTTGTTCCTCTGTTGTGCTGTTAAGGCCCATAAGCTTGACCATTTTATCAAACTCCTTCCAAAGCTCCCAAAGGTTACCTACGTGCTGGTTGGAGCTGTTTTGAGCAGCATATCGACCTGGCTTTCCTTGGGAAACTTTCTTCAAAAAGTGTCTGGCTTTTTGTCCACTCATTGACACCTGTTGAGCAATTTCATGGGCCTTCCCTGTGTTCTTAAAAGCAACAATAGACACATTTCCACCGTGACAGCCAATCGAATTCAAGAGTACCTCCACTCTTTCGATCGCTTACTGGGACTTTTCCAATGGTTTCATTGTGAAAGCATAGTCAATGTGGAGCTTCAATAGCCTATCAAAAATACACATGAATGCGTGTAATGTACAAAAATATACATTCGATAGAGGAAATGGAAAGATTGGATTCCAAGCGTGGTCCTTTTGATCACGGCCTAGGGCATTGAGCATGGGACATCTCAGAATAGACGCTTTCCATTCTCTACCTTCATCTCTGACATCACGACAATCCAACCCTTGTTCTCCATGCCCTTGCCATGGAAGCATGGAACCGACCTTTGCAGTGCTCTTGTGTGATTTTTGTCCGTTAGGTTTGTACCCTCAAGTGCAAAATGAACAAGGCATGACAAAAGAAGCCCCTTGTTTGCAGCCAAGCAAACACTTTATGGTCTTCAAGTCCCCACCTAAGTGCCACTCCACATCATAGCTACCAAAACCCTCAACCTCCAACTTTTGACTTGCAATTTGGGAGTGTATTACTTCTATGATCCATGGAGTTCTCTCAAAAATCCATGAAAGTACTCCATTGGTATCTTTTGGCACCTCAACAGCACCCAACCACCAAATGTCTTTCTCTGATTGCACGCTAAAAGACGGGGTGGGAGATGGCTCGACTGAATCCCTTCGCTTGGTTTGCAAAAGGGCCTCATTCATTAGAGTGACACTTACACTCTCTAACCTTTGACCTTTCACTATTTGACACTCATCAAGTTTTAGCACAAAAGTGACCTTTATGTCAAGCACTACAAAATAAATAGTGCCAAAACCTTATACTTCAAAGTCTATGATAAGAACAAAACCAAAAGAAAAAAGTATAGTGTATCACCTTCTTCAGATAACTCGTAAAATCTAAGCATGGCTTGTTGAAGTCTTCTAAGGTCCACAAAAAATTGTTCCACATTGTGTAAGGAAAGCCCTTCTCTGAAGGTCTTATGGATTGTTTCTTACCTTTTTTCCTTGTCTTTGTTGTGCACGAAGCATAAAGGGAAGTTTGCATTGTATCCTCAATGTGTAGGTATATCCCAATGCGGGAGAACACATCTTTGTTTGTGGCCTTCTTTGTGAGGTTAACCTTGTGAGGAACGGAAAATAGGTTTTTCACAATGCCATGCTCTTTGAGGGCATCCTTTAGGAGTTGGAAAATAGCCTGATAGGCTTTGGTGCTGATTCCAGACTCATCACAAGCTTGTTGCACATCATCATCACTAACCACATTTCTCAATTTACGCATAAGGTCCTTGGTGACTGCATCCTTAATGTGCTTACCTCCACGTTATTGTAAGATAGAAATCACATCCTCGGTATTGAGACAACTAGTGAGAAGGTTGACTCGATCATCTTGGCTTGTTCCACCGCATGCCTCCTGGATGAAGTTTCTAGCAACCAATATAAATAAATGTTAAAAAATAGTGTGAAGTAAGAATGGATCATGCAAGTAAAGACCAAATCACCTTGTGGCTGTCACTCATCGTTTGCGTGCTCCTCCCAAATGTGCAAGAGTTTCAATGGATGAATACGTTCATTTGCATTCCCTTGCACCAAGGGGTGTTTCTTTCAAGTATGCTATGGTGTTGGCAAGATTCATAATGTGGGATTTGTTTTCTTGCATTTGTTGTTGAAGAGTTTCAACCACCCTCTCCAAAGAGGCAACACTCTCTTGTAATGCCACCGTCTTGAGGTGAAGAGCTTAGCATTCGTGCATCCACATATGCAAAGAAGCACCTGCACCCATACACAACCGCTTGCAATAGCCTAAGAAGCCTACTTCTTCCCTCCCAAGAAATTGAAGAAATGTCAAAAGGCTATTAAAGCATGGATGGAAGCGGCTTATAGGATCGTAAGGGTACAAATGGCCATCCACCCAAATGTCAACATTGGTCTCACGAGCGGTGTGACATTCCTATGATGACCTTTGATCACTCTCACATGCGGTCTTCGATGCAAACACCGTGGTTAAGCGAATATGTATGCTTTTGGTGTGCGGAGTAGGTGGTGGTGGAAGCAAACCATTTGTGATATCCGTGAGCACCATGGAAGTTGTTGCGTGAGGAAGCAAATGATGAAAAGATAGAGGGAGAGGGGTAGGGAGATTGAGGAAGATGGGAGGAGAGAAGGAGGGAGGGGGGGAGGGAGAGGAAGGTAGGGGGAGGGAGGGAGAGGAGAGGGAGAGAGGACAAAAGAACAAAGAGTTTTTTACTTTTTGGGGGAAAAGATTTTTGAAAAAACGGACTTTCTAAGCTTGTGGGTTAAAAAATGGATCAAAAAATGATTTTTGGATATATATTTGTTGGGAGTTTTAAGTAAAAAATAAGTAAAAATGATTTATTTTTTTAAAAAGTAAAATCTTGACTCTTAGTGACCCACGTTTTTGCTGATGTGGTCACATCCCTATGCTTCCTTCACTTTAAAAAAGCTAGAGAGAGAAAGTAACCCCTTAGGTCCACATTCTACATTTGTCTAAAAAAAAGGGTAGAAAAGCCTACTCAAAACTACCTTCTTCAATGCCCTTGCCCCCTTAACCCCACACAACATTAGCCTTAATCCTTAAAAAATAGGATTCTTTACAAGGCCCATGCAAGGTCCATATTTCTCCTAATGCATGGGTATCCATTGAAATTCCAAAAGCATACTTTGAATTATAACTCAACCTCATAGGCCGCACATTCCTATTTGCACAGGGACTTTCCTCCTCCTTAGGCACCACAATATCTTCATGAGAGATCTCCTTATTTTTCTTATTCCTTTGCTTATATGCCTTGCGACACATATTTTGCTTCTTAATAGTGCAATCTTTACATATAAAATATTTTGTATTCCTCCAATAGATCCAATTATTATCAACAAGGATAATCTTTCATTTGGTCTCATCTGGCATGGTGCATACAAGTGGCCGTTCCTCAAGCGAGGAGCTCCTTGCTTGCCCACTCTATCTGCTCCGTAAACCATAACTCCTTACATGCCAAAGTGGGTTTTGAAGAAATCTTCAATAACAATGGCAAGAGAAGGAACTTCTCTTTGAGAATTCCACGAATAACAGAGTTCTTGAGCGTCGCTCTCGCTCCCGTTCCTTGAGCTCCTCTACATCCACATTCCCAACATCCTTTGTTTGAGCCGTAGTTTGCATGAGGGAAGAATTAGGAACCACATTGCTACCATATACATCAGCCTAAGACTTGTTTGTGCATACATTTTTCATGTCACATACATCTCGGCTCATGGTGTCAAATTTCTCCTCTTTCAATACATGGTCATACTCTATGTTGCTCATGCGCTCATTCAAAGCATTCAAGTCCACAAGAGAGCGTTTACATTCCTTGACTTCCTCCTTAAGTTACATCAAACATGTTGTTTGCATCTCAGGTGTCTTCTTGAGATTCTCATTCTCAACCACTAGAACCCTTAGCGTGATAGTCTCCATTGCAAGTGCTCATAAGTCTTCACCTTATTTGTTTACGGTCTCTTGCAACGATACCAAGTATGACATGATCATGGTTTTTGATTTCCTTGGTTGAGTGGTTGTGTTTCTATCTCCACACGTAGGAGATTTTAGATCATTTTCTACAATGGTCATGGACCTTGTTGAAGAAGAAAAACCCTTTTCAGTGCTACCGAAAGACATTGTATGTAAAATAAGAGAAGAGAGTCAACTTCTCCGAACCTGTTCACTTAAAAAATGCTACTACAAAAAGTCTTCCATAACTTTGATTTTTTTTTTTTTTACATCAGTGCATAGAGGGCATGGTGATCTTTGATTGAGGCTATAGATAACCCAAATCAGAGTTCGGATGTTCTGCGATAACTGGTTCACTGGTTTTTTAGGGGAGGTATTTGTCTAAAAGTACTTGATTTGGCATAATCTAGTCGCAAACATACTGACAACACGAACATCATTGATTTTTTGTGCAAAGAAATCGGGGAATATGTTATGGTATCTGCCTCTTGACTTGGCATAGGAGTAGTAAGATGCCTGGAGCTTTGGGATCAATTAAATACATCTAATGAATAGTGGGTCTTACACATGATACTGATGCTATATCATCATTTGCATATCACTTACTAATTTTGGTAATACCTACTGTGTGGGTTGGCTTACCAAACAATGCCATGGTCTCTTTCTGCTCATTATGAAGGTAAGTATCCTATCGTTTACATTTATTGATAAACACTACAGTGTGGGTTGGCTTACTGAAGTTTGTGGTGATTTCTTTTGCTCAATGAGAAGGTTACTATCCTGTCTATGCATAATGGAGATTTGGTTGGAAAGGTACACCTCGAATGGGTATTGGTTCTTGCATATGGTACTATCGTTGTCAGTACATTAAGAAGCTTTGGGATGGGGGGTATACCCTGGATGATTATTGGTTTTTGTGCTTGGTATTGTTGCTATAACTCGATATCATGTTAAACTGTTGCTTATAAAATCTGGTATAAACCCTCTGGTTGGGTTTACTTAGTGATTTTTTTGGGCCAATTTTTGCCTTTTAACACGCTAATGCTGAAAACTTTTTGGCGACCTTGGGGGGCTTATGGCCCGGCTGCACTACATGTATGCAGCTATTTGTTGTCATTTGATAGGTTGAGGTAATGCAATACTCTATTTGCATTCACAGCTTGACCGAGTTCTTTTTGGTTTCATAGTCAGACATGCCCAATCCTCGTAGGAGAACCCGTCCTACACCACAAACTCAACTTACCAAGGCTGGTAGGCACAATAGGCAAAGACTCAGGGTGCACTGGCTAACTTCTTCTTTGAGACTAGTGCCCAATCAATTGATGGATTGCAACAGGTGCATGGCCGTCATCGCTAGCGACAAGCACGCCCCACAACCCCCCCGTGACCAACCTGCGACATGCTTGCAACATTGGGTTCCTACAAAGAACCGATTCGATCCTCTATAACAGGATGTTATAGAGATCCTATTATAGAGGAGACTCCATTCACTTCAGCCCCCCCCCCCCCCCCCCCCCCCGCCCCTCGATCCTACCACCCCGTCTTTACCTCGGAGATTGTGACTTATAGAATTAGGAAGGATTGGATTCCACTATAACTTTATATGTTTTGAATATATTCAACAACAAGTTTGCACTCATTTAGAATATTTTAGGTTTCTTTATAGATAGAGCCTTATGAATTTGGCAGATAAAAAACTCAAGAAGTTGGTGTTGGGGAGCATACCACCTGGAGTAGAAGGGGGTATGGCCCTCTAGTTAGGATTAAAATACAAAATAAAACTTTGGGTTAATAAAACGTTGTTTAAAAATAGTGTAATTACTTTGGACTAAGCTTGAAAGTTTTAAAGAAAAGTTAAAAGATGGACATGGATAATAACTGGTATAGTTCATTGATACCTGTAAAACACATCCAAGGCTAGCATATCTATTGTGTTGTTTGGATGGATGTAGGTAAGGACTCTATCTTATCTTGGAGGTTTTTTTGGCTTAAAAGCTATTGTCCACACATGGTTGCACATACAATTACTGCAGAGGAAGTACTTCTGATAACTGTATACTAGAATGAGGCTTCATTCTTATAAGCATTGTACAAAAATGATTCTAAGGCTGAGTTGTTTTTGTACTTATCATTTCCCTTTCTCTGGAGCCAACTGTCTTTTGAATGTGAAAGTTCAATTATGTGTTATTATTTATGTTAAAACAGCTACACACACACACACACACATGCACGCATGCACGCGTGCACGTGCACACACACACGCACATGCTGTCGACAAAACCAACACCGAGACAGTATTCAACAATTTGATACAGCACTGAAAGCATTTTTTAAAATTTTGTGTACAAGAGCGTGTTCACACACCTGCACACACAGTTCTTGGTCAATGACAAGAGATTTTAGGAGCCTTTTCTCTGACTCAATGACAAATTAGCAAAGCTTCACATTGGTAGTTTTCTGAACCATTCCCGGCCTGAAGAGAGAGTGAAAGAGCATTGAGGACTCTTCATTGATGAGAAAGCCCCGATGTTTTCTCGAGCATTGGCTTGGCCCGACATCATCAAGCATCGAAATGTTTTGGCACCCTTGGCATGGGGGGGGGGGGGGGGGGGGGGGGGGGGGGGGGGGGGGGGGGGAGAGAGAGAGAGAGAGAGAGAGAGAGAGAGAGAGAGAGAGAGAGAGAGAGAGAGAGAGAGCATAGGCTTTCTCATCACTCTGCATCCGCATTCAACATCAACAACTACCCTCAACATTTTTTCTCAACACCGGCTTTCTCGTAGACGAGCGATTTTCAGCAGACGACATCGCTCATGACATGCGCGGGTGAGGTACCTCTATCATAGAGGAGTGACACTCGACATCAACATCGAGTGCAACGACTATATTTTTTGGCATAGTCTTGATTTGGACATTTGGTGGCTATTTGAGTAGCATTTTTCCATCTGACGATGGAAATCAGCATTGACTTCCTAGTCTACACCAACACGCATGTTTATAGGGGACTTTTGAGCCCACAAACACCAATTTATAGGTTTGTCAGATGCACATAGGTACACATCCTTCACAGGCACTCTTGGCAGTCATTTTGACACCAGTTTTCTCTGCGGGCGATTATGCATCAACAGATGCATTGCTTGTTGCTTTGAAGGTCTTTGCTTGTGCCTTTTTTGGTTGTTCTTTCTCCTAGTTGAGATATTTGTCTTCCATTGATAGCTTAGCTTTTTCTTTGTAGAGCTATTCCCTTGAGGCGATCATGTCTCCAAGCTATTACCTTAGGCTTTCTGGCCCAAACATTAGTATTCCATTGAAAGTATCCCTGAGCAATGATTGAATCATTTGATGCTACCCATTCGATCATCTTTGGTTGTTGCGATTGAACTTGTGTTTGGTGTATCCAAAGTAGATCTTTGACTTTGATGTGTTCTTTGGATACTAACACTTGGTTGATTCTTTTCGGATTCTTCTAGAGGTTTTTTGGCTATGAAAACTTTGGTTGTGATAAAAATTTTCCTTAGGTTTCCATTGCATTGTTGATGGTTTGGCTTTTGATATTGAGGTTGTGCAAGAAGGTTGATGGGGACTCGTTGAAGAAAAAGTTGACTTGCGAGGTTGATATGCTTCAGTGTTTGCTTTAACTTTACCTTTTTCTACGATGGTTGGCTGTTTCTTTTTTCCATGGACTTGAGGTGCTTTTGGTGTTGTTGTTGTTGAAGATTTTGGTTGTGGTCAAAAGAAGATATTCATCCAGCTTTTTGTCAGGACCAGACTCTCTTTGATGAGATGGGAGTCAATGATGTAGAAAGTGTCTTTGAACTCTCAAGTAGTCAACTTGAGTACAACTTCTACCATGCCAAAGCTAGGAATTGATGTTCTAGAACTTGTGTATATTGTTTCTTCTAAATCCTTGATTGGCAGTTTTTCCATCATTATCCACGTGCCATAAGACATTAGATTCTTTGTAGCACCAAGACCTATCATAACTAAACAGGTAATTTTGAGCCCTGTTTCTCCACATATGTTGAATTTGATCACTGTAGGAGACAATTGTTCTTTTTCCCTATCCCATTTGATGTTGAACTTGGAAGCATTAGTTCTTCATGTTCTTTTAATTGCACTTTTTCTAGAGCCGACTTTTGTTGGGTAAAGACTGCCATGACCATGACCTGTGTGAACCATCCCTACACACACTAGCTCCACTAACCTTTCTATAACTCCTTTACATATGAATAAAGAGATACAAGCCAACTTCCACACTGTTGTGTATTTCTTCCAAACCTCTTCTCCTTCCCCCTTCCTTGCGTGCACGTGCACGAGGCATTAGCCCCTTCAACTAGTATCGGAGCCTGCGGATCTCGCTCCCCATCACCACGTGTGCAACCATCCTTGGAAGTAAGGAATCAAGGAAGCAAGCAAGACTAGTCGATTTTTGTGTGTGTGGGATGTATGCACGAACAATCAAAGCAAGCCAAGCAAGGCAAGCTTGGAATTAGTAGGTGGAAGGCGTCAAAGGTAGCATGCCTCACAAATTGAGACCAAGCAGTAGAACTGGAATTGAGTGTTGAGTAGCAGAGATAGAGAAAGCAGCTTTTATGAACTACAACATTAATGAGCAACAAAGCCCAAAGGGGTAGAGCTGGGCAAGCGCAGTTGGTTAGCATCGGGAATGTGACAAAGCTTGCAGCCATGCAGGTGCAACCCATAAGCAGAGCATCAAGAGCCAAAAGCAAGCTTGTAGAACTTGAACCGGGCAGCATCCGTACAAGCAAATTGAAGACAATAGAATCAAATTGTGTGGTGGTGTACACACATACACACACACACACTATTAGTAGCAAGCTAACTTGGATACCACTTTTTGGAGCTCTCATTGCAAAACACTTATTATTTTGATAAATTGGGAATATTGTAACTCTTATTTTTCGGATAAACTTTGTAATTGATAAGCCGGGGCTACAAGCTTCCAGGTTGTATCAACCTGCCAGTTTCATTACGTTTGGATGTCATTTGATGTTGTAACGGATGTGATTTGTTTGCCGATGAGCGATTGGATTTTGGTGATTTCAGTCACTTGAGTGTAGCTTGAGTTAGGTTCGAGTTGTTTGTTTTTTTTTGAGAGATTGACAACCTCTTGTAGCCTCTATGCACTAGTCAAGTCATCTTCGTCCCATGGATTGACAATTTAATCGTGGTTCTTGCTAAATCTGCAATAAGATAGGAGTGAGGTTAGACACCCGTCCCACATTTGGCACCATTGTCGGGGATCGAAGAGACCTAAACTAGGGAAAAACATGATCATCTTGTGTAGTTGTCCTTTAACTTCCTCTAGGTTCACCTAGAGTTCAAAACTTTTTTTTAGAAACCGCATAGCTTAAGATTGTCGTCTTTTGCTGTGTAGAGGTAGCTTGTAAGTAATCATACTTCTTGAGTGCCTTTAGGATTGGAGGATTGTAGAACTAGATTAGGATTTTGAGAATGATTGATAGACGAGACAAGTCTTAAGATCAATGCTCAGAAAACCATAAAAAACAAGAAAGCGAGTGTTTGTGGACACTTTTCACAACCCCATTGCATAAGAACCTAGGAGTAGGGTAAGTAGGATCCGAGGTGGATTTCAGAACGTTGCTCTCTCCCAAAGAATCATTGTGAGTTGTTATTTGAAGTTGCAAAATTTCAGGTCTATGGCTAGAAATAGCACGAAAAGACTCCAAACCACTCAATCCGACAAGAGAGTATACTTAAAAGTTGTATGAACCAACGGGTAAGCTGAGTGTAAATTGGGAAAAATTTTGTCCAAACTCAATGAATTGAATTTGATTCATAGGCTTATATTGATGTGATAGATTTCATAATAATCAATATCTAATTCTCCTAAATGATTTTCTCATATTAAACTGATCATTTAATGTGGGGAAGGCCAGGGGAGAAAAAGCTAGAATATTGGTTAAGCTAGCAGACCGGCCACACTAGGGATCCAAAGGAGGGAAAATAGGGATCCAAAGGGGGGGCCATCTACAAAAGAGCCATGTGCAACAATGGGCTAAAAAGACCCTAAGGTTCAGCCCATTAAGACTTCCAAAATGCTAAGGTTCCAAAATTCAAAGGTTGTGTCCAAAGGTCAACCCTAGGGAAAATTGGATGCTTTGTGTGTGCCCTAAAAGTCTTTGCACATCCCTACATGGGAGGGGGCGAGCCCTAAAGGTAGGGGATGAGAGAGAAAGCCACACACACACACATACACAGGCTCCCTTTACACAAAGGGAATGAGGGACACATGTCAGCTCCCTAGGCCAAATGCCCACAAGGTGTGCCCAATTTCTATTGGATGACCCTTGAAGTGGACCAATGAAAATTAAGCTAGAGTAAATCTAGTTTAATTAATTTAAAAACATTTAATAAAAGAAACCAATGAGAATTAAATCTCCTAGAAGACTATTGGGCAGTCTCCCAAGGGGTCCAATGAGCATTCAGGAGCCCCATGGCTTGCCTGATTCCTATTGACCAGGAGGCAAAGGGGTCCAATGAGAGTTTAGTTTAATTATTTAATTACCTAAAGCTCTCACAAAAGGGGAAAGGGGGACACGTGTCAGAAGGCTATCACTTATGCTGCTTAATTGTAATTGGCTTGACTTGGGGAGGGCCAATGAGGCTTCAGGAAGAGCAATTAGCAAGAGGGCTCGCCCAAGAGAGAGAGGGGGCTGATTTTTGCAAGGCATTATCACACACACACTCACACAAGCTCATGTGTGAAGAAAGAGAAGACTATCTCTTCCCAAGCTTCAATGGAGAACTCATCACCTACTCCAAGCTTGTGAGATAGAAGCCTACATCAACACTCTCTTAGCATGTGGATGCAAATCCAACCAAGAGCCAAGCTTCAATGCATGCTCATCTCCTCTACCAATCTAATTACTAAGCTAATCTATGCTACATATGAGTGATTATGTGAGGAGATGTACATCTTTCTCGTAAGATACTCCTTCTTCCTCTCAATCTACTCTCATACCCTGCTAGCTCTCACCATCTTCAAAGGTGTGTGAGGTCTTGGGTCTGAGAACGGGGACAATTCAAGTTGTGTTTGTTAAGTGTTTTTCTTAGTGCATGAAGTTTCCATCTTCATTGCACTAGCTAGTCTTGAAGGAACACAAAGAATTGTATTGTACAATGTCTCTCTTGATGGGAGAAACCATAATACAAAGCCTTTTGGAGGGGGGACCGGCTCCATGAAAATCCGGTCCTCAACTGTTGTCAATAGCTTAATTGCTCTCTCTTTTGAAAGTATTGTCGATGCTATCTAACTAGGTGTTATGCTTTTTGTTGCTCTCTCCACCCAAGCACTCTTGTAATTCTCATTAGGAATCTACTCTAATGAAATGCCCACTATGTTCATGCTAATTTCCGCTACACATAAGTTATTAGGCCATTAAATGTTACATTGGTATCAAAGCTCAAGGTTTCTCTTTTCTTGCTCAAGAAGGGAGGTCCTCAAGCTAGCTACAAATGGTTGGTATTATTAATTGCCTTTGAGTAAGTAGAATAGGGATTTTTCAGCCTTGCAGTGCGCCTGCCTTCATGCAGTTAACGGGGCATCACCGTCGAGATCTATGGTTTTAATAGTGGAGTCCTACAGAGCTTGCCTACGGCTTAACCAATATTGAGCTATTAGAAGCTTGACAGGAGCCGGTGCTGTTTTGGTGTCGAAAGACCCTCTCTTCTATTACTTGCAATTAATGGTATTCGAGCCGCGAGTACAGTAGCTTGAGTGCTTTTTCTAAAGGGGTAAAGAGGAGTAGCAACTAGGGCTTGAAGTGCCAAAGTACACCTTAAAAGTTTACACCTAAAAGTTGTTAGAATGGCTGACAATAGTAAAGAGAGTGAAATTAATGTTGATAACTTTGATTTTGCTTATGAGCAAGCTACTAATGATGCTTCAATGCTTGTTAACTATCTTGTTTTTAGGCTTCAACAAGCCATGGGCAATCCATCTCTCCAAAGTGAAGTGCAACGGCAGCTCCGTGCTCACGGGATTCTCCAAGCTCATCACGATGACGAGAGAACACCTAGGAAGCCTCTTTGTGTGACAACCAAAAGAGGTCTCTCTCCGATTCGGGAAGAAGAAGAGAATCCATATGAAGGGCTCAAGAATTTACTTCTTGATGATGCATCTCCTTCTCAAAGGAGAACTCAAGAGCCTCCACTGAAGGAACGAGAAAGAAGCGAGTCTCCCGACACCTCGGCGGAGATGGCTCCACGAAGACGGCGGGCTAAACGCTCTCCATCACCACCAAAGCGGAGAAGACCATCACACTCTTCTCCACGCCATAATTCAAAGAGGGATGATAAAAAGCAAGAGAATAAAAAGGCGAGAAAGAGGACACCCTCTTCTCCATCTTCTTCATCCTCTTCCTCTTATGAAAGCTATGGTGAAGACGACAAAGATCAAGACAAAAAAAAGGCGAGAAAGAGGTCACCCTCTTCTCCACCTTCTTCAAATTTATCACCTTCTGAAGAAAGTGATGGTGCAACCTTTGAACCATCAAAAAGAAGAGGTCATAGGAAATCCTATGCCGCATGGAAGAGGTCGTCCAAGTTTAAGAAATTCAAAGAGGGAGGGAAGAGCATCTCTTTCCTTACCTATGATGGTACCTTTGGTGCTACGGACAAAGTCTTGGCCTTTATCCAACAATTCGATGCGGCGTTTGGAGATGAGGGCTTCACGGAGTCCTCTAAGCTACGCCATGTAGTTATGCACTTTCAAAAGTCCGCCAGACAATGGTGGTCTAGCCTACGAGCCAACGGTGAAGCTCCACGAACATGGAAAGCTTTAAGAGCTTCCATTATGTAGCAGTTTTTGGCCACCGATGCCAAAGACAAAGTACTCACCAAATGGCGAAGCTTAAAGCTCTCTCCCAATGAATCTATCCACAAATATCTAGACAAGTTTTGGGACCTACAACTCAAAGCCACTGTCTTCAAAAAGTTGGATTTTGGAGAGCAAAAGCAACAATTTTGTGCGGGCTTAACCGAAGAAATGGTGGAGTATGTCAACTCCCAAAGACCACGTACCATATCGGCGGTAATACACCACACTATGGTCGCCTCTCGAATCAATTTCCAAACGGGGGCAAAAAGAAATAATAAGCCCCCGGAAAATAAGGGTTCCAATGAGCCTAAGGGGAAGGACAATGTCCAAAAGTCTCCTAAGGGCAACTCCAACAAAGCTAAAGAGAAGGGAGTTTACAAAGGTAAGAATAAACTCTCTCCTGAAGAGCTTGAGCGTTATCGTAAGGATAACCGGTGTTTCAAGTGTGGCGAACAAGGGCATGTGTACCACGCTTGTCCCCAAAAGAACAACCGCCAAGATCCTCCTAGAGCTTCCTTGGTTGAAATCCAAGAGGAGGAGACTCACCAAACTCACCACAAAGGATCTCCTCTATGCCATGCTTGGGGAAAGGTAAGAGAACATGATGCTTTTATTCTCTTTGACCCTGGTTCTACTCACAATTTTATATCTATAGAGTTGGCCACCAAGCTAGGAATACAATCCTACGAGATGGGAGATGTCCTACCCGCAGACAGTGCCTTCAAGGGGCAAGAAGCTTCAGTCACTCCCTTAATTGGGAAATTGAGGCTTCATGTCCAAGGCTATGTGGACAAAGAGGACTTCTTTATCTCTCCTCTCAAGCATGAGGATGTAATCCTCGGGGCACCATGGTTTGACCGCCTGGCTGCAGATGTTAAATTTCCTGAAAGGAGAATCTCCTTTAAGTTCAGGGAAAACGACATGTATATAGATGCTAAGGAAATGGGTAACACCATCCCCATTGTACATACACCAGCTTTCAACAAGTCAATAAAGAGGTCTTTTTCCGTGTACATGATTTTTGTTAAAGACTCTCAAAATGAACCTAATGCTTTAGCAAAAGAAAATAAAAGCAACCAAAAGGAATTAGAGTTATCCAATTTTCTCAAGGGGTTTCAAGATGTTTTTATTGATGACATCCCTTGTGAGCTACCTCCTAAACGAGGTAATGATGACCATGCAATTGAACTTCTTCCAGGAAGTTCACCGCCTAATAAACCTCCTTATAGAGTTTCTCAAGCTCAACAAGAGGAGATTATGCGGCAAGTGCATGAGTTAGTTGAGAAGGGTGTGGTTAGGCCAAGCTCATCTCCATTTTGCTCACCTGTGCTATTAGTGCAAAAGAAAGACGGCACATATCGTATGTGTGTCGACTATAGAGCACTAAATAGGATCACTATCAAGAATAGGTTTCCCGTTCCACGGGTAGAAGACCTATTTGATAAGCTACAAGGATCGACCTACTTCAGTAGGGTTGACCTAAAAAGTGGCTATCATCAAATAAGGATAGTTGATCAAGACATTGTAAAGACCGCATTTCGTACTACATTTGGTCTTTACGAATACATTGTCATGCCTTTTGGCTTGACCAATGCACCAGCCACATTCAACCGCTTGATGGAGAAGCTGTTCAGGCCTCATCGAACCTTCACTAGAGTGTTCTTTGATGATATTATCATCTACTCTAATTCATTGGAGGAACACAAGCAACACCTCCAAGTAATATTTCAAGTTTTAAGAGAGAATAAACTTTATGTCAATCGAAAGAAAAGTGAATTTTTCTTGCAAGAGATTCAGTATTTAGGTCACATTATCTCTCAAGATGGCATCCAAATGGATCCATCCAAGTTAGAGGTAATAAAAGGATGGCCTAAACCAAGGAATCTGCATGAACTAAGAAGCTTCATAGGTATGTGTGCATACTATAGACGCTTCATAGAAAAGTTCTCACAAATTGCGGGACCATTACATGACCTAACAAAGAAAAGCGTTAGGTATACATGGTCTGCTAAGGAGAACAATGCTTTCAAAAATCTTAAAGAAAAGCTTATCTCTCAACCTGTGCTTACACTACCGGATCTCTCAAAACCATTTAAGGTCCAATGCGATGCTTGTGGTGATTGCCTTGGAGCTGTTTTGCTCCACGAAGGGCACGCCATAGGCTATGAGAGTCGAAGGCTTGACCCTGTTGAGCAAGCTCTAGGCATATACGAAAAAGAACTCATGGCAGTTCTACATGCCTTAGACTCATGGAAGCACTATTTATTGGGGACTCCTTTCATTCTGCGAACGGATCACCAAAGTCTTAAGTACTTCATGACATAGACCAAGCTCTTCGACAAACAAATGAGGTGGGCAAATTTCCTTTCGCAATTTCATTTTCATATTGATCACATTGCTGGCAAGCATAATCAAGTAGCTGATGCACTCTCAAGACGGCCGAGAGTGAATGCGGTTTCCACAACAACTCACAATGATCTATCTTCAATGATAGATGAGTATGCTATTGATCCCGATTTTAGAGATGTGATTTCAGCCCTTGCATTAGGGAAGAAAGAGGAACCATTTACTTTACAAGATGGTTATCTTCTCTATGGCAATAGACTATGCGTTACTAACTCACTATGTGAGAAAGTAATGTATGAATCTCATGCTCCACCTTATGCAGGGCATAGAGGGATTCAGTCTACCTTAAAGGGAATTGAAACATATTTCTATTGGCCTACCATGAAAGTGAGCATACAAGAGTATGTTTCCAAATGTGTGGTATGCCAAAAGACAAAATTTGATAGAGGGAAGCAACTTGGATTGCTTCAACCCTTGCCAATCCCTAATTCACCATGGGAGAGCATATCCATGGATTTTATCTTTGGATTGCCTAAGTCTATCCATGGGAATACGGGAATATGGACGATAGTAGACAAGTTTAGTAAACAAGCTCATTTTATACCTATCAAAAAGACTATCAAAGCCCATCAAATGGCAACCCTCTTTATTTCAAAAATTTTCAAGTACCATGGCTTGCCCATGTCCATAGTGTCGGATAGAGATCCTAGAATGACCAGTAATTTCTGGAAGGGTCTCTTTGAGAATTTAGGAACAAGGCTAAACTTCTCTTCGGCCTATCATCCACAAACTGATGGCCAAAGTGAAATAGCTAACCTAACCATTCTCGATCTACTAAAAGCCTATGTAACGGAAGTAGATCAAAGATCCCAATGGGAGAAGTACTTACCCTTAGTGGAGTATGCTTACAATAACACTGTACATACTTCCACAGGAAAAGCACCTTTCGAGGTAATTGAGGGAAGATCAAAAAGTCCCTTGCTACTTAAGGTACATGGGAAGATCTTCGCTGCAGATGAGTATAGCCGAGACCTACAAGAATCTTTTCAAAAGATTAAAGATGCTATCTCTATCTCACAGCAAAGGCAAAAGGCTGCTGCTGACAAGCACAGAAGAGCCCAAGCCTTTAAAGAAAACGATTGGGTCTTGTTAAAGTTTCCCAAGGCTCGATGAAGGCACACAACGGGCAAGAATCCTACGGGTCACCAAAAGTACTATGCTAAACTAGCAAAAAGGTACTATGGTCCCTTTCAGATTCTTAGGCCAATCAATGAGATGGCCTATCAACTCAAGTTTCCCAATCATTGGCTCATACACAATGCTTTTCATGTGAGCCTATTAAAGCCTTACAAAGGAGAGCCACCTCAAGAACCAACTATTGAAGACCCACCGGAGATCGAGGACCAAGAAGAGGTGCTGCAACCCGAGTCCATTCTCCGACATGAAGACAAGGTACTAAGAGGCGGTAAGACTATCCGACGATATCTTATTAAGTTTAAGAATTATCCTTTTGAAGATGCTAGATGGATGCAAGGCATACAATTAAAGGATAACCTAAACCTTGTCAATGCTTACAATGCTTCCCAAGAGTAAGCAAATGTACAAAATGTTAAAAATGAACAAAATTTTTGTCTTATAAGACTCTCTTTTTCTTTATTTGTGCACAAAAATGAAGTCGTATGCATGCTTAGATCAAGTTTGCGGAGACGACGTCTCCCAAACACCAAGTAGAGCTTGTCACTCTACTATGGAAGATTGATAGGACTAATGTGCAGACATGCTTGCGGCAGCCTTAGGCTCTCAAGCGCCAAATGGACTAGTCATCCATTGTGGAATGATGTCGTAGGGTAACATAGGGATCCTCTACCCGCTAAGAAAAGGACTCATGAACATGCTTTATCTTCTCTACACCATAGTCGAGGACGACTATGATTTCAAGAGAGAGGTAATGTCATAATAATCAATATCTAATTCTCCTAAATGATTTTCTCATATTAAACTGATCATTTAATGTGGGGAAGGCCAGGGGAGAAAAAGCTAGAATATTGGTTAAGCTAGCAGACCGGCCACAGTAGGGATCCAAAGGAGGGAAAATAGGGATCCAAAGGGGGGGCCATCTACAAAAGAGCCATGTGCAACAATGGGCTAAAAAGACCCTAAGGTTCAGCCCATTAAGACTTCCAAAATGCTAAGGTTCCAAAATTCAAAGGTTGTGTCCAAAGGTCAACCCTAGGGAAAATTGGATGCTTTGTGTGTGCCCTAAAAGTCTTTGCACATCCCTACATGGGAGGGGGCGAGCCCTAAAGGTAGGGGATGAGAGAGAAAGCCACACACACACACACACACAGGCTCCCTTTACACAAAGGGAATGAGGGACACATGTCAGCTCCCTAGGCCAAATGCCCACAAGGTGTGCCCAATTTCTATTGGATGACCCTTGAAGTGGACCAATGAAAATTAAGCTAGAGTAAATCTAGTTTAATTAATTTAAAAACATTTAATAAAAGAAACCAATGAG
This sequence comes from Adiantum capillus-veneris, assembly GCF_014529385.1. NCBI lineage: Eukaryota > Viridiplantae > Streptophyta > Polypodiopsida > Polypodiales > Pteridaceae > Adiantum > Adiantum capillus-veneris. The sequence goes on from NC_140957.1 coordinate 125,269,755, forward strand.
AATTAAATCTCCTAGAAGACTATTGGGCAGTCTCCCAAGGGGTCCAATGAGCATTCAGGAGCCCCATGGCTTGCCTGATTCCTATTGACCAGGAGGCAAAGGGGTCCAATGAGAGTTTAGTTTAATTATTTAATTACCTAAAGCTCTCACAAAAGGGGAAAGGGGGACACGTGTCAGAAGGCTATCACTTATGCTGCTTAATTGTAATTGGCTTGACTTGGGGAGGGCCAATGAGGCTTCAGGAAGAGCAATTAGCAAGAGGGCTCGCCCAAGAGAGAGAGGGGGCTGATTTTTGCAAGGCATTATCACACACACACTCACACAAGCTCATGTGTGAAGAAAGAGAAGACTATCTCTTCCCAAGCTTCAATGGAGAACTCATCACCTACTCCAAGCTTGTGAGATAGAAGCCTACATCAACACTCTCTTAGCATGTGGATGCAAATCCAACCAAGAGCCAAGCTTCAATGCATGCTCATCTCCTCTACCAATCTAATTACTAAGCTAATCTATGCTACATATGAGTGATTATGTGAGGAGATGTACATCTTTCTCGTAAGATACTCCTTCTTCCTCTCAATCTACTCTCATACCCTGCTAGCTCTCACCATCTTCAAAGGTGTGTGAGGTCTTGGGTCTGAGAACGGGGACAATTCAAGTTGTGTTTGTTAAGTGTTTTTCTTAGTGCATGAAGTTTCCATCTTCATTGCACTAGCTAGTCTTGAAGGAACACAAAGAATTGTATTGTACAATGTCTCTCTTGATGGGAGAAACCATAATACAAAGCCTTTTGGAGGGGGGACCGGCTCCATGAAAATCCGGTCCTCAACTGTTGTCAATAGCTTAATTGCTCTCTCTTTTGAAAGTATTGTCGATGCTATCTAACTAGGTGTTATGCTTTTTGTTGCTCTCTCCACCCAAGCACTCTTGTAATTCTCATTAGGAATCTACTCTAATGAAATGCCCACTATGTTCATGCTAATTTCCGCTACACATAAGTTATTAGGCCATTAAATGTTACATAGACATGTGTACATGTTCAATTGACCATAAAGATGCAAAATTTTGCCAGAAGTAAATAATCGTAACTATTTACATCTACCCTTTTTTTCAACTTTTTTGACCAAGTTAGCATACCACTAGTTTTACCATGTTGTAATAAGCCCACAAACCAAATTTGGTCAAATTTGGATCATTGGATTGAAAATTGTGACCAAATTTGCAAAGTCGGTCTGCAGAGAAAAAACTAATGACCATTTGACCAAAAAATAGTCCAAACTTGATGAAACTTGGCTAGAGACCTTAAGTTGAAGTGCTTATAGATCTGTGTCAAGATTGGGACAAAAACTTGCAAAAAATTAGCTAGAGTAAATAATCGCGATTATTTACATCTGCTTCAAAAATTAACAATCTTGCGCATTTGAGTATACCACAAGGTCAAGCATATCAAGTAGATCACACAAATCAATTTTGGTGAAATTTATATCACAAAAGTGAGATTTAAGCCAGATTCTTGAAATCAGAGTCTGCCGACACGAAACAGTGGCTAAACTTGAACAGATTTTGTCCAAACTTGTTGAAACTTGTCCATGGACCTTAACAGGTAGTACACTTGGCAAATCAAGCCAAAAAGTACAAAAAGCTGACAAAAGTAAATAATCATGATTATTTACTACTGCCACACAGAGATACCATTTTTTACTTTTGAACTTGTACAGTATTAGACCAACATAATACAAGGCCACCGGGAAATTTTGGGTTCAATCGGATCCAAATTGGTATATGTTCACTCAGTTTTCAGGTTGCAGATTAGTCCTTTGATTTTTGGAAAAGTCGAATTTGAAAATCTCAACTGCTAACTAAATTAGCTCGAATTGAAGTGATACACATAGATCAAACACAATAGCTAGCTGAAGGTGCCGCGAGAAGCATGTGCGAGTGCAAGTACGAGAGCAGAGAGAGAGAGACCTGCTTTGGGTGGGGCGCACAGTAATGTTATCTTGTTGCAGCTCCTTATTCTGTTGTATTAAAGAATAAGTGTATAATGGTTAAGTTAGTAGATGGGTTAGTATTAAGTGGGATGTCCGGCCAGTTGGCATGAATCCCAACAAACTCCCACTTGAAGGCCAATGTAGCCCAAGTGACCTGGTATGTACAACATGAAGCAATCTAGTGGCTTCAACATATACCCATCAACTCAATGCAATGTGTAAATCGCTCCAAAGCTAAGCCTTTCATCAAAGCATCTGTTGGGTTGTCGTCAGTGTGTACCTTGACCAAATCAATGAGCTTTTTGGCCAAGAAATCTCTCACGAGATGATACCTGACTTCAATGTGTTTTGATCTGGAGTGAAACACGGGATTCCTTTCCAATGCAAGATCACTCTGATTATCACAATATATCACTGGAGTCTCATCAATGCCAAGATTTCTGACCAAGCGGGATAACCATACAACCTCTTTACTTGCATCCGACAATGCAACGTACTCTGTTTCTGTAGTGGAAGACGACGTACAATCTTGAAGACATGACCTCCAAGATATTGCTGCTCCAACAAATATGAAGACATAGCCAGATGTCGATCTCCATTGTTGACAATCCGCATAGTCTACATCCGCATAACCTACAACACAAGGGTAAAACAATAGTTAACGTAGTCCATGTGATACCTAGTAGCTCATCTGAGAGGGAACCGATTGTTCCAATCAAGGTAATCACCAGAGCCCAGGCTAAGAAAAAGAAGCATAACTCCTCTGATGATTTGGAGGATACAAAAATTACCTCTCAAAGGCCCAAACGAAGTAGAAGCAAGAGGTATGAGATGCGAAAACAGAAACAGCGGGCTAAAATCGAGGAGAAAGCAAAGAAGCTATTCCAGGAAAAGGTGAAAGAAACTGGAAACAGAATCAAGGAAACCACCGTGAAATCTGGAGGATCAATTTTGGTTGTATTAGAACTATTTGTAAGAAAATAAGCTTACTGCTTCTTAGATGGCTTTTTGGGATACAATCAACTTTTGGTTGACCCAAAAGATCAGCATAAAACTGCTTTTGCAATGGAATGGGGTATTTTTGCCTATTGGGTTATGCCTTTTGGGTTAGCTAATGCTCCTGCCACCTTTCAAAGATTGATGAGCCATGCTTTTAAAGAATATCTTAGGAAATTCTTGGAAGTATATATGGATGATCTATGCGTACATTCATCAATCCAAGCTGATCATTTTGAACACCTCAAAAAGGTATTCGAAAAATGTAGACTTTATAGGATTTGCTTAAATCCTAAGAAGTGCACATTCATGGGTAGACAAGGGAAAATTCTTGGACATATAGTGTCTAAAAATGGCATAGCTACTGATATGGACAAAATTCAGGTTATTGTTGGTTTTCCTAGATCGACAACAGTCAAGGGGGTTCAAGCCTTCATGGGGCATTGTGGATATTACATACGGTTCATTTACATGTAGGCTAGAATTTCAAAATCCATGTATAGCTTGATTACACACTTTGAGTGGACTAAGGCATGTGAAGAATCCTTCATGAAGCTTAAGCAAGCTCTCACTTTAGCTCCAATTTTTAAACCACCAGATTGGAATAAGATATTCCACATACATGTAGATGCTTCCAATTTTGCCATAGGGTGTATACTAGCTCATCAACCAGGAGATGGGAAAATTGATTTTCCTATTTCTTATGCTAGCCGACAGTTGAACATGGTAGAAAAGAATTATACCACCACATAAAGGGAAGGATTAGGGATGATCTATGCCATAAAAAATTATAGACATTACCTATTAGCAAACAAATTTGTGTTCTTTGTGGACCACCAAGCCTTATTGTATTTGGTCAACAAGCCATGCAACACATGAAGAATAGTGAGATGGTTCATCATTATTTTGGAATTTGATTTCACTGTGGTTGTAAAAAAGGGTACTACTCATCAAAGAGAAGATCACTTGTCAAGGATTGTTTCATGGGAATCACCTAAAGGAGTAGACGATGATCTACCAGATGCCTATCTATTCTTCATGGAAATGATACCTCGATGGTCGGAAAATATGGTATCATTGATGACCATAGCTCAAGTGGATTCACAAATACCACTTCCTATTACCATCGAATTAATTGAGCAATTGGCTATGTATCAATTACTCGTCGTTGGGAGACTATACAAAAGAAACCAACATGGAATATTGCTCTTATGCATTAATCCTGAACAGAAATCCCAATACCTGAGTCAAGCACATATTACCATAGTAGGACTTCACTTTGCGAAAGACCAAACTATGCGACGAATCTTGATGCGATGCTTGTCAACGAGCAAAAATGCCAACAGAAGTAGATAGTATGTCCTTAAGACCAATGATGGGGGCTAGAGCTTTCGCAAAATGGGGTATAGATTTCGTTGGGCCAATACAACCACCTACTTATAGAACACAAGCTCAATATATCATTATAGCTACGGATTATTTGACTAAGTGGCTAAAGTAACTCAAAACAGTGATGCCAGAACCACTGCCGCATTCTTACATGAGTACGTGTTCACAAGATATGGACTGCCAAAAGAAATTGTGAGTGATAGGGGAACTCATTTCCTCAATGAGGTAATCAAGTATCTGCTTAATGAATTTATGGTCATCCATAACAAATCAGCTCCCTATCACCCACAAGCAAACGGACAAGCTGAGCATATGAATAAAATTCTTAGCTCGGTATTGACTAAAGTGGTTAGTTCAGGAAGGACAGACTGGGAATGACTCTCTATGCAGCTCTATGGGCTTATCGAGTTTCATTCAAAACAGCTTTAAATGCTACACCCTTCGTAACATTTAATGGCCTAGTACCTTGTGTGTAGCGGAAAGTAGCATGAACAAAGTGAGCATTTCATAAGAATAGATTCCTAATGAGATTAACAAGAATGCTTGGGTGGAGTTGGCAACAAAAATCATAACATCTAGTTAGATAGCATGAACAATACTTCAAAAGAGAGAGAAATTAAGCAATTGACAACAGTTGAGGACCGGATTCTCATGGAGCCGGTCCCTTCTCCAAAAGGCTTTGTATTATGGTTTCTCCCATCAAGAGAGGAATTTTACAATACAAGTCTTTGTGTTCCTTCAATACTAGCTAGTGCAATGAAGATGGAAAATTCATGCACTAAGCAAAACACTTATCAAACACAACATCAATTCCCTCACGGTCTAAGACCCAAGACCTCACACACCTTCGAAGATGGTGAGAGCTAGTGGGGTATGAGAGTAGATTGAGAGGAAGAAGGAGTATTCTTACGAGAAAGATGTACATCTCCTCACATAATCATTCATATTAGCATAGCTTAGCTTAGTAATTAGCATGATAGAGTAGATGAGCATGCATTGAAGCTTGGCTCTTGGTTGGATTTGCATCACAGAGCCAAGAGTTGTTGATGTAGCCCTCCCTTCTCACAAGCTTGGAGTAGGTGGTAAGCTTTCCATTAAAGCTTGAGAAGGAGAGAGAGTCTTCTTTGCTTCACACATGAGATTGTGTGAGTGTGTGTGTGATAATGCCTTGCAAAAATCAGCCCCCTCTCTCTCTTGGTCGACCCCCCTTGCTAATTGCTCACGCTACAGCCCTATTGGACCTCCCCAGGCCTAGCCAACCAGGCCTAGCCAAAAGAAATTAAGCAGCATAAGTGATAACCTTTTGACATGTGTCCCCCTTTCCCCTTTTGTGAGAGCTTTAGGTAATTAATAAATGCAACTAAACTCTCATTGGACCCCTTTGCCTCCTGGCCAATAGGAATCAGGCAAGCCATTGGGCTGTAGAATGCTCATTGGTCCCCTTGGGAGACTATCCAATAGTCTTCTAGAGAGCTTAATTCTTACTGGTTATTTTATTAAGTGTTTTTAAACTAATTAAACTAAATTTACTCTAGACTAATTCTCATTGGTCCACCTCCAATGCCATCCAATAGGATTTGAGTACACCTTGTGGGCATCTGGGCTAGGGAGCTGACATGTGTCCCTCTTTCCCCTTGTGTACAAATCAAGCTTGTGAGTGTGTGTGTGAGTTTCTCTCTCATCCCCTACTTGCAAGGCTTGCCCCCTCCTATGTAGGGATTATGAAGACTTTTTGTGACACACACAAAGCATCCAATTCCCCTAATGTTTGACCTTAGGACACAACCTTTGAATATTGGAACCTTAGCATTTTGGAAGTCTTAATGGGCTGAACCTTAGGGTCTTTTAAGCCCATTGTTGCACATTGCTCTTTTGCAGATGGCCCCCCCTTTGGATCCCTATTTTCCCTCCTTTGGATCCCTACTGTGGCCGGTCTGCTAGCTTAACCAACATTCTAGATTTTTCTCCCCTGTCACTTCCCCATATTAAATGATCAATTTAACATGAGAAAATCATTTAGGAGAATTAGATATTGATTATTATGACATTACCTCTCTCTTGAAATCATAGTCGTCCTTGACTATGGGGTAAAGAAGATAAAGCATATTCATTAGTCCTTTTTCCTAGCGGGTAGAGGATCCCTATGTTACCCTACGACATTGTTCTAGAATGGATGACTAGTCCATTTGGTGCTTGAGAGCCTAAGCTGCCCCAAGCATGTTTGCACCTTAGTCCTATCAATCTTCCATAGTAGAGTGACAAGTTGTACTTGGTGTTTGGGAGACGTCCTCTCCGCAAACTTGATCTAAGCATGCATACTACTTCATTTTTGTGCACAATAATGAAAAAGGGAGTCTTATAAGGCAAAAACTTTGTTCATTTTTAGCATTTGTACATTTGCTTACTCTACGGAAGCATTGTAAGCATTAACAAGGTTTAGGTTATCCTTTAATTGTATGCCTTGCATCCGTCTAGCATCTTCAAAAGGATAATTCTTAAACTTAATAAGATATCATCCCGGATAGTCTTACCGCCTCTTAGTACCTTGTCTTCATGTCAGAGAATGGACTCGGGCTGCAACACCTCTTCTTGGTCCTCAATCTCCAGTGGGTCTCCAATAGTTGGTTCTTGAGGTGGCTCTCCTTTGTAAGGCTTTAGTAGGCTCACATGGAAAGCATTGTGTATGAGCCAATGGTTGGGCAACATGAGTTGATAGGCCATCTCATTGATTGGCCTAAGAATCTGGAAGGGACCATAGTACCTTTTTGCTAACTTAGCATAGTACTTTTGGTGTCCCATAGGATTCTTCCCCGTTGTGTGCCTTAATCGAGCCTTGGAAAATTTCAATAAGACCCAATATTTTTCTTTAAAGGCTTGGTCTCTTTTGTGCTTGTTAGCAGTAGCCTTTTGCCTTTGCTGTGAGATAGAGATAGCACCCTTAATCTTTGGAAAGATTCTTGTAGGTCTCGGCTGTACTCATCTGCAGCAAAGATCTTCCCGTGTACCTTAAGTAGCAAGGGACTTTTTGATCTTCCCTCAATTACGCCAAAAGGTGTTTTTCCTGTGGAAGTATGTACAGTGTTATTGTAGGTATACTCCACTAAGGGTAAGTACTTCTCCCATTGGGATCTTTGATCCACTTCCATTACATAGACTTTTAGTAGATCGAGAATTGTTAGGTTAGCTATTTCACTTTGGCCATCCGTTTGTGGGTGATAGGCCGAAGAGAAGTTTAGCCTTGTTCCTAAATTCTCAAAGCGACCCTTCCAAAAATTACTGGTCATTCTAGGATCTCTATCCGACACTATGGACATTGGCAAGCCATGGTACTTGAAGATTTGTGAAATGAAGAGGGTTGCCATTTGATGGGCTTTGATAGTCTTTTTGACAGGTATAAAATGAGCTTGTTTATTGAACCTGTCTACTATCATCCATATTCCCGTATTCCCAGGATAGACTTAGGCAATCCAAAGATAAAATCCATGGATATGCTCTCCCATGGTGAATTAAGGATTGGCAAAGGTTGAAGCAATCTAGGTTGCTTCCCTCTATCAAACTTCGTCTTTTGGCATACCACACATTTAGAAACATATTGTTGTATGTCTGTTTTCATGGTAGGCCAATAGAAATATGTTTCAATTCCCTTTAAGGTAGATTGAATCCCTCTATGCCCCGCATAAGGTGGAGCATGTGATTCATACATTACTTTCTCACGTAGTGAATTAGTAACACATTGTCTATTGCCGTAGACAAGATAACCATCTTGTAAAGTAAATGGTTCCCCTTTCTTCCCTAGTGCAAGGGCTGCAATCACATCTCTAAAATCGGGATCAATAGCAAACTCATCTATTATATAAGATAGATCATTGTGAGTTGCTATGCATACCACATTCACTCTTTGGCCATCTTGAGAGTGCATCGGCTACTTGATTATGCTTGCCAACAATGTGAGCAATATGAAAATGAAATTGTGAAAGAAAGTTTATCCACCTCATTTGTTTTTCGGAGAGCTTGGTCTGCGTCATGAAGTACTTAAAATTTTGGTGATCCGTTTGTAGAATGAAAGGAGTCCCCAATAAATAGTGCTTCCATGAGTCTAAGGCATGTAGAACTGTGAGGAGTTCCTTTTCATATATGCCTAGAGCTTGCTCAACAGGGTTGAGCCTTCGACTTTCATAGCCTATGGCGTGCCCTTCTTGAAGCAAAACAACTCCAAGGCAATCACCACAAGCATCACATTGGACCTCAAATGGCTTTGAGAGATCCGGGAGTGTAAGCACATGTTGAGAGATAAGCTTTTCTTTAAGCTTTTCAAAAGCATTGTTCTCCTTGGCAGACCATGTGTACCTAACATTTTTCTTTGTTAGGTCATGTAATGGTCCTGCTATTAGTGAGAACTTTTCTATGAAGCGTCTATAGTATGCGCACATACCTATATAGCTTCTTAACTCATGAAGATTCCTTGGTTTAGGCCATCCTTTTATTACCTCTAACTTTGATGGATCCATTTGGATGCCATCTTGAGAGATAATGTGACCTAAATATTGAATCTCTTGTAAGAAAAATTCACTTTCCTTTCGATTAACATAAAGTTTATTCTCTCTTAGAACTTGAAATATTACCTGGAGGTGTTGCTTGTGTTCGTCTAATGAATTAGAGTAGATGATGATATCATCAAAGAACACTCTAGTAAAGGTTTGGTGAGGCCTGAATAGCTTCTCCATCAAGCGGTTGAATGTGGTTGGTGCATTGGTCAAGCCAAAAGGCATGACAATGTATTCATAAAGACCAAATGTAGTGCAAAATGCGGTCTTTACAATGTCTTGATCAACTATCCTTATTTGATGATAGCCACTTTTTAGGTCAATCCTATTGAAGTAGGTGGACCCTTGTAGCTTATCAAATAGGTCTTCTACGTGTGGAACAAGAAACCTATTCTTGATAGTAATCCTATTTAGTGCTCTGTAGTCGACACACATATGATATGTGTCGTCTTTCTTTTGCACTAGTAGCACACGAGAACAAAATGGAGATGAGCTAGGCCTAACCATGCCCTTCTCGACTAACTCATGCACTTGCCGCATAATCTCCTCTTGTTGAGCTTGAGAAACTCTATAAGGAGGTTTGTTAGGCGGTGAACTTCCTAGAAGAATTTCAATTGCATGGTCATCATTACCTCGTTTAGGAGGTAGCTTACAAGGGATGTCGCCGATAAAGACATCCTGAAACCCCTTGAGAAAACTGGATAACTCTACTTCCTTTTGATTATGTATAGTTTCTTTCGCTAAAACATTAGGTTCATTTTGAGAATCTTTAACAAAAATCATGTACAGGGAAATAGAGCTCTTTATTGACTTGTTGAAAGCTTGTGTATGTACAATGGGTATAGTGTTACCCATTTCCTTAGCATCTATATACATATCTTTTTCCCTGAACTTAAAGGATATTCTCCTTTCTAGGAATTTAACATTGGAAGCCATGCGATCAAACCATGATGCCCCTAGGATTACATCCTCATTCTTGACAGGAGGGATAAAGAAATCCTCTTTGTCCACATAGCTTTGGACATGGAGCCTCAATTTTCTGAATAAGGGAGTGATTGAAGCTTCTTGCCCCTTGAAAGCACAGTCTATGGGTAGGACATCTCCCCTCATAGGCTTGTATGCCTAGATTGGTGGCCAACTCTATAGATATAAAATTGTGAGTAGAACCAGGGTCAAACAGAATAAAAGCATCATGTTCCGTTACCTTTCCCCAAGCATGGCATAGAGGAGATCCTTTGTGGTGAATTTACTCCTCTTGGATTTTGACCAAGGTAGCTCTAGGAGGTTCATCTCAGGTGTTCTTTTGGAGACAAGCACGGTACGCACACCCTTGGTCGCCGCACTTGAAACAACGATTATCCTGGAGAGAGTTTATTTTTGCCTATATAAACTCCCTTCTCTTTAGCTTTGTTGGAGTTGCCCTTAGGAGACTTTTGGACATTGTCCTTCCCCTTAGGCTCATTGGAACCCTTGTTTTTCGTGGGCTTAGAATTTCTTTTAGCCCCCGTTTGGAAATTGATTCAAGAGGCCACCATAGTATGGTGTATAACCGCCGATATGGTGCGTGGCCTTTGGGAGTTAACATACTCCGCCATTTCTTCAGTTAAGCCCGCACAAAATTGTTGCTTTTTTTCTCCACAATCCAACTTCTTGAAGACAGTGGCTTTGAGTTGTAAATCCCAAAACTTGTCTACATATTTGTGAATGGATTCTTAGGGAGAGAGCTTCAAGCTGCACCATTCGGTGAGTACTTTGTCTTTGGCATGGTGGTCAAAAACTGCTTCATAATGGAAGCTCTTAAAGCTTTCCATATTCGTGGAGCTTCACTGTTGGCCCGTAGGCTAGACCACCATTGTCTGGCAAACTTTTCAAAGTGCATAGCTACATGGCATAGCTTAGAGGACTCCGTGAAGCCCTCATCTCCAAACGCCGCATCTAATTGTTGGATAAAGTCCAAGACTTTGTCCGTAGCACCAAAGGTGTGATCGTAGGTAAGGAAAGAGATGCTCTTCCCTCCCTCTTTAAAATTCTTGAGTTTGGACGACCTCTTCCATGCAGCATAGGATTTCCTATGGCCACTTCTTTTTGATGGTTCAAAGGTTGCACCATCACTTTCTTTAGAAGATGAAGATTTGAGGAAGATGGAGAAGATGGTGACCTCTTTCGCGCCTTTTTCTTGCCTTGATCTTCATTGTCTTCACCATTACTTTCATAAGAGAAAGAGGATGAAGAAGATGGAGAAGATGGTGTCCTCTTTCTCGCCTTTTTCTTCTCTTGCTTTTTGTCATCCCTCTTTGAAGTATGGTGTGGAGAAGTATGCGATGGTCTTCTCCGTTTTTGAGGTGATGGAGAGCGTTTAGTCCACCATCTTCGTGGAGCCATCTCCGCCGAGGTGGCGGGAGACTCACTTCTTTCTCGTTCCTTCGGTGGAGGCTCTTGAGTTCTTCTTTGAGAAGGAGATGTATCATCAAGGAGCAAATTTCTGAGCCTTCATATGGATCCTCTTCTGCTTCCCAAATCGGAGACAGACCTCTTTTGGAAGTCTAGCAAGGAGGCTTCCTAGGTGTTCTCTCGTCATGGTGGGGAGCTTGGAGAATCCCATGAGCACGAAGCTACCATTGCACTTCACTTTGAAGGGATGGATTGCCCATGGCTTATTGAAGCCTAGTAACAATAGTTAACAAGCATCAGGGCATCATTATTAGCTTACTCATTAGCAAAACCAAAGTTATCAACATTAATTTCACTCTCTTTACTATTGTCAGCCATTCTAACAACTTTTAGGTGTAAACTTTTTAGGTGTACTTTGGCACTTCAAGCCCTAGTTGCTACTCCTCTTTACCTCTTTAGAAAAAACACTCAAGCTACTGTACCCGTGGCTCGAATACCATTAATTGCAAGGAATAGAAGAGAGGGTCGTTCAACACCAAAACAACACCGGATCTTGTCAAGCTTCTAATAGCTCAATAGTGGTTAAGTCATAGGCAAGCCCCGTAGGACTCCACTATTAAGACCATAGCTCTCGACGATGATGCCCCGTTAACTGCACAAAGGCAGGTGCACTGCAAGGCTGAAAAATCCCTATTCTACTTACTCACTTGCAATTAATAGTAACAACCATTTATAGCTAGCATGAGGACCTCCCTTCTTGAGCAAGAAAAGAGAAACCTTGTGCTCTAATACCAATGTAACATTTAATGGACTAGTAACTTGTGTGTAGCGGAAAATAGCATGAACAAAGTGAGCATTTCATTAGAATAGATTCCTAATGAGATTAACAAGAGTGCTTGGGTGGAGTGAGCAACAAAAAGCATAACACCTATTTAGATAGCATGAACAATACTTTAAAAGAGAGAGAGATTAATCAATTGACAACAATTGCGGACCGAATTTGCATGGAGCCAATCCCCCCTTCAAAAGGCTTTGTATTATGGTTTCTCCCATCAAGAGAGACATTTTACAATACAATTCTTTGTGTTCCTTCAATACTAGATAGTGCAATGAACATGGAGACCTCATGCACTAAGCAAAACACTTATCAAAAACATCAATTCCCTCACGGTCTCAGACCCAAGACCTCACACACCTTTGAAGATGGTGAGAGCTAGCGGGGTATGAGAGTAGATTGAGAGGAAGAAGGAGTATTCTTACGAGAAAGATGTACATCTCCTCACATAATCACTCATATTAGCATAGCTTAGCTTAGTAATTACCATGGTAGAGTAGATGAGCATGCATTGAAGCTTGGCTCTTGGTTGGATTTGCATCACAAAGCCAAGAGTTGTTGATGTAGCCCTCCCTTCTCACAAGCTTGGAGTAGGTGGTAAGCTTTCCATTAAAGCTTGAGAAGGAGAGAGAGTCTTCTTTGCTTCATACATGAGATTGTGTGAGCATGTGTGTGATAATGCCTTGCAAAATTCAGCCCCCTCTCTCTCTTGGTCGACCCCCCTTGCTAATTGCTCATGCTACAGCCCTATTGGACCTCCCCAGGCCTAGCCAAAGGAAATTAAGCAGCATAAGTGATAACCTTTTGACATGTGTCCCCCTTTCCCCTTTTGTGAGAGCTTTAGGTAATTAATAAATGCAACTAAACTCTCATTGGACCCCTTTGCCTCCTGGCCAATAGGAATCAGGCAAGCCATTGGGCTGTAGAATGCTCATTGGTCCCCTTGGGAGACTATCCAATAGTCTTCTAGAGAGCTTAATTCTTATTGGTTATTTTATTAAGTGTTTTTAAACTAATTAAACTAAATTTACTCTAGACTAATTCTCATTGGTCCACCTCCAATGCCATCCAATAGGATTTGAGTACACCTTGTGGGCATCTGGGCTAGGGAGCTGACATGTGTCCCTCTTTCCCCTTGTGTACAAATCAAGCTTGTGAGTGTGTGTGTGAGTTTCTCTCTCATCCCCTACTTGCAAGGCTTGCCCCCTCCTATGTAGGGATTATGAAGACTTTTTGTGACACACACAAAGCATCCAATTCCCCTAATGTTTGACCTTAGGACACAACCTTTGAATATTGGAACCTTAGCATTTTGGAAGTCTTAATGGGCTGAACCTTAGGGTCTTTTAAGCCCATTGTTGCACATTGCTCTTTTGCAGATGGCCCCCCCTTTGGATCCCTATTTTCCCTCCTTTGGATCCCTACTGTGGCCGGTCTGCTAGCTTAACCAACATTCTAGATTTTTCTCCCCTGTCACTTCCCCATATTAAATGATCAATTTAACATGAGAAAATCATTTAGGAGAATTAGATATTGATTATTATGACACCCTTTAACCTTGTTTATGGTCTTGATGCCATATTGACAATAGAATATCTATTGCCAACACTAAGGGTAGCTAAGAATCTTGAGTGGACTGGACATGAATTGTCAGAAATACTTGAAGATTTAGAAGCTAGATGAGCAAAGGCTAACTGTTGTAGCTCACATCTATGCACAAAAGCGGAAACAAAAACAATTTTTTGATTCCCATCTAATTACAAAAATCTTCAAAAAAGGGGACTTAGTTCTAGTCTATTCCCTTAAGCAACACATTCCCAAGTTTAAGAAAAAGGAAAACGGACCGTTTGTCACTGAAGATGTATCTTCAAGTGGGTCAGTTAAGCTATCCACCCTAGATGGTGAACCAATGGCTAATTGGATTAGTGGATGACGTTTAAAGAAGTACAATCTGCCACTAACCAATAAATTGCTAGAAAGGATTCATGCAGCCAAGCAAAGTAAGATAAAACGACAGCAGGTTATTGATGAAGCCCAGGAGGACGCTCGGCTTTGAGTACTCAAAAGGAAAGCAGCTCTCAAGAATCAACAAACACCTATTCCCATCAACACACTCGAAATAGATGACCGACAGTGGGAATTGCAGAAAGATGCAATGTCAACAGATGATGACTGGTTATATGGATGGACCTTTGCATCAAAGTACAACTCAACAATCATAGCACAAATGCATTGGTCGACACAGGAGCTCAAGTAAATGCAATCAGTTATTCCACGTACAAGAAAGCAACAAGCCAATCATTGACAACAAGAATAGCGACTATCAAAGGATGCAACAAGAACCCAACACCAACATTGGGAGTAGTCAACTTAAATGTGATAGTACATGGATGTTCATGTCCTCATCAGTTTGTATGCTTACCAGACAAACACATGAATGAGACAATGATTCTGGGAATCTCATGGATGCGGATGTACAAGGAAGTACCAGATTGGGCTACGAACGAATCAGCTCAAGCTATCACCTAAAGGCAGACCGATTGCACCAAGCAAGGATGAATGGAAAGGATCTTACCGACAGAGCAAACCACAAAGTAATCAATCCTCTCCATCCTATTGAAAAGAAAATGCTACAAGTAGCATCCAAGGAGTCAGGCAAATTTGGGTACCGAAAGCATAGCTTAAGGACAAGCCGATTCAAATACGGGTGCCCAAAACACCATCGACAAAACCAAACATGGTTCTAAGGGTCAAAGAATAGAGAGGAGCATCTCCGAGCGAGGAACCTAACATGAAATGGATTTGAAAGAAAAAAGAACACTTATCTTCTTCGCTAACTAGAAAACCGATCAAGCAATGGAGAGTTAAGTCTCAGAAACCTCAACGACACCATTCTAACCAAGATAAACCAAGATATCAATGGTGGATAAAAGCTCAACAACAGTCAAAAGTGATACCAACAGCTCAGGCAATCAGCGTGCTAAAGCATCTTGATGGTACAATCAAGCACAGAGCACACAAGCTACAAGATTTGCTCTTTGGCAGGCAGCATCAGCAAGCCTCTCGACATCAGAAACCCTTGAGTTAATTACTTAAGACCCAACTCTTGCACAACGTGATGGTTTGAATTGCATTGAACTTCAAAGCATGGTAGAGCCAACCAAAGCTATGCATAGACACAATTGTTCATCCCATATGCACACAGTCATCCCTGAGTACGCCATCTAGAAGGGGTGGAAGAGTACTAAGCAATTAAGGGCAATGTTTGAAGAGGGAGGAAAAAATTTGATGTTAACGTGTGATTTTTTGTAAAATTACCTAATAATGCCCTTATAAATCATCAACAAGGAAAAATTAACTAATAATATCTCCCCGATTAGTGTAAATAGTATATATACTATCAAAAAAATAGTCCTTTTTTGTTATTTTTCATCATTTTTCTTGATATTGAGACTTAAAAATGGAGAAATCCAACCAAAAAAAATAAAGCTATGTTTTTCAATGGATTTTCTTAATTATTGAATTTTCACTTTGCTTTTTTAGCACATTTTGTTATTTTCTTTGATTTTTTCAAGAAACAGGTCAAAAATTAATAATAAATAACAAAGGAGCTCATATGAAAAAACTGAAGACACACTGGTGATTAGAAAGACAAGGCAGAAAAGCATAAAAAATTTCAATCAAATCTGCAGATGGAAGTGGGAAGCCTAAATTAGGCGGCCATACCTACTTTTGTAGAATTCTTGCAGAATGAGCTACAGGAATCCGATTGGGGGAATTTTTGAGTCTAACATAGATTTCACGGCCTAGTAGGACTAACAAGGGAATTTGGGGAAAAGTGGTTCGGGAAGTCCGGGTATAGATACCCAAGCTAGGCTAAAATCACCTCATTTCCACTTGTTGCATTTGGAGAGAGAGCTTTTCGACCCTCTTCGGGCGTATTTTCCGGAGTCCACAGTCACCTATTTTCAGCGTCGTCTCACATGAGACATGAGTAATAAGTTCTATACTTATCAATGATCCATTTTGTATGGGCGGTAGCTAGTCTAAACCCCTGGAAAAAACCCTAGAATCCGAGCAGTGCATGAAGACCTACTACCAAAAATCGACCATAGCGGCCTGTCAGCTCAACCAAATCGGATGAGAATTGAACTGTAGCATTCCCCAAAATAATAGGACACTTCTATATCAACAGTTGACCATTCGGCAACAGTCAAGGGGGTCCCAAGTAGAAAAGCTAGGTTTTTGGCAGATACCAGAATTGGATTCTGACTCCATACAGACAGCTTATATATGAGGCCTATATACAATGTATATGATTGGTTTCATAGAATCAATTAAGCCAAGCCCTCGCAAAGCAAAAAACGGCTCAAAGGCTACAAAGCATCAATACGACATACGAGGTCAAACTGACTCTAAATGGGTCAAAATTGGATGAGTTGCTTCACGACTATGTTGCGGACAAGTCCATAGCCTCAAAAGTGACTAACCAACTCTGTAGGCTATGTAGTCACAAAAATCAATGATTTCAAAGTCGACAAAGCACAAAGTGATGCTGGCAAGACCAAATTTTACCAAATTCAATTTAGGACTTGTTTTACGTGTATAGAATGTGTTTAGGTCAAAGTTTTCAAGTTTTGCAAGAAAAAGTTGACTGTTGTAAATAATCACGATTATTTACTTTTGCAATATTTTGGCTTGAAAATTGTATCATCACCTCACCTATCACTTGTACACACCTATTACATGTGAAATTCCAAGTATGAGCCAAAATGATCAATTATAACTTGGAAAATTGCCAAAAAATGCAAAGAAGTCCTTGCAAGCTAATTTCTAAGTTATGAGCTACAATTTTTGATCCAAATCACCTATTATCACATACACAAGGTCTACACCATGCCTAGAACCAAGTTGTACCAAAAAATGTTCATTTTGATGAAAATGTTCATAATCACAATTATTTACTTTTTGGCCAAAATGGGATGAATTTGCAACTTTGCCATCATGGGACCAAAGTAGATGATGTTCTAAGCCCACTAACCAAGTTTGAACAAATTTGGAGCTCAAAATCTCAAAATTCCTTTACATCTATTGTTTCAGAGACCTAAAGCCTAATTCTAGCACCATTTTCATCCTGTGCACCCAAATGAGCCCATATTTCACTCAGAGTATTCAATTGATATATACTTCAAGCCTATAATATCAAATTTGCAAAAAGTTGACAAAATTATTTAGCTGTAAATAATCGCGATTATTTACTTTTGTTTTTATTTTTTGTTTTGACTTCAGGTCTTTGATCTTTACATGTTTTTATGCATCTATGCATGTTCAAAAATTGATTTGAAGCAAATTGGACTCAATTTGTCAGCATTTTAGACTGAAGGACAATTCAGAGAAGAGTTTGCCAAATTTGCTAACTTTGATACTCTATTCACTTAACAGGAGCCATGCAAGCTGCAGAGAAGGCCAAGAAGAAGCTCTCACAAAAGGAGAAGCTGCAAGATCTACCACCATACCAACTGGACCCCAGTTCAACCAAAACTGCAAAAGCGACCTATCTGTCAAGAGAACAGTTGGAAGAGAACAACATCACAGTGTTCACAGGTAGATTCAAAAGCGAAGAAGGACATCAGGTAGAACTGCAACTTCTACCAAAAGAAGTATATGATGTTGCAGCAAAGCCCGAGACCAAAGAAGCCAACTGAAGGCTTGGGCTCAGAGAGTTTTACAAACAAGAGCCATGTGGAGTGGATTTCCAAAAAGCTTATGAGCTCTTGTCCACAATCAAAGAAGATGGAACACCACAGATCTTTGACCAGTATGGGAACAAGGTAGAAGTGGTGATTACAAAAGAGATAGTCTCACTGAAGCTCTCAAATTGCCAATAGAAGGAATGACAATGAGGGCAAGAGATAGAAAAACAGCAGGAACCTTCACAAAGGAACGCGCTACTGCCACATTTTTCGATCTCATCCAGAAACAAGTGGAAGAACCTGCAAGATTATACCACCAACACCTCCTCGCCAAAAGACCACCAAGATACACGACACCCAATCATGCGGTTGCGACCACTTTTACACAAGTTCTCAAGTCGAAAACCAGGCAACCAATCGACCACGCCCAGTACGTGTTGTCCGCACTGAAAGGGACAAAGAAAGAGGGTAAAATAACATATCTGGGAGCACTAGAGGTTCTCACAAGAATTTCCTACCATGCTATCGGCATGACAGATAACTTGCCATCGGCCCCAGATCAAAACACTTGGATTGTGTCTGCATAACCTTCCCCTAGAGCCACAAGATCTACCAAGAGAACATACAAATTTGATGAAGAATCTACTGAGAGCTTGCCAAAACGGCATAGTAGTGATAGCTCTGACAATGAGGAAAAAAGAGTCCGAAGAAAAGATATAAAAAGAAAAGTCATGGCAGCACATCAAGAGGAGCCACAACAGAAGCAAGAAAGATTTGAGAGAGAGAAGCACTCTTATGAACAAAGCCGCCAAGCTCAAGGCAAGGACCCTGCAAAGTGGGTACCTATAAATGTCAAAGGGCCAAGAACAAAGCACCATGCTAGGAAAGAGGCCGAAGATCCCAAGGACCTATTAGAAAGCATGTATCAAGAGGAAGAGGCATTAAAGCAAAAAGAAGTCCAGGAAGCAGAACGAAAAACTAAAGAGGTGGCAGAGCAGCAAGAACAAGCTGAAGCAACCGCACAAGGAGAAGACCATCATGAACAAGGTGACATGACTCCTCGACATTCTTTCCTGCTACTACAGGACAGCATGATCACCCCATGCCAAGTCCACCACCATCACCAATAGATAGGACTACACAAGTTGAGCTCACAAAAGAAACAGAGCTTGAACAAAAAGAAGCAGCAGAATCTGCACAACATGCAGCCACTACATAGGCGCAAGCTAAAGCAAAGGAACCAGAGCCGGAAAGAGAAGCAAGTCATGCACCAGAGGAGACCACAAAGTTTGAGCAAACACAGGAACAACAAACAAAGGAAACCCCTTCTACCTCGCGAGTCGAAGGCTTGAGAATGACATCCACAATGCAATGAATAGATCCTAAAACTCGTGGGAAAATCAATATGTGAAGAAAAAAATGAAAAAGGTCAAATCTGGCAGAGATTTATCTTAAAACTCTTTAGAGGGGGTATTATAACAAAATTTCAACTCTAGAGTCTAATAGACCATAAGACAACTCCTAAGCAAGTTTCATCAAATTTGGAGTTGTGTAAGGATACAAACATCAAGAAAACTGGAAAACCAAGCCACGGGATAAAAAACAGTTGCATAAATCCATATTAGTTCAATTAAGTTGCATAAATCCATATATGAACCTAAGATCTGATAGAGTTTTGGGAAACTCGATTGACTTAGGAGAGAATAGGAGCAGAGCATCCACAAAAGAGAGTGTAAACCAAGGGAGACCATTAAAAACTAGTACGAAAGAAGGGCCTGACACCTACTCCGATTCAAGCTCAGACATGTATTCTTTTTCTACACAACCAAGAACTGGGACCTCTCTCAAGTTCAAGCACATCTTGACTTTTTTCAAGACCAATAAGTATGAAGCCTAGATTGATTTGGACCCAAATGAGGAGTTTGCAGTGAGGATAGACGACCATACCATTGATTTTGAAGAGGAGGTTAGGGCAAACAAATAGGCTGACCATCATGTAGATCGAAATGGAGTACAGTAATTCCAAGATACAACACCTTGATTTAGTGGATAAATGGGGATTAGAGGTCGATACTCTAATACCAGATAAGGTTGTAAAGGAGGGACCTCCACTGTTAGAATTAGAGGGATATGAGTTAATAGATGCTAAACCATTGAAATGTATCCCCACTGATAACCCAATACTTGGAGTTTATTGCTGGGAAGAAAACAATATTAAGGATTTGGTATGGACTACCCATGCCAGATTAGGACAACTGACGCCTTTGAAAATTGTGCACATTTTCAAAATCAAGGAAAAGAGACTAGCAAAACTTCCCACTCATCTCTTTAGGGATTGTTACAAAACAATAATTTTGTCATGGTCCGAAGGAGATTGAACAAACCAAGTACCAGGGACACTCAATCTGTGAAGTGATCATGGGAGCCGTACAAGAAATTGATAGGGATGTGGATCCAAATGCTAGATCTTACGACATCATGGCCAACCAATGAGGAAGCACATCAAGAAGTAGTCACCTCAATGGTACCAACAAACAAAGAAAGAAAAAAACCACCTATAACATGGAAGAAATGAGTGACATGAGGAGAAGAAGAGATCCACATGAGTCACACTTACCAAACAGTTGGTTTGAGGGATTAATAGGAGAAACACCGGCTCGAAGCAAGAGAGTGGGGGTCGAACACAATCATAGAGTAGGACCAATAGATTTTCAAAAGTGGGTTTAAAAATATAGCGAGACAGGGGACCCATAAGACCATTTGGACAACTTCATGCAGGTTGTGAGAGCTGAGCGCATAACCGATTTCCATACACAATTTGAGGGATTTGGGATGACCTTGGAGGGCAAAGCCTTGACTTGGTTCTAGACCATTCCTCCTAGATCAATCACTGACTTGCCAACTTTGGCCATGAGATTTGTCGCTAAATGTTCTAAAATGGGCATAAAGCATAATATTGTGGCACAAATCTATAGTTTCAAACAGAAACAAGGAAAACTATCAGAGATAGTGTGAGCTGAATGAGGCAGTATATCGACAGATGCCCGAAGCTGGAGATTCCAACCGCAAAAAGACTAGTCTCACTATTTCTAAAGGGATTATTAAACAAAGATTTGCATGCAATTTTGTATAGTAAAAAACACATGACCTAGGAAGCATGTAACTTAGATGCGATTGACTTGAATGATAATTGTGAGATCTTCAATGAGAAAAGCAAAACTAAGGATACTCAGAGCAAGCGCAACACATCCACTATGCCAGCACAAGTAGGATCAACAGATACAGCTCCTGCCAATGCGATAGAGGACATGCTTAAACGCATGAATGATATGATGAACAACATGCAAAGAATGCGTGTCATAATAACTAATATCTAATTCTCCTAAATGATTTTCTCATGTTAAACTGATCATTAAATGTGGGGAAGTACCAGGGGAGAAAAAGCTAGAATATTGGTTAAGCTGGCAGACCGATCACGGTAGGGATCCAAAGGAGGGAAAATAGGGATCCAAAGGGGGGGCTATCTACAAAAGAGCAATGTGTATCAATGGGCTTCAAAGACTCTAAGGTTCAGCCCATTAAAACTTCCAAAATGCTAAGGCTCCAAAATTCAAAGGTAATGTCCAATGGCCAAAGTGTGGGGGAATTCGATGGTCATGGGGAAGACTAAAAAGTCTTCCCACATCCCTATCTAGGAGGGGGCGAGCCATATTAGTAGGGCATGAGAGAGAAACACACACACACTCTTCCAAGCTCCCTTTACACAAAGGGCATAGTGGACACATGTCAGCTTCCTAGCCCAGTTGCAACCAAGGTGCGTTCAAATCCTATTGGATGGTCATAGGGGTGGACCAATGAGAATTAGGCTAGAGTAAATTTAGTTTAATAAATTTAAAAACACTTGATAAAAGAACCAATAGAAATTAAGCTCTCTACAAGACTATTGGACGGTCTCTCCCAAGGGGTCCAATGAGCATTTAGCAGCCCAATGGCTTGCCTGATTCCTATTGGCCAGAAGACTAAGAGCTCCAATGAGAATTTAATTGCATTATTTATATACCTAAAGCTCTCACAAAAGGGGTGTTAACCCTCATGCACATTCCTATCACCTAAGATGGATGCCGTATTATTTATTTGGTAGAGTCAGGTACCAGGCTTGTCGGTCCAATAGGAAAAGGGTAAGAGTGATCGCCGATGAGAGGCACACTCTAACTGGAACATTCAAGGGATTAGTTGGCTAAGCATGGGTGCCCAAGTGTGAATGGGACGAGCTCATATAAAAGTCAACTAAACCTAAAATTCACTCATTCTCTCATTTGTGCAATTGAAGAGTGCTCTTGCTCCATCTCCATCTTCTTCTTCTTCATCTCCTGTGTGTGTGTGTGTGTGTGTGTGTGTGTGTGTGTGTGTGTGTGTGTGTGTGTGTGTGTGTATGCGTGAGAGAGAGAGAGAGAGAGTGTGCGATTGAGCATTGCAATGACGGCACGACGACAGCAAAGCGGTTGAGCATGGTGCAGTGGTGGCTCCTTCTTCTTCGCGGTGAGAAATCCTCCACAACAGCAAGCGTAGAGCGGTGAGTGACACACCATCACCATCTTTGAGCTTACTAGTTTAGGCTGCTTTTTAACCACGACGTCTACGTTTAAGTTTAAAGGCAGTCCCTTTACAAATCCGGCTTCTAAGCCTATGGAGTTGCATGCTTGGAGCCATTTGTGGCTCGCACACAGTGTATCGGCAAGTTCCTTGCATTGACACGTGCGACAGACGCGCACATTTTTGGCGTCGCTGCCAAGGAAATGCCATACACTAAGCTTGAATGGCACTCTGTGCTTCTTTGTGGTGAAATTTCAATTGTAGGAAAGGTAGGGAAGAAAGGTGTGTGTGTTGAAAAGAAGGAGTTTGTTTTGTTGTTGTGTATTTCTTTGTTAATGAGATTTTGAAAGGTGCTCACTTAGGTGACTTGGCAACATTTTCTCAAGCTATTGGTCGATTTATTGCTGAGAATATGTGTAACACGCCTGATAGAGAGCCTAGAAGTAAGGCAATACAAATAGCCAAGCTCACACAAAAATTTAGTGGAGACGGGGATGTGAGAATGCATATCGAAGTGTTTGAACAAATATGCGATTCTCTACGAGAACACAATGACCTGCATAAGAGTAATGCTTTAAGCCTAACCTTAAGTGGCAAGGTAGGGGATTGGTATAGAACCCTAAGGGTGGAAGAAAAAACAATTTACCCTACTCTTAGGAGACTGTTCTTGAAAGGATACATACGAGAGGGAGTCCTTTGGGGTGTAGCCTCTCAGCTCCAGAAAGCCCAACGAGAGGAAGGAGAGTCGGTGAGAGACTTTATTAGTCACTTCAAGCATTTGAATTCTCGTTGTAATCCAAATGAACGCTTCAACAATAATCAATTGCTTGATAGATTAATTTGGGGATTACAACATGAGGATGTCTACAATGGCCTAGTCATTAGAGGTATCACCACTTGGGAAGCAGTCACCACCAATGCGATCCAATTGGAGAATAATTTAATGATTCAAGGAGAAAGAGTGTCTATTGAGCCTAAATCTATTAGCTCGCAAGCATCAGGGCATCAACCAATGACCCTAAAGCGTATTGCTAAGGAGCCAAAGATATCTAAGATGACCTTAGTAGATCTCACCAAGGCTATTCAAGAGAGTCTTAGAGACAATTGCACTCCCCAAAACAATCATATGTATCCAAGAAGGGAGCAACAATGGTGCTCAATATGCTGTGGACTGCAGAGTACTAGTGAATGCCCTACTTTCAGAGTAAAATTCAATGGGAACTACAATGCCTGTGGGAGGTATGGTCATCAAGCTAAGGATTGCATAGTATTTAAGCGCGCGATGGCCAATAGACCAACCTTGGCATGGACAGACACACCTCGAGTGCCTGCATTGATGCCAACCCCACCTCTTGAACAAACATCACAACACATGGTCCCTAGGGCCCAAATGTTGTTCAAACAACACCCTTACCACCTCCAGTGCTAGGACCACAACCACCACATCCGAGAATCACTTCTGTGAATCAAGTGGGTTGTGAGTCATCTATTGCTTGTTTGGAAGGCTGTGAGGAAGATATAGATCCTAATATTACCTATGGGATGGATGTGCTTGAAGAAAGTCCACAATACTACATGGAGGACTACTGGGGACAAGTCAAACATGTTTATCAAGTAGCTGCTCTTGCGACAAGAGGCCAAAATATCAATTACACTGCTAAGAGACCACCTCTTCAATGCTATGAGTGTGGAGGTCCATATCGTGTGGCCGAATGTCCTATTAGGCTACAAAAGAACACCACACTAATGCAAACCAATCAAGCGAGCACGTCTACAATGCCAAAACTCATGTGTAATCAATGTGGCGTAGATCATTTGATTGCCCAATGTCCAAATAATCCAAATGCACCGAAGATCACGCCATTAAACCTTGATTGAGGTTACCGAGGAGCCATCACAAAGTACACCTATGGTACCAGTAAACGTACTCACACGATCGATGCTCCAAAAACAAAATTATATGCTTCAGGAAAGAGACACAACATCAATTGCCCAATCTCAGAAAAAGAAGAAAACACGAAGGAAGATATCGCAAAAAGGAGCGAAGTCAGACCCCAGACCCCAGTTCAAAGACCAACATAGGGACTGGTGATGACTCCGTATATATGAAGGACGCTGAAGAGGATTCTGATTCAGGTGAAACCATGGAAACCAAAACAACCACTAAGATAGAAATTAACAAGGAAGATCTTCATGAGCCACAATGGCCAAGATCCAAGAAGAAGATAGGAACTTATCCAAATCCTACAGAGGAGATCGAGCGAGTCACGCAATTAAGGAGTTTGGTAGAAGATACCCAAAGGGATCTAGAACCAGCACCTAGGCAGATCCAGATTACAGACACCATGTTCCCTACACAACAACAACCTCACCAAGTCCATAGACCCTTAGCCATACCTAGTGTCATCCAAGAAGAAAGTGACTTAAAGTCATGGGAAAGTGGGCGTACTCACTTCTTGATGGAAAGAATGTTTACAGAGGGACTACCTGATCCTATCGAAGAAATGGAGATCACATCTTCCCCACATCAAGGGCCTGAAGCCCAAAAGGTGTCGTTAAACATTGCCAAATTGATGGATTTCGTGTCTTCAGAAGTTAGAACCACCATCATGTCCAAACTATATAAAGACCTTGAGCTAGTCTCAGCTCTTTGAGCCTTCCTCAATGGAGAACTAAAGTTTGGGCTACCACAATTTGCACAGATGGATGGAGCTGGGGAGATGCCAATAGAGGAGGAACACTTAGATCCACAACCCAACCTAGATGAGAACCTTGTGGTAGAAATACCTGTTAACAAGTTGGGACAATACT
The DNA here is from genome assembly GCF_014529385.1 of Adiantum capillus-veneris. Classification (NCBI taxonomy): domain Eukaryota; kingdom Viridiplantae; phylum Streptophyta; class Polypodiopsida; order Polypodiales; family Pteridaceae; genus Adiantum; species Adiantum capillus-veneris. The sequence goes on from NC_140957.1 coordinate 125,294,998, forward strand.
TTGAAAGTGATGAATCCAATACGACCATACCAATCACTACTAAGGGATTAACTGTGAAGGGAATCCTTGATGGTGGCGATGGGGTTAGCATTGTGACTAAAAATTGATGGGAAACTATGGGAAGACCTCACCTTGCGAAGATGGCCAATGGAACTATTGTTAAACCTATTGGGATGCTAGAAGATCTCAAGATCAAGGTCTTTGGACATAAAATAAGAGTTACCTTCATTGTTATGGATTTCTCCAAGCACACTATGGCATTTGAGATGATCTTAGGACGTCCTTTCATGAGGGAAGCAAAAATGGTGTATGACTGGTCTAAAAACCATGTCTACCCGCAGTTCCAAGATTCTGTCATTTGAGTGGATCTTGTAATTGGTCGAGCACATCCCCTAGGAAATCATACATCTAACACCACAATTCACTCGACCCCATTGCAGTATTGTTACACGTGTAAAGCGGACACTGATGTTGAGGAAGATTCTCCTTATATGGATGTACTACCTAGGATGACTGAGTCGGACAATGTGGATTGGGTCCGCCTAGCAGCAACCACAGACACTTGGGAAAACAGGGGGACGACCTGGGTAACACCTGAGGGGGATGAAATGCCCGTACCCTTAAATATGCTAGAAGCAATGCATATAGCTTCTAACAAGACTCGTCCCAATATAACAAAGAAAACATACAAGTGGGTCCCTAAAGCTTCTTTAGCGACCATAGTTAGTGCTAAAAAACAGAAGCCTTGTAAGAAACGTCCCACTCGTTCCAAGAAATGTAAGGAAACATGGCGGTGGATTCCTAAACGACTATTGGAATCCCAAGGCTACTATCAAGGAAATGATCAAATTTGGGTGCCAAAATGTAGATTGTGTTCTTACCTATCACTTGACCCATGTGCACTCAATCTTATAGCTCCAAAACAAATTGACGATCGTGGAAAGAAAAAAATCACAGAATGCTACACACCCGCTCCAGAGCTAGTTTGGGTACCGAAGAAAGAACGATTTGTTGCACCTGGCTCAGGAAGGGGGGAGTCCCATGAAACTTCTAGCTCCTCATGTAATGCATCCATAGAGGTAAAAGCTTCTCCACAGCCTCCACCTACAATAGTGGACCTCCATAAATCTACAAAGGAATCTACACCTCCCAGTGTTCAAGAATCACCTGATGAAACACTTCAAGTTCGATCCTGGGAGAGTACCTTACCACCCTTACAACTCAATGAGGCACCTAAGGTAATATAGAACTACTGGCAAAAATCATCCATCTTCTTCTTCTTCATCTCCTTGTGTATGTGTGTATGCGTGAGAGAGAGAGAGAGAGAGAGAGAGAGAGAGAGAGAGAGAGAGAGAGAGAGAGAGAGAGAGAGTGCGATCGAGCATTGTGACGACGGCACGTTGGCGGCGAAGCGGTTGAGCACGGAGCAGCGGCAACTCCTTCTTCTTTGTGGCAAGGAATCCTCCACAACAGCAAGCGTAGAGTAGTGAGTGGCGCACCATCGCCATCTTTGAGCTTACTAGTTTAGGCTAGTTGCGTGCTTGGAGCCATTTGTGGCTCGCACACAATTTATCGGCAAGTTCCTTGCATTGACACGTGTGATCGACGCGCACAAGGGGAAAGGGGAACACATGTCACAATGCTATCACTTATGCTTCTGAATTGTCATTAGCTAAGCTTTGCAGGGACCAATAGGATGCTAGCATGAGCAAATAGCGAGAGGGGTCGACGAAGAGAGAGAGGGGGATGCTTTTTGCAAGTCATTATCACACACACACTCACACAAGCTCATGTGTGAAGTAAAGAAGACTATCTCCTTCTCAAGCTTTAATGGAAAGCTCATCATCTACTCCAAGCTTTTGAGAAGGGAGGCCTACACCAACAACTCTTGGCTTTGTGATGCAAATCCAACCAAGAGCCAAGCTCCAATGCATGCTCATCTCCTCTACCATGCTAATTACTAAGCTATGCTAAGCTATTAAGAGTGATTATGTGAGGAGACATACTTCTTTCTCGTAAGAGTACTCCTTCTTCCTCTCGATCTACTCTCATACCCCTCTAGCTCTCACCATCTTTGAAGGTGTGTGAGGTCTTGGGTCTGAGACCGTGAGGGAATTGATGTTGTGTTTTCAAGGGTAAGCTTAGTGCTTTGAAGCTTCCATCTTCATTGCACCAGCAAGTTATTGAAGGAACACAAAGTATTGTATTTTAAAATGTCTCTCTTGATGGGGAAACCTACAATACAAAGCCTTTTGGAGGGGAGACCCAATCCATGTAAATCCGATCCTCAACTATTGTCAATAGCTTTATTTCTCGCTCTTTTTGAAGTATTGTTCATGCCTATCTAACTAGGTGTTATGATTTTGTTGCTCTCTTCATCGAAGCACTCTTGCAATGCTCATTAGGAATCTATTCTTAATGAAATGCTCACTATGTCTATGTTATTTTCTGCTACACACAAGTTACTAGACCATTAAATGTTACAATGCCAATGCGAGGCCTAGTGCAGGGACAAAATCAGGGACAACCTATGGGACAACAAAGGCAATTAAAATGGTGCACTGTTGAAGGGAAATGGACACATTATGAGACAAATGAGTGCTACTACAAACCAAAATATGATGAAAATGTCCAGTATGTGCCAATGAGGTCACATGGGCAACCCATGTATAGATACCCACTCAATATGGCACCCATGCAAAGATCACCCATGAATGTGGAGCGACCTCAACCAATATTAGGTCAACATCATCCACTTCCAGGGAATAGATCTATACCGATCAAGTACATGGTGTCTAAGGAACAGGCGCTAGTACCCATTACTCCATATCCCGAGACTAGTTCGAGTAACAATGGGGATAGAAGAGTAGTGGTATAACCAACCTGCTCCAGTTCCTATCGAGCCGATGTGCCAAACACCCACTGATACAACACCTGTTTATTTTATTGCAAACCAAGGGGTGAGGCCACCTATGGTCAAGCCAATGCCCAAAACCAAAAAATGAAAATTGACACAATTGTGGAGCCGATGACCATTGGAAAAATGACTGTTCAAAATCGGATAAGAATGTGAGACCTATAGAGGCACATTATGGAGCGTGCGGATGCAAGGGTGGACACTTTCATGAGAACTGTCCTAGGAATCCGACAAACAAAGGGAAAACTGCCTTAAACATAGTTCAAATAGTGATGAGTAGTTCATCAACCGATAATTCCAGTTCAAAGTGATGACTAAGGCACAAACCACGCAAAAGAAAGAGAAAAATGTGACTAGATTGGATAAATCTAGCAATTCCTCCAAAAACTCCACGAAAGAAAGACGCCAAAGATACAAACTCAAGAGACAAAAACAACGAAAGGAGATTGAGGAAAAGATACAGAAAAAGACAGAAGAAAATATAGACTCTTTCAACAAACTTTTAGGAACCGGAACCAAAATTGATTGGATCTATTTTGGTTGACATAATTTATGAACCAATCAATGTAGCTTTGCAAGCTTTCCAAGCTGGACTAAAAGCCGGGCAAACATTAGAAAACCAATTAAAAATCTATCCAATGCTTGAAATGGAAGCAACTAAATTAGAAACTTATAGAAACCTGGTGCAAATCACACAAGCCTTGATGAAAAAACAGAATCCTCAACATGAAAATATAGGAGAACCGAAAGAAGATGAGACCAAAATCCTAAGAGAAACGCCCTAAAAAAGCAAAGGTCAAAAAATTGGGAGAACGAGAAAGTACAACCACCTAAACTGGAAGTTCCTGATAGTGAAGAAGGATGGGATGGGTTGCTGATAGTTGAAGACGATTGGCCAAACTACCTGTGGAAACGAGTTAGGGAAAAGGAAACGAGTTAGGGAAACGAAAGATGGGAGCTTCACTTTGAAATCAGCACCAATAGAAGAAGTTTGGTTTGACAGATCACACATGAAACTAGATGAATAATCGTTGTATGGAGATTGGGGATTGAAACAGTCAGACTCTACAAAAACTGAAACCTTGCGAATACTACCATCTTACTTAGGTGAGAATGAAGAGAAATCAATGGTCTACAAAAAACCAAAACGGCCACGCCCTACAGCAGCATCAAAAGAACCATTCCAAAAGGCGGCAAGAATCAAAGGAGAGAAGGCAACTTTTGAGTTAGAAGGAGGGCTTAAAGGAGATTTGAGGAAAAATGCAAACCATCTCCAAGGAGAATCAAAATTCAAACCAAACATCCAATGTTCAATGAAAAGGAAGATCCTCAGGCTGGCCAAGAGCATCTGTATCATAAAGAAGAACTACAAAGAGAACAGACCCAAGAGCGAGAAGAAGTCGATACACCACCTAAGGAGGATTCACCCAAAGAACTAGTCAACCCTACTGTAGAAGTTCCACACTCCTCTCCCCCAAGAGCACCATCATAGCCAGAGGACACAACACAACCACAAACAGAGGAGGCCATTCCTAGCAATATGGAACCAAATACTGAACCGCCCAAAGAAACTATCAAGGAACAAGTGGGTGAACCAACTAGCCCCATAGAGACATCAAATACTCAAGACAACCAGTCAGATAGGCCAATTACTGAGGCTCAAGACACACAAACGGATCAGCCTGCAGCGAGCAACACAAGGGATGGAGAATTTGGAGGACATAGATGAATATGCATAGGATGCACATGATGTGGTGGACAAAATGAAAGAAGAAATCTATGCTCGCCATCGAGAGCTTCATAGTGTATACAAGCGATTGCGTCTCTGCGCGGAAAGGCTAGACATGGCCAATGTTTGTGTCGAATCATTCAAAGAAGCCATGGAATTCAAAGAAAAGTAATTGGATGAACTAACTGCAAAGACAGAAGCCTATTTGGAAGCTCTCCAGACAAGAAATCAGCGGCAAGAGCAACAAGTCACAACGACCACCTTGGCTCTATAGGAATCTACTTCAACAATCGACAGGCTACAAATCCAGCTAAACATTGCAAATACTTAGTTGGCACAATCAGAAGCCAGGTGCCAAGAGCAAATACATTGCTAAATTATCTCAAGGACAACCCTATAGTAGCCACACTATAGGGCACATATCAGGCATACAAAGCAGCGGAACAGAAAGTTAAAGACCTTGCGATGGAGCTGAAGTTAGAGCAAATGCAAAGAAGAGAGTTCTCTATCGTGTTTATGGAGCGAGAGAAAGATACCAATAGGATATAGACCAACTAAAAGCAGGATTGAGCAAAGCTCAAGCGACAGCCACAGCAAAGGCTACCATATCAGAGGAAGGACATAAAGATTCTGTAATGTAAGATCAAGATACCCTACAATTTTTGGATTTTGAAGTAGCAGCCACCGAAGAGGCCAGTCTCCTGATCTAGATATTTCTCATGATGAAGTTGGACCCTCCACTCAATCTAAAAGCTTAAATGCTGAGGAGGAAGCAACATTGAAAAAGCAGGTGGAAGAGGAGATAGAAACCATCTGGAAGGAAGCCATGCAGCGAGAGGAGCGAATGCTGCATTCCATCAGTGTCAACCTCCTCACACCACAAGATATAAATGAGGCATGGCATCAACAAGCTCTACCCTTTCCTCTCATCATATTCGAAGTACTCCAGATCAAAGAGAGGTTACTTAAAGATTTCTAAGCTGACCCAACACTGGCACATCCCAAATGGCGAGAGATCTGACTGAACCGACATTCCAGGTATTTGATCTTGTATACAAATACGCCAACTCCTATCAAGCAAGATCCTGTGCAGGGCCCGGTGCCAAGAGTCCGAAGTTGGCAGCAACACTTTCTCCTCCAACAAAAGCGACCTACTTGGCTAAACTACCCAAGGTTTCCACCTCCTTCAAATAACCAACCCACAGAGGACTACATGGTGGAAACACTGTCCTCGACCATTCAGCTCTTTTGCGGCATTCCGGATTTGGCCTGCATCCTCCTGGTAAAGATTGCAAAAATGCTCTTAACTTGTTTGCAGACTTTTCACCGTGCAGAACAAACAGATGTAGCATGGATGTCCTTTCTCGAAGGCGTCAGGGGCCTATGCTATGATTTCGAAGAAGTGCTTCATGGCTTTTATGCTAGGGTGATGTTTCTACCATTCTACTACATGCAGACATTTGAAGAAGCATTCTACACGGGCTTCTTTACTTATCGATCTAAAATCTTTGGCCCCATCATCACCAATTTGCGGACAAGATTTGTCAGTTACTCCGCAGTTGAGCAAAGAAATAAAGTCACCATGTAGTTTATGTCAACTGAAGATAAAGAACTCCGCCCCCTCCCTCTTTAAGGTTGAGTGTTACTTAGTGCCAAGGGCATGCAACCTAGTCGTTGCCGCTTTTGGCATAGTTGGGCAACGGTCACACGGGGCTCAATTATCACTTATTTGACCTAATAACTGAGCCCAGTTCTGGTCATACGGAGGTAACTGAGCCTCCTCGATTCTTCTAAGCCATGGGTTTTGCAATTATGCTAATTTTGGCATAGTTGCACAACTTAATCGGGGCTGAGATTTAATGAAGCATGAACAAAGAAACATTAAAGTGAGTTAGATGTGGATGCAGGCTTACGTGGAGGGGCTTAACTGGCGGTGCCTGCAGATCTACATTCACAGGCTTGCAAGCACGTGGACTCTCTCTCTTCCCCGGGTCCCCTCTCTCTATCTCTCAACGGGCAACTGTCTTGCGGCTCTTGCTTCTCACTTGTACGAGCCGGTTATTTTCACAGTACAGAAAACACGTGACCATGGTGGAGGCTCAGCAATTGCGCCAAAGCACAGTATGGCTCGGTTCTGCATTACTGATAACTGAGCTTTGTGTGACCACGCTCTTGCCAGAGTTAAATCTTGTTCTTACCAATAATACTGGTGCCCGGCACGCGTAACCATATTCTCGCTAGACTAGACCTCATCACTATATCACACGGGCATGGTCAAATGGGATCAATGGTGGAGGAGGAAAACGCGGGACGTGCCAATCGTGGACCGTCAGATTTGACAATCGCCCCGAATTTACTAGTCTGCCCGAATTTACAAATTTACCCTGAATTTACTAATCAGCCCACATTTACAATATGAGATACTCGAATCCCCTATATTTCAACAAACGCATGCGGGCGTAGTGGTTAGTGCACATGGCTCGCCGTGGGGAGGTCGCGGGTTCAAGACGTGGGGTGCGGACTGCCCCGAATTTACAAGCCTACCCGAATTTATCTTTCTCCCCGAATTCACCAAATGTCCAGAATTTACAAAATGTGCATCTTGCTGTCCTAATCACCTCCACCATAGATCTCATTTGAAGCTCCCGCTCCCCGTGCGAGATAGTGTGGAGGCTAGACTAGTCTGCTAGATAGTCTCTCTATCATTGCCAGGGAATTTAAACTCCTCCGTAATGAATTGAATTCGGTGGTCCTCAACGGTCGATTTTACCAGTTCGCCATAGCCAAGACTACCATTGCCATGGAAGCGTATGTTTCCAATCACTCTCCATTTTCTATCACAGGATTCCCAGCTCTCAACCTCGAGAAGTCGCAAATCAGGCCCACAGATTCTCTTCCTTAGCGTGCTTCCTGCCAAGCTGACCCTGTGGGTACTTCGCAAAAACCCTAAAGTTTCATCTGTTGCTTGCAACGTTTGACCCGCCTCCGCAATGGTGCTTCCTTCTCATAACGATGCAATACACACCATTTCACCTTTTCTCAATGTCTTCAAAGATGGGCACCTTGTGGAATCCTTCTGTCTCAACTCTCGTGACTCCTTTGTGCTCGGACGGCACACCAACTGCGACGTTCTCCTCGCTCACCCCAGCATTAGCCGACACCATCTGGAAATACAGCTTCTTCATGCGACTCGAGAGATCCTTGTCACTGACATGGACTCAGGTAGAGTGTTCTTGAGCCCCATGTACTCTGTTTCTGTAATGCTACAATGTATGATGAGAGCTTGTCATGTTGAGCAACAATATAGAGTAATGTAAGCACAGGAAACGTGCTAGAGTGAAAATATAACATGAAATCTTGGTTTTTAGGAGGAAACCCATTGAGTATCATGAAAGTTCCCCTTTTGTGCCCACAATATTATATCTACTTTGGTTTGAAGGCATCATAATCATGCAGTTGCAGCTGTACATATCCCCCAAAGGTTTGTTTATTTGCTTGCAACTGTTTTGGTCTGATTCATGATGCCATTGATTGCTGGCACTCACAAACTCCACATCCTTCTCCAGATAATTCTGCTAAGGACTAAGGCAAGATTAGTTCCTTGTGTCTTTTCATGAGACATGTGTTACAGATAGAAAACTCTGTTTATGTTGGTAAGTTAAGAGTTTGCTCCTAATGTTCCACTTAAATGATGCATTTTCTTCTATTGATTTGATTGCGATTGATTGAAAACTCTGTGGTAAGTTTAGAATTTGCTTTTGATGTTCTGCTTGGAGGATGAGTTTTCTTCTATTTGATTGTGATCCAGAGTGGGGAATTCATTCCTCTGTGATGCATAAGCCCAGGGCTAATAGTACCATCCGCAATTGTTCATTGTCCAATGCGGTTTGGCAGACACTGTGCGTCTGTTTGCTGCTTGAAAGCTTTCTGTATTACGGAAAATAATGATGAGCCAAGTATATAACTGGATGTCTTCTACACAATATCGGATTTTCTAGAGTGGATAGGGATCGATCCTCAAGTGTAATCTCTGTTTTTTTTGTTTTTGCAGTGCATGGCACTTGGATTGATGGAAACCAAATACCCTCGCTCATCCCCTACACTGTGAAAGAAGGTGTAGCCATCAAATTAGGTGTTTCTTCTCGCACATACAAGGTGCAATGGCTCCATCACCCCTTGCCTGCCTCCAGCAATGAAAGATCAATGACACCTGAAGCTCTTGATTCGAATCTTTCTAACACACGAACATTGCTCTCCGCAATTGATTGCTCTAGCAAGTCCAGTAACCCATCTACAGAAAACAGCGAAGATGTTATTCCTATGCAGTCTGCTAGAATAAGTGACTCTTGTCGCAACAAAAGCAATGCAGTAAGTACATTCATTCTTCATTGCATGCCTCCAAAATGGCAATGTTTTCTTTGTCATAAATCCTCAAGTATGGTTGGCCATTCGCAGGTCTGTGATGTATCCAAAGAAGAGCGCTCTTCACCTCTTTGCAAGAACGAAGTTAAAATACCATACTTGGCAAATGCTAATATAGTGTTGCAAGCCTCACCACAACAGCAGCAGAAAGGAGGACTGCCTCCTCTTCCTGCTGCTACCCGTCGTACTCCATTCGCTCCTCTACCACAAAATACAGCATCCCCTGCAATCGCAAAGGTGTCAAAACCTACCAAGAAGAAGCTAACAAATGGAGACAAGAAATTTGATATGGAATGTATTGACAAGCTGAGAAAAGAAAGAGAGGAGAATGTCCTCACTGGATCAAGGCTATGGCTACGTCGATGCAATTCAGCCCCTTCCCCAGTGCTCAAAATGTCAGCTCCAATTCAGCAGCGGGACTACCCTGTGGATAAGCCTTTCAACACCCTGCATAAAATTAGGCAAGAGAGGGCAGGCCCAGAAAATCAGGACGTTTTTATCTCTAAGTCTGTGCCCAATGAAGAGAAGAATAAAGAAGGCAGCAACATCACACCTGGCAATCAGAAAACCCTAAAAGAAGGAAATGCACCAGAGAGGCAGGACACCGTCTGTTTGCCAGACCAAGGTATTAGTGGAGGATCAGAGCAACAGGCTGCTGACCAACTGCCAAGTCTCAACTTGTTGGATGATGCTGCTGCGGACGAAGAATACCCATCTGACAAGGAAAATCAAGAGCCACTGCCCGCTCTTTACACAGGCAAGCAGCTGAAAAGAGGAAAGACTCCTGCCATCCTCAGGAAACCTTTCCAGCCACTCCTCATAATGCCACATGGTGTATCTAGACCTGCCTCACCTTGTTCAAGCTATATTTCTAGTTGGGATGATAAGAGTTTCTTGAGAAAAGAATGCAGCAGGCCATCCTCTGTGGTTAGAGCCTGCCATTTACTTGATCTTCTGTGTTTGCCATTCTTTAAGAAACAATATATCTCCATATCCTCAGGCTTTTCAATCGTTTTATTCCTCATGGAAAGCTGTTTGAATCATCACATTTGAAAGCTGTTCAACCCATCTCTTACTGTTTTACGTGGTTGCTGTTATTCATCAGGTGCAGAATCTGGATTATATGCTTCAGAAACTTAAAGGAATGGCTCAATTAGAGCCACACTATGCATGGCATATGGTGGTTGATAGTACTTGCTTGTTAGATCTGACTTCTTTCAAATCCTTGCAACTCCTAGAGGGCATCAAAGACGTCCGGATTATCATACCGCAAATTGGTAAGCATATGATTGCTTGCTTGCTTTTGAAAAACAAAAGTTTTGGGCTTCTCCAGCATTAACATTTTTCTGTTGCCAGTTATAAGGGAACTGGACATTTCCAGTCGGAAGGACAAAAACTGCACGTCCCCCAGTACTGTTCTGAAATGGATAGAGGCATGCATGTTGAAGCATCCATTGTGGATACATGTGCAAAGCTCCTCAGAGAATCTGCCTGTTGGGCCATCAACTCCGCCAGTTTCTCCTTGCCATGGTCCATCAGCTTGCACGATTGCAAAAGGTGACTTGATGTCTCCCACAAATAGTGATCATGTGCTCAACTGTGCCCTAGTCTTCAGCAGCACCGTCTTTGATGGGCAAGTTGCTCTGCTTACAAATGACACAGCTTTGAAGATCAAAGCCATGGCAGAGGTAGGCTCTACAATGAAGAATCATTTCATTTGTTCTTGATTCCATTTGAGTTAAAAAATACGTGTGCATGCAAACCTATAATAGTTTCACCAAAAATCTGAATTATCCCAAGATATTCATATCAATGATCATGATATCCATCTAAACTGTATTGTAAATACATGGAATTTCGTTGTGCAGACCTTTGTTTAATTTATGCTCGTGCGCACGCTTGTGTGTGTGGTAATATATGTTGGTACCTGGTTCCACATCCACTGCTGTGCACCAATGATGGGGATGTCGTTATATTATGCATGAAGGATCTGATAATTAGCTTGTCTTGAGAATGACTACCATGAGTTTGTAACTGCATAGATGAATTCAGGCCCTTCCTAGGTATATGTCAACATAGTGTATTGTATCCTTTTGTTATGAGGCAGGGTCTTGTTCTGAATGGTCATAATCATCATTCTTTTGGATAATTTTTTATGATGTAGCCTGCTGGCCACGAGCTTTAAATGGAATTCGTGTACATTTGTGCAGGGGATTGCTTGTGATGCAGCAACAAGCTTCTGTGAGAGCTTGATCAATCCGTACTCGGACCGTTTTCTGTGGACAGGCAGTGTAGCTCACCATGGTCCACAAAAGAATTGCCATGATGGAGTGCTGGAACTTTCCATTGGAGCAATAGCAGAGCCTGCTCCTCCTAACAGGAGGATGTCCTTCATCTCTGCGGCGAGGGGGATGGCTTCCAAGAAGAAGCACCATGTGGTGGACAACCTCAAGAACCATTGCAAGCAAGCCCAGGGGCTTAAGGTCATTTTGAGCTAGAGGCAAAACATGGAACCCACATGTGTAATTGCCTGCCTGGCCACATGTATGAAATTGAGCTCCCTGCTCACTTTCTAACTCATCATCTCTGAATGGTTGCGTTGTTTGTTGTGCTTTGAAGGTTGCGTCACAGAATGAGTTGGGTCTCTATCAAGTGTCTTACCGTCGCCGCCTTCTTCATCATCAAGGTTCTTCTGTTAGTTAGAAAACTACATCAAAATCTCTGGGGAGTGTTTGATTGAGTTCGAACTTCGAACTTCGAACTTTCTAGATTAAAAAAAAAGAGTCTTTAGTGACCTATATCAAAACCTTGGGTAGAGTAGCCACTTATGAGAAGCTCTCTTCTTCTAGGAGGGAAATGTAGCACTATACACATGGGGTCTTCAATGAAGATCGAACCGTGGGTTTGACGCCAGGCAAACCAGGGCACGGAATTCGAAGATTCGAGTTTACTTCTGTTGACCGAGTTTATTTTTGCCTGTTTGTGTTTACTATATGATGATATGTTTTGCCATAGGGCATTTGCCTACCAAATTACCAATGGACAAATCGTGGGTTCAAATCACACTTGTGGATGATGACCTCAAATTTTTTTGTGCTGGCCATTTGCCTCGAGATCCCTGTGCCCAACCCATGGCATGTTGTCAACCCCCCTACTCGCCCGCATTGAAAGACCCTGTGTGATTTAGTGTGGGATGCCATCCCCCAATTTAGAGACAAACATTTGGAATTGCTAAGAGCCGAGTACCCCCATTGCAGTAATGAGTTTTGGAAAATTAAGTGCTAGTGTTGCTTAAAGGTGGTCACACTCAAAATTGAAAATAGCAGTCCGATTGATTGCATGATTTCCTTAAAAGTATTTCCTCTTGTTTAGGCAAGTACTACCCTTTTGCTAAAGTTTCTCCTTGATTTTGGGACTTCAAACTTCTTCTCCATTGATTAGTTTCCCAAACAAGGTCAAAGTTCACTCTGGCCTTCATAAAGGCTATTGAAAAGAATTTTATAATAATAGGTTGCTTTGTAAGAGAGAGAACAAGAAAGTGACACTACATTTTTAAGCAGTTTTTTCCACAACAGAATATTAGATTTTTGGAAATAAATGTATTAATAAATTAATAAGATTCAAATAAATTTTTAAATAATAAAAAAATAAATGAAATAAATCTTTATGAAATCCTTAAATCAAAAGACTTTATCAATACTTTATACATTATGGGATCAAACTATGCTTCAGCAAGAGCTATGTGTGCGAGAGCATCATAGTGGTGTCAATTGAGCAAGTCAGAGCGGCCATGTGAGATCTTGATTCCTTATCATGTGTGCAAGGCTTCTGTTGCGCACCTCGTCGCCGGCCATCGATTTCCTTTGCAACGTCTCCTTCTCGCTTCTTTTCCATTTGCTTGAGCTTTTATCTACGAACTTGGCTTTAGCATCTTGCTAGATTCCTAGTAAAAAGGATTTTTCCAAAATCGTTAGTACATATTCCCCTTCTTTACTCTTCTTCCTTTCCTTATGTCCTTTGCACCGCCTCTAGTGCTCTAGACCCCCTCTTGTAGTCCTTGCCTATGCACAACATTTGTAGCTAAAGCCCACTTCGGACAAGTGTTTCTTAAAATGTCCTAGCTCGTCGCATTCAAAGCATCAGAGATCAGAATTTGGAGTTCCAATTGCTTGAGCTACAACTACAGGTTGAGGTTGATAGGGTGGGTTAGTTGGCCTTTAATTTTAGCTTAAGGACCTTCCTCTCCTGGCACCATTTCTTGGATTCCCATCTTTTTCTCTTGAGAGTTATCCATTCCTTTAGCTAAGGGTTTGGAGCCCACCAACAAAGCTTCTTCAAATTATAACCCATGCACCCTAGCAACTTGTCAAGAATCTTCATCGCCGTCTTTTGAAAGACATATTTTGGTGATTGACAAGCAGCCTCATATATGATAGAGAATACTGCAAACTTCTGGTAAGCCATATGAATATCTCCCTAAATTGGGCAATTCCAACTATAAGCCTATGTAGCACAAAAAAACATTGTTCCTAAGCCAACTAAATATCAACCATCCTATCCCTACTACAAGAAATATTTCATTCTCCTAGGATTACTAAACCACACTATGAGACTAGTGTGATGTTCCCACTCTATCAATATGAACTATTGGGTACCTTTGATAAGTCTCCAACCATATTTCTACAAACTGAGAGAGAACCAGTGAACATTACACTTGCTACACTTGTAGCTTTAAGCATTAACCACTAGTGAAGGTTGTCTTGGTATGCATTGTAGAAGCTAAGGAAAAACATAACCAAACAGTAACGTTCTACTTCCCAACTCTACACAGACACCATAGGTTTGTGAGTCTCAACATCGCAAATCCTCAAGCAAAAGTCTTTGATTGTTGAACTTCTCTATAGCTTATAATGTTATACATATAAACAAAAGTCAACATGAAAAGTACATATTCCAGGACAGCTAACCTTGAAGCTTTTTATCTCATAGCTTTCAGAGGCATAGCGATCAAGTTTACTGATACCTAATGCATAATATTGGCTAGGCTAACAAAAAGAATAAAAAATCTTTAAAAAGCTACCTGATTGATCGAGTCCACCCGTCCATAGAAGATTGCTATCGTGGCTTCATTTTCCCACTTTTCACATCATACTTACAACACTTTGCTTTTTTTGTTTTCTAATTACTACCACGCGAAAAAATTTCAAGTTCTTATTAGTTCATCTCACTTGTTCGTTCCATAAGCCTTTCAAATAGTATTGAAGACATTCTTTTTTTTAAAAGATGTAGATGAATTTTTTGTGAGAGACTCTTGAAATAGGTTTCTCTTAGAAATAAGACTTGCACAAACAAGATAGATATGTATATACATTATTCGTGAAAAACCCTTGCCATTCTTGAGTGTCCCGTACCACTCAACAAGTAACTCATTGAGCCAACCTGGGCGTTGTCCCACCACATTAATATTTCATCAGGCAAACCTGAATGCACTCCCGTCACAGAAACAACGGTGCACCTTGGGTGTCATCTCACGCCATGGCAACTACCCGTGATATCAATTTTAGTAAGTAGCTCACTTAGAGTCTTAAGAGAAACCATATCAAAAGGTTCGACAAACATTCTTTCCTATTCATTCAGCCCGTCCTAAACATTTACGTAGTTTACGACCAAATGCTGTGTTTCCAGGGATAAACCCTATGTTTCAATTGGTTCTTTTCCTAAGTTGGATTCTTTTATTGATTCTCCAGGGCTACATATGCAACGTATGCATAACTTGAATGACATTACTATTTTGTGCCACATTCATGGTATGTATAGTGAGTATCACCTCTTCTTCTTCCATTGGTGCCACAAAGTTGTTGGGACCACCCTCTTGGTCATTCGTCGCTTGATCTCAAACTCTTTTGCGAAGTGTCGTAGCTACGATATTTAGATTACTTGTTAATCTCTTTTATTTTTTTAGGGTAGCCAGGAATGCACTAAGGCTATTAGATGCACTCTCATATGTTACCATATACATGTGGTAGTGATGTGTGTGAACACACTAGGACCGTCGAGGCATTTTTTCCCTCTTTAGGGGTTTTTTCCCCCCATGCATTGTATATATGCCCATCACTCTAGGGCTCTCTATCTTTCCATTGCACACTAAGTAATATACTCTCTATTGTGTGCCTTGAGCTTCCTTCATCTTCTCCAAGCTGTGTGTGTTTTCATGCAACCCTAATTCCAACAATTGGTATCAGAGCAGGTTGCATTCTCCCGGGCTCAGTCGCCGGCAGCTCCAACACATGCCTGCTCACTTTCTCCGTTTTCTGTGAGCTTTGACGAACGTTCGCAGGTCGACAAAAATTTTGAGGATTGCTCCCAGACCTCAGTCTGCTCAGATTTTTGATTCGGGCTCATTTTGACCTCTGTTTCCACTACAGATAGGCCTGCACATACAAATTCGTCATTTTGTGTAGAATTTTTGTCAGTGCCGTTTTCTGCATAACAGGTGCCTTACAGTCTTCTACGGTTTGTGCTATATAGCACGTGTTGTTCCCACTTTGTTTCTCCTCTTTTCGGGAAGTTTTCACATTAGGTGCAACATTTACCATGGCTGACAACAACACAGATATGTTCAAGATGTTTGCTGCTGAGGACAGATTGGATGGGGACAATTACCCTATGTGGGCGTACATGATGCAACATGTTCTTGTGTCAAAGGGCGTCTGGAATATTGTGCAGGGCTTTGATGTACGTCCTGGTTCTGAGGATGTAGGCGATGTTGAGGATGTTGCAGGTCTTGCTGCAAGAATTGCTGCTATTAGAGTTGTTTTCCCTATGGCAGAACAATCTCATTGGGATGTAAAGGATGCACAGGCTCATGCATCGGTTGTGTTGTCTGTGAAGCGCACCATTGTTCCTCACATTTGTTCAGCAAAATCTGCAAAACAGGCTTGGGATATTTTGGCTGGTCTTTATGCAAGTCGCAATGAGGCTAAAATTGCTTTGTTGCGTAAAGAGCTGGAATCGAAGATTATGCATGAGGAAGATGATATGGACACTTTCCTTGCTGGTGTCAAGGATATCAATGAGCAACTTATTTCTGCAGGTGAAGTCATTTTAGACTTTTCCCTTGTGCAGAACGTTCTTGATGCCTTACCAGATTCTTACCAGACTTTTGCTAGTACTTGGAGACTTATGACCCAAGGAAATCCTGAAGTTGTCAAGTTTGATGCATTATGCACATTTTTGTTGCAAGAGTCACTTTCCAAAAAAAATAGGACTAGACAACGTGCACTTGAACAGGCTTTTATTGCTTCTCAAAGAAAGGGTGGTAACAGCAATGCAACCACTTCTAATGGTTCTGCTGCGAGTGGCAAAACTTTTGTTCCCAATGCTTCTGCTGGCAGCACTTCGTCTGGCAATTCTGGTGATAAGGGCGAAAAGAAGATGCGTTGCATTATTGTAAAGCTAATGATCACTTGATCAAGCAGTGTCCTAAGTTGAAGGCCCAAGAGGCTAAGAAGAAAGAGGGTGGTTCCACTACCAATGCAGCCATTATGGATTATTCTGTGAAAGGAGACTGTGATGCTGATGTTGATGCAGAATGGGCTTTTAGTGCAGAGCGCACTTACAATCCTGCTGTCATGAATGCATGTCAGTTGCTACAGATTCACATGTGTGGTATTTCGATAGTGGTGCTACAAAGAATATTACCTCACATCGTGAATTGTTCACCTCTCTCAAGTCTGTCCCTCATGGGAATTCAGTCACTTGTGCCAACAATGCCTCTTATCCGGTTCAGGGAGTTGGAAAGATTGTGCTTACTACTGCAAATGGCAGTTCTTTCACACTTGTTGATGCACTTTATGTACCTGGGATCAAGAAGAATATATTGTCTGTATCTACACTTGTTAGACTTGGACTTGTAGTCAAATTTGTGGATGATAGATGTACAATTCATGATCTTAGTTTTGGTGATGAGATTGTTGCATTTGGCCTTTTGTGCCGTGTGCTATATAAGCTCACTTTGTATGACAAGTGTGGACAAAATTTTGCATTCAAGGCCTATTTCAGATGCAAAACTTTGGCATGGACATTTTGATCATCTGAATTTTTCCAGTTTGCTGCGTTTGCAAAAATCTGATATGGTTGCTTCTTTGCCGCCTCTTGAAGCACCTGTCAAACATGTTTGTGAACGCTGTATCTGGGTAAAATGCAGTGTTCTAAGTTTTCGAAGGATGGGTTCAGTTAGGGCCACATGCAGATTGCAGCTTGTGCATAGTGATGTTTGTGGGCCCATGCAAACTCCGTCCTTGGGCAATTACCTTTACTTCGCGAAGTCCAAAGTTTTATGTGCTTCAAACAATTTCTGGCTATGGCTGAAAATGTATCGAAATGTACTATGGGCACCCTCCGTTTCGATCGAGGGGGGGAGTATATGTCTCATGAATTTAATGCATTTCTGGCTAGTCGTGGGATAAAACACCAATGTACAGTGCCTTATACACCTCATCAAAATGGTGTTGCTGAGAGGAAAAATAGGTCACTTACGAAAATGGCATGATGTATGGTCAAAAGTCAAGTTTTGCCGCATTTTTTTGGCTTGAGGCCATCATGTGTGCCACTTATGTACTAAACAAGTTTCCTACGAAAGCTTTGCAGTCTATTACTCCATATGAAGCATGCAATGATAGAAAGCCTTCTATTGAGCACATGCGTGTTTTTGGTTGTTTGGCATATGCTTTGCTACCACAAACACAGCGTTGAAAATTGAATGATAAGGCTGTCAAATGTATTTTTGTTGGTTATAGTGCTAAAAGTAAAGGTTACAGGTTGTATCATCCGCACACAAAGCGTATTCTGGTTTCACAGGATGTAGTGTTTGTGGAAGATTCTTTTCAGCCCTTGCTGTCATGTACTAGAGATAACAATGTAAGCTCACATGACATTTATGACACTTTCTTGCCTCTTTTCAATGGTGGAAGTTCAAATGTAAATTCCAATGAGGAAAATGTACAGCCTATGAGGGTTTCTGAAAATGTTACAGATCAGCCTATTACTGGCGTAGATGTACATGGTGTACTTGATGAGGAAAGGGCTGAAAATGAGCAGGCTAGAGGTATGCCAAAATGGGTAGTGCATACATGCACCTTTGTCTAGTTGTACTTGTTCAGGCTCTCCCCATGCATCTTATGCATCAGATTGTTATGCTTTGGTTGTGTCTGGCTTACATGATGTTGAGGAGCCTCTGTCTTCTGATGAAGCACAAAATTCAAAAAATTGGATGGCTGCCATGCAATCAGAATATGATGTACTTATAGAAAATGACACATGGATATTATGTGATTTGCCTCCTAGCAAAAAGGCCATTGGTACAAAGTGGGTTTACAAGTTGAAACACAAGCCGGATGGTGAGATCGATCGCCATAAGGCTCGACTTGTTGCAAAGGGTTATGCACAACAAAAAGGCATAGATTATGAAGAGACTTTTGCTCCCACTTTTCGTATGACTATTGTGCGTTTTCTATGTGCATTGGCATCTCATGCTGGTTGGTATGTACATCAAGTAGACATTGTTACTGCTTTCTTGAATGGTGACATATTTGAGGAAGTTTATGTAACGCAGCCTCACGGTTTTGTCAAGAAAGGACAAGACGACAAAGTGTGCAGATGTAAGAAGGCTTTGTATGGGTTGAAGCAATCTCCTCATGCTTGGTATGAGAAAGCTGACACTCATTTGTTCAAACAAGGCTTTCATAACAGTCCAATGGAAAGCACATTGTATGTAAAGCGTGAGGGTGATGTACTTCTCATTGTGATTATTTATGTCGATGATTTGTTGATCATTGGACCAAATGAGAGACATATTGCTGAATTTAAATCTAATTTGAATGCTACTTTCAAGATGAAAGATTTGGGGCTGTTGCATCATTACTTGGGTATACAGTTTAAGCAATGTGATGGTGGTATTGCCTTGTGTCAAAAAAGTTACATAGAGACATTACTATGTAAGTTTGGACTTGAGGATTGCAAACCTATTGCCACTCCCATGGAAAGAGGTTTGAAGTTGAGTCTACATGATGCTGGTGATCCTGCTGATGTCACTCTTTACGAAACTGTTGTTGGCTGCCTCATTTATGTATGCAACACGAGGCCAGATATTCAGTTTGCAGTCTCATAGGTAAGCAGATTTATGCATAGCCTAGGGTCTAAGAATTGGCAGGCTGTCAAGAGGATTTTTTGCTACCTTAGTGGCACTTTACATCTTGGCTTGTTGTATCCCAAGGGGGGATCATTGTCGCCAGAATTACATGCTTTTTCAGACTCAGGTTGGGGGGCTAGTTGTTTTGACATGAGAGTGTCCACAAGTGGTTTTTGTTTCATGCTTGGCAATTCATGTATATCATGGTTGAGCAAGAAGCAACCTTCTGTGGACACTTCTAGTTGGGAGGCTGAGTACAGGGTGGTCTTCACAGCTACGGTTGAGTGTGTATGGCTCAGACGCCTTATGGATGATTTGGGTGTTGGACAGGACACTGCCAACACTATCTACACTGACAGTCAGAGCGCATTGGCAGTTGCAAGGAACCCAATTTTTCATGCTCACACAAAGCACATTGAGGTGCATTATGAAGCCGTGGAGCGGAGCTTAGATCGACTCACACACACACACACACACACACACACACACACACACACACACACACACACACACACACACACACACACACACACACACACACAGATAGAGATCTTACACAGTACGCAGAGAATTCATTGAAGGGTTATCTCCCAAATCTTATTATTCACAAAAGTATAAGTGAGTATATACAAAGAGTTAGTGATAAGCGAGTTAGGTGGCCAGCCGGCCATATCCATATAAGAGGCCACTTGGGCTTTAATCCCAACACATTATCACTATGTCAGGGAGAGGCTCTTAGCAAGAGAGATCAGCTTGGCTTATGTGGCAACACAGGACAACCTTACAGATCTTTTCACAAAGGCATTGTCTCGTGAGAAGCTTAAAGCTTTCCGCAAAGCTTTGGGCTTACTCCCCTTTGTGGACTGATCATGTCCTCAGGGCATGGCACTTTTCTTTACTCATGTGCCAGCTCTTGTTCACCACATCACTCCAGGGGGGATTTGTTACCATATACATGTGGTAGTCCTAGTTTGTGAACACACTAAGACCGCCGAGGCATTTTTTCCCTCTGTAGGAGTTTTTTTCCCCCGTGCATTGTATATACGCCCATCGCTCTAGGGCTATCTATCTTTCCATTGCACACTAAGTAATATACTCTCTATTGTGTGCCTTGAGCTTCCTTCATCTTCTCCAAGCTGTGTGTGTTCTCCTGCAACCCTAATTCCAACATCATAAGCCTTACATAGTTTTCTCAATTTAATTCCTTCATTTTATCGCTAGCTTTAGCATAAATGCCAAGCTAATGAATTCTTATGAGTTAAATGGGCTCTTTAATAATAACCATAGGTAGAAATAGCCATGAGCTATCGACCAAAATTATCTTTTACAACTAAAATAAGCTGATAATTTTTCTATCTAATTTATGTGTGCAGAGTAAGGGTTTCAAGATTCTCCTAATTTTCTCTAGTTATTCTCACATAGAATTACCAAATCTCTCTTATTAGTATTTGTCTTAGCTATTTTTCAAATTGAACCCCAAGTCTAGGAACATTTTATTTAACAATGAACAAAAGTAATAAGAAAGAACTTTTATTTATTTTTTAATCAAAATAAGGTCAGAATACACCTCTAATAATAAGGGTTTTATTTATAAATATCATATGAATGATTAATGCAATTTTCTTTATCCTAGAAATTAGATTAATCCGACTTCAGAGCAAAAAATTTCTATGTGAAGTAATGTTCAAGTGAACATTCATAAAATATCATACTTCACCTAATTTGGAGTTCCCTTTAGAAATTTATAATTAAAAATAAATGCTAGCTTTAGTAGAAAAGAAAGTGGGTACCTTACATGTGTTAAAGGTATGTCATCTCAAGTGAATTGCCTAATGAGATCCCAATATTTATTTTGGCTTTAGGTATTTATTTTACTTATTTTTCAAAGTCACATTAGGGCTATTTGCTAAGGTGACTATATAAGTACACCTAGCCCCCATTGTATAAATCATCAATTCATTGCTAAGGTTGATTGTTTCAACATTTCTCTCTCTCTCTCTCTTGTATTCTCCCAATTGCTCTACGCTTTTGCATCATTGACTTTCAAAGCCTCAAGCTCGTTGATCGGAATTTCAAGAGATAGAGAAGGAGAGAGCTTGAGCTCTTGCAAGCACGCACACACAAACATGGAGGCAAAAGACTGTACTTCTTCTTCTTCACTATCTCAAGATAAGATGTCTACAAAACATAAGAAAAAAATACAACATAAAAGGAGAATTTGTACAATGGTCTAGTATGAACTGTTAGTGAGTGAGGTGAGTAGATAAGTGTGCTATCACACTGGTAGGTAGACCAGCTCGGTGTAGTACAATTGTATTATCATTGGCAAAGATATGTGTATCCACCAAGGTGCACCAATAATGATGACTACCGATAGTAGTCATCAAGGAGTTGAGCTTGACATCTCAATACTCCCCCTCAAGCTCAACACCATCTCTCATATGCCAAGCATTGCTCAAAATCATTGTAGCTTCACCTCTCCAAGGACCTTCATGAAGATATCTGCAACCTGCTCATTCATCGCCACGTACTCCAAGTCGATGTCACCTACTAAGACCCTCTCTTTGATGAAGTGGTAGTGCTCCTCAATGTGCTTTGTTGTGGTATGAAACATGGGGTTTTGCACCAAATGTATGCTATTGAGGTTGTCACAATGGATGACAGTTGACCTCTGTACATGTACTCCAAAGTTGTGAAGTAGCAATCCCAACCATGCTGCCTCACATGCCGCCATTGCAGCACCCATGTACTCTGCCTTTGTACTCAAAAGAGAAACCGTAGGTAGCTTCTTCTTGCTCCATGTGATAGCAACACTCCTAAGTGAGAACAGGAATCCGTTGGTAGACCTGGGATCGTATAATGCACTACATAGTGTAGAGTGTGCCTCACTGCATCCAAGTGTGGTTTTGTGGGAGACTGTATAAAGTGACTCACCAATCCAATTGTATAGCTCAAGTTTGGACGTGAGATAGTCAAGTAGATCAAGATGCCCACAATCTTTCTATACATGGTAGCATTCTCAAGCACTTGATCTGCATCACTCCCCAACTTCAAATTCTGATCTTTACATGACCAATATGTTTGTGCCAAATTTCTATATGTGGAACAACACTTGCTCCTCGTGCAATGTGGGCTTTTGCCGCACGTATCGAAGCAAGGGACTTGCCTAACATTGTGTGTGAGCCACAGATGGCTCCAAGCACACAACTAACCTAAACTAGTAAGCTCAAAGATGACAATGGTGTGTCACTCACCGCTCTACGCTTGCTATCGTGGAGGATTCCTCACCGCGAAGAAGAGGGAGCCGCTGTTGCACCGTGCTCAACCCCCTCACCGCTGTCGTGCCACCGCAATGCTTGATCTCTCTCTCTCTCTCTCTCTCTCTCTCTCTCTCTCTCTCTCTCTCTCTCTCTCTCTCTCTAGCGCACACACACACACACACTAGTACACAAAGGAGATGGAGCAAGAGCACTCTTATTGCATTGCACAAATGAGAGAATGATCTATTTTAGGTTTAGATTGACTTTTATATGGGCTTGCCCATTCACATTTGGGCACCCACACTTAGCCAATCTTACCCAATCATTATAGGTTCCAGTTTTAGAGTGCACCTCTCATTGGTTATCACTCTTAACCATTCCTACCTGACCGGCAAGCCCGACCAATGACATAATACACTACTAGCGGGTCCGACAAGCCCGGCCCATGGCTACATAAAAGGTGGTCACTTGGTGGTAACATGCCCCCCTTTCTGATGTAGATTCCGCCCTCGAAAGCTAGTGAGAGAAAGCCCGTTTTGTCCATGTTACAGAGCATCTGGATTTGAATCTGCAAGGCAAAGTCACTGTTTTATGCAAGCGGAATTATATGGCAATAAATCATGAGAGGAATGTAAAGTACATGTGGAAATGACTAAATGCAAGATTTATGAAATGCTAGACTGCCATTAAGGACAAATAAATTGCACTTTGATGAAATTAATTAATCAAGACTTTTGGGCTTATGGGTGAGTTTATTAATTAGTTAGCTATGACTAAGGTTAAAACAACTACTCTAGTACTAGCTAAGCTAAGAAGATTATCTAAATGCAAGATTCCCTAATTGTGCTTTTCAGCTATGATTAGCCAACTAGCTCTCACAACTCCAAACAAAAGCTTGAAATTTTAACTGTAAGCTTGATGGAAGTCTTCTGGATATCTTTTTTTTTCTTTTTTCTTTTACTTTGGTTCACAATCATTTGACGTGTGTGCTTATTTTGTATGTCCGAGGCTTTTTGCTTCTCAAGGAAAAGTACCCACATTGGGAACCTCTAGGGCTCTAGTACCATAGACAATACATGTGAGCGAAGTACCAAATCAAGCCAGGATTTCTCTTCCAATGTAAGATTTTTCATTTGTGGCTCTTATGTTTTTTGATTTCATTTCCTTGGTATTCTCACTAGTGTCTTTTTTTGTTTAAGTGAGCAAGCTTCTCTATGCCTAAAACATTCCTAAGGTCTTAAACACTCATATAATTTTATCAACTAGGACTAGTGGTCAAGTAAATGAGTTAACCTAAAGTCACGGTCTCCTAATCTCAAGGCTCATCTATAAGATTAAACTCTAGTTCAATCAACTTAAGCAAAGATAAATTTATACATCTATAATGGCAGTTAATAAACATTATGATTGCACTCAAACAAACCATGAAAAACCACAATTAGCAATTATACATATCCACCAGCATGAATCATGGAAAGTAGTACACTTGGAGGTATGGAGTTGCTCATTTCGTCAAAGCAGATGTCCTCAGCCATGTGGATGGAAATCCATATAAGTCCTACATAAAAATATCAAACAACAAGACACTTTACCTCTAGGGGGCATGTCAATGTGAAAAAATTACAACTCCTAGAAAACAAACTCAAAACACGATCCAGACCCCTAACCTACCTATCTGTCATCCCTTTTAGAATCAAGGAAAGAGGATATCATATAAACCACGTGGCATCCCTAAGGCTAGGCCTCTATTCTCATCATCTAGATAAACAAAATCATTTTCCGTGAGGCCATAGTCTTCCTGGGTCTCTATTATTTCTTCTTCATCATCCTCTTGCACAAGTGTGTTAATCAAGAACCTCGCTATGTGTGGATACTCATCTTGTGCAAAAGAATAAGCATGTGCCACCGTAGAAACATTCGCTACTGGTTGAGTACTTGCAATGTTATTGCTTGCTGCAACTACAAGTGTTGAAGTGCTACATTCATGGGTAGCCAACAAGGACGAGTTCACCACTTTGGTTTGTGAATCTTGGCTATCCTGTAACATTGCTAGAGTCTGCAACGTAGGTAACTTTGCTTCAATGATAGGGGTAAGAGTCGGTGGTCACGTCATGACACTACCAGTACCCCAATCAATAGTGCATTTTGTTAGAAAATAAGACGTAGCTAAATAGATTTTTTAGTAGATTACTTAATGGAGAGAGATAGATTTCACACACAAGAGATTATAGAGTAGAGAGAGAGAGAGAGAGAGAGAGAGTACACACGATATACGTGGTTCACCCAATGTGGGCTACGTCCACGGGAAAGCAGCCACTCGATGGCTTTAGCACTTCAAAAGAAGAAGTAGTTTACAAAGGGATTAAACCCTTGATAGAGCTCCCGCCTTGCTTCACTCTCACCACCTCACACTCACCTTGTTGCATCAACTTCACACTATGAAATGTGTGTAGAAATGGCCTCCTTTTATAGGCCAAAAGGGCTGCCCTCTCTTATGAGAGACAACCATGTGTAGCCGCCCTTGTGCGAATAAGTCCAAATCGGACCCTCCAATCCGCCCATGTGTGGCCGCCCTTGAGAAGACAAGTCTGCTTTTGAATTCGGCCACCGGCCACCGGCCATTGACTTCCGACCACCGGCCATCGGCCATTGACTACCGGCCACCGGCCAACCGACCGGTTGTTTTTCGACCACTTTCCGGCCGCCGTCCGGCCATAATATTCCGGCGAAAAGGAATATTCCTGTCGTGAAAATTTTGTTGCCCCTGATTCTTGTCCGTGAAAATTTTGGTTTCCGGTGAGTGATTTTCCTTCATGCACGATGGCTTCTCCTCATAATGGGGGCCTTACAAATGTGCACTTTTACCACAGAAAATTACAAGGGTAAATCAGGCTCCATACTTAACAATCTCCCACTTGGAGACTGATCTCCAAACCAAACCTGTGACTGCTTTCCATTCTGGTTTCTTATCCTTGAATGCCGATTGAAGATGAGCAAAAGATCAACTTCTCCTTGTTGACCACCTTTGTAAACATGTCTGCAGGATTTTCACTTGTATGCACCTTTCCTAGCTTTAGTTGTCCCTCTTCCAAAAGAGTGCGTATGAAGTGATATATCACCTCAATGTGCTTTGTCCTTGAATGAAAGGCTGAGTTCTTCGCAAGATGGATAGCGCTTTGGCTATCACTGTACAAGACACAATTGTCTTGTTTGAATCCAAGCTCTTCTAAGAATCTGTGAAGCCACAGAATTTCTTTGCTTGCCTCCGTCATTGCTACATACTCTGCTTCCGTGGTAGAAAGTGAAACCACTTTCTGCAGCTTTGAAGCCCAGCTTACTGCTGTGCCTCCAACCGTGAACACATAGCCAGTAGTGCTCCTTCGAGTATTTTTGTCACCTGCCATATCTGCATCAGCATACCCTTCTAGAAAAATATCAGTTCCTCCAAAATACAAAGCATTTGTTGTTGTCCCTTTTAGATACCTAAGTATCCACTTCACAGCTTGCCAATGCTCTTTACCTGGGTTGTCCATGAACCTACTCACAAACCCACTGCATGTGCAATGTCTGGCCTTGTCCAGACCATAGCATACATTAGAGAACCTACCGCTGCAGCATATGGAAGTTTAGACATATAGGCTATCTCCTCTTGTGTCTTTGGACACATATCCTTCGTTAGTTTAAAATGACCAGCCAAAGGTGTAGAAACTAGTTTTGCATTTTGCATTGCAAACCTTTCTAGTACCTTCTTGATGTAATCTTCTTGAGATAGCTTTATTGTCTTCTTCGTCCTGTCCCTTGATATTTTCATACCAAGTATCCTCTTTGCAGCACCTAAATCTTTCATTGAAACAGATTTGAACAGCTCCTCTTTTAGGTCTTTGATGTCCTGCATGTTAGCACTTGCAATCAACATGTCATCAACATACAACATTAGGATGATGAATTTTCCATCTCCCAAATTCTTCGTGTAGACGCAGTGATCCGAGTTGCATCTTGTGAATCCATGATCCAACATCCATCGATCAAACTTCAAGTACCATTGTCTTGATGCTTGCTTTAAACCATACAAGCTCTTCTTTAATCTGCAAACCATTTTCTCCCTACCTTTTACTTCATACCCCTTTGGTTGAAGCATGTAGATTTCCTCCTCTAAGTCACCGTGAGGGAATGCCGTATTTACATCCATTTGCTCGAGATTTAGATCATGAGAAGCCACAAGGCTTAAGACAAGCCTAATTGATTTCATTTTTACAACAGGAGAAAATATTTCATTGAAGTCAATACCTTTCTTTTGAGAAAAACCTTTTACCACAAGCCTAAACTTGTACCTTTTCTTCCCACCTTCTTCTTCCTTCAACTTGTACACCCATTTGTTTTGAAGTGCCCACTTACCTTTAGGCAACTCAACCAACTCCCATGTCTGGTTGCGATGTACTGAGTCCATCTCCACTTGCATGCTCTTCGTCCATTCTTCTTTGGATTCATGTTGCATAGCTTCTTCGTATGATTCCAGCTCTCCAGAATCTGAGATCAAGAGATGGTTGAAGGAAGGAACAAACCTTTCTGGAGGTCTACTTGCTCTTGTAGATCTTCGGGGAATAGGTTGAGGCTCCTCATTTGGTTAACGTTGTTGCACATTGTCACCGTTTGCAGTCCTTGAGTCTTCACCGTCCTCAAGCTCCATGTACTCATCACCTGTTTCTTTTGTTTGTTTTCTTTCCAAGTAATCTTTGCACATATTTTGTTCGTTAAAAATTACATCCCTACTCCTTAAGATTTTACCATCTTTAGGATTCCATAGGCGATACCCAAAGTCTCCTTCTCCATAGCCAATGAAGAAACACTTTTTGGACTTTGCATCTAGCTTTGATCTTAGGCTTCTATCTATGTGCATGAAAGCCTCACACCCAAAAACACTTTGAGAAATGCATAATTCATCGGTTTACCTGTCCATGCCTCTTCTGGAACTCCCCCATCCAATGCCGTTGAGGGTGACCGATTGATTAAGTACACAGACGTACTTATAGCTTCCGCCCAAAGCTCAAGCAGTAGGCCTGCATGTAGCCGCATGCTTCGTGCTTGTTCCATGATTGTCCTGTTCATCCTTTCCGAAATCCCATTTTGTTGAGGTGTCCTTGGGGTTGTCCTTTGCCTCCGAATTCCATTGCTAGCACAAAAGCTTGGCTGCAATATTCGCCTCCATTGTCGGATCTGAGGCATTTAACCTTGGTACCTGTTTCATTCTCCACAAAGGCTTTCCACCTTTGAAATATGGAAAATACATCGGATTTATTCTTCATGACATAAACCCATGTTTTTCTAGTCGCATCGTCTATGAATGTTACATAGTACAATGAGCCACCAAGTGATGGTGTACTTGCAGGACCCCAAACATGAGAATGAACCAACTCAAGTTTTTTATTTTTTCTTTCATTTCCTGATTTTTGAAATTTTACCCTCTTTTGTTTACCATAAACACAATCTTCACAGAACTCTAAGTCCACTTCTTTCAAACCTGGTAGAAGCTTCTTTGTTTGAAGGATTTGCATTCCTTTGGCACTCATATGCCCAAGTCGGTAGTGCCACACTGCACTGTCAACTTTTGTAGTTGCTGCACAAGCTGAAGGTTGCGTGCTAATAGTATAGAAGTAAAGTGTACCGACTTTTTCTCCCTTGGCAACCACCAAAGATCCCTTTGAGATCTTCCACCGTTTGTTTCCAAATGCAATGTTGTGACCTTCATCGTCCAATTGTCCTGTAGAGATCAAATTTTTCGGAAGAGAAGGAACATGCCTAACATCTTTAAGCTTCCATTCATTTCCGTTAGCAGTTTTGACAGAAACTGTACCTTTTCCGACAATCTCACAAGCTTCATCATCTCCCAAGTATACATACCCAAAATTACCTTTGATGTAGTCTTGGAAATGTTGCTTGTGTGGTGTCGCATGGAATGAAGCCCCGGAATCTACTATCCAGGAATTAGACACATTGTCTAATGAGAGAATTAGAGCATCTTGCTCTACTTTACCTGCCACATTGGCCTCCGATGTTGGCTTGTTGTCTTGAGACTCTGTCTCCTTCTTCTTCTTGGACCAACAATCCTTCTTGACGTGGCCCTTCTTGCCGCAGTTCCAACATTCAAGAACTGACTTTATGTGTGACTTGCTCCGCCTTGAGCGATCACGACCCTTTTGGTTTTTGAACCTCTCCTTAGGCCTTCCTCTTGTTTCCACTGATAGTGCAGCACTTGATGATTCTCATGTGCTTCTTCTTCGCATTTCCTCGCTTAGGAGAACACCCACAACATCATCAAACTTAAGAGTATTTGTGCCAGATATAGAATTACTTACAGCCATCACAAGGCTGTCCCAACTATCCGGTAGAGATGATAGTATAAGGAGAGCTCGCACTTCGTCATCAAAATTGATTTTCACTGATCGAAGTTGACTTATGTTTGTGTTAAAGTCATTTAGTTGTTCTGCAACTGAACCATTCTCTGCCATCTTTAGATTGAACAAGCGCTTCATAAGAAATACCTTATTGGATGCCGATGGTTTCTCGTAGAAGTCGTCAAGTGACTTCATCAAGTCCTCCGTGGTCTTCATCTCCGAAACATTGAAGGCCACCGTTGACGCCAAGCTTAACCGGATTGTTCCCAGTGCCTTTCGATCAAGGACAATCCATGCTTCATCTGCCATTGTTGCGGGCTTTTTCGCAAGACCGCCTAGTGGCAAATAGAGGTCCTTCTGGTAGAGATAGTCTTCAATCTGTATCTTCCAATGTTGGTAGTTTTTGCCGTTGAACTTCTCAATCTTGAGCTTCCCTTCCTCCGCCATAACTCCCACTCAATTCAAGGAATCCTTTCCTTGAGATAATTTAGCTACGAGCAAACCTTGCTCTGATACCAGTTGTTAGAAAATAAGACGTAGCTAAATAGATTTTTGAGTAGATTACTTAATGGAGAGAGATAGATTTCACACACAAGAGATTATAGAGTAGAGAGAGAGAGAGAGAGAGAGAGTACACACGATATACGTGGTTCACCCAATGTGGGCTACGTCCACGGGAAAGCAGCCACTCAATGACTTTAGCACTTCAAAAGAAGAAGTAGTTTACAAAGGGATTAAACCCTTGATAGAGCTCCTACCTTGCTTCACTCTCACACCTCACACTCACCTTGTTGCATCAACTTCACACTATGAAATGTGTGTAGAAATGGCCTCCTTTTATAGGCCAAAAGGGCTGCCCTCTCTTATGAGAGACAGCCATGTGTAGCCGCCCTTGTGCGAATAAGTCCAAATCGGACCCTCCAATCCGCCCATGTGTGGCCGCCCTTGAGAAGACAAGTCTGCTTTTGAATTCGGCCACCGGCCACCGGCCATTGACTTCCGACCACCGGCCATCGGCCATTGACTACCGGCCACCGGCCAACCGACCAGTTGTTTTCCGACCACTTTCCGGCCGCCGTCCGGCCATAATATTCTGGCGAAAAGGAATATTCCGGCAAAAAAAAAAGTATCGGGGGCCTCCACCCCCGAGGCCTCTAAAGTTGCCCCTGATTCTTGTCCGTGAAAATTTTGGTTTCCGGTGAGTGATTTTCCTTCACGCACGATGGCTTCTCCTCATAATGGGGGCCTTACAAATGTGCACTTTTACCACAGAAAATTACAAGGGTAAATCAGGCTCCATACTTAACACATTTGGTTGGCAACATCCACTTGTGTCCAAGTTTTATTTTGCCCTCCATAGTTCCAGCCATGCATGACCAAAAAGTCTTGAGCTACAACCCCATTGTCATAACTGACAGAAGTGTGCCAGATACCAAAAATTGTAGTTTTTTTCTTGTTGAAACCCTTGACTTGGATAATACTCTCAGATAGAGATGGCTTTCCTAATTGACACCACACCCCATATGATAGCAAATTATACTTAGCAATCGTGTCCAATAAGGCCTTATATAATACCTTTCCATAGGCACGTTTAGCTCAATATGGTATTGTAGAGGCATGTTAGAGTCCAACCAATCCTCGTTGGTTTCAACATGGAATGCATGTGTAACACCAAGGTTAGCTTCTCATTGGCATCTTATGCATTGTTGTAGCCTTAGCTTGAGCTTGTATCTTCTTCAATTCTGTTTGTGCCTTGGCTGCCTTTTTTTGATGGATGGCACGTACTTCCTCTTGGCTTAAAGGATCATAGTATCTTTTAAATTTTCTCCCATTGAGGAATCCAATGGTTTCAATTCCATCAAGAGTTTCCATATGAATGGTCCCTTGTGGGGTGATTTCACATACTCTATATGGTCCTTTTCCCGTATATTTCAACTTTTTCTTTTTGTTACGCACTCCATACATAAGGACTTTATCACCAACATTGATATCCTTGTTCTTTAGATAACGGTCAAACCATTTCTTCCTCCTATCTTTCTCCACAAGTGCATTTTGCACAGCCAATTGTCTTTCTTCATGTAATCTCTCAAGGATATATAAGCACTCAACTAAAGGGTTACCATCCCAACCTTCTTGTGAAGCTACGTGCAGACTAGGAATTACAAACTCCCATGGCATAACTGTTTCTTGGCCATATACCATTTTGAATGGTGTGCAATTAATAGCCACTTTGTAAGAAGTACGATAAGCCCATAAAGTTGAAGTCAGCTTCAAATCCCAATCTGTGTGATGAGCTTCCACTGTCTTGGTCAAGATAGAGATTAAGGTCTTGTTGCTACTCTTAGCTTGGCCATTTGCATGTGATAATAAGGTGTGGAATTATGGTGAGCTATCATGAACTTGGTAGTGAGTTCTTTTATCACTCCATTTACAAAATGAGTGCTATTGTCACTCACAATCTCAAAGGGACAACCAAATCTTGTAATAATGTTCTCAAAGAGAAACTTCGCACAATTGACCTTGCATCAGCCTTACGTGTCACCCTGGCTTTCGCACACTTTTTCACAAAGTCAGTGGCAACGATAATATATCGAGATTGAGTGTTGCAAGTTGCTGGACTAATTGGGCCTACAAATTTTAAACCCCATTTTTCAAATGGTTGAGTCACTTTAACGGGATGTAAGGGCATCTTATCCTTTTATTTTGTAATCTTGTAGCATTGGCATTCATCACATCCTTTTGCAAAAAGTGATGCATTCTTGAATAAGGTAGGCCATGATTGCAACACCTTTCTAGCTGTTAGTTCCCCTGAGAAATGTCCTCCGGCTATACCCATGTGGGCTTCTTGTAGTATGTATAAATACTCATCCTCACGGGCACAACGTCTAAGAATATCATCCTTCCCTAGCCTGTAGAGAGTTCCTACACGGAGAGAATAAGGTTCACATTCTTTTAGCAGTTTTCAAGCTATGTCCTTACGAAGCTCTTTGGGTGGAAAACCTTAGCCAATGATATTTAAGAAGCCTAAGTGATAGCCTTGTGACATGTGTCCCCCTTTCCCCTTTTGTGATAGCTTTAGGTATTTAATTAATGCAATTAAATTCTCATTGGACCCCTTAGTCTTCTGGCCAATAGGAATCAGGCAAGCCATTGGGTTGTTGAATGCTCATTGGACCCCTTGGGAGACTGTCCAATAGTTTTCTAGAGAGCTTAATTTCTATTGGTTCTTTTATCAAGTGTTTTATTCTAGCCTAATTCTCATTGGTCCACCTCTATGGCCATCCAATAGGATTTGAATGCACCTTGGGGGCAACTGGGCTAGGGAGCTGACATGTGTCCCCTATTCCCTTTGTGTAAGGGGAGCCTCCTAGGGTGTGTGTGTGTGTGTGTGTTTTTCTCTCTCATCGCCTACAAGAAAGGATCGCCTCCTCCTATCTAGGGATATGTGAAGACTTTATTGTCTTCACATAAGCATCCAATTTTACCTAGAGTTTGACCATTGAAAATTACCTTTGAATTTGAAACCTTAGCATTTTGGAAGTCTTAATGGGCTGAACCTTAGGGTCTTTGAAGCCCATTGTTGCACATTGCTCTTTTGCAGATGGCCCCCCCTTTGGATCCCTATTTTCCCTCCTTTGGATCCCTATTGTGATTGGTATGCCAACCTAACCAATATTCTAGCTTTTTCTCTCCTGGTACTTCCCCATATTATATGGGGTAGAGAAGATAAATCCTATTCATTAGTCCGTTTTCTAGCGTGTAGAGGATCCCTATCTTACCCTATGACATCGTTCCATAATGGATGACTAATCCATTTGGTGCTTGAGAGCCTAAGCTGCCACAAGCATGTCTGCACATTAGTCCTATCAATCTTCCATAGTAGAGTGACAAGCCCTACTTGGTGTTTGGAAGATGTCATCTCCGCAAACTTGATCCTAAGCATGCATACTTCTTAACATTTGTGCACAATTAAAGAAAAAGAGAGCCTTATAAGACTAAAACTTTGTTCATTTTGAACATTTTTACATTTGCTTACTCTAAGGAAGCATTGTAAGCATTGACAAGGTTTAGGTTATCCTTTAGTTGTATGCCTTGCACCCATCTAGCATCTTCAAAAGGATAGTTCTTAAACTTATACCGTCAGATAATCTTACCGCCTCTCAATACCTTGTCTTCATGTTGGAGAATGGACTCGAGTTGCAACACCTCTTCTTGGTCCTCGATCTCCGATGGGTCATCAATAGTTGGTTCTTGAGGTGGCTCTCCTTTGTAAGGCTTTAGTAGGCTCACATGGAAAGCATTGTGTATGAGCCAATGACCGGGCAACTTGAGTAGATAGGCCATCTCATTGATTGGTCTAAGAATCTAAAAGGGACCATAGTACCTTTCTGCTAATTTAGCATAGTAATTTTGGTGTCACGTAGGATTCTTGCCCATTGTGTGCCTTAATCAAACCTTGGGAAATTTAAGCAAGACCCAATCATTTTCTTTAAAGGCTTGGACTCTTCTGTGCTTATCAGTAGCATCCTTTTGCCTTTGCTATGAGAGATAGCATCCTTAATCTTTTGGAAAGATTCTTGTAGGTCTCGGCTATACTCATTTGCAGCGAAGATCTTTCCGTGTACCTTAAGTAGCAGGGGACTTTTGGATCTTCCCTCAATTACCTTGAAAGGTGCTTTTCCCGTGGAGGTATGTATAGTATTATTGTAGGCATACTCCACTAAGGGTAAGTACTTCTCCCATTGGGACCTTTGATCTACTTCCGTTATGTAGGCTTTTAGTAGATCAAGAATTGTTAGGTTAGCTATTTCACTTTGGCCATCCTTTTGCGGGTGATAGGCCGAAGAGAATTTTAGCCTTGTCCCTAAATTCTCAAGGAGACCCTTCCAAAAATTACAAGTCATTCTACGATCTCTATCTGACACTATGGACATTGGCAAGCCATGGTACTTGAAGATTTGTGATATGAAGAGGGTTGCCATTTGGTGGGCTTTGATAGTCTTTTTGACAGGTATAAAATGAGCTTGTTTGTTGAACCTAGCTATTATCGTCCATATTCTTGTATTCCCATGGATAGACTTGGGCAATCCAAAGATAAAATCCATGGATATGCTCTCCCATGGTGAATTAGGGATTGGCAAAGGTTGAAGCAATCTAGGTTGCTTCCCTCTATCAAACTTCATCTTTTGGCATACCACACATTTAGAAGCATACTCTTGTATGTTTGATTTCATGGCAGATCAATAGAAATATGTTCCTATCCCTTTTTAGGGTAGACTGAATCCCTCTATGCCCTGCATAAGGAGGAGCATGGGATTCATACATTACTTTCTCACATAGTGAGCTAGTAATGCATAGGCTATTGCCATAGAGAAGATAAACATCTTGTAAGGTAAATGGTTCCTCTTTCTTCCCTAGCGCAAGGGCTGAAATCACATCTCTAAACTTAGGATCAATAGCATACTCATCTATCATAGAAGATAGATCATTGTGAGTTGCTATGGAAAACACATTCACTCTCGCCTGTCTTGAGAGTGCATCAGCTACTTGATTATGCTTGCTAGCAATGTGAGCAATATGAAAATGAAATTGCAAAAGGAAATTTTCGCACCTAATTTGTTTGTCAGAGAGCTTGGTCTGGGTCATGAAGTACTTAAGGCTTTGGTGATCCGTCCACAGAATGAAAGGAGTCCCCAATAAATAGTGCTTCCACGAGTCTAAGGCATGTAGGACTGCAAGGAGTTCCTTTTCATATATGCCTAGAGCTTTCTCAACAAGGTCGGGCCTTCGACTTTCATAGGCTATGCCGTGCCCTTCTTGGAACAAAACAGCTCCAAGAAAATCACTCAAGCATCACATTGGACCTCAAATGGCTTTGAGAGATCCGGCAGTGTAAGCACAAGTTAAGAGATGAGCTTTTCTTAAAGATTTCGAAAGCATTGTTCTCCCTGACATACCATATATACCTAACGTTTTTCTTCGTTAGGTCATGTAATGGGCCTACGATTTGTGAGAACTTTTCTATGAAGCGTCTATAGTATGCACACATACCTATAAAGCTTCTTAGTTCATGTAGATTCCTTGGATTAGGCCATCCTTTTATTACCTCTAGCTTTGATGGATCCATTTGGATGCCATCTTGAGAGATAATGTGACATAAATAGTGAATCACTTGTAAGAAAAACTCACTTTTATTTTGATTAATATAAATTTTATTCTTTTGTAAGACTTGAAATATTACCTGGAGATGTTGCTTGTGTTCATCTAATGAACTAGAGTAGATGATTATATCATCAAAGAACACTCCAGTAAAGGTTCAATGAGGCCTAAATAGTTTCTCCATCAAGCGGTTAAATGTGGATGGTGCATTTGTCAAGCCAAAATGCATGACAATGTATTCGTAAAGACCAAAAGTGGTGCAAAATGCGGTCTTTACAATGTCTTGATCAACTATCCTTATTTGATGGTAGCCACTTTTAAGGTCAATCCTACTGAAATAGGTTGCCCTTGTAGCTTATTAAATAGGTCTTCTACCCGTGGAACGGGAAACCTATTATTGATAGTGATCCTATTCAGTGCTCTATAGTTGACACACAAACAATATGTGCCGTCTTTCTTTTGCACTAATAGCACAGGTGAGCAAAATGGAGATGAGCTAGGCCTAACCATGCCCTTATCAACTAACTCATGCACTTGCCGCATAATCTCCTCTTGTTGAGCTTGAGAAACTCTATAAGGAGGTTTGTTAGGCGGTGAGCTTCCTGGAAGAATTTCGATTGCATGGTCATCATTGCCTTGTTTAGGAGGTAATTCACAAGGGATATCGTCAATAAAAACATCTTGAATTCCCTTGAGAAAATTGGATAGCTCTAATTCCTTATGATTGTTTATATTTTCTTTTGCTAAAGCATTAGGTTCATTTTGAGAATCTTTAACAAAAATCATGTACACAGAAATAGAGCTCTTTATTGACTTATTGAAAGCTTGCGTATGTACAATGGGTATGGTGTTACCCAACTCCTTAGCATCTATGTGCATATCTTTTCCTTGAACCTAAAGTAGATCTGCCTTTCAGGGAATGTAACATTTGCAGCCATGCAATCAAACCGTGGTGCCCCTAGGATTACATCCTCATGCTTGAGAGGAGAGATAAAGAAGTCCTCTTTGTCCACATAGCTTTGGACATGGAGCCTCAATTTCCCAATTAAAGGAGTGACTGAAGCTTCTTGCTTGTTGAAAGCACCATCGGCGAGGGTAGGACATATCCCATCTCATAGGCTTGGTTGCCTAGCTTGGTGGCCAACTCTATGGATATGAAATTGTGAGTAGAACCAGGGTCAAAGAGAATAAAAGCATCATGTTCTCTTACCTTTCCCCAAGCATGTCATAGAGGAGATTCTTTGTGGTGAGCTTCCTCTTCTTGGATTTCGACCAAGGTAGCTCTAGGAGGCTCATTTTGTGTATTCTTGTGGGGACAAGCATGATAGGCATGCCCTTGCTCCCCACACTTGAAACAACGGTTATCTTTACGATAACGCTCAAGCTCTTCAGGAGAGAGTTTATTTTTGCCTTTATAAACTCCCTTCTCCTTAGCTTTGTTGTTGTTGGCATTGCCTTTAGGAGACTTTTGGGCATTGACCTTCCCCTTGGGCTCGTTATTATGGTCCTTGTTCTCCGTGGGCTTAATATTTCTCTTAGCCTCTTGTTGGAAATTGATTCATGAAGCCACCATGGTATGGTGTATGACCACAGATATGGTGCGTGACCTTGGGGAGTTAACATACTCTGCCATATCTTCAGTTAGACCCGCCCAAAATTGTTGTTTTTTCTCTCTAAAATCCATCTTTGTGAAGACAGTGGCTTTGAGATGTAAGTCCCAAAACTTGTTTACATATTTGTGAATAGACTCGTTGTAAAGAATGAGGATGCAAGAGAGCTACACAAGACAAGCACAAAGCACACAGAGATGGAAAGCTTCTTCTTCTTCTTCTCAGAAAAGAGAGTAC
This sequence comes from Adiantum capillus-veneris, assembly GCF_014529385.1. NCBI lineage: Eukaryota > Viridiplantae > Streptophyta > Polypodiopsida > Polypodiales > Pteridaceae > Adiantum > Adiantum capillus-veneris. The sequence continues at coordinate 125,331,913 of NC_140957.1, forward strand.
AAAATGACTAAGTGCTAAAGATGAAAAGTAGCACATATGTACATGCGGTCACTAAGTGTGAACTCGCTAGAAGCGTACTAGGCTGGCACTATAAGTGTAGTCCAGCTGTAGAATCACTGGCAGAGATCCTCCGTGTCGGTCACCTAACGCGCCAGTGAGTAAATGCCGTAAGCGGCCAAGACCCGTAGTGGATGCCAGCTCAAGGTGTAGAGCTCGACATCTCAACACTCGTAGGGAGAGAGCTTCAAGCTTCACCATTCGGTGAGAACCTTGTCTTTGGCATCGGTAGCCAAAAGCCGCTTCATGATGGAAGCTCTTAAAGCTTTCCATGTTCGTGGAGCTTCACCATTTGCTTGTAGGTTAGAAGACCACCATTGCCTGGCAAACTTTTAAAAATGCATAGCTACATGGTGTAGCTTAGAGGACTCCGTGAAGCCCTCATCTCCAAACGCCGCATCGAATTATTGAATGAAGGCCAACACTTTGTCCGTGCACCAAAGATGCCATTGTAGGTAAGGAAAGAGATGTTCTTTCCTCCCTCTTTGAACTTCTTGAGCTTGGACGACCTCTTCCATGCGGCATAGGATTTCCTATGGCCTCTTCTTTTTGGTGGTTCAAAAGTTGCACCATCACTTTCTTCAGAGGAAGAAGAATTTGAGGAGGATGGAGAAGAGGGTGACCTCTTTCTCGCCTTTTTCTTCCCTTGATCCTCCTTGTCCGCACCATCACTTCTTCATAAGAGGAAGAGGATGAAGAAGATGGAGAAGAGGGTGACCTCTTTCTCGCCTTTTTATTCTCTTGTTTTCTATCATCCCTCTTTGAATTATGTGTGGAGAAGTGTGTGATGGTCTTCTCCATTTAGGGGGTATTGAAGAGCGTTTTTCTTGCCGCCTTCGTGGAGCCATCTCCACCGAGGTGGTAGGAGACTCACTTCTTTCTTGTTCCTTTGGTGGGGGCTCTACCATTGTAACTTGAGTTCTCCTTTGGGAAGGAGATGCATCGTCAAGTAGTAGAATTTTTGAGCCCTTCGTATGAATCCTCTTCTTCTTCCCTCATCGGAGAGAGGCCTCTTTTGGAAGTCTCAAAAGGAGGCTTCCTAGGTACTCTCTCTTCTTGGTGGGGAGTTTGGAGAATCCCATGAGCACGTGGCTGCCGTTGCACTTCACTTTGGAGGGATGGATTTCCCATGGCTTGTTGAAGCCTAGAAACAAGGTAGTTAACAAGCATAGGGGCATCATTAGTAGCCTGCTCATTAGCAAAATCAAAGCTATCAACATTAATTTCACTCTCTTTACTGTTGTCAGCCATTCTAACAACTTTTAGGTGTAAATTTTGAAGCGTACTTTGGCACTTCAAGCCCTAGTTGCTACTCCTCTTGACCCCTTTAGAAAAGCACCAAGCTCCTTTACCCGTGGCTCGAATATCATTAATTGCAAGGAATAGAAGAGAGGGTCTTTCAACACCAAAATAGTACCGGCTCCTATCAAGCTTCTAATAGCTCAATAGTGGTTCAAGCCCCGTAGGAGTCCACTATTAAGACCATATTTGTCGACGGTGATGCCCCGTTATCTGCACAAAGCAGGCACACTACAAGGCTTAAAAATCCCTATTCTACTTACTCAATTGCAATTAATAATAGCAACCATTTATAGTTAGCTTGAGGACCTCCCTTCTTGAGCAAGAAAAGAGAAACCTTGTGCTCTGATACCAATGTAACTTTTAATGGTCTAGTAACTTGTGTGTAGTGGAAAATAGCATAGACATAGTGAGCATTTCATTAGAGTAGATTCCTAATTAGCATAGCAAGAGTGCTTGGATGGAGAGAGCAACAAAAAGCATAGCACCTAGTTAGATAGGCATGAACAATACTTCAAAAAGAGAGAGAAATTAAGCTATTGACAACAGTTGAGGACCGGATTTACATGGAGCCGCGGACCCCCCTCCAAAAGGCTCTGTACCCCCATCAAGGGAGACATTTTACGATATAATACTTTGTTTTCCTTCAATAACTTGCCAGTGCAATGAAGATGGAAGCTTCAAGCACCAAGCTCACACTTGTAAAACACAACATCAATTCCCTCACGGTCTCAGACCCAAGACCTTACACACTTTTTTTCTCTCTCATCCCGTACAAGAAAGGCTTGCCCCCTCCTATCTAGGAATATGTGAAGACTTTATGGTCTTCACATAAGCATCCAATTTTACCTAGAGTTTGACCATTGAACATTACCTTTGAATTTGGAACCTTAGCATTTTGGAAGTCTTAATGGGCTGAACCTTAGGGTCTTTGAAGCCCATTGTTGCACATTGCTCTTTTGCAAATGGCCCCCCCTTTGGATCCCTATTTTCCGTCCTTTTGATCCCTACTGTGAGACCGGTCTGCCAACCTAACCAATATTCTAGCTTTTTCTCCCCTAGTACTTCCCCATATTAAATGATCAGTTTAACATGAGAAAATCATTTAGGAGAATCAGTTATTAGTTATTATGACAATGTCAACCTCGAGAAGTGAACCGACGGAATAACTCTAACTCCAACACATGCAAATATCTCGCTCTTACTCTTGGTAATGTATCTATGTCCTACATCACTGTACTCAGTCCGATGAAACTGTGTCAACACTCGAACGGAGTCCAAATGCTACAAAACTTTTGGAGGAGCTCAAGGACACTTAGGGGCACTAACTTACCAAGTTCGGTCGCATTTTGAGGAGGTACCAAAATCATGATCCATCATAATTTAGGTCTCAAAAAACATAACACATCAGAGGGGTCACCATAGGGTCTAGGAACACTCTCCTATAGTCAGAATGTCAAAAAACACCCATTAACACACTCAAATTAGCAGATTTAGCCTATTAATGTGTAGTCAAAAATCATAATTGAATCAACAATGAGCATACTTGAATGAAAGAGCATCGAATAAGGAAGACATCGCAAGTTTCAAAACTGAATGGCATCACCAGAACTCAAGATATGAGGATTACAAATTGTAGGGAAGAAGCCATTCTTAGCCGTACACTCCAAAACTTCAAAACTTGATGGATGATCATAATCTCTTTTCCAGGGGATATTTTCAGGCGAGCAATTTTTGGTGAGTGCTTTTTAGGAATCAGGTGAGCAGATTCCTAAAAAGATTGTCTCTTCCTCCTTGTCGACTCTTTCGCCTTTTTCATATCTCTATCTCTGAGAGAGCGAGAGAGAGAGAGAGAGAGAGAGAGAGAGAGAGAGAGAGAGAGAGAGAGAGAGAGAGAGAGAGAGAGAGAGAGAGAGAGGTATTAGAGAGGTTGAGACATAGATAAAGATATGTGAGCTAAGGGTACTTAAAACAATAACATCCATTAATAATAGAAAGTTACATTTTATTGCACTTGCATTACATGAGTCTTACCAATCATCGAGCGAACTTATCCGAGCGAATTAAAAACTGAGCAAATCGATTTAAGAAACAAATTCATATGTGCTTGTATATGTTTAAATATAATACATGAGTATATATATTTATGTTTTGTGGAGTTTATGTATATATATATATATAAGTAATGTGCATTAATGCAATGTTTAAATGATTATTTTCAAAGAAAATTTGATAAATAGAATTTATGTGTGAGTTGTGTTGTTACTTGTGTAACCAAATCAAACTCTTCAAAATAGTAAAAGGAGAAAAGAGCACACTTGCTATAATATGATAGTAAAACCTTAAAGACCCACCATATTTTAAACATTACATCTCTTCATTTTGCACACTTTTTATTTAAAAAATTCCATAATCACAAGAAGTAGCTACTACAAATATCCACTTCAAGTGTATGTATGGTATCCATGATAAGATAAGTGTCAGTCATCATACACAAAAAGACATTTCATCATTACCGTCCATTTAGAGAGCCATAATCTTACAATGTAAGTAACCAGATCGAACTCTTCAAAACAACAAAGGGACAAAAGAATCAATTTGCTATAATAGAGTAATAACACCTGAGAATTTCACCACATTTTAAACATTACACCTCTTCACTTGAACATTTTCGATTAAAAAATCCATAATCACATAAAGTTGCTACAAATATCCACTATAAGTGCACATATGGTAATCATGTAAACTAAGATGAGTCGCACTCATCATCCACAAAGAGATTGCATGGTTGTCGTTTATCTCGAAAGACATAATCGTACTTCTTGTTTGATGCCATCCTTTGAGCAACATCTTCAATGTACACTGGCAATACACTAACATAAGACAAGAAACAATAATAATCACCAATCTACCACAAAATTATACCATACACAATCATATGGAAATCAAAACAAAATACATAGCCATCAAAGTCTCAAAAACAAAAAGTACTCTAAAATCTCTCAAAACCATAAACGATGTCCTACTAGAGGGTGGAAGCCTCACAAATCATCAAACGGATTACCACCTAAAATCTGTCTCCCTCATCATCCACATCTATGGAAGTAGAAGCCTCCTCTCTGTCACGCTTTTTTGAGTGAAGCAAAGGCCGCACGCATGATGCAATCAGATCCTCATCACTATCAATAGAAGCACAAGCGCGTCCTGTAGCCAAACAAACACTAAGAACAGGAGCGGTACCACACCCAAATTCCAAACATATGCCCTTCGGCCTACACAACATTTCCACAAAGCATACCAATAGTCCATGGATCCTCTGTAATGCACCACGCCATGGCTCTCCCAAAGAAGATAAAGCCCAAGAATCATCAGGGAGGTAATGCTTCATTAGAGAATCTGTTGGCTTCATGCCCGATAAGTGAAACATTGGCGTGCTCTCCATAATGAAACATGGTGGATGGACACCCCTCCTATGAACCAAAAATAGCATAGAAGTTTCGCACTACATGTACATAAAAATAAGAGTGTCACATTGTAAAATCTTACCACATATCACCTAATGCAAGTTTTAAAAAATGTTACCTCAAATCTTTCTCCATAGTTCTCTATGTAGCCATACGAATCATGGTGCATAATAATAATGCGACGATGCACATGCATATCAACTCCTCCACATAACTTCTCAACCCAACGGAGAGTATCTCCTAAAGATAGCCAACTAAATTTTTATGAGCTATAGTATAAAATCAATATAGCCAATTAAAACAAAAAAAAATTGCAATTGATAGAAAAACAATAAAATATAACAACAACCTATTGAGAGAAAAACCATACCTGCACTTGAAGCCATAACAAGTAACCATCCCGAATCTACAAGTGTATTATGAGCCAAATGGACACCACTACGAACATGCTCCTCACTACAAACATCCCATGGTGGTCGTGTGCCTAATGGACGATGCAAACCTCCAAAAGGCAAGTCTAAGAAAATGAAATCTGCTGCCCATGCCATCGTACGTCCACATCTAGTATAGAGCATACCCGGTGCACGTACCTTGAGCATATGCTCATGAATAGGCACCCATATAGGATTACGTATACCTGCTCGAAAATCACCTACGATAGAAATGTAATCCCCAACCACTGCCATACATCTTCCATCTCCCAAAGAAGCCAAAGAACCGAAAGAAATATCCGCAGCATACGCATAAGATAGCACTTTCTTTAGTCCCTTGGTGCTACCTCTTCCTACATTAACACTCACAAAAAGTAGTGTCAAATAAAGATTCATAATGTAAATTAATCTTGGCATTGTGAGACAAAGTCTCAAGAAGAATATAGTGAAAAGAAAGACAACCATGCAATGGTAAAGTGTCCTCCATCGTCTCCTCATTGGCAAAATCTCCTTCTGCATCTACAAGACATGGCAAAAAAAATCATAACACAAAGTACCACTTATGTGTATTAGAAATAATGCAATTTTTGAACCATAGCCACCTGTTGGTATCTTTTCTTGGGCTTGATGTACAAGTGGAGGATTGTTGGACCTTGATTCCTTCTTTTGTGCATCATACATCTCTCTCTCGCGGGTTAGGACATGCCCATGCACCATGTCCACCCACCAAGGACAATTATCCAACTCCCACTTCGAGAGTTGATGCATAGTGGGAGGCCACATGCATCCTTCTCCACTCACAACCATCCATTGTTTCACCATCAAGAGAAATCTCCAAAGGAAAGATATGTACCCTTGCTTCCAACTTCACCTCCACAAAATACATATCAATTGTACAATCAAGAGGCACAACAACACCTCCTGGCACATTGACATAATCAACTAGTAATCGTGTGGCTCTATCTAGAATTCTATGAAGCAAGCCCTCACGACGTAGCCAACTATACGAGAAAAAACAAATTGCATCATTGAATGAAATATATATTAACTTATAGAAATATTTTCACTTGAGAGCCTTACACGCGAAACATGTGATCTCCTCGTTTCAATCCATAAGCAACTCGAGTAATTTTATCCGCTTCCAATAGACTAACCCATAAAACTTTATTCTCTTTGGAAGCATCATGTAAACCAATGAAGTTGAGCTTCTCTACAGTAGCCCAGCTATCTGGTCCCCATTTGAGAGCCCAAATGCGATCCAACCACTCTTTTCCAAGACGAGGATCCACAATATTTAAAATCTATTATAAAAAACTAATTATTCTAACAATCAAGAGAAAAAAATTCTTACAAGAAAAGATCTAGATTAGAATTCACCTTCCCAATTCGATCTCCATATTTGCAAGCAAGATCATTTAAAATTTTCTCCTCCTCTTTCATGAGATCATCTTCGGATATTCTCAACTTTGATTGCTCCATGCGAAAATGGAATTCCTTCGACATTTGCACCTTTGTATTAAACAACAACAAACACTATTTATTTAAACAAAATTATCTTTAAATAAATCAAAAGTTTATACAACAATCAAAGAATGTTTACATCGTACAACAGCTTCCCAAGGTATCGCTTCGTTAAAGGGTACCAAGGCTCAGCTCCCTTGGAATACTTCTTTCTCACAAATGCAATTATTTGTTGATCTTTCTCTGACAAAGCTCGTAAATAGTCATCATGATTGGCCGCACAAATATTTGAACAATTGACCATTTCATCTCTCAAATGAGTTGCAACCAAGGCATGTGTATTCATGCTACATAAAAAAACAAGCTACTTACTTTTCACAATAGAACATCTCTCCAATAAATTCATGAGTAGTAGAAAAATCCACTTACAAATTCATCCTTTGAAGACTTGTAAGCAATGCAATTTCAGAAACTTTTGTGGGATCAATAATTGTGCATAGTACACGACAATGCTTTTCTTTCACCATACTAAAATTCTCCTTGATTGCCGCTTGCCATGCAACAGTTCGATGGTTGCCCTCCCAAACATAAAACATCTTGTTTGATAGAGATTGCAAGTGTGGCTTTGCTGCCAAGTCATCCTCAAACTCGTTGTTCACAAATATCATCTAAAATACAAAAAATTCAATATACTTACAACTTTCTACAAGAGAGTACCATTAAAATTGAAAGCTCAATAAAAAACATGATCATACCTGTCACTAGGGTTTGTTCTCTTTGACAAGTCCAAATCGATACAATAAAAGCTCCCTTTTTTTGCATGTACCCTTCTTTTAAAAATGCCGCCTTCAAACCAGAAATGTCATCTCTCAATCCACGAACACGTGCATATGGAATTAATCGACAAAGAGGTACGGCTGGACACTCAAAACAACTAAATATCCTTGTCATTTGCAAAATATCTTCTCCACTGTGCATATATAATTTGTTGTCATCTCCAAGAGCATTTGAAGTCGCTACCTCAGGTCGAACCATATAAGGGACAATTTGCATTGATGCTTCTTCAGGGCCGTAGACATTGTCAACCTCATGTACAGAACCAATCCCTATTTCTTGACTTACACCTTCTTCTTGGGTCTCAAAAGTTTCTTGAGTGGTTGAAACTGAACTGACTTGATCACTACATTCAATTGTATTGGATGATCTTCCACCACGTTTTCCCTTTCTCCTGTTGCCTCCTCGAGAAGAGGGGCTAAAATTATATAGAAAAAGCTTCTTTTAAAATATGAATAATAATTAGCCAAAAAATAGCAGCTTTCAACAATAAGAAAGAAAGAACAAGAAAAGCTTCCGATTTTTAATCATGCACAATTCCCATCCCATTTGCTTGTGAAAATATCCAATTTAGCAAGGAATTTGCATGTGAAATATCGTTAACTTTGGGTAAATGAAGAAAGTGTTACCAATTCAGGACAATCGAAACCCCCCCCCAAATCCATCCGCGTCGCCACGGATGGGTTTCAAGGGTTCTCATAACGCGTCGCCACGGATGGGTTTCAAGGGTTCTCATATCAGCAGGCTGTAAGGACTACGCACAAACAGAATTTGGAGCATCGAAACCCCCCCCAAATCGATCCGTGTCGCCGCGGATGGGTTTCAAGGGTTCTCATAACGCAGGTGACAAGGTGGAAATCCACAGAAAACATAGCCTCATTTTTCAAATGGCATCAAACATTGTCGTTTATGGTGGTTTGTTCCCAATTTAGAGGGGGACCATGGCCAGCAAAATTTAGAAGGCTCATCTCCAGCTCAAAACAACCTGCATACCCCCCCCTAAATCCATCCGCGTCGTCGCGGATAGGTTTCTGGGACTATTCAGCAGTCAAAAGTCACGCAGTAAACACACAGTAAACCATTCACCGCATTAACACAGTTTTGCAGTAAATCAGTTTTGCCGTAAACAGTTAACGCAGTTTTACAGTTTTGTCTTAAACAGTCTTGCAGTCGAAAGTATTGCAGTAACACAGTAACGCAGTTAGCGCAGTCGAAAGTATTACCTTGCAGTCGAACGTATTGCAGTATTGCAGTCGAAAGTCAAAACAGTTTTACAGGAACGCAATGTACCGAACGGTAACTCAGTAAACACAATGTGCCGAACAGTAACTCAGTAAACAGCAGTTAGCACAGTTAATGCAGTTCACAGAAACGTAGTTAACGCAGTACACATTAATGCAGTTAGTGCAGAAAGAAGTCTCCCAAATCCATCCGCGTTGTCGCGGACAGATTTTGGGGTTTTCAGGGCAGGTTTTTCGCACTTGAGTTTTGCAGGTTTACCTCAATGGGGGTCGACCTTTGCGGGGCATTCTGGCAAGACTTCAAAGAACTTCAACAGAATCAGGCTAGACTTCAGCTTCAGCTTCAGCTCCCTCAACTCTCGACATTAGCGCTAACCTTCACTCCCAAACCTTTCATATCAATCTAATATCATCACCTAAAACTTTACAAAAACATTTAAGACGTTGTCCAACCTAGTTTATTTAATACCGTTACTTCAAATAATTTTTTGTGCCGTCCAATAATTTTTCATGCCGTCGAATATCTCTTCATCATGATTCGTACGGTCCCCGGTATATATCAAAAATTAAGGCAGTGCTTTAATAGAGTTCAACTTTTTGACAATGAACTCAACTTTTGTCTCTGTTTGAAGCATTTCAACAATTCTATCTATTCGAGCTGCAAAAGATGAGTCGGCACATCACCATCTACGGTCCAAAGCTCGGCCTCAAACTAGTGATACTATTTGAGAATCGTGTGCAGGAGATTAAGGTCAATATACTAAGGCAACACTTTGAGCTGAATGACAATGCGTTTACTCTTCGTCCACTTACCCTTTCTGGTCCACAAATCAAACTAGAAGCTATAAAAAATAGTTCTGGAGATGATGTTTTTTTGCTAGATCATGAATTTAATCAATTCTACAAAGTCCTTTTGAACTCTTTGGAAACATCTGTAGAGATAAAAGGTTCAAAAACGTCTCCGATCCATATTTGTGATGATTTTTTGAGTGCTTCTAGCGCTGCAGTTGAGAGTGTGATTGATAAGATCAGGGCCTTGCCCCTCCAAAGTAACCTGTTAGTTGCACTTGAACAGGTCAAAGATGTTGTGAAAGTGAGTGAGCTGCCTAAACAGTATGATGGTTACATTGCATTTGAGCTGCCGCCTGCATGTCTTAAATCAGCAATGTTTGGAATGGAGTAGAGGTATGACAATCACATGTGGACTGAGTATGTTACATGCAGTAGTGACAGTTTCAAAGGGATAGTCCGATTTAGCAGATGCTCTGGCCACATACGATGTGGTAATATTGATTTTCCATTTCTTTTAAGATCTAAATTTTATAATGAAACTCAATGGAAGGGAAGGTTGTCTTGTTCTCCAGCAAAGGGACTCGTCAGTGGCGAGCATGGAACACTCTCTTGCACACATTGTGGACAGATGCCAGAGTGTGTTGGTCCGTGTCCTACCGTCATTTATTATTGTATTCCTGCAAATAGAATCTCTTCTACAAGGTGTGCAATCCACTTCGGCTTTCACAAACACCCTGTAGGTGAAGGACATAGTCGAGCTATAGAGCAAGGAATTGGTGAAGCATTGTTTACACGAGCAACTTTAGATCCATACACCACTGCAAAGCAATTGGAGCGGGGTGCAACAGAAGACATTATCATGGACAAGCTCATGGATTTGAATTCAGACAAGATAAGTCATATTGGGGGTGATGAATTTGCAAACTTTCTTGATACTATCACTCCTCTTTCAAGCAAGCGCCGTGTGCAAAGAAGCTTATGTTGTGAAAAAAGAGCTAAGGGTGTTTCATCAAAAGGGTTGGAGGTTGTTCTTGATCTAAAGAGAAAATGCAGATACCCATTTGTGCATAGTGTTTTATTTCCAGGACAGTTTGGAGGTGGTCAACAGCCTCACATATTTAAAATGTCTATTAAAGGCCCAGGTAGTGGTGTGGATTTGGTCAATCGTATGAGGCCAAGAGGAAATCTGCAAGATATGTGGGTACACTTTGATCATGTGCATCGTGTTGTTGGCTGGCCCACAATGGCAGCCCATGTGTATGACCCCTTTGTGCGTGAACTTTTGACTTTGGCTACTTGTGAGTTCAATGTTGAGAACAAACATGCACAGATTGAGTTCTAGAATATGCTAAATAAAGTTGTCATGGAGCAAGGATTTGAGAGACCTGAGTTTAGAGGTTTTATGGCAGATGAGGCCAATGCAAATTGGATAGGAATTAGGACAGTGTATTTTGGAGGAGCAAAAAAATCTATGCCAGAAAAGGAAAGGTCATGCATTTTCCATTGGGAACAGAGTATGATTAGACATACTGTTAAATGTATTTTCCCCTCCTTTCAAGAGGACCATAAAATTTTGTGCCGCAAGTGGATGCATGCCCCTACTAAGACTACAGCTCATGTTTGCAAAGGCGAGTTGCGTCGTTTTGGAGAGCTGGACTTGCTATTAAGAGTGAGATACCAACTCTAGAAACATGGTTGTCTTGGTGGGATGTCAGGGTGCCACATTGGGGGGGGAGGTTTGTTGCACAAGATGGGTCTGGTGTTTTTGTTCCAATGGCAAACTTGTGTGAAGCAAAACATGCTAGTATGCGTGCCTCTGTGGGATACAAGTCTAATATAAGTTTGTTTTAGGCCACAAGTGCAGACATGGCTTTGGTAGTTCTTCAAAGTGTGAGATACATTTCGTATTTAAAGGGAATGAGATCATGCACTGGGCCAGGTGTTAAGGATCTTGCTGAGCGCTTTATGGGCCAATCAATGGGTTCTGGTTCTCAAAAGAAATTGGTCGAGTTGGCGCACTCATCAATGCACGAGATGGGAATTTTAAGTCCAGAGATGAGCAGAGCAACAATGAGAGAGAAAAGCATTAAGAAAAAACGTCCTATTTTAGTAGACTCTGATGTAATTTTGGAAGAGGATAGTCACAGGCCTGAGTTTGTCACGGTTACTACACAAGTTGGACAACATACCAAGGCACCTAGAGTGAGAGCAATTCAAGAGGCATGGCCTGAGCAGAGTGTTCCCAAGACCGTGTGGGCTATACGAAGGACAGATCCGGGGAGAAAAATGACATGTTTTGGTAAGCTAACAAGCCAAGGCACAAGATGTGGTGTATTCATTAATGATTCTATGACTGCGAGCGTCAAGCAGGGTGTTGCTGCTCCATGCTTTTGGGGACGAAGAAAATATCCTCCATGTGGTGCACGTCCAGGTGGCTTTGTGGAGAGTTTTGTTTGGTTTTGCAATAGTAGCAACACTCACTCTTGGAACATTGATGAGATGATCGTTGGCCCTCCAGGACCGGCTCCAGGTGTGTGGATGGTGGCACAAGGTACAAACTTGCTTTCTGAAGAGGCTGCAATGCTTCAGAGAAATGGCTTTGTCCTTCAAGGAGGAAATAGATTTCCACAAATGCCGCAAGGTATGGCTACTACTAGTCGTGTGCCAACTAGTTTTCGTCCAAAGTATCGAGATGGAAAGATTTTTAAATGGAGGTCTAAACTAACAAAGGAATTCCATGATAGGATAGAAGCTGGTAGAATAATGCAAGCCAGCTCAATTAAGGAAGTGATTGTGGTTTGCAACGAGTCCCATGTTTTCTATGTTAGCACAGAAGGTTCGGTGGAAAAAGGGGTGACTTATTCAGTGACTCTTTCCGATTTTCCAAGGTGCACTTGCGAGGATTTTCTTTCAGATTCTTGGGCTTGACTCGTCAGCTCATGAGTTTGTACATCAGTCTGCTTTGACAAAGGTTGAATTGTACCAAGCATTGGGAGGAACTAGGGTATGTGTGAAACCTTTGTTAGAAGAACAAAAGTTGAATTACGCCTTTTTGTGCCCTTGTTGGTGGCGGCGGCTAGCTACACTATATATGCATTATCGTAATGGTGTTTAAAGTTGCTAGCATATTTTTTGCAGTAGTATATCTTCCATTTCGATAAGTTTGGAGATCTTATACATCAAACAATGTAAAGTGTTTTCTTGAGAAAATTATTATTTTGTTATTTCTCTTTGTTATATTATAGTTTTACTTGTGATGTTGTAAATGTTCAATTAGTGGGATATTATTTGATAGATTCTATTGCATAGATGAAGAAGAATGGCTAACATGTTATTTTGAGAATATTTGTTGTCGTTATTAGTGTCTACAGTTGGTTGAGAAAAGCTGCAATGCTCTATTTGGGTCGGTATGTCACCTTTTCAGGTGATATATATTACATGACCTGGTAGATTGAGGATGGCGAATGTTGCAATTTGTTTCCTGCAGGTAAAGTATTGGATATGTTAGTGGTCTGCTTTATTGTGCAATCAAATTCTTTTATTGTGCTACATCCTACATAGAATCGATTCCATGTAAAGATGAAATTGGTGGTGTCGCTCGATACTCAGACTGCTCGAAAACATTCGCTCGGGCATTGGAACTCCCCCATTACATAGGCAAGAAGCGTTCATCTTCTGGAAGGCCCGGTTTTAGGAGTAGATGTGCTGCCTTCGAGTGGCAAAAGAAGATTCACCACGTTCCCTAGCTGCTGGTCATTTCCTCCTCATCCTCCTCTGTGATGAGCCCAATCTTCTTCCAACAAGAGAAAGCGAATTGTCCCTTCTCGACCAAGCTGAGTAAGGTCCGCATATTGAGTTCCATGCGGCAATGATAGAGGCGATACACATTGATTGTTGTCTTTAGAGCCTCCCTAAACCAGTCGGCTCCATACACGCCTCTCCGTTGGGAATGGCTTCCATGGCATCCCACGCAGACTTGAGTTTATTCTCAAGATCGTCGATCATCGTGAAAAGTAATAGAGGTGTGCAACGGAAGCTACTAGACACTTTCACAAAAATAGATTCAAGCAATGGTAATTTATAGCCATTGTGCAAATATTATATTACTTTATTCACGATTTGACAAATAAACAACCATTTTCCAATTTTGAAAAAACTGCAAATCAATGTACCAAAATGTGGCCATCATAAGATAAAATTAGAAACTAGTATAGTTGTCCATTTTGTGAAGCATACAAACAAAAAGTGAGAAACGATAAATGCTATGCATCCATGCCTCGATAGGTTCGGCTTCGGCTCAGTGCCCTGAAGATATCAGCATTTGCCAGGATTGGTTGATGGATAAACATGTTCTCATTTTGGCTTAACCCTTGCACACGCAGATAAATAAAATACAAATGTTTACATGCAAGATATGGTTTTTGCTTTGACACCCGTTCCATGAAGTCTGGACATGTGCACGATGGCTGGTTGCAAATACAAACTATGTACATCCCGACATGACCATTTTCACTTTTGGTCTCTACTTTGAAGACCTCATTAACACCATCTGTTGCACATATCTCTTCTACGACCTTCGCTCTCAGGGCTAGTGCTAAACTGATCTTGCAAGCAGCATCCTCGGAAATGGAAGTCCGATACCGTACACACACACCATCTTGCATTGTGGCTCTTGCACTGCCTTCAGGAGTGGATGTGTCTTTTGACTTGAAAAGAAAGTTGATCATATTTTGTGCAGGAACAACTGACGTTACACTAGATATTCCTTCTTTGCTAAGCTCCACTTGATACCCCCCTTCATGCAATATTTGCACCTCATCCTCTGATAGGTTGGTGCCCACATGTACGGGCCAAGTGTGTGGTGGATGCTGAGGCTGCGGCTCAATGTTCTGGTCTACTATATGGCAATGCAAGACATGATCCGGAAAAAACCAAAACCATTGAGGCACCACACCATTTGGATGCTTTCAATATCCTTCAAAAGATGGGTCCAATATACCAAGGCTAGAACCTACAATTTTGCATCCACACCTTCGTCCTCCTCTTGGCGTGCCGCTACATGTGACCCTACTACCTTGCATTAGGAGAAAGTTGGACTCACTTTTGGGCCTTTCAGTTCTAAAGAGAGAGTGGCGCTCGACCAATGAGGAAGAGGCTAACGTTACGTTGAAAATTGACATTTTGGAGTCAAGATCTTTTTAAAAAAGGGAGCAAATATTATTTTTGTTCATCAAATTGCACAATTTTACGCTTTCAAGGCATAAATGCCGTAAGTCGTACTAACTCTGTACCGAGGAATTTCAGAACTTTCATTGAAGACTCTATCTAGTATCTTTATTCCCGCCCAAATATGACTTTGAGTAGCTCTACTTCCCTCTCAAAACTTCTTCCCTTTTTCATATTTGCGCTAACCTTTCTGTAGATTCTAGTGCACACCATGACTACTTCTCGAAGGCCTATCACTACCATTGACTCTGTTATCATTTTTAACAGTTATACTACAGATGATCAAGCATGGATACCATCTTGAATAACTATCGGAAGTTGAGTTCTACTGCAAACTAGGAGGAGGAAGAGGAGGCAATGCAATGATTTCGTGCAGGCTTTCAAGGGACAAGTTCAAGAGTTTAAAGTGTGTGTACAAAGCAAGCGGGTGAAAGAGGTCCTCATACAACATGCTTTCCAGCATGCAGACTTAAAGTTGCAAATATCTCCTCCAAGTTTTCCAAGGCATCGACCCAACTGTAAGTTATTTTGAGCATCTCGCTTACTGCGTGATTATATTTGAAGGTTAAGTGGTGGATATCATCTTTGGTATGTTTCAGATATTTATATATTGAATAGGACAGATTGGCAACCAGTTGAGAGCATAGTTGGGATTTTTGATGCTTTCCATACATTTATTGGTGAGCAAATGTACCAAGGAAGACAACACAAGGAACTTGCAGATAATGGAATATGCTTTTATGATATGTCGTATGTGGAACCAAGAACTTCCATTGGTTGGGGTTGTGTAGCTCCTTTGTCACTTCCATCCTTTGACATCAAGGATTGGTCTTTGCCAGCTTTGCAAACTAGTGAAATCTTTAGGAATAAGTTGTTTTAGGATATACAAAAGTCCCTCAAGTATTCAATTGCCACAAAAATAGTTCGGCTCGCACTATTTATGCCTCTTGAAGTGTTTGTAGATTTTTTCTTTGATGAGCAAACCTTTATAGATTAGGTCTTTACAAATGGCTTGTCCGGCCATGAGCTCATAAACATCTAACTGGCTCTCTAATATACAATTGCTCCCATAAGAATAATCATACATCCTTTGACAAATTCTCGGCTTAGAGATGCTTCCTTACAAAAGGATTTTACAATGGTTTCTCAGAAAAATATGATCCTTCTCTGGAAACGGCAGCTTGTTGCTTCATCCGCCCAACACTCCCCCCTTCCTTATCCTTGCACGCCCTCGTGCAGGTTCAATGCTTTGGCCGTTGATGTGGCTCCAATGAAGCAAGTGTCGCTGAAAAACTTCTTGTTCGGAGGACGGCTTCGAGGGCTTCTTGATGCTATCTAAAAGGATTTTTAGATCATGTGTGTTGGTATGCTACGTACCTTGCCTTGAGGTCCTTCGCCATAGGATGGAAAATCCTTGAGTCAATTTCAAAGAATCCTGTGATGACGGCCTCTTCAAATGTCTGCAAGTAGTGTGAGGGCATGTACATTAGCTTGGAGTACATGGCCATCAAGATGTGTCGTGGCGGTGAATCCTGTAGATTCCAACAGATGCCGCTGTGTCCTTCCAAGAACAGATTCCACGGATGATGGTTGCCTTCAGTGTCTTTAAACACCTGGATGCAGGTGACAATCATCAGGGCTATCTTTACTAACATTTGGCACGCCAAGTCGGGGACATCCCGCAGCAATGTGACTGTCGAATTCAGTGTGCTGACCATGTACGCCACCGTAGGGGGTTGCTGCGGTGTCAAAACCGGGTAATTCAGCTTTTGTGGCCTTGACCCTTTCCATGTGGTGAAGTCTTTCCACGTGCGTCTTCTAGGGACTGGGCATAATGTAGGATCTATTTGTATATGTTGAGGAGCATTGTGGTAATTGGTTAGATCCTGTGACCTTTTGTCCAACCACTTCTGCCTCCACTTGGGGTGGTCATCGACAAGCATCTGAGCTTCTTCCACTGTTAGTGCAATGCCTTTGTAACCCCCATCTTTGTTTCGTGGCAAGGCTGGCCGCATCTTTTCTTTCCACAAAATCGCTTCATGGCATAGCAGAGGAAACGGGAGGTACTCATGGCCAAATCCTTCCACCTGATCTTCTGGTTGTAAGTATGCCAGGGTTGTTGACTCCATTATCTTCTTTTCATAGAGCATATACTCCTTTGCTGGCCCCTCTGGCATGTCCTGAATGCTCTCATTGAGCTCATCTCTTATATCCAGATCTGGCCCTTCAAACTCATGCTCCTATTGCCCTTGGTGTCATGTTCTAAGCAAATCTGGCACTTGTTGTCTGGGCAGCAGTTGTGGTTGAGTCTGGGCTTTGTCTTCTTTGATTTGTTGTTGAAAAATCAGATCTTGTTTTTCCTTTAGTAGCGTGTCACCAATCTGCTTCTGAATATGTAGTTCGACGCTTGCTTGAGCTAGTTGTTGTTCCATTTCTTTTAGCTTTAGCTCATTTGCCGCCGTCTGGCCACAATTCCTGATACGAGCAGCTGTCTTTGAAGCTTTTCTTGCTCTAGCTGTGCTTTTAGTGCCGCTATAGTGTTCACTGTTGTGGCATCGTCAAATGTGGAGACCAATGCCCCAGCAGGTTCCTGATTCGCCATCAAAGTTGTCAGAGTGCCTTTGACAGTATTGTATGAACTCCTAAGCCTCTGAAATCTTGCGCTCTCGTAGGCAAGCTGCTTGGTTGCTTTCTGTACTCTTGTCGTCACTTCTTGGCACTCCTTTTCTTTGGCGGTCAAGTCTGTCCGGACGTCCACCAAGCCTTTGATCGAGACTAAGCCTGTTGTCGCTCAAGGTCTCTCTCCTCCGTTATGCGTTCTAGTTGCGCCCTCAGGCTTTCTAACTCCTCTTGCCCAGATGCTTGCTTTTGTTGGGCCTCCTGTACCTACCTTTCTTTTTCACTTAGCACCATGTGCTGACACTGGAATTGCCGTTCTAATTCCCTTAGAGTTTTCTTGTAATCAAAACCAGCCACTGCCTGGCAGGCTTCATGGTATCCAATTGCTTCTGTAGGAGGTATAAACTCCTTTTGTGAGGGAGAAGGGGGAGGAGTTGGCTGTTTTTTGTTCGATGGAGAAGGGGGAGGAGGAGGCGATTTGGGCGAGGGAGGAGGTGATTTGGGCAAGGGAGGAGGTGATTTGGGCGAGGGAGGAGGTGGGCTTGATTCTTGTCATACATGCCTCTTTTTTGAAGTCTCTTCCCCTTGTTGCGAAGCAGATGCTTCCGCTTTTCTTTTCTTTAAAATTCTGATGATTCTTTGGCGGGTGAGATCCGCTGCCCATCGCACTTCCAGATTCCTTTCTCTTTGGATCTTCTTTAGCTGCTCTGCCAGGTTTGTTTCATCAGCAGCGTCTTTCTCCTTCGTTCCTTCAGTGGACTGCGAAGAGATGTCCACTTCCACAGCCTTTTGCTCTGCTTCTAACCTTTGCTTCTCCGCGCGTATGCAAGTTGCAGTATCTTTTCTTTCTTGCCTCTCCCTTTTGAATCTTCTTTTTTGTGCCTGTTGTGTTGCAGCCGCTCTAGCCTGTCTGTCAGCCCGTAACTTGGTTCTTCTTTCCTCGACTCTTTTTTGAGCTTTCGCATATGCTTTTTGCAGGTCCGATCGCGGTACTACACTTCTCTCCCCTCTTTTTCTCTCGAGCGGCTTTGTGGAGTCTTCCTCCTCGCTTTCTTCAAACTCTGATGGCCCTTTGTCTTTCAACTCTTGAGATTTTCCTTCATCATCTGTCTCTGTTTTTTCTTCATCACTCGAGCTTTTGTTGGTGGCCTTTGCTGAGCGCGATGATGTCGCACCAAGGGTCGTCCTTACGGAATGAACAACCAGCTTGGCTTTCTGGATCAGGGCCGTTTGAGAGCTGGCAGCTGGCAAATCTTCGATCATTCCCAAAGCCTGGTATGCTATTCTGGTTAGCATTGGCCCTGCGTTCATGTAGCTTTTTTTTTTTGCCAAGCTTTTCAAACTTGCTTCAATCAGGTTTTCCAGAATGTAAGAACCGTAGTCGTAGCGAATGGTTCTATTTCGGCCGTCGTTAGAGCCATGACCACGGCAATGTGCAGGATTGGCTCGGTGTAGCGAGGAGGCTTTTGTACTCTAAAATGTTGAGAGATCAATCTTATCGGCAATTCCAGCTCTCCGTATATCACGTCACTGTATTTGTATTTGTTTTCCTTTGCTTTGACGAATGCCTTCTCATTGTCCAGTGACTTTGTCTTCACCAGCAAATCATGTTGCCCTCGGATGAAATGCAAAGCTTTGTTGATGATTTCTTTCGTGATCTTTACTTTCACCTTCGATCCATCATTGTCCGTGAGCATTGCCTGCCCATCATATTGTATCGAGCTCATGAGCTCGTGGGCCCTCGTGTAATCTGTTCCCCATGGCTGTAATCTGAAAAATTGATCCCAGTGTACGGCTCGCACTACCTCTATTACCTCCGGCCTTCGGTGGAGGTTCCATATCTCTCGTGGCATGATAGTTTTCTTTACCAAGTCACCATTAGCATCCTTAAACTTCGAGATGAATATGTGGGCAGGGATTTGAGCAAGTATTTCATCCGAGATGTGAGCCTTTTCATTTGTAGCGAGCTCTTCCACTTTATATGGTGTTGCTGTCCACTGCCTTTCTTTCTTTTGGCGAGGCATTCTGTGTCAGAAGAATCACAAGCTGTCAGGATTTTCCCTTCACAATCAATCACATTTAGACTTTTAGCAAAAAACAGTTCAAAACTTAAAACTGATCATAACTTGAACAAACTTCATCCATTCTTGTCCATATTTCACCAGTGGGACTAGGAAGACTAGAGCTATGACTGATTAAAATCTGAGCCAATTCTGGAGCTGAGGTACACCGATTGCGATCGTAGTACAGAGGCCAAAATTAGATTTGATCACATGAGTGGGTTGCTGATAGTTGGAGGGTCATTTTGGCCCACTCTGTGTTTCATTTGAACCACTTTTGAGTGTACAGGTCCCAATTCTGGGTTACAAGGGAGTTTTGGACTAGACTCTGACTTTTTATGAGTTTTTGATGTCCAAATGGCTTGAAACTTGGTTGGTGACTTGAGCAAGATGTATACAAGGGATCTGATAGGTTTTGGTCATAATCTGATGCTGAGGTACCCGATCGCGATCGGTGTTCTGGGCCTTTTTTTGGTGAAAACTAGATGATCATAGACCCCTATGCCTGCCTAGCCCACTGATGATTTATTTCCAATTTTGGACTCAAAATGAACAAATTAGAGCAATTTTTCGGTGTTTGACCATATTTTACTAAGTCTAACCATATTGGGTTTTCCTGATGAAATTTGGTTGGATCTTGGAGTTAGTTGAAATTAGTTTTAGAGCTCCCACTGCTTCCATGAGGTTCTGCTACCATCAACCTACTCCATTGTCTGATTTTGACCTTATCAGGCACTTTATACCCTATCTTAGGAGGTTTTCCAGATTTATGCATTTTTCAGGCATTTCTTGGATATCCATGTGATGCTTGAGTATCCCTAAGTGACCTTTTGGTTTTTGGCATTGGCTCGGCTCCAATTCTATCTTGGTGTGATCATTCGAGACTGAAATGACTATATCTGTACTTGTAGGAGATTCTGAGATCCATTCGAGGTTTTCTACAACTGTTCTGACTCTTAGTCGGACAAGTGTACCTTTCAAACCATCCATCATTATTTTTAACCGGATTTTGGTAGTTGTAGGTCAAATTTTCCGTTTTCGGTTGTGTTAGACAAATTAGGCCCATTCCATACACAAAATTTGTGCATTTTCCTTGAAAATTCAAGAGAGTGTACTTTTAATTGAGTTCCAAGCTTGGGCCAGATCAAAAGTTGCAAAACTTGCATCTGGGGGCACCGATCACGATCGTACCATGGAGGCCAAAATTGATTTTGACACCAGCAGATTGTAGGCGAGGCTGAGGGGAGGTGTTTTGCATGTTCTGTCCCAATTTTTTCAGTGAGGTACACCGATCTCGATCGGTGTACCACCACCAAATTGTGATTTGACCATATGGCTTTGTTCCTGACCTTGTGGGGAGCACATTGATGTGTTTTGTGCCTGAAAAAAGTTTTGTTTGGATGCCTCTAAGGGCCCTTGACCTCTTTGACCCGATCCGACTTTGATTTGATCCCTTCGCCCGTTTGTGCAATGATTCGCGCTTGCATGAGTAATAGACTTGATCTTTACTTGATAAGGAACATACTTGTGAAATCTGGTGTGAAATGCTGGCTCCGATCGTCCGTACGGGGTAGAAACGTGGCAGCTCGCTCTAGGTCAAAAAGCTCTCTCCTTCTCTCTCAAAAGGTGAAAATGAACAATGAGCTAGAGTTTGGCCTACCTGGCCTATATCTTCCCGAGATTTTTGTGACACAGGGCTGATTTTCCTCACCTTTGATCCCGATATAATCTGCATATCACCTGTGGGCCGAACCGCTTGTCGTTCCGGCGTCGTATGACCATTTGATGCGATTTCGGCGAAATGTAGTCATGATTATTAAGGCTGAAATTCGGCATCTTCAGATTAGCTTCATATCTTCCATGCTTGATAACCTTATCATGATACTTTGGCATTTGCTTCCAGAATTTGATTCCGACACTTGTGAGCGAGATTTTTTAATTTTTGATGTTTTATTAACGAAAATCAAACAAAATAAATTGGAAATACTTATTAACTGGCAAAATTAGCCAAAATTATTGTCACCCCTAAGCATATATTTTCTCTAGAAGCGTCCCAATGCTCCGAATTTTGTCATTACAGCTCATTATTATGCTGGTCGGATGATACAAAAACGCTAAAAATGTCAGGTTTTGATCGCATATGTTCGAAACTGAACACTAAATAATGAAAAAACACACACATTATGTACATATATACACGTTGGACCCCTTAATGGCCCTGACTATTGCTAGATTCATCAATTACTCCCCCCTTCCTTGTCTGAGTTGTCCCGGACGAAGGTTGGGTGCATGTGCATGGGTTTTGGAATCTGTGTCTATGCATGGCCGTGTAATGTGGCCCTATTCTGATGTTTGAGACAATGCATTGGGTAACAATGTGTTGTGCAAGATGCGGGGGCTGAATGTAATTTTCAGTGGCTTTTGATGGCGAGGGTAGCTGTTTATGGAACAGAAGAGCTTGCAGTCGAATTGCTCTTTCCTTGGTTGTTGGTGTTGTGATGGAAACTATTTTTGGAACCCATTTGTATGTGGTTTGTTGCATCTTTACAGATTTTGCTTTAGTTTTCACATGTTTCCAGTGCCATTTTGGAGGTTCAGGCTTCTTCTTTTGAGTTTTGGGTTTGCTTTCAAGCTCTGTCGCGCCGAATCTTTAGTTTTCTCCAGTTTTGGTTGCCATTTTCACTTTGGAGTAACTTCTGAAGGTCTTTGAGATGATGTTGCTACCGTCTGGAGTTTGTCCTTAGGTAGCCATATGTTGCTCGATTTTTTGGTCAACAATCTTTTCTTTATCCATACTTTCTGAATAACCTTTTGTGGTGTATTTGGCTGATTAGCCGGTTGCTTTTTGTCGATGGGATGCTTGGCCACGAGTGATCTGTTTTGGCGAATGGAGTCATGTACACGTTAGAGTCGTGTGTGTACCTTAACGCATGTTCTGACCATTCATTGACTGCATTGTACGTTCTCATCCATGGAACTCCCAAGCATATTGATTCTCTGATTTCTCCGTCTTTCATTACGTAAAATTGATGAGGACAACTATTTCCATCAAGATTGATTGGAAGTTTACTATCCCCAATGTTGGCATTGTTGCACCGTTTGCTGCTTGTAGATCATGTGTGGACTGCACGAGGGGTTCATCTGTAAGCATCCTATAAGTGGAGAAGTTGACCGCATTGACTCTTGCTCCTGTGTCAATCAATGCTCGTTGATATCTGCCATGCGGGAGTCGGACATTGATGCGAACATCGATTCCTGTTTCCCATTGCTCATCAGTTTGAATTATAGACAAAGGAATTTGAGCCGTATCTGCTAGTTGAGGAAGTCTTTGTTGTTGTAAGGTTTGTTTTCACTTTAAAATCCTGACTTTGGCCTCCTCCTGCGCTTGAGCTATTGTTTCCTTTGCTTTGTTCTTGCGCTCCTTCGCAGCGTGTATTTTGGCAAGCATCTCTGTGGTGAGTGGTATGTTGTATTTCTTTAGTCTGCAACCACTAATCCAGTTAGGCATTTCCTCTCCCTCTAATGTCGCAAGTTTAATGGCACCGCTAGATGATATGTCATGAATCACATAGGGTTCATTTCCTCGCTTTTTGAGTTTCCGAGAATGTTGTTTCAGGGTATACATTAAGACGTAATCCCCAGTAGCAAATTCCTTGCTGATAACATGTTGATCAAAGAATGATTTCATGTTTTGTTTTTGCGTGTAGATTGATGCAACAGCTCTCAATCTAGTTTCATCCAGTTTTTCCAGGACATCTACCTGATTGGATAATTCATGGCCCGTCCATTCTAACTGTTTAGCGACTCGAAGCGTGGGGATAAGGAATTCAAGTGGCAAAATCGCTTAAATTCCATAAACCATATTGAACGGAGTCGTTCCGATTGACGTTTTGTAAGCTACTCTATATGCCCATAAGGCTAAATGCAACTTTTGATCCCAGTCAGCTCTCGATTCTCCAACAATTTTGGTGAGAATTGTCACCAAAATCTTATTCGTACTTTTGGCTTGGCCGTTCGCTTGTGGGTGATAAGGAGCGGATTTCCTGTGAATTACCATGAATTCATCCAATAGGAATTCGATCGCCTCATTGATGAAGTGAGTTCCTCTATCGCTCACTAGCTCAATTGGTAAGCCATATCTGGTGAAAATGTTATCATACAAAAACTGTGCTGTCGTTTTTGCATCATTTTTGGTTGTTTCTTTAGCTTCCACCCATTTTGTTAGATAATCTGTTGCCACAACAATGTATTGAGCGTGCGTTTTATATCCCGAAGGCGCTATCGGTCCTACAAAGTCTATTCCCCATTTCGCAAACGCTCTTGCCCCCATCATTGGCCTTAAGGGCATATCATCTCGTGCTCTAGGCATTTTTGTTTTCTGGAAATCGTCACATCGTTTCACAAACTCTTCAGCGTCCATGAATAGTGTAGGCCACCATATGCCTGCAATAAGAATTTCTTTGACCGTTTTGTCAGCTGAGAAATGTCCACCAGCTTGTCCACCGTGTGCTTGCTCTAAGATAGGAATGTATTTCTCTTCAGTCGCGCACATTCTCAATTGATTGTCTTTTCCCCTCTTGTAAAGAGTGTCCTCAATCAGTACCTAGTTTTTTGCCTCTTTCATGGTCGTTTTGACACGTGATCTACTCATCCCTTCAGGCAGTATCCTGGTGGTGAGGTATTCAACAATGTAGTTACTCCATCGGGGTGCTACAGATAATCTGAATAGAGTCGCGTGCTCTATTGGCTTTTGAAGCGTGCATTTAACGCAAGATTTGACATGCATATGAACACTATGTCGCATTTTTTGCCAATACACACCCATTCTCATCAACCTTTGATACATCTGTGCATGCCCATTGTGAATCCCCGTTGTTTGTACATGAGCTTGGTTTATGTACAATTCCCATTCGCTCGACTCAGCACAAAGCGTAAGGATTTGATCCGATCCCTGTTTGTATAGCCTGCCCGCCAACATTACCAATGATCTGGATGCTGCAATGGTAGATGGTTGTCTTGTCACATTCAATGACTCGATAGTCAACAAAGGAATTACATCCTCGCTCCATCTTGGAACCATTTCTATGTTGAAAAGATATGGATCTGGCAAATCATCATCAACTCCTACAGGGTTTTCTCCATGCATCATTCTAGATAAATGATCCGCTCTTTGGTGTGTAGTTCCTTTCTTGACTACTACCGTGAAGTCAAACTCAAGCAGTATGATCAACCATCGAACAATTCTCCCCGTACTGCAAGGTTTGTTTACTAAGTACAACAGTGCTTGGTGATCAACGAAGAATACAAATTTATTGGAAAGTAAGTAGTGTCTAAACTTTTTCACCGCATAGACCATACCCAATCCCTCCCTCTCAGTTGTCGTGTAATTCTTCTCTACATTGTTCAGTTGTCTATTGGAGTAACTTATTGGAAAATCCATGTTGTTCTCTCCAGGTTGTGCAAGTATGCATCCTATTGCATACGCTGATGCATCTACGTGGATGTGAAATATCTTTTCCCAATCCGGAGCCTTCAAAATTGGAGCGAAAATTAATCTCTGCTTCAAAGTTTGAAAAGATTTCTCGCACTCATCCGTCCACTCAAATTTAGTTATCAGCGCGTAAAGTGGTTTTGCAATTATAGCGTATGAGTAGATAAATTTGTGATAATATCCACAATGGCCCATAAATGCCTGTACCTCTTTCACCTTTATTGGTCGTGGTAGATCAAGAATGACGCTGATCTTCTCCATGTCTGTCGAAATACCGTTTTTGGATATTATATGTCCCAATATTTTGCCATGTCTTACCATGAAGACACATTTCTCTGGATTCAGGCAAATCCGATATAGTCTGCATTTTTCGAACACCTTGGTCAAGTGCTCTATGTGCTCCAATCTTATAAGAGAGTGACACACAGGTCATCCATGTAAATTTCTAAGAATTGTCTTAGATATTCTTTAAAAGCATGACCCATCAGCCTCTGAAATGTGGCTGGTGCATTCGTTAAGCCAAAATCCATTACCCGGAATGCAAAAATACCCCATTCAATTGCGAAAGCCGTTTTTTGATGATCCTCTGGCTTTATCGCGCGTTGGTTGTAACCCGAAAAGCCATCTAAGAAGCTATAAGCCTCTTTGCCTGCCACCCTTTCTATTACATGATCAGTAATGGGTAGGGGATAGTTGTCCCGAATTGTAGCAACGTTCACTTTCTTGAGATTGACGCACACTCTTAACTTCCCATTTTTCTTCGGGACCACCACAATCGGTGAAACCCAATCGGTGTGCTCAATTTCGTAAATAAACTCTGCCTCCTTAAGTTTATCTATCTCCTCATTGATCTTTTTCGCAAACGTTTCATTGTAAGTATAGGGACGTTGTCTGTTGGGTTTGGCGTCATTCTTAAGGGGTATTGTGTGTTGACAGATACTTGGATCCACCCCCTTAAGATCTTTGTATAACCATGCAAACACATCTCTATACTGTTTAAGAGTAGCTACCAAAATCTTTTCCTCTTCTTCAGTAAGATCCGTGGCAATATATGCAAGTTTTGAATCTTCTCCTGGCTCCGCTAGATCTATTCGTTTGGCTTTTTCAGGACCGTCGTAGGATGTACCCGGTTCCTTCAACTCCCTCATAGGTTGTTGCACTATATTTTCCTATCTTGTATGGTATACTTCTTATAATGGGAAGGTGCATCCATCTTGTCAGAACTCGTGTCCTCATTTGTTTCAAAGTCAGTCGTCCTTATGTCTCTGAGGGTTCGATTGAGCTTATTGTATTTCGTTTTCCTCTCTGTTTTGATCATTCCAGACCCTGTTGTCCCCCCTGTTTACGACTTAGTTGTTTGCTTTTCGTGTCTGTTCTTCTTGTTGTTTTTCCGCGGTTTAGTTTTGATAAACCGGCTTGTGACCTCGTCCTTGACACAATCATCAGCTTTGACAAGCTTTAGATATCCCGTTCTGTCAGTGACAAGAGGCATCGGATTATGCTTATTCGCCCTTGATTTTCTCGTTCTCTTGGATTTATATCACTCCTGTCGACTAGGTTTTTGGTTAGGAAACTCGTAAAACCTGTCCTGCCTCGACCTATATTTCCTATTCGTCTCTGATGCACTTGATCTTTCATCATCAGCCTCTATCAGTTGGATTTCATCATCCAGTGATGGAAGGTCACAGCTTAGTGAATCCGTGAATTCCTCTTCCGTTCGATTTCTATCGTTCACTACGGATATCTTATCAATTATTCTTTTACACTCGGTCTCACGTGGTGGTTCTTCTTGTTCGTCGCTCTCCAATCCTGACTCAAGGATGACGTTAGCCATTTGCAACGTTACTAGGTCGTATCCTTCTTTGTCACAAAATTTTGTAGGTGTGCACTCGTTAACACATACGTCCAAGGTTGACAATATTTGAGTCCACCCAAATGGCTCAAATAAATGTTCAGGGAAGGGTTCTGGGAGATAAGCTTCGTCTTCAACGGATCTTTTCAAAAAGCATTCCTCTTTGATTATGTCTCCACAATTAGATGCTCCACACATCCAGACATGCGCTTTCGTTTGCATCCATGCAGGTATTTCTTTTTCATTTACAGTGGTTGAATTGAATTCTTGCACTGGTGTTTTTGCAACGTCTCTATAGCTGTGATCCTTCATGTTGATTTTCGTTATTAGCTCGTCATGCCTTAGGTAAATTTGGTCGTACCCCCAATCGTGTATCATTTTGAGTTGACGCATAAATGGTCGTCCCAAAACAATGTCAAAGTTGTTCGTTTTTCCGAAATCCACCACAGCAAAGGTGTGCTCATAGTTAATTCCACACGAAGTTACAACTATTTGGTCCAGGATTCCCAATGGTCTCTCTACATACCCATCTACGAGTTGCAGTTTCATTCTCATTTTTATGAGAGCTGGACGGCCCTATTTCTCCCAGATTTGCTTTGTAGCAATCGCCACTCCCGCTCCACTGTCTAGGATAGCTATTGTTTTTATATCCTGATATTCAACAGGTAAGGTTGTATTACCCTCCTCGCCTTCATAGTAATCTCCGACCTTGTTTATGGGCACCGGTTGGGCTTTGGGTTGACTTTCCCGTTTGTTTTCCTCTCCCGTTGGGTTTATCGGAAGAGGAATCTTTACTCCTTTGTGCTTCAAATGTTTCCCCATGTCTTCCCATAAGTGTGGTCTGACTCTCAAGGTCGGACAGCGTGATTGTGCATGTTATAGGTGTCGACAGCATCTCTTGAAGACTTTTTGAGTCAACCATATGTGGAATAGTTCTCATCTGGGATGGAACTAACCTTATCTCCGATTGTGCCTCATGTTAACCTATAAATGAAAGCAGGGTTTTCAAGGATTGGGCTTTGCTTTCCACCGAAATCTCCGTTCCCGCATCCCCATACAGCAATTGTATATCGGCTGGATAAAATTCGTTATCCATGTTAATCTCAGGAATTGGGGCAGACTGAAACAGTGACTCAGTCCTGAAACGAAAATCCTGGAAGCAAACGAAAATCCCTGTCTCGTTTCGTCTTCCAGGATTTTCGTTGGGTTCTCACGGATAAACTCTCATTTTCTGTGGGTATAGGCAACTCTACCCTTTCCTCCACGGACTCGTTTTTCCTTAAGTCCTTGGCTTGGGCTCTGGTTATCGCATTGATTTGGATCATGGGATCGGTTTCTGATCCGCTGCTTGCACTTGGTATCACCCCCACAATATTCATAGTCGCTTTTCCCTTGTTGTCCGGATTCTTTGGGCAATCTGGCAATATGTGATTGACACCAGTCACAAAACCCAAAAATTTTCACTATTTCGCCTTTGAAAGGACAGTTATGCTCCCAATGATCCGTACTTCCACAGCTATAGCACTGTCCAATTGGTGTTTGATTTTGAGGAGGTGGTCCCATAGGTTGTCTTGCTCTATTAGGATATCCTCTTGGTTTGTAATTCTGGTTCGCGATGAACATTAACGTTCTTTCATCTACCAAATATTGATCTCTCGAAGGTTGTGCTACATATGATGGTGGTGCCATACCCTTGTTATTTCCCCACGGTTGATAGGCTTCGTCTGCGTATATTTGTGATTCAGGTTCTCTTGCGTAAGGCTCATTCGGTTCCTCGTAATAAGAAACTTGAAGTGTACTATTTGTTCCTGGTGATGCTTCACAAGGTTGAGCATACCTAATCATGGCCCTATTTTCCTGTGGTAATGGAGGTTGTTGACCCAACACAGGTTGAGGTCTGTCTGCTCCTGCTACCAGATTCATATTTGGTCCAACTTGATATCTTGGAGGAGGTGGTTGGGATGGTCCTGCTGGAGGCCCATACGGTCTTTCCCTCACATAGTTTTTGTTATAAAAACACTCTTCCGTGCTATGATTTTTCCATTTTTGTTCTATGGCACACCATTTCAGTACTCGTCCATTCGCAACTGGTACTTTTGGCTGTTGTGTGCACCACGGCGTCGGATGATCCCCCCCGCATATGTCACACTTCCTCGTCTGAGTCTGTCTCATCACCGGATTTGATCTCATATGTTGCTGCATTCTCTTCATGACCTCCTCTATCAATTGATCAGTTGTCGGCATCAAGGATGCCTGAGCATCTTTCTTGGTAGAGGGTTCGCTTTTAATCGATGAAGAGCCACTGGTTACTGAATCAGTATCCTCTGACACTTCCCCATATGCTTTGCAATTATCGACAAGATATAACGCTTCCCTTGTAACCTATTGAAATGTACTACAGGCCTTCAAGTGAAGGTCCGTTTTCAAGGTTTCATTTCTAAGTCCTTCAACGAAGAGCACAGACAATCTCTCGTCCTGCGGTAATTCCCTCCTCGGGCACCGCTCAATGTATTGCTTGAATCTCAAGGTTGCTTCCTTCACTTTTTCATTCTCCCTTTGTTTAAAAGCATATATCTGCGATACAGTATTATGCTTTATACCTTGTTTTGAGAATTCTTCCGCGAACTCGTGCAATACATGTTCAATATTCGGACAAGTTTCAGGGTTTAAAGGTTGAAACCATGTTAAGGCCGTCCCTTCCAAGGTCATCCCGAATCCCTCGTATTGAGTATGGAAATCAGTGATCTGTTCTGCTCTTAAGACTTGCTTGAAGAGCGATACATGGGCATATGGATCCCCCGATCCGCTATACTTCTTCGGCATGCACTTCGCTACTTGGGATGGCCTGATCCGTCTATGGTCTACGGTCAATCTCATTGCTCCCGTGTCTCAACTTAATCGTTCTCGTGCATCATGGAGGTCGTAGGTTGCTCTCGTTGGCTCCCCCGCCCCAAATCTACTACTAGGAGGTAAATGTGATGGGGCGGCTGTAAATGTCGAACCTACAGCCGTATGTGTAGAGATAGGAACTACACTACCTCGATTCATAGCCATTGATTCTCTGGAATGTAATATTCCCATGGGGCTTGGCATTGAATAATGAGGTCGACTAAAAGAATCAGCTACATGAGTCCTCCCTCCACCCGTGGTCAACGGTTCTGGCATGACAATTGTAGGTGCTAATCTTAGTGGGCTTGTAGTGACATAATACTGATGAAGTGGTCCCCCAAAGTACGTATATCCTTCCAATTCTTTTTTATCAATTGTTGCATATCGTCTTCCATACTTTTCGTATGCTACAATTTTCATTTCTGCTCCCTCTGTGTAGGTGAATACATAAAGTCTTTTCCACTCATTCATCTCCCTAACGTAGGGTTCCTAGCATCTATAATAGAGATCTTGCTCTCCATTATTATACTTGTATAACCCCAAGTAGACATTATCTGTGTTGATTCTCAACGTTTCATTTTCTCACCTTAATCTCGCATTAGGTAAGCTCATTGTTGGTGCCTTTTCCTCATGTTCCTCGTCTATTTTGGCTTTTGTGCCCATCAATCCCCACTTGTCTACAATGTTAGGATTCAGGACTACCAAGTACATGATACCCTCGTCATCTAGGTACCTGTCTCCGCTATAGCTCACAGGCACTAAGTCCCTGAACTCACTTGGTCTATCTTCTATTTTCACACAGTAGCGGTCCATACCATCTTTGTATATTTTTGGCACCTTTCTTGTTGTCATATTGATACTTGATGAACAATAGCTTTAGTGTGGCCAAGGGGTATGATGGTCTTGCTGCCATGTTTTCTCTTCCGTTTAGTTTTATTTGTCCCAAGTGTTCTGTGAAATACTCGGAAGATCCCTTTGAAGAAGTATCGGAGATGCCTTCTTCGAGGATCGGCTCTAACGGTCGTACTATCCCTTTGGTTTACACTCTCTTCAGTTGATGCAACACTTGTTTGATCCGCTAAATTTAGGCGTCTGGTGTTGATTTGTTTTCCCGATCTCAAAAACATGAAGAAAGTGGGATTTACTAACTGAATCCAAACCTCTTACCTGGAGATGGAAACATCTTCCAATTCCTGCGACTGCATGGGTTGTTACTTGATCGGTCTCTGCAAATGAATACACTAGATGGCTATGAGATCACTGTATCATTCCAACTATCAGCAGATTCAACACTTCAAAATGATGTCAACACAATTTTGCTTGCAGATTATTGACAGTATGTCTAATTTGAGTTTTGACAACTCCTGGTATCTTAAATAGTCTAGGTCTATGAACAGGTCAAAAATGAGCTAGATCTAGGCCAGAGGTATACCGATCGTGATCGTAGTTCTGGGTCCAAATTAGATGAAACTTCACCAGCTTGTTCACTAGGCTATTTTAAGACTACCTGCCAGACATTTTTGTATTTGGACTCAAAAAAGTCAAGTTTTTACCATTTCTTGGTTGGAAGTGTCAGTTTTCCCAAATTTATCAGTTTGACAGGATTTTGATGTTTGATTTGGGATTTGAGAGATACCTAGGGTTGTCTTGTGTACAGGCTATCCCTCTGTATGGTTCTTCCCAGTTTTGATGTGTTTTGTCTACTGAAAGTCAATTTCTAATCCAGTTTAGCAATTTTTGACTTGGATCTGTATTCAGATGGTTTGACAGGTATTTTGAGGTTTCTGGCTCTAGGTCCTTTAGACTTTTATGTTTGTATACACTTGAGGATCCCACAGATGAAATCTGGTCCAAATCTGGTACTTAGGTACACCGATCGCGATCGTACTTCTGAGCCCAAATCAGAACAAATTTGGCATGCTTGTAGACACTGATGTTTTAAGGCTATCCCCAAAGTCTTTTTGCATTTGGATCACCAAAAGCCAAGATTTTGCACTTTCTGGGTCTGTCAGGCTGGTTTTACCCAAGTGGCCTGATTTCCTTGATTTTTGATGTTTTTGGGTGTGGTTGCTTTAGACAAAGTTGTTTATAATCTTATCAGGAAGGCACGTGTCAAATCTTGTACAATTCTGACACTGAGGTACACCGATCACGATCGTAGTACCTGGGCCAAATCTGATAAAATTTTGTCTGCTCCCTCTGACAAGTGTTTCCTAGTGTTTTGTGCTACCACTTTGTGATTTGAATCAATATCAATCCTGTTTGGTCAGATTTTCAGAATTCCAGAGTCTTATGGCTTTTTTTGCCAAAGTTATGGTTTTTCTGGTTTTTTGGCTCTGACTTTTGCCCCAAATCTGACTGGAATGTGATTTACTTATCCTACTCTTAAGTACAAAAATGAAAGAACATAAGAAAATAAATCAAACAAAACAAACACGACGGATTTCGGGTGAGATTTCAGTACTCAATCGAATTAGAGAAATTGAAGAGCAGAAATGCTTTAACACACTCACTCACAGCTCCCTAAATCTCCTAAGAGAGGATCTAGCCAGTCTAGTGGCTCTAAACCCTTGTCTAGCAGCCTAACTGAGGTGTAAAATGGATTTGTGGATTGATCTTTTTTAAGGAGTCTAACTGCGCACTCAGTCACTCATCACCTAAGGTGCATTCCCCGACAACGGCGCCAATGTTTGCGGGTCGCCCGACGGACGTCCATAGCATAGCTCTCAAGCATCAATATATTTATCAATACAGGGAAAGCGACTCGGTTGAGGCATGGAAACTCACTAGGGTGTCAATCCTAATGAAGTGAACTCGAAGAGATGCAACTACTAACCCTACAACAAATCAAACGCATTACCGCCAAGTAATCTGCCTATGTCCTCCTACACCGTTCTTCAGTCATCACGCCCGTTTACCATGCAAATCATATCGGAATTGCACGAAACTTGAAGGGAAGCTACAGGGGATTATCAAGAACATATCTATCACTGTCACAGCATTCTGGAGAGGCACAACGATCGCGATCGTTCGTCCCAAAGTTAGTAAAAACAGCAAACAGGTGATCCTAATGGGTCGTTGTAGGGTCTCTAAAGCCCCTCCAAGGGTCAAAACAACATAAAACACGCATATAGACAGTCAAAACAGCGATTTAAGGCCTCAAACTCGTAGTTGAAAACCTACACCTAATCTTGAATGATTACACTTGAATGGAAGATCAAGATGAGAGGAACACAATGCAATAAACAAATCTGAATTTGGATTATCGTAGCCGCAATGGCGAAGATTACAAGTTTGAACAAGAAGGAGCTCTCAAACGTACGTTGTCTTCTCAGTTCTCCATTAAAAATATTATCTTCAAACTTACAAAAAATGACCTTTATAGATTAGGTCTTTACAAATGGCTTGTCCGGCCATAAGCTCATAAACATCTGACTGGCTCTCTAATATACAATTTCTCCCATAAGAATAATCATACATCCTTTGACAAATTCTCGGCTTAGAGATGCTTCCTTACAAAAGAATTTTACAATGGTTTCTAAAAAAAATATGATCCTTCTCTGGAAACGGCCGCTTGTTGCTTCGTCCGCCCAACAACCTAATTATTTGCACTCCCCCTAGAGAGTCAAGGAAATAGGATATTGTAGAGATTGGGGGAAAACCTTAAGGCTAAACCCCTATCCTCGTCGTCGAGATAAACAAAGTCATCATCCATGAGACCATATGTGCCATCCGTGTAGTCATGTAAATCTTCTTCTTCATCATAGGTACCCATGTTTACTAAGCAGGTCACTAGATGCCTATAGTCATCTTGGTCAAAGGGTAAGCTTGTGCAATGGGAGCAATGCTCTCTGGATTAGATGTGGTCAAGAGACGTATCAACCATTCTAACTCCTCGAAATTCCTCTCACATGCTAGCGTACCTACCAAATGGATTAGATGTGGTCAAGAGACGTATCAACCATTCTAACTCCTCGAAATTCCTCTCACATGCTAGCGTACCTACCAAATCCCATTCACATGCAAGCACCGGAAAGACCATTTGAAACATTTGTGAAAAGTAACGAGGGTACCTCTCACCCAAGGCAGGAGTGGATGACTCGAGCGTACTAACCATATCTGTACATGAAAATAGATGATGGTTAGAGTGTAAATATTACAAGGGTCGTGTTCTTGTGCATAATGTGTTTTCATAATTTTTTGTTATGGCTCTTGCTCTTTTACTTTTTTATCTTGTTTTTTGAGTATAAGGCTTTATATATACATTCCCTAAGATTGGAGATTGAGATGTCAGGGAGGAAGGTTGAGAGGGAAGCAAGTGAATGATGGATGTAAGCAAACACTCCCCCCTTCCTTGGGTAGATCATACCTTTTGGAATGATGTCATCACCCTTTGAAACCAGTTGTTCCAAGTTGTTAGAGGTGAAGGCTTTAACCAATAGTTTTCGATCGCCCTATGCGTTTCATCTAGTTGCAAGGGTGGTAAGGTACTCTCCCATGATTTTATTTGCAGCATTGTTGTAGGTGGTGAACTTACAACGGGAGGTGCAAACTCTTTCTTGCTTGTATGGATATGTACAATGGTAGGTGGAGGTTGTGTTGAAGCTTCTATTTCTGTATAGGAACTACACGAAGAGCAAGAAGCTTCATTTGATTGCGATGTTCCTGAGCTAGGTGGAACAAATCATTCTTTCTTTGGTACCCAAACTAGATCTGGAGCAGGTGTATAGCATTCAGTGATTTCTTCCTTTCCGCGATCTTCAATTTGTTTTGGAGCCACAGGATTGAGCTCACATGGGCCCGGTGACAAGTAAGAGCACAATTTACGTTTTGGCACCCAAATTTGATCATTTCCTTCATAGCAGCCTTGGGCTTCCAATAGTTTTTTAGGAATCCAACGCAACATTTCTTTACATTTCTTGGGGCGAATGGGACGTCTCTTACCAGGCTCCTATCTTTTAGCATTGGCTATGGTTGCTAAAGAAGCTTTAGGGACCCACTTGTATGTTTTCTTTGTTACATTAGTATGGGTCTTGTGTGTCTCAAGATTTATTTCAACTACATCAATTGAAGCTCTAGAGAGTTGGCTATGGGGACATATGGTTCAACCTCTTGGACATGCAATGTTTTGGGTCTTATTTATTTAAAAGGAAATATCTCAGGGACTATAGCTTGAGTGGCAGGGCTAAGTGTTGGTTTATGTGTTGTGACACCCCCTGTCTCCCAATCAATAGTGCATTTGGTGGCTATCATCCACGTGCGTCCTAGGTTTATATTACCCTCCATAGTTCCAACAGGCATGACCAAAAAGTCTTGAGCTACAACCCCATTTTCATAACTGACATAAGTGTGCCAGATTCCAAAAACCGTATTTTTTTCTTGTTGACACCCTTGACTTGGATAATACTCTCAGATAGAGATGGCTTCCCTAACTGACACCACACCCCATATGATAGCAGATTATATTTAGCACCCGTGTCCAATAAGGCATTATATAGCACTTTTCTATAGGTGTTGTTTAGCTCAATAGGGTATCGTAGAGGTGTGTCAGAGTCCAACCAATCCTCGCCGATTTCAACGTGGAATGCATGTGTGACTCCAAGGTTAGCCTCTCATTTTTGTCTTATGCATTTTTGTCGCTCCTTAGCCTCAGCTTGAGCTTGTATCTTCTTCAATTCTATTTGTGCCTTGGCTGCCTTTTTGGTATGGATGGCATGTAGCTCCTCTTGGCTTAAAGGATCATAGTATCTTTTAAATTTGCTCCCATTGAGGAATCCAATGGTTTCAACTCCATCAAGAGTCTCCTCACGAATGGTTCCTTGTGGGGTGATCTCACATACTCTATATGGTCCTTTTCCCGCATATTTCAACTTTTTCTTTTCGTTACGTACTCCGTACATAAGGACTTTATCACCAACATTGATATCTTTGTTCTTTAGATGACGGTCAAACCATTTCTTTTTCCTATCTTTCTCCATAGGTGCATTTTTGCACAGCTAATTGCCTCTCTTTATATAGCCTTTCAAGGATATATAATCGTTCAACTAAGGGGTTACCATCCCAACCTTCTTGAGAAGCTACTCAAAGACTAGGAACGACAAACTCCCATATAACCGCTTCTTGGCCATACACCATCTTAAACGGTGTGCAGTTAATGGCAACTTTGTACGCGGTACGATAAGCCCATAGAGCTGATGTAAGCTTTAAATCCCAATCTGTGCGATGAGCTTCCACCGTTTTGGTCAAGATAGATATTAAGGTCTTGTTGGTGCTCTCAGCTTGGCCATTTGCTTGTGGATAATAAGGTGTGGACTTATGGTGAGCTATCATAAAGTTGGTAGTGAGTTCTTTTATTACTCCATTTATAAAATGAGTACCATTGTCACTCACAATCTCAAAGGGACAACCAAATCTTGTAATAATGTTCTCAAAGATAAACTTAGCAGTTGACCTTACATCAGCCTTATGTGTTGCCCTGGCTTCCACCCACTTTGTCACATAGTCAGTGGCAACGATAATATATCGAGATTGAGTGCTACAAGCTGTCGGACTAATTGGGCCTACAAAGTCCAAACACCATTTTTCAAAGGGTTGAGTCACTTTAACAGGATGTAAGGGCATCCTATCCTTTTGTTGTGTGATCTTGTAACGTTGGCATTCGTCACATCCTTTTGCAAAAAGTGATGCATCCTTAAATAAGGTTGGCCACCAATAACCTGATTGCAACACCTTTCTAGCTATTAGTTCCCCTGAGAAATGTCCTCCGACTATACCCATATGGGCTTCTTGTAGTATGTATAAATATTCATCCTCACGGGCACAACGTCTAAGAATATCAGCCTTTCCTAGCCAGTAGAGAGTTCCTGCAATGAGAGAGTAAGGTTCACATTCTTTTAATAGTTTTCGAGCTATATCTTTACGAAGCTCTTTGGGGGGAAAACCATTAACTAGAAAGTCCACAATCTTCTCACTCCATTCAGGTATGGTTTTGACTAGGAATAGAGAAGTATCGGGCAACTCATCATCGACTCCAGTAGGGGCTTCACCATTGGGTATACGAGACAAATGATCTGCCATGACATGTCTTTTACCAGGTCTCACCACAAAGGTAAAATCAAAGTCAAGGAGAATTAACAACCATCGTGTAATTCTTCCCATGGAACAAGGTTTATTTACTAGATACAACAAGGCTTGATGATCAACATAGAACACAAACTTGTTGGCCATAAGGTAGTAGCAAATTTCTTCATTGCATAAACCATACCTAAAACTTCTCGCTCTGTAGTGG
The DNA here is from genome assembly GCF_014529385.1 of Adiantum capillus-veneris. Classification (NCBI taxonomy): domain Eukaryota; kingdom Viridiplantae; phylum Streptophyta; class Polypodiopsida; order Polypodiales; family Pteridaceae; genus Adiantum; species Adiantum capillus-veneris. The sequence goes on from NC_140957.1 coordinate 125,368,917, forward strand.
TGTAGTTTCTCTCGGCATCATTCAATTGACGACTTGCAAAGCTAATGGGGTAGTCCAGTTTATGCTCTCGTTCACATGAAAATTTACATTCCAATCGGGCACTCGTAGAATAAGATCACTAGTCAAGGTCTTTTTCAATGACTCATAAGCATAGTCACACTCCGCAGTCCATTGGAACTCAATAAGAAGCTTGTACAAAGGACGAGCTATCTCGGCAAAGTTTAAAATAAACCGTCGGTAATAACCAACATGGCCCATGAACCTTTGAACTCCTTTATAATTTGTAGGTGGTGGCACTTCAGCAATGGCTTTAATTTTGCTCTCATCTGTGGAAATCCCATTTTTGGACACTATATGCCCTAAATTGACTCCATGCTTAACCCAAAATTGGCATTTGAAAGGGTTTAAGGAGATGCGATACAATCTACACTTCTCAAACACTTTTCGTATGCATGATAGATGTTCTTTCCAAGAGGAATAAACACAAAGGTCATCTAAAAAAGCTTCACAAAACTCCCTCAAATATTCTCTAAAAGCAGTGTTTATTAATCTTTGAAAGGTAGCAGGGGCATTGGTTAAACCAAAAGCCATAACACGAAATGCCAACACTCCAAATTCGGTTATAAAGGTTGTTTTAGCTTGGTCCTCCAACGCAATTGTGATTTGATTGTAGCCAGAGTAACCATCTAAAAAGCTATAAGCGTCCTTCCCTGCAACTCTTTCAAGCACATGTTCTGAATATGGCAAGGGGTAATGGTCCCTCCAATGGTAGCATTGACCTTCTTGAGATCCACGCACACTTTGAGTTTCCCATTCTTTTTTGGCACAATCACTATTGGAGACACCCATTCTGGGTGCTCAATAGGGTATATGAATCCACATTCCACAAGCTTTTCAATCTCTTCTTGAACGATTTTTGCATATTTAGGATTCATTGGGTAGGGTCGTTGCTGAACTGGTTTAGCCATGCTATTCATGGGTATTGTGTGTTGCACCACAGAAGGTGGAACACCTTTCATATCATGATATGTCCATGCAAATATATCCCCGAATTCCTTGAGAAGTTCTTTAAGTACACACTCCTCAGTCTCTGTCAGATCTTGGGCAATGAAAACAGGTTTAGACTCTTCTTTTGGTTCTGCTAACTCTATTTCCTTAACTATCGCTAGACCGTCATAGACTCCATTGCTTGCATCAATAGGTTTTCTTTGAGCCTTTGTATACACAACCTCACATTCCTCTGTGGTATAGGATTTGAAATGTTCAGGTGTAGGGTGTAAGTCTATGGGGTCCTGCTGTTCTGTGGACTGTGATTTCACTTCCGATTCCTTTTGTTGTTGAGCTAACTCTCGATTTTGTCATCTCCTTACAGTACGGCTCAACTTTGGCTTCTCTGTAGCCTCTAGTTGTGCGATGTCAATGGGTTGTGGACTACACCACATAACACTTTGAAGGTATTCACCCCAGTTATCTACCAAATTTCCATGAGCATCACATGCCCCTATATAATTAAGCCATTCTACGGTAGATTTCTTTTCATTTATTCTAGCATGCACCTTTGCTCGATATCGTCGCCTCTTATATCTCTTACTCTTCTTGTTTAATTCTCGATTATGGCCGATCTCTAGTGAAGAGTCACTAGATGAATCACTACTTGTGTCTTCTGCTCCCTTGGATAGGTTGTCATCTAGGTTACCATTGGGCCCTGAATGGTTTGTCCCCACATTTGCACTAAGATTTAACTCAGATTCTTCGTTCTCAGAGTCAATTTCAACTGATGATTCTGACCCCAAATCGTGTGGGTATAGTCTTGTGAGGCGCTACTGGTTCCAACGCCAGTCAAACTTTCATCTTGCAGATCATCAGAAGCTATATGCATTGCTTCTAGCATATTTAAGGATACAAGTGGTGGTATTTCATCCCCCTCAGGTGTTACCCAGATCGTCCCCCTATTTCCCCAAGTGTCTATGGTTGCTTCTAGGTGGACCCAATCCACATTGTTCGACTCAGTCATCCCAGGTAGTACATCCATATAAGGAGAATCTTCCCCAACATCAGTGTCTGCTTTACACGTGTAACAATACTACCATGGGGCCGAGTGAACTATGGTGTCACATCTATGATCAATTATAAACCTGTTTCCTAGAGGATGTGCTCGACCCGTCACAAGATCCACTCGAATGACAGAATCTTGGAACTGCAAGTAGACATGGTTTTTAGACCAGTCATGCACCATTTTTGCTTCCCTCATGAAAGGACGTCCTAAGATCATCTCCAATGCCATAGTGTGTTTGGAGAAATCCATAACAATTAAGGTAATCCTTAGTTTATGTCCAAAGACCTTGATCTTGAGATCTTCTAGCATCCCAATAGGTTTAAGGATAGATCCATTGGCCATCTTCACTACTATGGTTGTGGTCGCAAGGTGAGGTCTTCCCATAGTTTCCCAGCAATTTTTAGTCACAATGCTAACCCCAGTGCCACCATCAAGGATTCCCTTCACAGTTAATCCCTTAGTAGTGATTGGTATGGTCGCATTGGATTCATCACCCTCAAAGTATTGTCCCAACTTGTTAACAGGGATTTCTATAACAAGGTTCTCATCTAGGTTGGGTTGTGGATCTAAGTGTTCCTCCTCTATTGGCATCTCCCCAGCTCCATCCATCTGTGCAAATTGTGGTAGCCCAAACTTTAGTTCTCCATTGAGTAAGGCTCGAAGAGCTGAGACTAGCTCAGGGTCTTTATATAGTTTAGACATGATGGTGGTTCTAACTTCTGAAGACATGAAATCCATCAATTTGGCAATGTTTAACGGCACCTTTTGGACCTCAGTCCTTTGATGTGGGGAAGATGGGATCTCCATTTCTTCGATAGGATCAAGTAGTCCCTCTGTAAACATTCTTTTCATCAAGAAGTGAGTACGCCCACTTTCCCATGACTTTAAGTCACTTTCTTCTTGGATGAGACTAGGTATGGCTAAGGGTCTATGGACTTGGTGAGGTTGTTGTTGCGTAGGGAACATGGTGTCTGTAATCTAGATCTGCCTAGGTGCTGGTTCTAGATCCCTTTGGGTATCTTCTACCAAACTCCTTAATTGCTTGACTCGCTCAATATCCTCTGTAGGGTTTGGATAAGTTCCTATCTTCTTCTTGAATCCCTGCCATTGTGGCTCATGAAGATCTTCCTTGTTGGTTTCTATCTTAGTGGTTGTTTTGGTCTCCATGCTTTCACCTGAATCAGAATCCTCTTCAGCGTCGTTCATATATACGGGGTCGTCACCAGTCCCTATGTTGGTCTTTGAACTGGGGTCTGACCACTGCTTTTTGCGATCTCTTCCTTCGTGTTTTCTTATTTTTCTGAGATTGGGCAATTGATGCCGTGTCTCTTTCCTAAAGAATATAATTTTGTTTTTGGAGCATCGGTCATGTGAGTACGTTTACTGGTACCACAGGTGTACTTTGTGATGGCTCCTCGGTAACCTCAATCAAATTTAATGAAGTAATCTTCGGTGCATTTGGATTATTTGGACATTGGGCAATCAAATGATCTATGCCACATCAATTACACATGAGTATTGGCATTGTAGACATGCTCGCTTGATTGGTTTGCACTAGTGTGGCGTTCTTTTGTAGCCTAATAGGACACTCGGCTACACGATGTGGACCTCAACACTCATAGCATTGAAGAGGTGGTCTCTTAGCAGTGTAATTGATATTTTGGCCTCTTGCCGCAAGAGCGGCTACTTGATATACAGGTTTGACTTGTCCCCAATAGTCCTCCATGTAGTATTGTGGAGTTTCTTCAAGCACATCCATCCCATAGGCAATATTAGGGTCTATATCTTCCTCACAGCCTTCCAAACAAGCAATAGATGACTCACAACCTACTTGATTCACAGAAGTGATTCTCGGATGTGGTGGTTGCGGTCCTATCATTGGAGGTGGTAAGGGTGTTGTTTGGACAACATTTTGGGCCCTAGGGACCATGTGTTGTTTTGTTTGTTCACAAGGTGGGGTCGGCATCAATGCAGGCACTCGAGGTGTGTCTGTCCATGCTAAGGTTGGTCTATTGGCCATCGCGTGCTTAAATACTATGCAATCCTTAGCTTGATGACCATACCTCCCACAGGCCTTGCAGTTCCCATTGATTTTTACTCTACAAGTAGGCCATTCACTGGTACTAATCTAATCTAAAGACACCTATCACCATCCTCTTGTACATATCCCTTCTATATCAACAATAAGGAAATGCTACTCAAATCAATTGACACATGAATTGGAGCACCAATTTCTGATCATAGCATACTTCTCTTCAATGGCAAGTCGAAGAATGGCCTACAATGACAAAGCTGCAGACAACACTAACAACATGATTGCAAAGGAACAAAGAAGTCCCCAATGAAGAAGCGCAGACATAAAAGTAATCAGAGGATCTCAAAAGATGAATGGTTACGATGATAGACGTCCGCTCTAATGGATCATAGTTCTTGTTGTGGTTCGACAAAGATACAAGCAGTGCAACAGATGAAGCCAAAACAACAGCAAAGTGTTGACCGTTGGGTCAACAACACAACATAACTCAAGAACAAAGAAGTCCTCAATGACAAAGAGCATACATAAGGGTAATCAGAGGATCTCAAAAGCTTGTCCTTGATAATGCGCATCGAATGCTCGGTAGGGTTTTGAACCTCAAACTACAAAATCCTTACAAAGTTGTCATTGGCTCACAAGATCAGAAAGCCAATCACTCAATTCTACAGATTGTAGAAGTTGTTTCTGAGAATCACAAATACTTCGAATTCACAGATTTGCTGGAGCAAATGATGGATGGAGCTTTCTCTATCCATGATGATAAGAGTCAAGTTAAACAACATTGGGTTCTTTTTGAATTTAGATCTGGCAGTAGACCTATAATGACAGAAACAGATGTTGCAGCTCGGAGCGTGGATGTGAAAGACATAAAGTTCGTCATCAATTATGATTTTCCTGAATCATGTGAAGACTATGTACATCGGATTGGACGAACAAGACAAGCTACTGCAAAGGCTATAGTCTATACTTTCTTTACAACAAAAAAATGACAGCAAAGACCACATCGCCATCGACAATCAGGTCATGTCGGGGACGACATGAACGCGGAAGGGGGGAATGTTGACCGCTGGGTCAACAACACAACATAACTCAAGTTTTGTACCAAAGTCGTATCTTTTGTGAGTTATGAAATGCTGTGGATTATAGCTATAAATGTCATTTGTAATGAGTAGTTATTCTAGTTTCAGAAGCCCGGGTGCAATGGCACTTCCAGATTGTAAATACAAAGCCATTTGACCCTTTCAACCCCATTTTTGGTTAAACCTAAGGTAGCCTTAGTATATAAGGTACCTAGGTCATTTTGTAAAAAGACTTTTTATCATAATCAAAACATTAGCGCTGCCGTCTACTGTGTGAGAGAGAGAAAGAGAGTGAGCGTGAGCTTTATCCTCTCGCTACGCCCGACTCGCTCAACACATTGGAGATCCGACTGCACCATTGTTGTAGGCTCGAGGAGAGCTACGCGACAACGCCAAGCATTCCACACGAGATGAAGCGCACACGTCGACGCATCTACGAGCTATTTGTGGTTGTAAGTGTATCAAACGATGTCTGTTTTCTGCGTGCTAGTAGTCTATAGAATCGTGGCGACATAAGCTACGCATAGGTACTCATAGATTTCAGTTTCGAGCACTTTCAAAAAATTTCTCTGTCATCCTACGCATTTTCCGCAGACGGGTTTAGAGTGAGGGTTTTGAGTGTAGAAGCTTAGGGACAGGTGTATCCTAGTGAGGGGATGGTGTTCCTTAAGTTTCGTATGAATCTGGCATGATAAGGTGAGTTACCTTCCGTATGTGTGTATGTGGCTAGCTGGTGTAGTTGAGAGGAGTGAGGTTCTTGATTGTGGTTTAGTTGGCCTTCCAGAGTGTTGTATGTGTAGGATGGTCTCAGCCTGACAATCTAAAGAGATTTCCTCCGTGTGCCTATCGTGTCATTTGTGTCCTCGATTGACATTATGTTGATCTAGGTAGTGTTTGCATGCACTTCATGGGTGTGTGAGTCACTCCCGTCCAACACTTGTGTGTAGCGGAAATTAGCATGAACATAGTGGGCATTTCATTAGATTAGATTCCTAATGAGAATTACAAGCGTGCTTGGGTGGAGAGAGCAACAAAAAGCATAACACCTAGTTAGATAGCATGAACAATACTTTCAAAAGAGAGAGAAATTAAGCTATTGACAACAGTTGAGGACCGGATTTGCATGGAGCCGGTCCCCCCTCCAAAAGGCTTTGTATTATGGTTTCTCCCATCAAGAGAGACATTGTACAATACAATTCTTTGTGTTCCTTCAAGACTAGCTAGTGCAATGAAGATGAAAGCTTCATGCACTAAGCAAAACACTTAGCAAACACAACATCAATTATCCCCGGTCTCAGACCCAAGACCTCACACACCTTCGAAGATGGTGAGAGCTAGCAAGGTATGAGAGTAGATTGAGAGGAAGAAGGAGTATCTTACGAGAAAGATGTACATCTCCTCACATAATCACTCATATTAGCATAGCTTAGCTTAGTAATTAGCTTGGTAGAGGATATGAGCATGCATTGAAGCTTGGCTCTTGGTTGGATTTGCATCCACATGCCAAGAGTGTGTCGATGTAGGCTTCTATCTCACAAGCTTGGAGTAGGTGATGAGCTCTCCATTAAAGCTTGGGAAGAGATAGTATTCTTTACTTCACACGTAGACTGTGTGTGAGTGTGTGTGTGATAATGCCTTGCAAAAATCAGCCCCCTCTCTCTCTTGGGCGAGCCCTCTTGCTGTTTGCTCTTACTCTACCCTCATTGGACCTCCCCAAGTCAAGCCAATGACAATTAAGCAGCATAAGTGATAGCCTTCTGACATGTGTCCCCCTTTCCCCTTTTGTGAGAGCTTTAGGTAATTTAATAATTCAACTAAACTCTCATTGGACCCCTTTGCCTCCTGGCCAATAGGAATCAGGCAAGCCATTGGGCTGCTGAATGCTCATTGGACCACTTGGGAGACTGTCCAATAGTCTTCTAGAGGACTTAATTCTCATTGGTTCTTTTATTAAGTGTTTTTTAATTAATTAAACTAGATTTACTCTAGCCTAATTCTCATTGGTCCACCTCCAAGGCCATCCAATAGGAATTGGGTACACCTTGTGGGCATCTGGCCTAGGGAGCTGACATGTGTCCCTCATTCCCTTTGTGTAAAGGGAGCTTGTGTGTGTGTGTGTGTGTGTGTGTGTGTGTGTGTGTGTGTGTGTGTGTGTGTGTGTGTGTGTGTGTGTGTGGCTTTCTCTCTCATCCCCTACATGCAAGGCTTGCCCCCTCCGAAGTAGGGATTGCAAAGACTTTTTTGGTACACACACAAAGCATCCAATTTCCTTAAGGTTGACCTTTGGACACAACCTTTGAATTTTGGAACCTTCGCATTTTGGAAGTCTTAATGGGCTGAACCTTAGGGTCTTTTTAGCCCATTGTTGTACATGGATCTTTTGCAGATGCCCCCCCCTTTGGATCCCTATTTTTCCTCCTTTGGATCCCTACTATGGCCGGTCTGCTAGCTTAACCAATATTCTAGCTTTTTCTCCCCTGGCACTTCCCCGTATTAAATGATCAGTTTAACATGAGAAAATCATTTAGGAGAATTAGATATTGATTATTATGACATTACCTCTCTCTTGAAATCATAGTCGTCCTCGACTATGGTGTAAACAAGATAAAGCATATTCATGAGTCCTTTTCTTAGCGGGTAGAGGATCCCTATGTTACCCTACGACATCATTCCACAATGGATGACTAGTCCATTTGGCGCTTGAGAGCCTGAGGCTGCCGCAAGCATGTCTGCACATTAGTCCTATCAGTCTTCCATAGTAGAGTGACAAGCTCTACTTGGTGTTTGGGAGACGTCGTCTCCGCAAACTTGATCTAAGCATGCATACTAGCTTCATTTTTGTGCACAATAAAGAAAAGAGAGTCTTATAAGACAAAAAACTTCGTTCATTTTTAACATTTTGTACATTTTCTTACTCTTGGGAAGCATTGTAAGCATTGACAAGGTTTAGGTTATCCTTTAATTGTATGACTTGCATCCATCTAGCATCTTCAAATGGATAATTCTTAAACTTAATAAGATATCGTCGGATAGTCTTACCACCTCTTAATACCTTGTCTTCATGTCGGAGAATGGACTCGGGCTGTAGCACCTCCTCTTGGTCCTCGATCTCCGGTGGGTCTTCAATAGTTGTTTCTTGAGGTGGCTCTCCTTTGTAAGGCTTTAATAGGCTCACATGGAAAGCTTGTTGAGCTTGAGAAACTCTATAAGGAGGTTTGTTAGGCGGTGAGCTTCCTCGAAGAAGTTCAATTGCATGGTCATCATTACCTCGTTTAGGAGGTAGCTCACAAGGGATGTCGTCAATAAAAACATCTTGAAACCCCTTGAGAAAACTGGATGACTCTAATTCCTTTTGGTTGCTTTTATTTTCTTTTGCTAAAGCAGTAGGTTCATTTTGAGAATCTTTAACAAAAATCATGTACACTAAAATAGATCTCTTTATTGACTTGTTGAAAGCTGGTGTATGTACAATGGGGATAGTGTTACCCATTTCCTTAGCATCTATATACATGTCTTTTTCCCTGAACTTCAAGGAGATTCTCCTTTTAGGAAATTTAACATTGGCAGCCAGGCAGTCAAACCATGGTGCCCCTAGGATTACATCCTCATGCTTGAGAGGAGAGATAAAGAAGTCCTCTTTGTCCACATAGCCTTGGACATGAAGCCTCAATTTCCCGATTAAGGGAGTGACTGAAGCTTCTTGCCCCTTGAAGGCACTGTCTGCAGGTAGGACATCTCCCATCTCGTAGGCTTGTATGCCTAGCTTGGTGGCCAACTCTATAGATATAAAATTGTGAGTAAGACCAGGGTCAAAGAGAATAAAAGCATCATGTTCTCTTACCTTTCCCCAAGCATGGCATAGAGGAGATCCTTTGTGGTGAGTTTGGTGAGTCTCCTCCTCTTGGATTTCAACCAAGGAAGCTCTAGGAGGATCTTGGCGGTTGTTCTTTTGGGGACAAGCGCGGTAGCATGCCCTTGTTCGCCGCACTTGAAACACCGGGTCCTTGCGATAACGCTCAAGCTCTTCAGGAGAGTGTTTGTTCTTACCTTTGTAAACTCCCTTCTCTTTAGCTTTGTTGAAGTTGCCCTTAGGAGACTTTTGGACATTGTCCGTCCCCTTAGGCTTGTTGGAACCCTTGTTTTCCGTGGGCTTATTATTTCTTTTAGCCCCCGTTTGGAAATTGATTCGAGAGGCCACCATAGTATGGTGTATTACCGCCGATATGGTACGTGGCCTTTGGAAGTTGACATACTCCGCCATTTCTTCGGTTAAGCCCGCACAAAATTGTTGCTTTTGCTCTCCAAAATCCAACTTTTTGAAGACAGTGGCTTTGAGTTGTAGGTCCCAAAACTTGTCTACATATTTGTGGATGGATTCATAGGGAGAGAGCTTTAAGCTTCGCCATTCGGTGAGTACTTTGTCTTTGGCATCGGTGGCCAAAAACTGCTTCATAATGGAAGCTCTTAAAGCTTTCCATGTTTGTGGAGCTTCACCGTTGGCTGGTAGGCTAGACCACCATTCCCTGGCGGACTTTTGAAAGTGCATAGCTACATGGCGTAGCTTAGAGGACTCTATGAAGCCCTCATCTCCAAACGCCGCATTGAACTGTTGGATAAAGGCCAAGACTTTGTCTGTAGCACCAAAGGTACCATCATAGGTAAGGAAAGAGATGCTCTTCCCTCCCTCTTTAAATTTCTTCAACTTGGATTACCTCTTCCATGCGGCATAGGATTTCCTATGGCCTCTTCTTTTTGATGGTTCAAACGTTGCACCATCACTTTCTTCAGAAGGTGAAGAATTTGAAAAAGGTGGAGAAGAGGGTGACCTGTTTCTCACCTTTTTCTTGTCTTGATCTTCGTCGTCTTCACCATCACTTTCATAAGAGGAAGAGGATGGAGAAGAGGGTGTCCTCTTTCTCGCCTTTTTCTTCTCTTGCTTTTTATCATCCCTCTTTGAATTATGATGTGGAGAAGAGTGTGATGGTCTTCTCCGCTTTGGTGGTGATGGAGAGCGTTTAGCCCGCCGTCTTCGTGGAGCCATCTCCACCGAGGTGGCGGGAGACTCACTTCTTTCTTGTTCCTTCGGTAGAGGCTCTTGAGTTCTCCTTTGGGAAGGAGATGCATCATCAAGAAGTAAATTCTTGAGCCCTTCATATGGATTCTCTTCTTCTTCCTGAATCGGAGAGAGACCTCTTTTGGGAGTCTCACAAGGAGGCTTCCTAGGTGTTCTCTTGTCATGGTGATGAGCTTGGAGAATCCCGTGAGCGCGGAGCTGCCGTTGCACCTCACATTGGAGAGATGGATTGCCCATGGCTTGTTGACGCCTAGAAACAAGATAGTTAACAAGCATCGAAGCATCATTAGTAGCTTGCTCATTAGCAAAATCAAAGTTATCAACATTAATTTCTTTTTGAATTCAAGGAACAAATAGCGTAATTAGAATTGAAACAGCGGTATACTTGCTAGCACTTTCGTTTCATACACCTATACGATAGTGAAAACTGCTAGAGACAGATGACGACGACGTATAGTTTTCTTTACTTATCACTATACTTTTCTAAATAAAGGTAGTGCTTAAGAGTTTAATTATTGTCTCTATTGACAATTGTCCGCCATTCTAACAACTTTTAGGTGTAAACTTTTTAGGTGTACTTTGGCACTTCAAGCCCTAGTTGCTACTCCTCTTTACCCCTTTAGAAAAAGCACTCGAGCTACTGTACCCGTGGCTCGAATACCATTAATTGCAAGGAATAGAAGAGAGGGTCTTTCAACACCAAAATAGCACCGGCTCCTGTCAAGCTTCTAATAGCTCAATAGTGGTTACGCCGTAGGCAAGCCCCGTAGGACTCCACTATTAAGACCATAGCTCTCGACGGTGATGCCCCGTTAACTGCACGAAGGCAGGCGCACTGCAAGGCTGAAAAATCCCTATTCTACTTACTCATGGGCAATTAATAATACCAACCATTTATAGCTAGCTTGAGGACCTCCCTTCTTGAGCAAGAAAAGAGAAACCTTGTGCTCTGATACCAATGTAACATTTAATGGCCTAAAAACTTGTGGTTGACCGATGGGTCAACAACACAACATAACTCAATTTTCGTACCAAAGTCGTATCTTTTGCGAGTTATGAAATGCTCCGGATTATGGCTATAAACGTCATTTGTAATGAGTAGTTATTCTAGTTTCAGAAGCCGGGGTGCAATGGCACTTCCAGATTGTAAATACAAAGCCATTTGACCCTTTCAACCCCATTTTTGGTTAAACCTAAGGTAGCCTTAGTATATAAGGTACCTAGGTCATTTTGTAAAAAGACTTTTTATCATAATCAAAACTTTAGCGCTGCCGTCTACTGTGTGAGAGAGAGAAAGAGAGTGAGCGTGAGCTTTATCCTCTCGCTACGCCCAGCTCGCTCAACACATTGGAGATCCGACTGCACCATTGCTGTAGGCTCGAGGAGAGCTACGCAACAACGCCAAGCATTCCACGCGAGACGAAGCGCACACGCCGACGCATCTACGAGCTATTTGTGGCCGTAAGTGTATCAAACGATGTCTGTTTTCTACATGCTAGTAGTCTATAGAATCGTGGCAACATAAGCTACGCATAGGTACTCATAAATTTCAGTTTCGGGCACTTTCAAAATTCTGCTCTGTCATCCTACGCGTTTTCCGCAGACGGGTTTAGAGTGAGGGTTTTGAGTGTAGAAGCTTAGGGACAAGTGTATCCTAGTGAGGGGATGGTGTTCCTTAAGTTTCGTATGAATCTGGCATGATTAGGTGAGTTACCTTCCGTATGTGTGTATGTGGCTAGATAGTGTAGTTGAGAGCAGTGAGGTTCTTGATTGTGGTTTAGTTGGCCTTCCAGAGTGTTGCATGTGTAGGATAGTCTCAGCCTAACAAGCTAAAGAGATTTCCTCCATGTGCCTATCGTGTCATCTGTGTCCTCGATTGACATTATGTTGATCTAGGTAGTGTTTGCATGCACTTCATGGGTGTGTGAGTCGCTCCCGTCCAACATTGGCACCGCTGCCGGGGACACAAGGACCTAAGTAGGTTTCCTACTAACACTCGTGTGATGGTTGCTTGATTTAGTTTCGGTTAAAGAAAGCGTTTTTCTTAAGTGGATCCGGAAGAGGATATTATGCGATCAAGTGGATAGCCAGGAAGCGTGTGTCTTGCCGAGGGTCTGCGACTAGATAGGTTTAGTTAGGATATGTGGATTAGAGTAGTTGTTGGTGGTCGAGTGATTTGTGAGGTGATAAAAGCGTTTACTAGTCCGTGTGTGGCAGTGAAGCGTTTTTCTACTCATAGATGCAAAACCCCATATGATTTGTAGGAGTAGCTTTAGGTAAGTGATCCGATTCTGATCTAGAGCTATTCAACACTGAATTATTTGCTAAAGTGCTTGATTGCATTTGAAATCACGGAAAAGTGTGCTTTTGAGGGTAAAAATGCATTAAACAAGCTTTTGTGGATATTTTTGTATGACTGACTGATGCATATAAAAGAGCATTTGCAAGGGTTCTGTGAAGAAAACCTGCAATTCTGTAAACATAGACATCCTACGTGTAGGATGTCTCAAGGGGGTTCTGGAGACCAAATTTGAAAATTCTAACTGCACTAGTGTGTTCAGAAGGGGGGGTTTACCCTAAGTATACATTGAAACTAGAGTTTTGACCAACTCTTGACACCCAAAAGACCAAAGACGGAGTGTCAAAAATGCGAAAACAAGAAACTTAAGATTCTGAGCACAATGTTCGCATAAAAATTGGTAGGAATGCTTGAAAAGTAGTGCTCAAGACTTGGGGATGCCTGTGGATGAATTCTGCCAAAAATTTCATCAGTAGACATCCTACGCATAGGATGTCTCTAGGGCACTTTTGGCAGGGAATTTGGGAAAATTGAGGTTACCAGTGGGTTCAGAGGGTAGGTTTTACCCTAGTAACATTTTGACTTGGGTGTTTTTCCCTATTTTTGTTGACCAAAAGCCAAAAGGCGGAGTCAGAGAACGTAAAATTTCAGAAAAGGCTTAAATTGAGTGATTTTTGCATGTTTTTGCAATTGTGAAGCATACTTGCACTTACTGAGAGCATAAGGAAGCATCAGGGACACTTCAGTCTGAAAAAATAAGCAGTAGACATCCTACGCGTAGGATGTCTACAGGGTGATCTTGGCATTTTTTTGAAAATCTGAGGTTACCAGTGTGTTTAGAAGGTAGGTTTTACCCTATTTTCACCTGGAAAGTGGAAATTTGACCAAATTTTGACAGATCAAAGCCAAAAGACGAGAATTGCCAGACATCCTACCCAAATTGTGTCCAAGGCCTAATTTTGAGACCAAACCATAGGGTGACTTCATGTGCATGTTATACATTATGTTTTGAGTGCATGTGAGAGTTTTCAGCTCATTTGGGTGAGAAAATTGGGTTCAAAGCGGACTTTAACACTTTTGACTGAAAAAGGCAAGAACAGCTAAAATTTGGGACTTTTGAAATCCAAACTCAAATCTAAGCATACCAGTGGGTTGTTGAAGACTAGGGGGATCTTTGGTCCAAGTTTGGGTTCCTTCTAAGCAAAAAGACATCCTACGCGTAGGATGTCTACTGCATGATTCTGAGACCAAAATTCTCCTGTGACCATACCATGCTTTCATATAGCCTTAGATAAGCCTCCTAGGCAAATTTGGTCCATTTTGGGGTTGATTTGACTGGTGAATTCATCAGAACGGACATGATCATTTGACCAACCTATAGGTGTCAGAAGCAAAAAGTAAAAATAGCTGTGAGCTTAGCACATCAAGGGGAAGCTACAATGCAAGTTTGAGCTGAAACAGAGCAAAAAGACATCCTACGCGTAGGATGTCTCCAAGGTCATAAAGTGGTCAAAATTCTACTTTGGCGATATAGGGAGGTACTAAGTGTCTCAAGGATTCCAGATCTTTTTTCAAAAGTGAATTTGGACCTTGTTTGGCCTATTTACCAAGCAAAGACAAGAATTGTCAGGCATCCTACTCTTGGAGTGCACTAGAAGCTCTTGCAGCCTAAAATCTTGACCTATTGGCATCCAAATTCAATTTTGAGTATACCATTGGGTTGTTGAGCACTAGGAGAATCTTGGGATCAAATTTGGACAAAATCTGAGCAGTTAGACATCCTACGCGTAGGATGTCTCCAGCTTGATTTAGGACTCCAAACCAACCTAGGAGCACACCACTGTGATCAGCACATCAAGGAGAAGCTGGGGTGTCATTCTGAGCAAAAAGACATCCTACGCGTAGGATGTCTCAAGGCCATTTTTTGGTCCAAATGAAATTCTGAGCATACCATTGTGTTGCTGGACTTAAGGGGAGTCTCTGGACCAAATTTTGTTAAATTCTGAGCAGTTAGACATCCTACGCGTAGAATGTCTCTAGGCGAGTTTTAGGGTCCAACTGAAATTTTGACCATACAGAAGTGTTCACAATGTCACAAAGATCCCAAATCTTCTTTTAAAATTGAATTGGACTCATTTTGACCAGTCTAAACTGCAATTCACTGTTTTGGCCATAACTTTCACAAACGGTATAGGATCGAAAAAGTTTTTATATCAAAACGTAGCCTGAGAGCGGCTCTACAGATCTTAGAGCAATACCTGAACTAAATGTATGCCAACGGCAACCATTAAACATACATTTACTTCAACTTTGAAAAAAACGACGTTTGAGGCCTCAAAATTCATCCGCAAGTTAGGGGTGTCTAAAAGCGACAATTTGCGAGAATTGTGACGAAACGGTTGCGGTTTTGGACGACTTTTCCCTAACCAAAGCACTTGAACACAGTGGACTAAGTCTACTTGAACCAAGCAAAAGCTCTTAAGGCCAGAAATCATGTCTACCCTAGATTCAAACGCAGCTTACACAAGCTTGGAGATCCTGACGATAGAGGAATATCCTCCCACAATGGATCTTCCAAACTTGCAATTGATAAAGATCCATCTTGTTGAGAGAGTTTGGATGATTGGTCATGAGAGTGAAGGACTATATAGATACATTGACGACAATAAGGTCAATCTTTATAGGTGCTCAGATCCATACCTAGAAGAGATAACGGATTACAAGCTCTTGATAGCGGAAAAAAGAGCAGTGCAATCGGGTGGCCTCTGTACTCGTGCAGACTCCACAAACCACGCCTCATGCAAACAAGCAAAGAACAAAACAAAGGGGGCACCACCCTAAATTAAGAGGTTTAGGGACCTCACACATAGTGCACATAGGCAAGTAAGACTTCTGGCATTATGATGGCATCAAAACATATGGCAAAACACATAGAAACGAAGCTTAGGGACCTTATGTAGCATATATATACACAAGACATCAGCTTAACAATACAACGGCATCTGATCATACATAACAAGAATATAGAGAAGCAAGCCAAGGATGGCATAATCCCTTGTCAAAAACAATCAACCCAGCAAGTAGGTATGATCCTACTAGCAACACATCAATACCTTAGAGAATGATGGCGAGGATGGTGGCCATGGAGCATGAGAGAAGACTCCTTATTTAGGTTTTAGGGCTAGTAATGTAGCATACTAGAGGGAGAGAGAGTAGAGCTCCATCCATAGCTCCTCGTTGTGAGCAATGTCGTCATAGCTTCGTTGCTTGGTGAAGTGGGTGAAGTGTTGGTTTTGAGTGACAGAAGGCCTCCTTATATAGGTTTCTGAGAGGGTTTAGGATTAGGATAAACATGCTTAAATCCGCTGATTGGGGTTACTTTTTGCTTAGGGTGGTCAACAGATTGAGGTCACCTGATATGTCACCATCAAGATATTCTCTAGAGTGATGTGAGAGGGGAGGGTAAATGCTGATTTTTCTGATTGTGACACATGGGGATAAGGCCTTGACCAGCATTTAAGAGCATGTAAGGTGGCTGTTGAAACTGGAGGTTCTGCACATGTCAGGGGAGGACCTGCGGGGGGGAGGTGGCAGCTGGGTCCTCCTGAATATCAAATTCTCAAAAAATCCTCAACCATGGCTTCTTTTGACATGTGTTCTTTGAAAAAATCAGCATGTCTCTTTTCAACTCAAAAGTCTTTATCCCTGTTGACTCACCTTTACCATAAGATTTTCCCCTTTTCTCCTCCTGTAACTGCATTGTTGATGCCCAATCACTGCTTCTAGTCACAGTGAACTGTTACCTACCAAATACTTATGGTGCAGTAAAAAATATTTACCATGGGTAAAAAAAGTTATTGTAGGTAAAAAGTGATTTGTATTTACCATGTAGGTGAAAAATATTTACTGTGGTAAAAAATATTTACTGTCGGTAAAAAAGTGAAAACGGAGTATGCTGTGCTGTGAGTCCACACGAACATCCTCGTGTAAATTTCACTAGAAATTCACACCTAGAATGGGCTATTCTGTAAGATATAGGTTGTAGGCATGCATAAGAGCTCGTTCCCACGTATCTTCTGTCCATGGCACTTTTTACTCTTTGGTGCTTGTGAAGTAGATTTTTCTTCTCTTTCGAGATCCCTTGGACTAGAGTATCCTCATCTCCCCAACAACTGACTGTGCCTTTATTGCATCTTCAGAAGGGGTCCTAAAAACCATGCATCAGCTCTTATATGTCTACACATATAGAGTCGACTGTCAATGGAGATCTATAGTTGTCGACAAGTATGGACGAGAATACAGAGTTGTAGAAAGCACAAATCCACAGACTGTACTAGAAAGAGGTGGATATTTGGTCAATGAAGGACCACAAATGCCTCCACCAAACACGAGAATTCCTATAGGAATTCCAAGAAGAGAGCCACCAGGATTCCCTTCAAGAGCGATAACGAGAGAAGGATTGGGAGAGTCTCTGGTTAGACTTGTAGACAATCGACAAGTTAGACCATCCCAAGTCCAGAAATGGGTAAACAGAAAATACTCCGGAGATAAAGATCCGAGAGAACACGTAACGGCTTTTAGAAGAGTGATTAGAGCAGAGGAAGTTTCAGATTTTGCGACATGGTTTGCGGGATTTGGATTGACTCTAGAAGATGATGCAGCTACATGGTTCGACTCGATGGAAAAATGGGATTTTGAGACCCTAGATGAGCTGTTTGAGGAGTTTATTGAAGAATTCTCGCCAAAAGGCATTGCTCACAACACGGTCTCGCAAATCCATAGATTCAAACAGAAAGAGGATGAATCAGTACGCAAAGCATCATTACAGCTCAAGAGATATGTTAAGCTATGTCCGAGAGCAGAATTACCTACGCAAGCATGACTGATGCTGATCTTTATCCAGGGAATGAGAGATGTGGGCCTTCAGAAGGATCTGCATATGATAAGGAGGATGACGCTAAACGAGTTGATCAAAGAAGCTCTTTATCTAGTGGATAACTGTGAGGCATACAAAGAAAAGGACTTAAAGAGTCAGGGAGATGACACATCCTCTCATCACAGTGTTTCACAGATAAGTGAGTCCATTGCCAAGCCAATGGCACCTATTGATCAAGAAAATTTTATCGACGACTTGGCCAAGAGGTTGATTCCTCTTGTAAGGTCTGATTCGGGAGAGCCGAAGTGGTGTGAAATTGAGAGAAAATGGACGAACCATACGGGGGAAGAGTGCTATTATAGCATGGAAAATGCTAGGGAGAGGTATGTACAACCTATTCCAGAAGCACCTACTCCACCTAGATACATTACATGGAATGCGCCAGGACCAGTAGGAGTTATAAGGCCACAACTTGTCTTAGGACAACAACCTCCGCTGCCAGGTGCTAGAATGCCGGTAGACATGAGATACATGCCAATGATGGAAGCATCAAATAAACCAATGCCAGTACCAACTACAATGTGGTATAGCAACCAAAGTGAGTACTACCCTTCGGAGCAACAAAATGTGAGAGAAACACATGGAGTGGTGAGGCCGGTACAACCTCCACCTCCTGGGTTTCAGTCGAAAGAAAGAAGGTATGAAATGGACGGAAGGACATTGCGATTCATTGCAAATAACGGCTTACTAGGTCAAAGCTTGCTTATAGCCAAGAGGAAATGCTAAAAGAATCTCCTCAACCAGAGACAGATTGTCACAAAAGTCGTGACAACCACTTGGTCAAACAATGTCCTCATACGGAGATCACTGAAGTAAATGCCTATTGCCTATGGCGTGCCCTTCTTGGAGCAAAACAGCCCCAAGGCAATCACCACAAGCATCACATTGGACCTCAAATGGTTTTGAGAGATCCGGTAGTGTAAGCACAGGTTGAGAGATAAGCTTTTCTTTAAGCTTTTCGAAAGCATTGTTCTCCTTAGCAGACCACGTATACCTAACATTTTTCTTTGTTAGGTCATGTAATGGTCCCGCAATTTGTGAGAACTTTTCTATGAAGCGTCTATAGTATGCACACATACCTATAAAGCTTCTTAGTTCATCAAGATTCCTGGGTTTAGGCCATCCTTTTATTACCTCTAACTTGGATGGATCCATTTGGATTCCATCTTGAGAGATAATGTGACCTAAATATTGAATCTCTTGCAAGAAAAATTCACTTTTCTTTCGATTAACATAAAGTTTATTCTCTCTTAAAACTTGAAATATTACCTGGAGGTGTTGCTTATGTTCCTCTAATGAATTAGAGTAGATGATAATATCATCAAAGAACACTCCAGTGAAGGTTCGATGAGGTCTGAACAACTTCTCCATCAAGCGGTTAAATGTGGCTGGTGCATTAGTCAAGCCAAAAGGCATGACAATGTATTCGTAAAGACCAAATGTAGTACGAAATGCGGTCTTTACAATGTCTTGATCAACTATCCTTATTTGATGATAGCCACTTTTTAGGTCAATCCTACTGAAGTAGGTCGATCCTTGTAGCTTATCAAATAGGTCTTCTACCCGTGGAACGGGAAACCTATTCTTGATAGTGATCCTATTTAGTGCTCTATAGTCGACACACATACGATATGTGCCGTCTTTCTTTTGCACTAATAGCACAGGTGAGCAAAATGGAGATGAGCTAGGCCTAACCATGCCCTTCTCAATTAACTCATGCACTTGCCGCATAATCTCCTCTTGTTGAGCTTGAGAAACTCTATAAGGAGGTTTGTTAGGCGGTGAACTTCCTGGAAGAAGTTCAATTGCATGGTCGTCATTACCTCGTTTAGGAGGTAGCTCAGAAGGGATGTCGTCAATAAAGACATCTTGAAACCCCTTGAGAAAATTGGATAACTCTAATTCCTTTTGGTTGCTTTTATTTTCTTTTGCTAAAGCATTAGGTTCATTTTGAGAATCTTTAACAAAAATCATGTACACAGAAATAGAGCTCTTTATTGACTTGTTGAAAGCTAGTGTATGTACAATGGGGATGGTGTTACCCATCTCCCTAGCATCTATATATATGTCCTTTTCCCTGAACTTAAAGGAGATTCTCCTTTCAGGAAATTTAACATGGGCAGCCAGACGGTCAAACCATGGTGCCCCTAGGATTACATCCTCATGCTTGAGAGGAGAGATAAAGAAATCCTCTTTGTCCACATAGCCTTGGACATGAAGCCTCAATTTCCCGATTAAGGGAGTGACTGAAGCTTCTTGCCCCTTGAAGGCACTGTCTGCGGGTAGGATATCTCCCATCTCGTAGGATTGTATGCCTAGCTTGGTGGCTAACTCCATAGATATGAAATTGTGAGTAGAACCAGGGTCAAAGAGAATAAAAGCATCATGTTCTCTTACCTTTCCCCAAGCATGGCATAGAGGAGATCCTTTGTGGTGAGTTTGGTGAATCTCCTCCTCTTGGATTTCAACCAAAGAAGCTCTAGGAGGATCTTGGCGGTTGTTCTTTTGGGGACAAGCGCGGTACGCATGCCCTTGTTCGCCGCACTTGAAACACCGGTTATCTTTACGATAACGCTCAAGCTCTTCAGGAGAGAGTTTATTCTTTCCTTTGTAAACTCCCTTCTCTTTAGCTTTGTTGGAATTGCCCTTAGGAGACTTTTGGACATTGTCCTTCCCCTTAGGCTCATTGGAACCTTTGTTTTCCGGGGGCTTATTATTTCTTCTACCCCCCGTTTGGAAATTGATTCGCGAGGCCACCATAGTATGGTGTATTACCGCCGATATGGTACGTGGCCTTTGGGAGTTGACATACTCCGCCATTTCTTCGGTTAAGCCCGCACAAAATTGTTGCTTTTGCTCTCCAAAATCCAACTTTTTGAAGACAGTGGCTTTGAGTTGTAGGTCCCAAAACTTGTCTACATATTTGTGGATGGATTCATTGGGAGAGAGCTTTAAGCTTCGCCATTCGGTGAGTACTTTGTCTTTGGCATCGGTGGCCAAAAACTGCTTCATAATGGAAGCTCTTAAAGCCTTCCATGTTCGTGGAGCTTCACCGTTGGCTCGTAGGCTAGACCACCATTGTCTGGCGGACTTTTGAAAGTGCATAGCTACATGGCGTAGCTTAGAGGACTCCGTGAAGCCCTCATCTCCAAACGCCGCATCGAATTGCTGGATAAAGGCCAAAACTTTGTCTGTAGCACCGAAGGTGCCATCATAGGTAAGGAAAGAGATGCTCTTCCCTCCCTCTTTGAATTTCTTCAGCTTGGACGACCTCTTCCATGCGGCATAGGATTTCCTATGGCCTCTTCTTTTTGATGGTTCAAAAGTTGCACCATCACTTTCTTCAGAAGATGAAGAATTTGAAGAAGGTGGAGAAGAGGGTGACCTCTTTCTCGCCTTTTTCTTGTCTTGATCTTTGTCGTCTTCACCATAGCTTTCATAAGAGGAAGAGGATAAAGAAGATGGAGAAGAGGGTGTCCTCTTTCTCGCCTTTTTCTTCTCTTGCTTTTTATCATCCCTCTTTGAATTATGGCGTGGAGAAGAGTGTGATGGTCTTCTCCGCTTTGGTGGTGATGGAGAGCGTTTAGCCCGCCGTCTTCGTGGAGCCATCTCCGCCGAGGTGGCGGGAGACTCGCTTCTTTCTCGTTCCTTCGGTGGAGGCTCTTGAGTTCTCCTTTGGGAAGGAGATGCATCATCAAGAAGTAAGTTCTTGAGCCCTTCATATGGATTCTCTTCTTCTTCCCGAATCGGAGAGAGACCTCTTTTGGTAGTCTCACAAGGAGGCTTCCTAGGTGTTCTCTCGTCATGGTGATGAGCTTGGAGAATCCCGTGAGCACGGAGCTGCCGTTGCACTTCACTTTGGAGAGATGGATTGCCCATGGCTTGTTGAAGCCTAGAAACAAGATAATTAACAAGCATTGAAGCATCATTAGTAGCTTGCTCATGAGCAAAATCAAAGTTATCAACATTAATTTCACTCTCTTTAATATTGTCAGCCATTCTAACAACTTTTAGGTGTAAACTTTTTAGGTGTACTTTGGCACTTCAAGCCCTAGTTGCTACTCCTCTTTACCCCTTTAGAAAAAGCACTCAAGCTACTGTACCCGCGGCTCGAATACCATTAATTGCAAGGAATAGAAGAGAGGGTCTTTCGACACCAAAACAGCACCGGCTCCTGTCAAGCTTCTAATAGCTCAATAGTGGTTAAGCCGTAGGCAAGCCCCGTAGGACTCCACTATTAAGACCATAGCTCTCGACGGTGATGCCCCGTTAACTGCACAAAGGCAGGCGCACTGCAAGGCTGAAAAATCCCTATTCTACTTACTCACAGGCAATTAATAATACCAACCATTTGTAGCTAGCTTGAGGACCTCCCTTCTTGAGCAAGAAAAGAGAAACCTTGAGCTCTGATACCAATGTAACATTTAATGGCCTAAAATCTTATGTGTAGCGGAAATTAGCATGAACATAGTGAGCATTTCATTAGAGTTGATTCCTAATGAGAATTACAAGAGTGCTTGGGTGGAGAGAGCAACAAAAAGCATAACACCTGGTTAGATAGCATCGACAATACTTTCAAAAGAGAGAGCAATTAAGCTATTGACAACAGTTGAGGACCGGATTTGCATGGAGCCGGTCCCCCCTCCAAAAGGCTTTGTATTATGGTTTCTCCCATCAAGAGAGACATTGTACAATACAATTCTTTGTGTTCCTTCAAGACGAGCTAGTGCAATGAAGATGGAAGCTTCATACACCAAGCAAAACACTTAATCAAACACAACTTGAATTATCCCCGTTCTCAGACCCAAGACCTCACACACCTTCGAAGATGGTGAGAGCTAGCAGGGTATGAGAGTAGATTGAGAGGAAAAAGAAGTATCTTACGAGAAAGAAGTACATCTCCTCACATAATCACTCATATTAGCATAGCTTAGCTTAGTAATTAGCTTGGTAGAGAAGATGAGCATGCATTGAAGCTTGGCTCTTGGTTGGATTTGCATCCACATGCCAAGAGAGTGTTGATGTAGGCTTCTATCTCACAAGCTTGGAGTAGGTGATGAGCTCTCCATTAAAGCTTGGGAGGAGATAGAGTATTTTCCCTTCACACATGGTCAAGTGTGAGAGTGTGTGTGTGTCAATCCAAGCAAAAATCAGCCCTCTCTCTCTCTTGGGCGAGCCCTAGCTGCTAAGTTAGTCTGGCTTTTGCCTCATTGGACCTCCCCAGGTCAAGCCAATAGGGATTAAGCAGCATAAGTGATAGCCTTCTGACATGTGTCCCCCTTTCCCCTTTTGTGAGAGCTTTAGATAATTAAATAATTAAACTAAACTCTCATTGGACCCCTTTGCCTCCTGGCCAATAGGAATCAGGCAAGCCATGGGGCTCCTGAATGCTCATTGGACCCCTTGGGAGACTGCCCAATAGTCTTCTAGGACACTTAATTCTTATTGGTTTCTTTTATTAAATGTTTTTAAATTAATTAAACTAGATTTACTCTAGCCTAATTCTCATTGGTCCACTTCAAAGGTCTTCCAATAGGAATTGGGCATACCTTGTGGGCATCTGGCCTAGGGAGCTGACATGTGTCTCTCATTCCCTTTGTGTAAAGGGAGCCTGTGTGTGTGTGTGTGGATTTCTCTCTCATCCCCTAGCTTTGGGGCTCGCCCCCTCCCATGTAGGGATGTAGAAAGACTTTTTGGGCACACACTAAGCATCCAATTTTCCCTAAGGTTGACCTTTGGACACAACCTTTGAATTTTGGAACCTTAGCATTTTGGAAGTCTTAATGGGCTGAACCTTAGGGTCTTTTTAGCCCGTTGTTTCACATGGCTCTTTTGCAGATGGCCCCCCCTTTGGATCCCTATTTTCCCTCCTTTGGATCCCTACTGTGGCCGGTCTGCTAACTTAACCAATATTCTAGCTTTTTCTCCCTTGGCACTTCCCCACATTAAATGATCAGTTTAATATGAGAAAATCATTTAGGAGAATTAGATATTGATTATTATGACACTTGTTACTTCTTGTGGCATTGAATATGAACACACTTTTGTTGTTGTTGACTTTGGCAAGAAGAACAACTATGACATCATTCTGGGAAGACCATTCATGCGACAATTGAAAATGGTCCAAGATTGGGGATATAACCATATATACCTGAGACATATGGAAACCATAACAAAGATAAACTTGAGGGACCATAGCTATAGGGATGTGACGAGAACACCGGTTGAGGAGTTTGATTCCGCCATAGCTGTAGGATCAGAACTTCCAGCTTGGTTAGGTAAGCCTAAAGAACTGTGGATGTGTGGAGCTTCACAATGTGCAGCTTGAAACTTGAGGAATGTATCCTAGAGCGGGTTATAGAGGATATGGACTATATCCCAGAACCATTTCCTGAAGAAGAGTTAGAGCCTTTTGGATGGGAACACATCTTGGCTACTCTGGACGTGTGCGCCGTGGAGGATGCTCCCACAACAAAGTTTTGTGATGAAAATGGCTATGATGTCGTTCCTTATTTTGCAATGAGTGTAATCCAGGAAAACAAAGAGAACCAGACATCAACAAGCTCTAGAAATAAGGAGCAAACAAAGAAATGTGGAGAATCAAAAGATGAAGAAGACGACGAGTTCTATGACTCTGTAGAACACTTTGAGCTTCCAAAAGATCAACAACCCGAGAATCAATGTCATCGCTACACGAATAAAGTGCATCAAAAGTGGATTCCAAAGTCCTCGGTGAAGACACAGCCACCACAAGCATCCTCATACATGGCTCCTAATAAGGATGCAAAGACTCAACTAGGAGGAATACGACCAGAGCAACGAGCTAACAATGCTCTAATCAATGGGCTAGAAAAGTCCACCAAGAAACTACCACCCACGAGCAAACAGACAGTAACTTTCCACTACCAGCCAAAAAGTCAAGGGAAAGTACAAGAAGTCAACCTTGCTGAGGATAGTAATGATAGTGATGAATCTTACGACATCCGCTATCATCAACTCAGGCCATCACTATCAACAACCCCTTCAACAACAACCATGAAAGGTCAAAAGAACAGGACAACAAGTCAAAGCCAAAAAGCTCGACAAATCTGGATACCAAAAATCCAGATTGGCCAAAAACAGATATGGATCAAGAAGACAAATATCTCTAATGACAAATCACAAGATCCAACACCAAAACAAAAACAAGGAAAGCGTGCACAAACGGGTAAGAATATCACAAAGTCGCAAGCTTTCACAACTCAGGTTTGGGCTCCAAAGAAGTTGATTCAAGCACAAAAAAGTCAGGAATTCATTTGGATTCCAAAACAACCACAATATCAACTTTCAAAGCGTGAATCATGTCCCCAACCAAGCGTACATTGGTTGAAGCAAAGACCACTGTCGACTCACACAACAAAAAGGTGGATCCCAAAGAAGTCTCTTCAAACACAAACGAAGCACGGGCAAGTATGGGTTCCCAAATGAGCGTCAGCAACAAAACAGCCAATAATCGCAAAGAAATTGGTCCCAAAGAAGAACAACAAAACTGTTGTCAGTGCATCATCGCTTGAATTCTTACAATTCTTCCTGCGATTACAGTACAGTTAGAAGAGAGCAAGTCGCTTCAATCAAGCAACGATATAGGAGCTTCAAAGACCATTACATTGCTTAGAATAGGAAGCCTCGCCAACAAATGCCAATAAGCAAATTGCTTATACCCACATCTTACACAACATAAATCTTTTCCATGCATTGACTGTGTATGCATAATAGGGCTACATTACAAGGCCTGCATAGGCACAACTTTTAATTGCCCAAGCACAACACATACCCTTTGCGATACCCTGTCATAAAGGATGACTCCAAATAGGAAGGGGGGAGGCATTCTGAATGCGGGCGGACCTAACATTATGACTATTAGAGGGGCAGTGTTTTGTGAGAGGCATTGAATTTTTGCATTTTATTGTGATAATTTTTTGACGAAATTTAGAGGATATGCCCTCATAGTAGTGTTACAGAGGAGTATGGGGACAAAATCCATATATGAGCCCCTAGGGACATGTGTATAGTGTACATAGCTTGAATGATTTTTCTTTTGTTGAGTTGTTTTAAGATTTTCTTTGTAAAAAATAAAAAAATCCATAATCCACATGAAGAAAAGACTGACGAGAGGCCTGAGCACTACAAAGAGAAGAAGGTACAGGGAAACGATGAAACTAAGCCACAAAATGAGTGAGGTGTTAGTCCCAAAGCTTCAAGTAATATTCTCTGTGGTCTAAGCATCATTAACATAACCATGAGAGAGATCATAATGTATTTACAAGTTATTGAGGTGCTACAATGATTTATTGGGTTGATGAAGT
Organism: Adiantum capillus-veneris; assembly: GCF_014529385.1. Classification (NCBI taxonomy): domain Eukaryota; kingdom Viridiplantae; phylum Streptophyta; class Polypodiopsida; order Polypodiales; family Pteridaceae; genus Adiantum; species Adiantum capillus-veneris. Next base: position 125,394,741 of record NC_140957.1, read on the forward strand.
AAGAGATTGTAGAATAGAAAGAGTGGAGGATAGAGTTGCACTTCCTCCAAAGAGGAGGGTTAGGAGGGAGGATGTGAAAGAGGGAGAGTTGGGGGTTTCTCTACTATTGATCAAGAACAACATGAAGTTGAAAATATAGGTGTGTGTCCTTGAGTCTCTCCAAGGGGGGCTATTTATAGTTGTGTAGGAGTGGGATTATGATACACTTAAATAGGGTGAGTGATTAGCCCTAATTAAGTGTCCTTTGACTACTCATTAAATATTGGACATAAAAGGGACTATTTATTCACCAAAAATATCATTTTAGACTGTGAAGTCTCCATAGAGGTGCATAATGTAGGTGGGCCCCACCATGAGGCCCTACGGGTGGCTCCTGCGGGTTATCTCAACTTGTCTGTCTTGGCATTTAGAAAGCATCTTTAGGTTGGTCCCATCACATGCAAGTGACCTTGAACACTCATTGCTATTCTAGGTACTGCTCAAGCTGGAAGAGTTGAGCATATTTACATTGTGTCGCTCATGCTGGTGTAGGTGAGCAGAAGAGTCGAAGTCTAAGTACTTAAGTCTGGTGAAGTGAAGGAGAAGGTCCAAAAGACACTCACGTACTGAGCACAGTGAGATACGAGTGGAGAAACTTCTACATCGACAACCCTTCTTGGAAAGGTGGAAGCTATTGAGACATCTTTTGATGTCACATGTGCTACATTTATTCCTCGAAACACCCATCATCTCCTTCTTTCACATTGCATGCTTTTGGTGACAAATTTCTCATATGCATATAGAGTGTCCCATAATTGGCACTTGCATCAGGCACTCTTTCCGTGTTTCACCCAAGCACTCACCTTTCATGAACATGTACTTCACATTCAACTGCTCAACTCCAATAAGAGCGTATACCAAAGGCATTTTTTTTCCCACTGGGTTTTTTTTCCCTTTGGTCATCCAGGTTTTAGACCCTAATCTAAAGACACCTATCACCATCCTCTTGTACAAATTCCTTCTATATCAACAATAAGGAAATGCTACTCAAATCAATTGACAAATGAATTGGAGCACCAATTTCTGATCATAGCATACTTCTCTTCAATGGCGAGTCGAAGAATGGCCTATAATGACAAAGCTGCAGACAACACTAACAACATGATTGCACAGGAACAAAGAAGTCCCCAATGAAGAAGCGCAGACATAAAAGTAATCAGAGGATCTCAAAGGATGAATGGTTACGATGATAGACGTCCGCTCTAATGGATCATAGTTCTTGTTGTGGTTCGACAAAGATACAAGCAGTGCAACAGATGAAGCCAAAACAACAGCAAAGTGTTGACCGCTGGGTCAACAACACAACATAACTCAAGAACAAAGAAGTCCTCAATGACAAAGAGCAGACATAAGCGTAATCAGAGGATCTCAAAAGCTTGTCCTTGATAATGCGCATAGAATGCTTGGCAGGGTTTTGAACCTCCAATTAGAATAATTAAGTCCTGGATTTGGCCTGACAGACAGACTTTGAATTGGAGTGCAACTTGGCCTAAAGAAGTTAAGGGTTTAGCCATACAATTTCTACAAAATCCTTACAAAGATGTCATTGACTCACAAGATCAGAAAGACAATCACTCAATTCTACAGATTGTAGAAGTTGTTTCTGAGAATCACAAATACTCCGAATTCACAGATTTGCTGGAGCAAATGATGGATGGAGCTTTCTCTATCCATGATGATAAGAGTCAAGTTAAACGACATTGGGTTCTTTTTGAATTTAGATCTGGCAGTAGACCTGTAATGACAGAAACAGATGCTGCATCTCAGAGCGTGGATGTGAAAGACATAAAGTTCGTCATCAATTATGATTTTCCTGAATCATGTGAAGACTCCGACTGCACCATTGTTGTAGGCTCGAGGAGAGCTACGCGACAACGCCAAGCATTCCACGCAAGACGAAGCGCACACGCCGACGCATCTACGAGCTATTTGTGGCCGTAAGTGTATCAAACGATGTTTGTTTTCTGTGTGCTAGTAGTCTATAGAATCGTGGCGACATAAGCTACGCATAGGTACTCATAGATTTCAGTTTCGAGCACTTTCAAAAAATTTCTCTGTCATCCTACACGTTTTCCGCAGACGGGTTTAGAGTGAGGGTTTTGAGTGTAGAAGCTTAGGGACAGGTGTATCCTAGTGAGGGGATGGTGTTCCTTAAGTTTCGTATGAATCTGGCATGATTAGGTGAGTTACCTTCCGTATGTGTGTATGTGGCTAGCTGGTGTAGTTGAGAGCAGTGAGGTTCTTGATTGTGGTTTAGTTGGCCTTCCAGAGTGTTGTATGTGTAGGATGGTCTCAGCCTGACAATCTAAAGAGATTTCCTCCGTGTGCCTATCGTGTCATTTGTGTCCTCGATTGACATTATGTTGATCTAGGTAGTGTTTTCATGCACTTCATGGGTGTGTGAGTCGCTCCCGTCCAACACTTGTGTGTAGCGAAAATTAGCATGAACATAGTGGGCATTTCATTAGATTAGATTCCTAATGAGAATTACAAGCGTGCTTGGGTGGAGAGAGCAACAAAAAGCATAACACCTAGTTAGATAGCATGAAAAATACTTTCAAAAGAGAGAGAAATTAAGCTATTGACAACAGTTGAGGACCGGATTTGCATGGAGCCGGTCCCCCCTCCAAAAGGCTTTGTATTATGGTTTCTCCCATCAAGAGAGACATTGTACAATACAATTCTTTGTGTTCCTTCAAGACTAGCTAGTGCAATGAAGATGAAAGCTTCATGCACTAAGCAAAACACTTAGCAAACACAACATCAATTATCCCCGGTCTCAGACCCAAGACCTCACACACCTTCGAAGATGGTGAGAGCTAGCAAGGTATGAGAGTAGATTGAGAGGAAGAAGGAGTATCTTACGAGAAAGATGTACATCTCCTCACATAATCACTCATATTAGCATAGCTTAGCTTAGTAATTAGCTTGGTAGAGGATATGAGCATGCATTGAAGCTTGGCTCTTGGTTGGATTTGCATCCACATGCCAAGAGTGTGTCGATGTAGGCTTCTATCTCACAAGCTTGGAGTAGGTGATGAGCTCTCCATTAAAGCTTGGGAAGAGATAGTATTCTTTACTTCACACGTAGACTGTGTGTGAGTGTGTGTGTGATAATGCCTTGCAAAAATCAGCCCCCTCTCTCTCTTGGGCGAGCCCTCTTGCTGTTTGCTCTTACTCTACCCTCATTGGACCTCCCCAAGTCAAGCCAATGACAATTAAGCAGCATAAGTGATAGCCTTCTGACATGTGTCCCCCTTTCCCCCTTTGTGAGAGCTTTAGGTAATTTAATAATTCAACTAAACTCTCATTGGACCCCTTTGCCTCCTGGCCAATAGGAATCAGGCAAGCCATTGGGCTGCTGAATGCTCATTGGACCACTTGGGAGACTGTCCAATAGTCTTCTAGAGGACTTAATTCTCATTGGTTCTTTTATTAAGTGTTTTTAATTAATTAAACTAGATTTACTCTAGCCTAATTCTCATTGGTCCACCTCCAAGGCCATCCAATAGGAATTGGGTACACTTTGTGGGCATCTGGCCTAGGGAGCTGACATGTGTCCCTCATTCCCTTTGTGTAAAGGGAGCTTGTGTGTGTGTGTGTGTGTGTGGCTTTCTCTCTCATCCCCTACATGCAAGGCTCACCCCCTCCCAAGTAGGGATTGCAAAGACTTTTTTGGTACACACACAAAGCATCCAATTCCCTTAAGGTTGACCTTTGGACACAACCTTTGAATTTTGGAACCTTAGTATTTTGGAAGTCTTAATGGGCTGAACCTTAGGGTCTTTTTAGCCCATTGTTGTACATGGCTCTTTTGCAGATGGCCCCGCCTTTGGATCCCTTTTTTCCCTCCTTTTGGATCCCTACTGTGGCCGGTCTGCTAGCTTTTTCTCCCCTGGCACTTCCCCATATTAAATGATCAGTTTAACATGAGAAAATCATTTAGGAGAATTAGATATTGATTATTATGACAGCTGGGGTACTCTCGAATGTTGAGATACCTTCGGTGATACAGGTAGCTAGAGTTTCCCTCTTATGGTACCCTCACCATAGGATATGTAGCTAGGCAATTTCTATTGCTTTTGATGTCGAGTTGGGGGTCACACGGCAGTGGTTTGAGAAGTTTATACCCGGTGGTTGTTTTTTAGCAGTTTATGCGCTTACTTTTGTATTGTCGAGTTTGAGAGTTTGCTCCTCGTACAGAGGATACTCTGTCGTATTTTTCGTGCGAGCTCATTTTATGCGTTCTTGGCACTTCTAGATGTTCTTACACAGTGATTTTACTACTTTTGGTTTGATTTTTTGCTCCTGTTCTAGGGAAAATTCTATCGACATTATCCCACGCAACTCGCCATTAAGTTTTTGGCTACATTCTCTTGAGTCATGGCTGCGAGTTAGTGCTTCCAGAAGAGAAAGAGTATTACATCAAAAAGTTTGATGGCACAAAATTTTCCATTTGGCAGTAGCGTATGCAAGATGTTTTGATCAACAAAGGCTTGATAGCACCCTTACGTGAAAGACGAAAGAATGTTTACATTGATGAACAGTGGGAAGAATGAGCCTGCTATGGTGACCATTCACCTGCACCTTGGTGAATCCATTTACTTTACCATAATGGATAAAACCAATGCCAAAGGCTTATGGGATGCTCTATGTGCAGCATGGGATGGCAACAATGCCGCAAACAAGGTTTTGTCAATGAAGAAGCTTATGCGCATGAATATGAAAGAGGGGACTAATGTTAGCTCTCACTTGAACAAGTTCAACAACATATTTTCATAGATTACTTTTAAAAATCTCAATTTTGGTGATGACATGAAGGCCATTTTCTTGCTATGTTTGTTGCCATCGTCATGGGATACCTTCAACATAGCCATAAGCAATTTTGCGCCTAGTGGCAAGCTAGTTTTCAATGATGTTGCTAGTGTGTTGCTCACTGGGGAGATTCAACATCAATCTCTTGACGCGAGTGGACATGGTGATGTGTATGTGGCTCATGGCAATCGTGGCAAGCAAAGGTAGCGTGGTCGTAGCTACGGTCATTCTTAGGATCGCAAGCAAGGTCGTAGCAAGAGTCGCGGCAAAGACATGAGAAATGTTGAGTGTTACTATTGCCATAAAAAGGGACACTTGAAGAAATATTGCCGCACATTGCAGCATGACAAAGGCAAGGAGAAAGCGAAGTCTGACAAACCTAAAAGCAGCATAAAAATTGAATAGATTAATGCAGTTGAGTCTCCAACCATTGAGACAATTTCTAACGTGTCAAATGACGTGTTGATTTCCACGTGGGATTTGAGTCTTGATGCATTGTTCGTTCTTGATGAGTGTTATGTGCAGAATTGGATTGTGGACTCATGTGCTAGCTTTCACGTGATGTGAGATCCCTAACCCACCGACACCAAAGTGGGATGGGGTCCTTGAGGTCTCTAGGCCTAATAAAAATCAGAGTCTCTAACTTAGGAAAAATCCAAAGAATAGACGTTTACCATTGACAATGGCTTGGGTCTATAGCCCTAGATGAAGACCTAGTCCTGTCTTGCAGCGAAAACGGGACAACCTTTTAAAAGTACAAAACTATTTCGTCCCTATCACTTCCACAATTTGGGCTAAGGTATCCTCAACCAGCGCTTTTTTTCCCCTAACATATGTGAGGGCATAGCTGCTGGTGGACTCCTCTTCCAAGTGAAGAAGTTTTCTAAACGTTTTATTGCGCGGGAATGGATAGTTAACTAACTAATCAGGTCCACTCGTCCATGATTAACAACCTTAGTCAATCCCCACTTACCACCCCCGTACTCACACATGTTACTTTGTTATTTAATTACTACCACATTCTTATCACAATTAAAATAATGATTCTTTTTATCTTTCATAACAGTAATTCATTAAAACAACCCTTAAAAGCACTATAGAAAACATTCTTTTAGCAAAAAAACATCTTTAGACTTAAGACAGGGTACCGTCAATCAAAAACATTGACCATAATAACCATGACCAGTACTCTTCTTGTCTCAAGACTACCTAAGGGTGAAAAACGGTACCCATTCCTTGTTCACAATCCGGGGTGGATAAACCCCTACCCAAGGTTCGGGGTGCACATACACCAAACCAATTGCCCATACAACTGGGCGGCTCCCCTAGGATAAAAATGGTATCCTAACTTATGTAGAAACATCAAGCCATGACACGAAGTAGAAACTCATCCTGCATGGGGTTAACCGACTTATCCGTGGCTGGAAAGCCATCATTATTTATCAAAACATACCAATGAGTCGGAGGTGTCTTGAGACAAGCTATCTTAAGGATGATTAGACATATCTTTCCTAGTCCAATCCAAGCTAATCCAAACATTTCTTTCCTAATTTACAAACAAGTATACATTGGTTTCTTGGAAGATGCCTTCCATTTTTAAGCCAATTTCACCTTTCTTAATTCATTACTCGCTCTTTTACGTATGCAATGTTATTACTTAAAGAAGAACTTGAATTATTCAAAACTTAATTATAACAAAGAGCCACATGGGGCTGATCTGGCATTTGTTGTAGCCTCGAGGCTTGTACACTCTCATCAATAGGCCTAATACTAGGCTCGGCTTCGTCGTCGTGCGGTGTTCTATTTCTTTTTGGAGCTCTACCCTCATCACCAGATGTAGGATTTTCTCGGGTCCTTTTAGGTGCCATAACTTCTTATCCGTGGATAATTAGCTAGAGGTCTTCTCTCTAGTGATTTTTGGATAGAATTTCTCTCTATGTGAGAGAGAAATGGCCAGGACTCCAAGCCTATGTCGGAATGAGAGGCCTAGGGCCCTATTTATACTTTTTGTAGGCCTTCTGGACCTTCCCTGGCTGAAGCAGGCAGTTGCTTGCAGCTCAAGCAACCCCTAAGCTAAAAAAATGCGCCATCTATTGCTATTCATATCCCTGGCAGGTCCTGCAACCTCCTCCCACAGCCTGTCTGACTTAAAAAATCAACCCTGCTAAATGTTTTGTTATTTTCTACTAATTTCATAAATATCTGGAAAAAATATCTGGGAGCCTTAGTAAAAGTCTATGCTTAAATGATTACTACAACCATCAAGTCTATGCTTAAATGATTACTGCAACCATCCAATTTTTCTTAACAATATAATTTACATTGAATCTTTCGGAGGGACTAGCGGGGTCAGTTTTGGTCCGAACTTAATTCTGAAAATTTATAGCCCTTGGTTTGCTATGCTTAAGATTCCAAAAATATCATTTTTAACTACTTATGAAATAGTGCTTTACATGTTTGTATGTAGAATGATTTTCCCTAAAGCTTTAAGTAGATTCCTCTGCAACTAGAAAGGTGGAGACCTTACAATCACCCCAACTTAAGAATTTGAGATGCCCTCATCTCAACCGAAATTGGGAAAGTCTTTTAAAAAGAGAGGTTTCATCTTCCCAAGTGGCATCTTCAGGGGGGATAATCTTTCCACTTTACCAAGTGTTATTGATTACTCTAAGAGTTCTTTCTAGTTTCAAGGATACAATCTAGTTGGGGTTTCTACAATTCCTTACTAATTACTTGCTACTCAATTTTTCCCAAGAAGCTCTCAGTGTTGAGCCCATCTTAAAAACCTTTACAAATCATTTGTATCATCTCAAAAACCAGGTTAAATCCATTCCATAAAAGATCCATATATCCACCTTGTCAACATGAATGCGCTCGGTCTAACTGGCCATTCAGAGCAATCAACGTTCGACAAGTACTGTGTATTCCATCTTTTCCCATCTAAACGCGCTCGACATGTTCTTGCCGTTCTGAGCAATCTACATTCGGCACAAGCTTCCACTATTGCACCAGAGGTACCCCCTGTGTGTTCTAACCTGGTTGACCAACAATATATAAAGGGTTTTAAGAAGTATCACACCAAAAGTTCTTTTGGCATCCTATTAGTCTCCTACATTAATACTTCCATATCTAGGTCATTTTTCAAGGAAGGCTATCGTGTGCACAAGGAATGTGAGTTGGTTTTTGGATAACTATCTCATTCCTAAGATTCAAATTCTGCCTTCCTATTGAGAATCTCTTTCTTATTTGCTAGACCCACCCTTAATTTTTTGATCGAATGCTAAGTTAAGTTTAAATTCATTGAGTAATTTGGGAAAGAAAAATAATGTATACCATTATAATATATAAGTAACTCAAAGTTTTACATTATCGATTTATAGTGGTTTACAAAATTTCCTATTGTTGTTATGCTATAAGTTTGCTAATTGTGGCTCTTTCATCTTCCTCGTTCATAAAGGTTGGTTCTCCCATGATTGCATAAGCTCTAGCTCCTCTTGCTCTTCCTCTACCTCGTCCTCCATTTCTACCTCCTCTTAGATTATCTCCTTGATTTTGAGGAATGGCTCTAGGAGTAGTTCGAGGGTTTTGCTCTTCAGGACAATTACTTCTATAGTGACCCATTTGATTGCATCCCTAGCACCTAACATTTGGGAAGGTCTGCTCCAAGTTCACTGTTGCAGCTACTCACGTTGTTGATATCCATGGTTGAAAGTTCCCCTGGCTCTTCCCCCATAGTTATTAAATCCATTATAGTTCCTTGTAGAGTTGATTCCTTCAGCTGCAAGAGGCCTGGCCCTGAGAAGGGCATCCTGAATTGATGTAGGCCTCATGACTTTGAGACGTGTACTCAAGGGTTTATTGAGGCCTTGACAAAAGCAAGCAATCTACTGCTCCATTGTCATCTGAAGAGCTAAGCGTTGTAAGGATATAAAATTTGTGTAGTACTCCTCCAGAGAGAGTCCTAGCTGGCATAGACCAAAGAATTCGTTCATCTTGATAGCCTCATGTGCAGGAGGGAGATAGCGTTCTTTGATTGCCTGCTTCATTTTCTCCCAAGATCGACTACTCGTGGGATTATCTTTGTAGTGTTGCTTCCACCAAAGTTTGGCATCTCCACTGAGACAGAACATACCCAACATTGTTTGGTTTTCCTGAGCAATTCCTGTAGCATTTAAATAGTCGTCCATAGCATCTAACTACACTTCGGCATCTCGCTCTAAATTGGGTCCCTCTCCCTTGAATGTAGGGAGTTGGACTTGCTGTAGTAGTAATTTTTTCTCTTGAGTAACAGTGTAAACTCTATTTACTTGAGTATTACCCTAGGATTGAATTAGTGGAATTTAGTACTAGATGAAAATCTCTCTTACTTATGCTTTTAACTTATCTCATACTCAAAACTTTTGCACACCGGATGAAGACAATTGCCAAACCATTAACAAAACTGCTTATAGCATACCTATGAGAACCATAGTATGTACAAGAGCTAATATAATCCATGAAGATCCTACTATGGACAAAGGTGACGAGTGTGGGAGCGTAGGCGAAGAGTGTGCAAGAGAGGGAAAGAGAAGTGGGAAGGGGATGATACACAGACAACCTCAGTTTCGGTTAGTGGAGAAGAAAGAGAAGAGTCAACTCTCTCTCTTTTTCTCCCTATATTGATTAGGTGAAATCAAGTGTACAAGGGTGGTTTCCCACGGCCACCTGGCCTACACCCCAACAACCTCCCACTTGAAGATCATGGTGGCCAATAGTGGCATCAGTATAGTTAGTCTATACAAAGTTGATGAAGCATCACCGAGGCTTCATCCTACACCCATAAGTTCTATACAATGTGTAAATTTCTCCGAGGCTAGGCTCTTTGTAAAAGCATCTACGGGGTTGTCATCAGTGTGAACCTTGACAAGCTCGATGCGCTTGCCAGCTAATGCATCTCGTATGACATGGTATCTAACCTCTATGTGTTTCGACTTTGAGTGAAACACCGGATTCTTTGCCAAAGCAATGGCACTCTGACTATCACAATGCAGTATTGGAACCTCTTGAATGCCCAAAGCTCCCACTAGACGAGCCAACCATATGGCTTCCTTGCTGGCATCGGATGCAGCAACATATTCTACCTCAGTTGTAGATGAAGACGTGCAATCCTGGAGACATGATCTCCAAGAGATAGCTGCTCCAGCAAACATGAACACATAGCCAGATGTGGATCTTCTACGATCCACGCAACCCGCATAATCTGCATCCGTGTAACCTACAATAGATGCATCAATGTTTCCAAAGTGTAAACACTTGCTAGTTGTACCTTTCAAATATCTGAGGATTTTCCTCACTGCTTCCCAATGCTTCTTGCCAGGGTTTTCCATGTACCTACTAACCACTCCCACTACATGTGCAATGTCTGGTCTTGTGGCTACCATAGCGTACATCAAACTGCCAACTGCTGAAGAATATGGCACTTTCACCATTTCCTCTTTCTCAGCCACTGTCTTGGGGGAATCTTCCTTGCTAAGTTTGGAGTATGCTTGCATTAGGGTACTCAATGACTTCCCACCCTGCATACTAAAACGTTGCAATACTTTGTGGATGTACTTTTCTTGAGATAATTCAAGAATTCCACGTTGCATGTCTCTCTTGATGTGCATACCAAGAAAGTGATTGGCATCTCCCAAATCCTTCATGGAAAACTAAGTGCTTAGCATCTTTTTCAACTGATTGATCTCATCAATTGATTTGTCTGCGATAAGTATATCATCTACATACAAGATCAAGATGATTAATGTGAGGTCCCTGCCCCTTTTTGAGAGGAGTGGAGTACCTTTGATAGGTCTCCAATCCTGAGAAGGAAAAACCAACGGACATTGCCTTAGCTACTACGTAGCCACGGGCATGAACCGTTAGTGAAGGATTGGTCCTATCGCTATGGCGAAGCGTGACCACCATAACCCTATCTAAAAACTATCTATAATCAATTATACCTAAAAGTATAAATCTTAGAGTGACCAACCTGTGCGCTTTTTTTCCCATGTTTCAGAAGCACAGCCGCCAAGGTTTGTCTCTTTTAAGATTTATGACTATAAAAAAAAAATCTAGCGTTGGAAAGTTACCCGACTCATCGCGTCCACCCGTCCATAGAATGATACCGTCGGGGTATCATTCTCCCACTTTCCACACCACACTCACCCTTCTTTTGTTATCTAATTACTACCACACTATTTAAACATACATGTTCCACTTTATTTATGATACTGGTTCGTTAAAACAACCCTTCAAACAGTATTACAAACAATAGTCAAACAAGAAGTCGTCCAATTTTAAACCAACAACCCTTGGATTAGGTTCACTCAAGAATCTCTACTGGCGCTATTATGTACGATCGGTGTATACATTATTCATAAAAACCCTTGTCCTCATGAGCGTCCCATACCGCTCGACAAGTACTCGTTGTGCTAATCTGGACGTACTCCCGTCACAACAACAACGGTGCCAATCTGGGCGTCATCCTCACGCCACTGCAAAACAAAACCGCAGTATCCAGTTGGGCTAATCTGGGTGTACTCCCACCACAGCATCAGCGGTGCCATCCTGGGCGTCATCTCACTCCTCGGCAACTGCCACATAATACCAGCGCTAATAAGTAGAGAGACTTGAGAGAAACCATACCGAAGGTTTTGGACAAACATTCTTTTCTATAGCAACCAGTTTAACCAGACAATCTTTCCTACTTGTCAAACATGTGAAGAGTTTCTTGGGGTTAAGCCCCGTGGTTTCGGTCCGTGTTTTCTTTTCATAAGGTAAATAATATATTCCTATGGCCTCGCATATGCAATGATGCATAACTTGAAACTACAATACTAACCTGTACCATAGCTCCGATTAATCCGATTGGTGGAGACATAGCATGTTCCGCAGGAGTTCCACCGTTACTTGTACCGGCTTCATGATCATTAGCGCCTTGTGTTCGAGCCCGCTTTCGAGCCATTTTTTTGTACTACACTTATATTATACACTTAGAACTTTAAATTGGTCAATTTCCCTAGTAATCTCCTTGTTTTCAAAGAGAGTCTGTAATTTGAACCCTCGCCAACTCGGATTCACACTTAGTGTTGTTGTTCTACATCTAATTTCTATACATCAAATATTTGCTAATCTTAATTAATCAAAAATTAAGTGTGTAAATTACGAGTGAAAGTTTAGGAATGCATTACTTTTATGCTTCACATTTCTAGTCCAATTCTAACTTCAATTTCTATACTTCAACTAAATCAATTTTTAGTATTATTCAAAATTCTACTTAATCTAATTGACAATAAAGTTGGTGAATGAGAATTTTATCATGTATAATAAGAATATGATGAGAGCTCTTATGTATTAACTTTCAATTAACAATGTATAAGTTAATAGTGAAGATGTACTAACTAGAGAGAGTAGGTATACTTAGAGAGATTAGAGTAAGAGAAAACATACACACATCTTTTCTAAAGTTAATTGAATTTTAATATCCATTAGAAAGATTAGAGTAAAAGAGAACACACACACATACTTTTCTAAAGCTAATTGAATCTCACCAATCTATTAGAGAGATTAGAGTAAAAGATAGCACACACACACACATATCTAATTGAATCTTACTAATCTATTAGAAAGATTAGAGTAAGAGATAGCACACATACACACATATCCTTCTTAAAACTAATTGAATCTTACTAATCTATTAGAGAGATTAGAGTAAGAGATAACACACACACACATAACCTTCTTAAAGCTAATTGAATCTTACTAATCTATTAGAGATTAGAGTAATAGATAGCACACACACACACACATATCTAATTGAATCTTACTAATCTATTAGAGAGATTAGAGTAAAAGATAGCACACACACACACACACATATCTAATTGAATCTTACTAATCTATTAGAGAGATTAGAGTAAGAGATAGCACACATACACACATATCCTTCTTAAAACTAATTGAATTTTACTAATCTATTAGAGAGATTAAATTAAGAGATAGCACACATACACACATATCCTTCTTAAAACCAATTGAATGCTCAATTAATACACACCTTATTAGTCCACTAGAGTTTTTGCTCTCTTAGTGGTTTGTGGACGCCTTCTCTCTAAGAGAAGTGGTAGCACTTCATGAGCGCTATAGAGGCAATCTCTATCTCTAAAGTGTGAGCCTGAATGCTCTATTTATAGCAGAAAGAAAAACGTCTAACTTTTTTTTTCAATAAAAAAATTTTTTAATAAAAATTATTTTTTTATTTTTTTCCAAAAATCATACCCGCGTTTTTGGTACCCTTGTGGTACCCATGAGCTTGACCACTTTGTCATTATCATCAAAAGATAAGGCCACACAAGCCCCCCCTCATTAAGATTAGTCAAGAGTAGCCTCTCCTTTTTCATGTGACAGTGTGACCCACTTTGGCCCCTCCTATGTGATCCATGTGCCTTCATTTGTCATCCTTGTGTATTCTTTTGTCTTTATAATTATTTTATTTATTTCTTTAATGATAATTTACTTTACATTTTTAAGTTAAACTTTACAGTCTTATATTAACTTTACAGTAGTAAAAGAAAATTCTACAATCAGTAAATAAGTCTTGCAATAAGTTAGTTAGTGATTCATATAGCTAAACATGTCAGAATTTTGTAGCATAAATTTTAATTTTTAGGTTTTCTCAACCTACGATTCATAATTTGAACTCGAATATCTTAAATAAAGAGTGATGGTTCAAAAAAAATACAAATGCGTAATAGAACTTGTGTGCAATTTGAAAGTAGAGACCTTACAATTAAAGAACCATCGTTCAATCTTTTTGTGTATAATCAGTGATCCTCTTGACTTCTTATGTAACCCTGAGACTGCATGAATTTGTCAAATTTTTTATACCATTGCCTTGAACCTTGCTTGAGGCCATAGAGTGCCTTTTTAAGCCTACAAACCAATTCTACCCTCGTTGGCTTTTGGGTTTCACATACGAAGCCCTTTGGTTGTTTCATGTAGACATCTTCATCTAGATCCCCGTGAAGAAATGTTGTGTTCACGTCCATTTGGACAAGTTCCATGTCCTGGATAGCAACCAAACCAAGCACAGTGCGAAGTGTAGTCATCTTGACTATTGGAGAGAAAATCTCATCGAAATCCACACATTTTTGTTGCTTGAAACCCTTGGCAACTAGACAAGACTTGTATCTAGGCTCGGGATCTTCTCCTGTATACTTCTTCTTGTATACCCATTTGCAAGGTAAAGCATTTTTGCCTTTTGGTAGTTCAACCAAATCCCATGTCTCATTAGCCACAATCGAATTGTATTCTAAGTGCATAGCCTGCTCCCACTTAACGCTATCATCCATTTGTATACCTTCTTTGTAGCAGGTTGGCTCTCCACTATCACTGACCAAAATGTGGTGTATACCTGGCTCAAACCGCTCAGGCGCTCGTGATACTCTCTCAGAGCGTCTCAGTGCCTGACTGCTAGACTCTGCTCTCTCCGGAGCAATAGTAGTATCTTGCACTTGAGGAGTAGCTGCAACACTGCTGAACTGAGTTGGTTCGGAGGCCACATCCTCAAAACGAATACGCTTGTACTCAACTTCTTTGATAGGCTTCTTGTGCTTTTTTTATTCATTGAAAATCACATGTGAGCTACGAATGACTTTGTTTGATTCTGGGTGCCAGAGACGATATCCCATCTCTCCATTTGCACCATAGCCGATAAAAATGCATTTGTGTGACCTGGGATCTAACTTGTGGCGAAGTTCTTTCGGCACATGTGCATATGCCTCACATCCAAATACACATAAATGCTCATAGCTTGGCATTTTGCTAGTCCATATTTTCTCTTGAATTTTAAAATTCAAAGGAGAACTAGGTGACCTGTTGATGATGTGCACTGCTGTTAGAACAGCTTCCCCCCAAAACTCTGGAGTAAGCTTTGCCATAGACATCATAGAGACAACTCGCTCTTGAATCATGCGATTCATTCTTTCAGTTATCCCATTTTGTGCAGGTGTGTATGGAGCAGTAAACTGCCACCGAATGCCTCTTTTATTACAAAAATCCTTGAACTCTATGGAGACGTATTCTCCACCATTGTCCGTGCGAAAAGCTTTGAGCTTTTTTTCTGATTGGTTCTCAACCATGGCGAGGAATTTTTGGAATGTCGAAAAGACCTCATCCTTACGCTTAAGGAGATACACCCACACCTTTCTGATAGAATCATCTATGAACGTGAGAAAGTAGTTCACCCCCCCTAGAGTTTTATGTGGCATTGGACCACACAAATCACTGTGCACCAAGTCTAGAGGTTCACCTAGTTTCTTAATCAATGGCGAAGATGTCAACCTAGTCTATTTGCCATATAGACAATGCTTACATAATGGAAAGTCTGTGTAATCTAACACAGGTAAGTAGCCAAAACGCTGAAGTGTTTTCATTCCCTTTTGGCTAATATGCCCTAGCCGGCTATGCCACAACTCAGTAGATGGAAGCTTGGCAACATAGATAGAGTGTTCATCGACACTCAAAACAAACAAAGAGTACAGGGATCCGTTTTTACTACCTTTCATCATGATAAGCTTGTTCTTGCGGATCATCCAAGAAACATTACCAAAAAATGTATTGTAGCCAAGATCATCCAATTGCCCTATAGAAAGCAAGCTCTTTGTAAGCTTTGGCACATGTCTGACATTCTGTAACACAAAGGTAGTTCCATTATGCATCTGAAGTTTCCCATCACCAATGCCATAATGTCAAGCTCCTACAAATCACCAAGATTGACTATGCCATGCATGGATGCATAAGAGGAAAACCACTCTCTATGCGGTGTGACATGAAAACTTGCACCAGAATCAAGAATCCAATTTTGTGCATAACCCTCATCCTGTGCAACTAAAGCATCTGGAGTGAGATCTGAAGTGAAAATGAGAACATCTGAGGAATCTATTGTCACCTCGGCATGAATCTCTATGGGCATAATGATCACCACTGGAGGAGGAGCATCCTCTATTGCAGTGGTAGGTATGGGAGACTCAACCACATTGAGCTCCTCAATCTTTACTGTACTTTTGCCTTTGCCAGAATTATCCTTTTGCATGCTTTTTTGATCTCTTAAGAAACTACAACAATCCTTTTTGTAATGACCCTTCTTGTGGCAATAGTAACACTCGACATTTTTGGCATTGTGGTCTCTACTTTGGTTCCTGTGTCTGCTAGGACTACGAGGATTTCTCTCTACTTTTGCTTTTGTATTTGTTCCTGTCACGGCCTCTTGCCTTCGTTGAACTGCCAGCCATATATGCATCTCCATGACTAGCACCATCGAGAGATTTACGTCATATCTCTTCAGTGAGCAATGCACCTGTGACAGAATTGAACTCTAACTTGCCATTTGGAGCCGAATTGCTAATGGATGTGCAAAAGATATCCCATGAACTGGGTAGAGAGCATAGCAAGAATACAGACTTGAGTTCGTCGTCAAACTCCTTAAAGCCCTAAGATGTCAGCTGGCTGAACAAGCAGTTGAACTCATTTAAGTGACCAGAAACTATGTTACCTTCTTTCATGTTGAGCTTCATAAGCTTTTTCATGAGAAAAACTTTGTTGGATGCACTTTTGCTCTCCCATGCTGAACATAAGCTATCTCAAAGTTCCTTGGTTGTTGTCTTCCTTATGATAGTGAAGAACACTGATTCGGCTAGATATAGACGTATCGTAGCCATCGCTTTCGCATCCAAAAGCTCCCATTGAGCTTCTATATAGTCATCATCCTCTGCACGCTCTTTCAACAATTCTGAGAGGCCTTTGTTTATCAAAACATCTTTCATGCGCTCTTTCCACATGTGAAGTTGCTGCCATCGAACTTGCGAATACTCCTCCTTTTTTGAAGAAGAAGCCATCACTGACAAGAGGGTTTGAGAGGTGCCAAACTATGGCGAGAAGTTGTAGAAATTTGGGCAGATTAACCTTTGTATCGGAAGTAAAATGTCAATCGAAATAGACTCAAAAGTGCCAACAATGAAAGTCACGACTCGTGGGAAGGAAATCCGATAGAGTCTCCTTTGTATGAGGAGTCAAAACTCAACTCAAAATACACATAAATGTGCCAACTGCACTAACTGGGCATCTGCTACACAAAACCACTGCTGTGTGACTGCCAACTCGGCGTCAAAAGCATAAATAACCGTCCAGATACATATCCTATGGCAAGGGTACCGTAAAGGAACTCCAGCTACCTATATCACCGAAAGTGTCTCAACATTCGAGCACACCCTAGCTCAAAGAAAACCTCACGCTATTGACCCTCCAAAGGCTAATGCAGACACAAATGGACTCGCCACAATCTCAGAAAGGGCTCTTTCGGTCCGTCTCAAAAACGACCGGGAAAAACTGCCAAAATAGCCAAAAATGGCTCCACACGTAGTATAGTGGGAAATGTCCGCAACTCAACGTACATGAGTAAAACTACGCTCAAACAAGCGCCAAGAACTTTTGCATGCAGTAAAAGTGATCCCTGCGGGGATATCTGCTCTCAAAAGAGGTCAGTAGCACTAGGTGTGCTAACAGCAAAAATGCATCTGTCAACGCATCTGTCCGTAGAGAATCTGCTGTCAAAATGACTGCCAAATTGCTTGTGAAAGTGATGTGTCTGGTAACCTGGAGAATTTGTGAGTGAATGGGCTAAAAAACCCCCTGTAACCTGCATGTCGGTGTCGCTATGTGCCGATTTCTGCCGGGCAGAAATATGCTAGTCGAATAGCCACCAAGGGTGTCGTACCCGTAAACTGTGTCATACAGTGCGATCGGTGCGCTCGATGCCGATGCCGGATGTCACTCCTCTATGATAGAGGTACCTCACCCACGCATGTCGCAAGCACGGTTGTCGATCATGGGAATGCGCTCGTCTAGGGAAACACTCAGTGTCTGGGTCGGATGTCGGAAATCCGCCGCAATGAGCAGTGTCGAGCTGGTGCACATGACTGGTGTCGATGTGGATGTCGCCTTCCACCGCCGAGTGGAAGTGGCTAGCCGAGTAGCCATAAAATGCCAATGGTCGAAGCCGGTATCGAACGGTCAATGCCGAGTCGGATCGGTATCGATCGTAGATCTCGCTCGATCTGTCAAGATCGCTCTCAAGCTTGTCGGACTTGGTGTGTGGACATCGAAGTCGGATGACGATGTCGAAGAAGTCGATGACGAAATCAAAGAATTGTTGAGGTCGACGATGAGACTCTGGTATCTTCCAATCTCTTAATCAAGCTGTCTCTCTCTCTCTCTCTCTCTCTCTCTCTCTCTCTCTCGATGTTTAAGAGAGTTGTGTGTGAGACTGTCGATGGGTGTGGTGGGAATGGGGGGTTACACACATAGTGTAATGAGGTGATTTTTTATTTTTTTTATTTGTTGTCGATTACTGCCTGCAGCTTCAAAGTCGACGACTCTGTGTGTGTGTGTGTGTGTGTGTGTGTGTGTCTCGCTCGTGCTCGTCTTCTACTGCTACAGGTCGTTCAATGCCAAGCACACACACAGTGTGTGTGTGATGCCAGGCTCGGACTGCCCACCGGCTGCAATCTCCCAAGTCTGTGATTCGATGCTGCCCGATTCTGCTTCCCTTCAACTCGCTACCCGATGTTGCTGCCCGGTGTTGCTTACTACACACGGTGTGTTTGTGTGTAAATGTGAGAGAGATCAACTTTCCCTGCTAATTCCAGCGCTATCAGAGTTGCTGCTCGGCAATCTCAACTGGCTGCTGCCTATTCACTTGCTGCCCGGATGATCCAAGCAATGTTTGTGATTGCCTGCTTATACACACACACAGTGTGTATGGTTGCTTGCTTCAAGCCTCGCTGCAGCCCGATTGCCCTCAATACCTTCTCGAATGAGCAGTGATGCCTGCTATTTGTATGCTCGCATTCTTTGCTGCAGCCCGATTTTCCTCCTGCTCAATGTCGAGCTTTGATTGCTAAGCTCCCACTGTCACAAGCTCAATGCCGATGCTGCTCCTGCTGTGGTTCGATGACGATTGGCTTGCCTTGCTAACGGAGCCCTATTGGGAGTGCTGCCTCAAGCCCCCCCTGCATCTTGATTCCAAGCTTGCCTAGTTTTGATTTCAGCTGCCCTCGATTCTCTTACTGAAGGCCTTTCAAGCCGTTGATTTCAACTGCTTTGGACTTGCTTTCTCTAGCTCCAGCTCCGATTCTCCATGCCTTCTCATGCTCGTTACTCCCCTCATGGTCCGATTTCTGCAGATAGCTTGGGGTCCGTGCACACGGGCGGTGGAAACAGGGATGCTGAGGCTCGGGAGTCCTCCTCCTGAGCTCTGATACCAATTGTGGGAGCGTAGGCAGAGAGTGTGAAAGAGAGGGAAGGAGAAGGGGGAACGGGATGATACACATACAACCTCGGTTTGGGTTAGTGGAGAAGAAAGAGAAGAGTCAACTCTCTCTCTCTCTTTTTCTCCCTATATTGATTACGTGAAATCAAGTGTACAAGGGTGGTTTCCCACGGCCACCTGGCCTACACCCCAACAACGAGAGTCTTATACTAAAATCTTGTGGACTTTGGGTGGATCAGATATAGGATCAAAGTATACAACATCTTTTGGTCCACTAAAACTAGGGCCTACACCTATGGGTCTAATTCTACCTGGGTAGATTACTTTAGACACCTGATCAAACACCCACTGATTTTGTGATAATTGGACATCATCTATTACAAGGGTTTCCTCTGGATTCTCTGTCCCAATGAAAAAGTATACTTCAATCACTTGAAGATCTTTGGACCATTTGAGTCTCTTCATATTTAGTGCTAAACCTTCTAACACTCCCGCATCAATGAAGAAAATTCCACCAAATCCACCAGTCGATCCTCCAAGTGGAGGGAGAAAATCTCTTATCTAGCCATTTCATCATGCTTTTTCGCATTGAATAGTGTCAGGATAGGCAAGCCTTCATAAATCTAATGTTGAAATCCATGAATTTGTGGTAGGCCTGATGGAAATCTTCCTGCAAAGATGGGGATAATTCTCTCTCTTTCTTTCTCTCCCTCTTTTCAATTAAGTACGTTGGTGCAGCCAAAGTCAATCCAAGCTGGAAAGTGGTTAATGCTAGGCAAAGGCTACAGGCAGGCACATTGCAGAAGGGTAGGGCAAGTACCATGGTCCTGGGCAGCCAAAGGGTAGCGAAAATGTATGTCTAAAGCGGTTTTTTAGGCCAAAAGAGCTAAAAGGGTGGTCTAATTGGGATAGCAAGTGAAGGTGTTCGAAGTGCCGAGTCAGTGCTCTAGAATGTAGTGTTCAATGTGCTCTAGAAGTCGGTCCAAACGGCTCGTCAATGTGGACACATTGATGGCTACAGGTTATTCAAGGAAAGAATATTTGGATACAGTAAGAGTAACGTTAGATTAGGAATTTGGAGGTTTGTTTCTTGAGTCTACAATTCAGGAGCTCTGTGACAGACCTGCAGTCCCTATGACAGTGGAAACATGTATCAAACTCAAAAAATTGAAGGGGAAACTTACAGGGGAAGTGCTTGCACAAGCAGTTGGGGAATCTACAGTTCAAAAGACTAGCATTTCTAAAGAAAGTTTTTCAAATGTAAATGAGGTGAAAACCACATTGGTTGTAGTAAAGGAGTATGTTGAACAACAAGAAATGGATTTCACCTTGTTGAGCAAGGAAAATGAGGGATTGCACAATGAGTTAAAGCAAATCAAAGAGGGTGCACTAAAAGAAAAGAAAACTTAGTCTGAAGTGGAAATTTTACAGCAACAAGTAAAGAAGTTGACTGATAGTCAAGAGCTCATGAAACAGGAATTAGCCTCCTATAAGCAGTTAACAGTGTAAAGAGATAAAGAGTTCATAGAGAATTGCACAGTGGAAAGAAGAGTGGCTAGGTGTTTTGCATGGGCAATTGACTGAAATGACAACTTTGAATGCTACACTTGAGATCAGTAACAGGGTTTTATTGAACAGAGTGACAACATGCAGAAGAGTGGAAGAAAAGATCAGGCAAATGTCAGAAGAAGAGCTAGATGTAGAGGGTTGGTACTTAGCTTCATCTGATGTGGACAAAATGAAGACTGAGATAATGGAGTACATGAAAGGAGCATGGGATCAAATCAAACTCGGAATGTATGATGTGGTTAGTAAACCATATCAAATGTTTGCAGAGGAAGAAGCCAAAGAGGAGAATTTGTTTGTGCCGAAGCAGTTTGATGAACTAAAGAAGAAGTATGAGGAATTGTAGTTGCAGTTGGAGCTACAGAGAAGTTATCAACCTGAACAAGTGAATACCCAGAGTGATATTGTAATGTTGGAGCAAACTGAAATTGAAGTTCAGGAACAGTTAACTGAAGGTGTAGTTGCATTCTCAATTACAGTTGTTGCAAATGAAGAAGCAGGTGTTGTAGATAGACAACGGCAATTTAAAGATCCAGTATTGTCTATTGTGGATGACATACTCACTAAGAAGATGCTGAGGTTGCAATGAAAGAACCAGATGCTGAAGTGGATGCAGCATTTGGTAAAAATGGCAATGACTGGAGTAATCCAGGTTGCTTTCCTCTATCATACTTGGTCTTTTGGCATACCATACATTTTGAAACATGCTCTTGTATATGTACTTTCATGGTAGTCCAATAAAAGTACGTCTCTACTTCTCAAACAGTAGGTTGAATGCCTCTATGCCCCGCATAGGGAGGAGCATGGGATTCATACATGACTTTCTCATGAAGGGAGTGGGTAACACATAGCCTATTGCTATGGAGAAGATAACCATCTTGCAAGGTAAATGGTTCCTCTTTCTTCCCCAAGGCAAGGGTTGACATTATGTCTTTAAAGTCAAGTTCAGTAGCATACTCACTTATCATAGAAGATAGATCATTATGAGTTGTTATAGGCATAGCATTAACTTTTGGTCATCGTGAAAGTGCATCGGTCACTTGATTGTGCTTACCAGCAATGTGAGCAATATGAAAATAAAATTGCAAAAGAAAATTTTCCCACCTCATTTGTTTGTCGAAAAGCTTGGTTTGCATCATGATGTACTTGAGACTTTGGTGGTCAGTTCGCAAAATAAATGAAGTCCCCAATAGATAGTGCTTCCATGTGTCTAGGGCATGTAGAACAGCTAAATCTCTTTCTGATAAATTCCCAAGGCCCGTTCATTCATATTGAGCCTTCGGCTCTCATATGCTATGGCATGTCCTTCTTGAAGCAAGATTGCTCCAAGGCAATCATCACAAGCATCATATTGGACCTCAAATGGCTTTGAGAGATCCGGAAGCATTTGGACTGGTTGGGAGGTAAGCTTCTCTTTGAGCTTGTCAAAGGCATTTTGCTCCTTAGCAGTCCATGAATACTTAATGTTCTTCTTTGTTAAGTCATGTAATGGTCCTGCTATTTGAGAGAATTTTGCTATGAAGCATCTATAGTATGCACACATACCAGTAAAGCTTCTTAGCTCATGTAGATTCCTTGGATTAAGCCATGCTTTTATTACCTACAACTTTGATGGATCCATATGGTAATATGAACTAAGTATTGAATCTCTTGAAGGAAAATTTTGCTTTTCTTTTGATTGAGAAAAATCTTGTTCTTCCTCAATGCTTGAAAAATCACTTGGAAATGTTGCTTGTGTTCCTCCAAGGACTTGGAGTAGATGATGATATCATCAAAGAACACCTCAATGAATTTGCGGTAGGGTCTAAATATTTTCTCTATTAAACGATTGAACGTGGTTGGTGCATTAGTCAAGCCAAAAGGCATGACTAGATATTCATAAAGGCCAAACGTTATACAAAACTCTATCTTTAGGATATCTTCATTCACTATCCTTATTTGATGGTAGCCACTTTTAAGGTCAATCCTACTGAAGTAGGTAGATCCTTGTAGCTTATCAAATAGATCTTCTACCCGAGGTACGGGAAATCTATTTTTGATAGTGATATGGTTTATTGCACGATAGTCCACACACATGCGGTATGTACCATCTTTCTTTTTCACTAAAAGGACTAGAGAACAAAAGGGAGAGGAGCTAGGCCTCACCATCCCTTTTTCTACCAATTCTTATACTTGCCTCATGATCTCCTCTTGTTGAGCTTGGGAAACTCGATAAGGAGGCTTGTTATGCGGTGAGCTTCCTTGTAGGAGCTCAATTCGATGGTCATCATCCCCTCGTTTTGGAGGTAAGTCCATAGGGATATCATTGATGAACACATCTTGAAATCCTTTTAGATAATTAGACAAGGGTAATTCTTCTTGACTCCTACCATTTACATTTGATGAAACATTAGGAACTTTTAGGGACTCTTAGACAAAAATCATATACACAGAAACTGAGCTCTTCATTGAGCAAGAGGATTTACAAGTGGTATAGTATCACCAGACTCACTAGCATCTATATACCATATTCTTTCCCCTGTAGGTGAATAGATTCTCCTTTCAAAAAACTTCATGTTGGCAGCCATGCGGTTGAACTATGGTGCCCCTAGGATAGCATTTTCATGTTGGAGAGGAGAGATGAAAAACTCTTCTTTGTCAACATAGCTTTGAACATGAAGCCTCAACTTCCCAATCAAGGGAGTAATGGAGGCTTGCTATCCCTTGAAAGTGGCATCGGCAGTTACAACATCTCCCATCTTGAAAGCTTGAATGCCCAACTTGGTGGCCAACTCCGTTGATATGAAGCTGTGAGTAGAGCCAGGGTCAAACAAGATGAAGGCATCATGCTCCCTTACCTTTCCCCAAGCATAGGAGAGAGGTGATCCTTTGCAACAATGAGCATCCTCTTTTGGAGCTTCAATAGTGGAAGCTCTAGGAGTCTCATTGCGGGAATTTCTCATAGGGCAAGAATGATAACCATGTCCTTGCTCCCCACACTTAAAACACTTATGGTCCTTGCAAAAAGCTTCAAGCTCTTCAGGAGAGAGTTTGTTTTTACCTTTGTAAACTCCCTTCTCCTTGGATCAATTGTTGTTGTTGTTGGAATGGCCTTGGGAAGAATTTTGGGCAATGGTTTTCCCCTTTGCATCACTTTTGTCTTTGCTTTCCATGGGTTTAACATTCCGTCTAGCCCCTTGTTAGAAATTGATGTGCGAAGCAACCATAGTGTGGTGGATTACTTCGGTGATAGATCTAAGCCGTTGGGAGTTGACATACTCGACCATCTCTTGGGGTAATCCCGCACAAAACTAATGCTTTTTCTCAAAAAAGTCTATCTGTTGGAAGTCACTAGCCTTGAGATGTAAGACCCAAAACTTGTCTACGTATTTGTGGATAGACTCATGAGAGAGAACCTTCAAACTGCGCCATTTGGTGAGCACTTTGTCATTTGCATCGCTTGCAAGGAATTGCTTCATGATGGAAACTCGTAGAGTTTTCCATGTCTTTGGGGCTTTGCCATTGCCACGAAGGCTAGCCCACCATTGACGAGTCATTTTTTGGAAGTGCATAGCTACATGGCATAGCTTGGAGGACTCCGTGAGGCCCTTGTCTCCAAAAGGCCGCATCAAATTGTTGGATGAAGACCAATACTCTATCGGTAGCACCAAAGGTGACATCATAGGTGAGAAAAGAGATACTCTTTCCTCCCTCTTTGAACTTCTTGAGCTTTTGTGACCTTTGCCATGCAGGGTAAGATTTGCGATGTCCTCCCCTCTTGTATTCTCTAGGAGAATAGTTGTAGCTTTCATCGAAAGAGGAGTAAGGTGAAGAAGAAGGAGAATAGGGTGACCTCTTTCTTTCTCTTTTCTTCTTTTGTTTACTCTCTTCCCTTTCAGAATGATGAGGAGAACGATCGTTTAGTCCGCCGTCTTTGTGGAGCCACATCTTTGAAGGAACTTAGGGACTCATTACTTTCTTGTCCTTTGGATTCCTCCTCTCGTATGGGAGAGAGTCTTCTTTTGGGGGTTTCATCAAAAGGTCTCCTAACTCTCTCCCTCCTCTTTGAGATGAAAGGAAATCCCATAAGCACGAAGTTGTTAGTAACATCGGTTTGCAAAGCGGGGTTGCCGATAGCTTGTTGCAACCTAGTAACAAGATAATTAACAAGCGTGGGGACATCATCATTAGCACCTTCATGTGCAAAATCAAAGTTATCAATGTTCATTGTACTCTCTTGGTTATTGTCAGCCATGTTAACAAAATTTGTGTGTTTACTTAGTGTATTCTTTGGAAATTCAAAACCTTTGTTGCTACTCCTCTTAGCCTTTGAAAATCAGTACTTAAGCATCTACACCCACGACTCGAATTGGTTTATAGAGAGTAGTGGAGTGCATCTAACATAGCAGAGTTGTCGAGGGATAGATCCTTTTGGACTTCTTATGGCTCAATAATACGGTAAAGTTGTAGGCAAGTCTAAAAAGACTCCATTAAAAAGACCAAAGCTCCCAAAGTGTGCATCATATCCCACATAGTGGGCTCAACAAAATTGATAATAGATCCCACTCCCACTTACCCTAATATAATTAACAAAATCAACCATTAATAGGCTACTTAAGGACCTCTCTTTTTAAGCAAGAAAAGAGAAATCAAATACTCTGATACCAATGTAATGGTAATGGCCTATGAAGTTTGAGAGTAGCGGAATCAGGAAATTAGATAAAGCACTTTTGTGAGATTACTTTGTGAGCATAGTGGGTGAACTTAATTGATAATAGCAACATAAACATGGTACTTAATTAACTTAGCATGAACAATACTTTTGTAAGAGAGAGAGTTTAGATAACATGACAACAGTTGAGAACCGGATTTATGCGGAGCGGTTCCCCCCCTTCAATAGACATTTGTATTATAGTTTCTCCCATCAAGAGAGACTTTGTACAATACAATCTTTGTGCTCCTTATGACCTAGGCGATGCAATGAAGATGGAAATCTTCATGCATCATGAGCATAACATAAACTTTGTAGAAAGCATTAACTATCCCAAGGCCTCAAACACCTTCGAAGGTGGAAAGAGCTAGCGAGGAATGAGGGTAGAGGAAGAAAAAACATTCCATAGAGAAAGAAATAGTTCCTCACTTATCATCACTCTTCTTGCTAGCATAAATATTAGCATAGTAATGAAGATGAAGAAGATGGCAAGCTTAAGCATTGAAGCATGGCTCTTGGTTGGACTTGCATTCCATAGCCAAGAGTGTTGGTGTAGGCTCTCAACTTCTCAACAATCTTGGAGAAGGAGATGGAGTTCCTCTACTTTCACCAAGTGAGAATGTACTAAAAAAGTGAGTGTGTGAGAGGTGTATATCCCCCAAGCATACCCCTTGCTTGCTTTGAGTGAGTCCCCCCTTTTTGCTCAAGCTTCAAGCTTGTTGGACCCCTCTCCCCCTAGCCAATCACATGCAACATGCATTTCAAGCACATGGGTAGTCTTTGGACAAGTGTCCTCCTTACCCCTTTGAGAGAGAGAGCTTGAAAATATCTAGATATTTGTTGAATGGAACTAGAAGCTCATTGGACCCCTCTTTATCCCAACCAATAGGATTCAAGCACACCATGTGGCTAAGCATAGGGAGAGTCTAACATGTGTCCATGTGCCCCTTGAGAAAGGGGGTGTCCTTTGAATGATTGGGAGGTTGTCAAAGATTCCCCTAACTTCGGGGCTTTCCCGCTCCTTTGTAGGGTTGCTTTTTTACTCAAGCACCTTACCCCCCATGCATGGGAAGCTTCTCAAGCACCTTCCTCATCAAGCACGACAAGCACCTTAGTCATCAAGCACGACAAGCATCTCAAGCACGACAAGCATCTCAAGCACCTTAGTCATCAAGCACGACAAGCACCTCAAGCACCTTAGTCATCAAGCACAACAAGCACCTCAATCTTAGGTCGGGTTCCCACCTCAAGTTCAGCCCTAGCTTGCCTAAGGTCAAAGGACTTTTAACACTAACCATTGGAGGTCTTTAATGAAGCTAACCCTAACGTCTTTTAATATCCATTAGCTAGCTTTGCTCTTTGACATACTATCTCTCATTTGAACCCCTTTACCATTCGCCCCATGTTGAGATATATCCCTAAACACATGTCTATATTTTAACCCTTGTTCCCGTTTATTATCCCACATTAAATGATCAGTTTAATATGAGAAAATAATTTAGGTTGGTTAGATAATAGATTTTATGACAGGGAATATGCCCGGAACCTACTTGATTTTTCCAAAAATATGGAAGCAATCAACAGAAGATTGTTGGCGGATCCGCTGCGACGGACATCAGCACAACGAGAACTCACCTAACAAGATTTGTCAGCTAAGGACAAAGCTCGACCCGCAGGCGCGTGGAAGCAAGCATAGGGTGTCAACCTACACTCGACCGACTATTGACTACTTCCTATAGAGGTCTCTATCCAATGTCTAAGTTACAATCTTCAAGAGTACACAAGAGGAGATTTCCTACGACGCTTTCAAGAGCCAAATACCTACATTCGACCCTACAGCAAGCATAGGGTGTCAACCTACACTCGACCGACTATTTGACTACTTCCTATAGAGGTCTCTACCCAATTTCTAAGTTACAACCTTCAAGAGTACACAAGAGGAGATTTCCTACGACGCTTTCAAGAGCCAAATACCCACCAAAAGTTCTCGAAACGCTATGGAACTTGAGGGAAATCCTATTAACACCAATAGGTCGCTCTCCCTAAGGTCCGTGACCCAAAACCCAAACCCTAAACACCCTATACAGAATCGTGTAGGATGTCTGGTTGAATTTTACAGGTCGTCGTTTCCAAAAACTAAAGTGCCTAATGTCTAGCTCTACTCATTGCGAACGTGTGGATATGCTGAAATGCAAAAACGGACAACGTATGCTCACCGAATCGCCAGATATAGCTCGTGGGTCGATCTCGCAAAGCCGGGTCGTACACCTGCAATGTAGGTGTTGATGCGTAGCTCTCTCCGAGGGCAACACATTGCACTTCTCCGCACTCGATTCTGACTACCAATGTGCGCATCGCGTCAAGATAAACTCTCACTCTCTCTCGTACACAGAGTACGCTCAACTCACACAGACAAAACTTATAAAAATGACAAAGGGTTTTTCTGCATTAAGGTCAAAAGTGGTATAAATACCTTACAATCTCAAACCCTAATGTTCCAATTTAACCATTTACTAAGTCTAAATGTCAAGAATGGGATACAATTTGGAAGCTTCTGCAAGCCCCACTATTTACAAAGGTGAAATGACGGTTTCTTCTCAATTAAGGAATGATTACAAAGGAAATTAGTATCCCGCCAGGCAATCATCCTCCGTTGAGTGTGTCCAGCCGCTAACACTCTCCCCCTCCTAGATCATGTCGTCCCTGACATTCCAGCAGAGCTGCTTCTTCAGTGGAAGCTTTTGCGCATCTTCAAAATAGACTCATACCGTACATGCTGGGCTAGTAATGTAGGGCCGAATATATCTGTATCAATGGTGAAGAAACCGGTGTAGAAGGCTTCTTCAAAGGCCTGGAGATGGTACGAGGGCAAAAACATTATTCGTTGGTAGAGGGCATGTATCACCTCATGGGAAGGTTGAGCAAACAGTTTATACGCACATCTATATGTATCTTGGAAGAAAAATATGTTGTTTGTTGCCTGTCCAGGTTTAAAGATCTCAAAAATTTCCATAAGGGTTTTACATATCTTCCTGAGTATAATGCAAGAGAGGTCAAGCGAGCCAGTGAACAATTTAATGGCGCCCGTTAGGGTTTTCACCATGTATTGCTCACTCATTCTCTCACATGCCTTCAAGCCTGGTAGCTTTGGGTAGTTGAGCCATGTGGGGTGGCTTTTCTTCAGCAATTCTTATTCTTTCCAGATTCGCATCCTTGGTAGAGGGCAAAAGCTAAGGTTGTCTCTTATTATTTTAGGCGCCTCTATCAGATGTACTAAATACTGTGGGTATTTAGTTAGCCATGCCTTTCTCCATTTTGGCTGAGAGTCCACAATAAGCTGAACACCTTCTGGTTTGGTGATATCTTCTGCGTATAGTGGCACTATCGGCTCCTCTTTAATCCTCTTGTTTATTGTAGCAGCTTCATACTTGAGAAGAGGATATGGGAGAGAGGGTTGTAGCCATTCATGTCGAATGACATTTGCATCTAATTTTTGAATGGTCATAGACTTCAATACCCTCTGCTCCCACTACATTGCTTCTTTGGCGGTGTCTTTTATGGACGCTTCTATTGCCTTTTGTAGATGTCTTCTTCTTCTTGTGTCAGATCCCGGGGCTCTTGGGATGGTCCCACAAGGATGTCCTCTTGCATTGTTGTGTCCACTGGATCTGACACATTATCTATATCAATTCCTTCCATAGTTGTTGGCCCTGTGCTCAAGTGTGGCTCTTCAGTCTGCTGTTGGCCTTTTAGCTCATCAATCTGCTTTTGATATGCTTTCTTTTCCTGTTCAGCTTGATCCCCCATGGTCACTAAAAGATCGTTCAATTCATCATTGGCTTTCTCAGCCTCTTCTAGCTTCCTCTTGGTGTCTTCATTTTCAGTTTGCATCTTCTTGAGATCCTCGTCCATCTTCTTTTTCAAGGCTGCTAGCTCATCTTTCATGGCCTTGTTCTCATCCTCCAAACGGCTTTGCATCACTAGGGAGCCCTCGGCCAGCATCAATCTTTGTCTCTTCTCTAGTATTAACTCCTTTTGGAGTTCCTTCATCTGTTCTTCATACATATCCTTCTCTGAAGCAGTGCTAGTTGAGGCCGCGGCTCTAACTCTGCCCGGAGATGCCCTTAGCCTCTGGATTGTCTGATCTTTCATTTTAACTGATCTTTCAGCTCTATAACTTCGTCCTGACTGGCCTCATGTTCTAGCTCAACTTTTTCCTTATCATTCCTCAAAGTCTCCACTTCTTTGGACTCATCAGCAAGCTGGAGTGTCAAGTTGTCTCTTTCTTTCTCTGCAACCGTCAGTGATTTGCTGATTTTCTTATACTCCTCATCTGCTCTTTGAAGCTTTTGGTCTGCTGCATGACTCTGACTTTCCAGCTCTTGGCATCTTTTTAGTGCCGCATCCAGATCAGCTTGCAGCTTGGCTTGCTTTTGTGTGTTCTCTTGGTCCTGCTTTTGCAGCGAGTCCACCTCGGCTTTGATTTGAACTTCATTTGCTTTGAGATTATCACACTCAATCTCAGTGGCCATAGACCTTGCTCTGAGCCCAGTGAGTCTTTGCATCACCTCATCCCAATCATTGGCTTGTGGCTTTAAATCCATTGTATCTGTGGCCATTTCCTTCAACTCCACCAATCGAGGGCTCATCATATATTCTTTGGGCCTAGTGCTAGACAACTGAAAAGCTGCATGAGCTGCCTCTTCTCGAGAGTATCTAGTAGCTAGTAGATCAAGGAATATTCTATAGTTTTTTGCTTTTGGATCTGGCTTCTCCTCTTTTGGTTCAATTTGTGCCTTCTGCTCTTTCTCTTTGTTCTCCTCTTCCTTGGAGTCTTGTTGCCCATCAGATTTGTTCAACTCCTCAGTTTGTCGGGGTTGAGGAGGACTCAATTTCTTCTTCGGTAAAAGGTATGTTTGGAATATTCTCAGCTGTAGCATCTAAGATCTCGAAATTCTTTATATAATCTTCAAAGCGATCCCTGTGTCCTTCGAGAAGATCCAGACATAGCCTCAAGTGAGGGCTTCCATAATTCGCTCAGATCCCCCTTTTAGCATCCTCTCAGCTCTGAAACTCTCCATTAGTCTTTCCAGCCTTGCTGCCTTCTGTGACTTTGTTTCCTTTACTAGCACCTGTAGAGTTGCTTTCTTCCCCTTCTTGGGCTGTGGAAGCTCTTCTGGCACTATCTCTAAACGGCGCTTCAACCTTGTGGCTACCCTTGGAGCCTTAGGAGGCTCTTTTTCTTTGTCTTCCTTCAACTTGAGCCAATCATTTTGGGAGGGAGGTAGAGGCCAATTTCCCTTGGCATGCAATGCTCCATAGATGACTTTGGTTATCAACTCACCAGGCACAATATAAGTGGGATTTTTGGTCCCCATTTTCACAAGGTTGTCGTGAATGTAAGCGGCATAGTTTATCTCCCTCTGGCGGCTCTTCTGCATCGCCCAAGTGAAAGTGGTGGCAATAGCTCCAGGTGGCATCTTGTATTTCTGTGGCCGCTTGGTACACATGTGGAAGTATTGATTGTATAATTGGCTCATGATGGCCACCTTCAGGTTTGCAATATCTTCGAATGTATAGTTATTTTTCTTCTCTGAGTAGACCTTAATGTCATCCCGCCTCTTAGTCACATTGTCTCCTTTGTTAGAGAGGTCAAGTGCTGCTGCCACCACCCTCTCTGTGATGGCAATCATCTTATTAGGCTTGCCTTGCAGATCTGTAACTCTGGCTATGCGGTCCTCTTTGATTGTGGTAACAAATTCCCACACTCTTTTAACATCAATCCCTGCTGGCAAGGCTTCAAAGTAATTGTGGAGATCCAGTTTCTTGAAGTAGTCCCCCATCTTGCTCCTGACAAATTCATTGAGCTCTTGAGGGATCATGGGTAGCTCCAATGCATTTCCCTCCGGATCTTTAAATACTCCTTGGTAGATTCTCAGATCATTGGTTTCTCGTAGGTCATCTTGAATCCAAGTGCTTGTGGGCTTCAGGGTTCCCTCTGGGAGACAAAAGGCTCCACTTCTTCTAAGTAGTCCTTGATACCCATCCTCTTCTTCTTTGCAGGCGACTTAGCGGTTGCCATAGATCCTGTTGCACTCAATAGTCCAAAGTTAGCGTTTTTTACAGATTAGCTGATAAACTGAGTTCTGACTACCCAAATGACTTGAAAATTGAAATAAGAACTCAAAAGGGACTAGGGAAGCCATGCATGTGGCCACATTAGGTTTTTGGCTGAAAAATAAGCATGTAGACATCCTACGCGTAGTATGTCTACTTCCTCTGATTTTGATGAAACTTGACATGCTTATGGCCCTTGACCTGTGCAACATGGCTATGTACTTGGAATTTGGTTTGGACATCAAAAAGTGCAATTTTAAGCAGATATAGGCTTTTGGCTCACAAAATGGGTAGGATGTCCTATATGGATGGGCAAATGATATCCAATTGGATTGAAATTTGATATATAGGCTTATTATACCATGTAAAAGACTCCCATGATGTCAATTCCTGCACAGAAGGTCAATATGACCCTGGAGACATCCTACGCGTAGGATGTCTCTTTTCTCAGAATGACTTGATTTTGGTTCTGTGGGTAGCCTTTAGCATGTAGAACATGGGCCATGTTCTTAGATTTTGATTTGGATAAGTTTTGGTGTTGTTAGGAGCATGTTTAGTGTTTTTAGGCTCAGAAAAGTGCATCTTTGAGGTTTTGGGAGCCAAATGTGATGGATCTGGCTTGAAATTTGATATATGAGCTTGTGAAGATGTTATAAAGATATGTGGAACTCAAAAACACTAGCTGGAGGTCAAATAGGGCATTTAGACATCCTACGTGTAGGATGTCTATTTCACTATTTTTCATATTTGACTCCACAGTTAGCTTGGCAATGTGATAATGAGTATATTGTGCAAGTTTCATGTGATTTGGACTAGTTTTGGTAGGTCTATGACCCTTTATTGCCTCTATGCTCTGACCTTCCATTTTTTTAATGCATATGAGGTCAACTCTTGTCCAAATGTGATGAAACTTGATGGCTAGCATGTATAAGCTATGTAGAAGTTGTGTATGAGGTGAGATATTGAGTTTGGTTTGCAAAAGAGGCCCTGAGACATTCTACGCATAGGTTGTCTTCTGATGAATTCTTTTGGAGAAGTGCCACTAGTATATGCCCTTAGCCCCCTAAGTCCCCTTTAAGCCTTATTTCAATAAAAAAGTCAAAAAGATAGATAGAAACTCCCTGTTTGGCTTTCAGATCCTCTGAGTCGTTTTTTGACTCTTCGAGTGCTTTTCGGCGACGAAATTTCTTGATGTTAGTCTCCATAGCTTCATGGTTCCTTGGGGAACCTTGCCATATGGTTTTTGTTGGCTTTGGCTTCACCGGAGCTCCGTTTGGCGATTTGTCGCTCCAGAAGCACCCGTGGTTGCGTTTGCATGCCCTTGATGACTTGTGGTGGTCTACCACCATAGGACTTGGTTGTTGATGGTTTAGGCAAGCCGCTCGTGAAGTTTGGTGGCAAACGGACATACGGTTTGGCCGTGAGAGCCAGTTGACACTTTGTGGGTCCGATGCCGTTTCTGAAGCTTAGTCCCGCTTCGGGTCGCATTATCGCCATGTGGGCTATATAGCCTTGTAGAGCATGTCGAGATGCTCCTACCCATGAGTTTTGGTAGCATTTGGGCGACTTCCCACGGATTTACCACTTGGTGGCCTCTTGCAGGGCTCTAGAAGTTAGGGTTTTTCCCGTTGGTTTTTTGCCTCCTTTGTGCATTCAAGAGTGGTCTTCTATGCTAGGGTAAACCCCCTGTGAAGCCTTATTGCTATTGGGTTAGCCGTTAGGTGGCTACCTCTACCTGTAGGTCTCTACTGCCCGTTCCCCGTGTGAACCCTACACTAGTTTTCGCGATAAAACATCAAACATACGCGAAAAGCTCAAGGTGCTGAGCCTACCTCTCATATCTAAAGCCTGTCAGGTGGTCATGCGCATTATAGAAGCAGCTGGAAGTCCGGTTCGTTCTAGGTGGCTAGAGCTCTCTCTCAAGAAGGAAATAGTAGAAATGAGCTCTAAGTGAAGTGAAAAAATCTTATAATGGGGGTCCCCGGACCACTTTCTATGAAATTTGACATGTGCTCCTAACTTCTTGCGAGATGCGGTTTAGGTTCGAAAAGTTCTTGATTTGGACTTCGTTTGCCCAGTTTTCGAGAAATTTGACGTTTCGATCAAAATCCGGCCAAAACACGCCTCCCGCTCCATTCACATAATTGCACCCCCATTGTACCATAGGTTGTCCTATAGTCACTGATTATCCCCATATTTTTTGTTTTTCATTACGATCGTATTTCACCTGCTTTTTGTTTTTTTGAAGTTCTTTTGCCGATAATTAGTAAAATTAAAAAGAAAATAGCAAAATAAACCCAGACAATCCCCAAAAATCACAATAACTCAAAAACATCACCGCAAAACACTATGTACACTCACATGCAATTTTTATGGCTGGGTTTCTCCGTTTTACCAATATTTTGTTCGAAAAATGTCTATTTTACATATATACACATACCTAGAGACCTAATTTGGCGTTTGGCCCCATATACTTGTAGATTCGCATTGTATAAGGGCATATGTACTTAGGTTAGTTCAGAAAATTTCGCAATCAAATAAAAATCCTTCAAAATAGTCAAAAAACATGCCCTTTTTTGCTCTTTTCACCTTCATTGGGTCCGCATTGAGAACGCCTCCCCCCCTCCTAGTCGGAGTCCTCCCAGATGACAAGGTATCGCCTTGGGGTATGTACAGTGCATGGGTTAAAAATTGTGCTAATGCGCGGCCTTGTAATGTGCCCTATATGATGCATACTCAGTCAATGCATGGAAAAATTAACGTTGTGCGAGAGGAGGGAATAAGCAAGATGCTTATTGGCATTCGATGTCGAGGTTTCCTGTTTGTTGTTGATTTGGTTGGCGGATTTTCTTTGCAAGTAAAAGTTGTAACTCTACAGCTCTTTGTTTGATCGTCGTTTTTGCAAAAGCTGCTTGGTTTGCCACCACTGTCGATATGGCCATGGTTGTTTCCGTGAATGGAAGTGTCATGGCCGTTGTAGCTATAATCTTATTCTCTGTTAATTTCCCTTTGGAGTTTTGTTGTGGAGGCTTTTGTAGGTTTATTGCCTCGTCCTTGGTCGTCATTGCTGTTCTACTAATCGGCACCCACATAGATCGGTTTGACGGTTTCATATGTAGTGAGTGTCTGGCTGCTGGTGTTGCTTGTACTGAAGGAAGTTCCTGTTGCTTTGGTTTGGGGATCCAAATGCGTGTCGCATTTAAGTGGTTACTGAGCATTCTCTTCGGGATCCATATCTTTTTTATTCCCTTGGTTGTTGGTTTAACTGTGTTCTTCTGTTGACTTCTGCTATTGTATTGTGGTTTGTATTCCAGGTCACCTCTATCCTTCCGTACCCATACTTGTTTTTCGCGTGTTGCTAACCTTGATCTCTTCACTGTGGTCTGTTTTGTCTTATTTTTGTAGTGAACATGGTTGGCAGTTCCTTGGTTGTTCTCCATGGGTATCGTGTTGTGCTTTATTGGCACCCATCCTTTTTGTTCTTTATCCAGTGATGGTGGTGCTATCATCTGGTTCTTCTGGGTTGGCTAAGCAAAGGTTACCACCTGTTGTTCTTGTGCATGCTGAATTTTGACTGTATTCGAATTCCAATCTATCTGCACATTATACTCTTTCTACCAAGGTTGTCTCAACAACATGGGGTGTAGTGTGCTCGCATCCTCAACCACAAAAAACTTGTGGGGGTAAACATATTGATGTATTTGTACATGCAATATTGTCCAGCCCAATGTTCCTAGCGAATGTGATGTACTACTTTCCAGCACTTGTTGAGTAGGATATAGTTGATCTTCGAGCTTGAGCTGTTTATATCATTTGTAAGAGATTAGATTTGCTTGAGCTCCGGAATCAAGCAATGCCGTCGATTCAACTTGATTGCTACCCACTTTGACTGCAATTATTGGTTCTCCTGTGTCTTCACCAAAATTAGTTAATCGAATAGCATTTATTCGCAACGGTGATCCACTTTGTTGTTGTTTTCGTAGAAGCCTTCTTTTTGCAATGCGTTCTTTTGCTTCTACTTGTGCTTCTTCTCGTACCCTCTATTTCTCCTTCATCCGTTGTTTTTCTTGATGGATTTGTTGAAGCATATCCTGTGCTAGTGGTAAATGATACTTTTTTAACTTACACCCACTAATCCGATTTGGCATTTTTATTCTGCCAATGTAGCAAGTTTGACAGCTCCACTTTGTGATATATCACTAATCACAAAGGGTCCCATCCCTCGCATTTGAAGTTTTTTGGCATGTTGCTTCAAAGTATAAACAAGTACATAATCACCTGTTTTGAACTCTTTTGTACGCACATGCTTGTCAAAAAACTCTTTTTGTCTTCTCTTTTTAGCATAGATCGAAGCTATAGCTCTCAGTCGAAGTTCATCTAGCTTTTCAAGATCAACTATTCTTGAAGAGAGTTCATGGCCTGTCCATTCTAAGCGTCTCGCAACTCGTAGAGTTGGAACTAAAAACTCTATTGGTAATATAGCGTTTAGACCAAACACCATGTTGTACGGTGTTGTTCCAATAGATGTTTTGTAAGATACCTTGTATGCCCATAGTGTTGAGTGTAATTGTTGATCCCAGTCTGTCCTTGACTCTAATACAATTTTAGTCAAAACAGTGCATAGGGTTTTATTTGTGGCCTCAGCTTGTCCATTTGCCTGTGGATGATATGGAGCATATTTTCTATGTACGACCGTGAATTCCTCTAACAGGTATTCAATGACTTCATTAAGAAAATGTGTTCCTCAATCACTGACAATTTCTATTGGTAATCCGTATCAGACAAAGACATTCTCATACAAAAATTGTGCAGTGGTTCTTGCGTCTGCTTTTTGTGTTGCTTTGGCTTCAGCCCATTTTGTGAGATAGTCCGTAGCCACAATGATATATTGGGTATGGGTGCGATATGCAAGGGGTGAAATAGGTCCCACAAAATCAATTCCCCATTTTGCAAATGCCCGTGCTCCCATCATTGGCCGTAGTGGTATCTCATCTCTCTTTATCGGCACCTTAGTGCGCTGACGTGCGTCACAACGCTTTACAAACTTCTCGG
This sequence comes from Adiantum capillus-veneris, assembly GCF_014529385.1. NCBI lineage: Eukaryota > Viridiplantae > Streptophyta > Polypodiopsida > Polypodiales > Pteridaceae > Adiantum > Adiantum capillus-veneris. Next base: position 125,431,364 of record NC_140957.1, read on the forward strand.
CATCCATGTGCAATGTAAGCCACCATATTCCTGCGATTAAGATAATTTTTTCCGTCTTATCGCCTGAAAAATGGCCTCCACTTATTCCTCCATGTATGTGTTCTAGAATCAGCAGGTATCCACTTTCAATTGCACAGATTCTAAGTTGATTGTCTTTTCCTCTCTTGTAGAGTTGATTTCCAATTAAGTTAAAGTCTCGAGCCTCCAACTCTATAGCCCTTTTTCGCGCTTTTGTTATGTTTTCAGAAAATGTCCTTGTTGTTAAGAAATCAATGATATATTGACTCCATGCAGGTGCAATGGTTACCTGAAACAATGTCGCGTGATCCACCGGTCGTTTGGCACTACATATAGTACTATTGTAAACATAAGCATGTGTGTCAGCATACATAGTTGGCCAATAAACTCCTAAGTGTTTCAATCTTTGGTGTGTTTTCATTGTTGAACAATGAAATGCACAATCTTGGATGTGTGTTTCTTCAAGATAACACTCGAATTCCTCTGGATTTATACATAATCCTAGAATTTGGTCCGAGCCTAGATGGTACAGTCGTCCTACAATCAACTGAATTTTTTTTGTTTGTCGAAATGTTTGTTGTTTGGATCTGTCTTCCTTGTTATCAAATCTACCTCCAAAGGAAAGAATGATAACAATTTCCTGAGACCATTTGGGTATCATTTCAATATTGAAAAGATAAGCATCAGGTATGTCATCATCTACTCCTTCAGGAGCTTCCCCATTTTGTAGCCTTGAAAGATGATCCGCGCGTAGATGAGTTTTACCTTTTTTTACTACCACTGTGAAGTCAAACTCTAGCAATATAATAAACCAGCGTACAATTCTCCCGGTATTGCATGGTTTATTCACTAGATACAAAAGAGCTTGATGATCTGTGAAGAACACAAATTTGTTTGCAAGCAAGTAATACCGAAATTTCTTTACAGCATAAATCATTCCTAATCCCTCTCTTTCAATGGTGGTGTAGTTCTTTTCTGCACTATTTAGTTGTCAGCTCGCATAACAAACTGGGAAATCCATTGTTCCTTCTTCAGGTTGAGCCAGAATACTCCCAATTGCGTATGCAGAGGCATCAATGCGAACATGGAATATCTTTTCCCAATCTGGTGCTTTGAGTACAAGTGCTGATACAAGGTTTTCCTTAAGCTTTTGGAATAAAGTTTCACACTCCTCAGTCCAATCGAAACTGACTAATAAGCGATATAGAGGTTGTGCAATGACCGCATACATATATATGAATCTTGGATAGTATCCACAGTGTCCCATGAAAGATTTTACTTGTTTGGCATTAGTAGGCATGGGCAAGTCTACTATGACTCTAATTTTGTCTAGGTCAGTGGTTATGCCATTTCTTGAGACAATATGTCCTAAGATGCGGCCTTGCCTTACCATAAAAATGCACTTTTCCGGGTTGAGGCAGATTCGATATGTTCTGCACTTTTCAAATACCTTTTGTAAATGGTCAATATGTTCTTCTCGTATAAGAGAGTGGACACAGAGATCATCCATATATATTTCTAAGAATATTCTCAGGTATTCTTTGAACGCATGAGTCATTAACCTTTGGAAGGTAGCTGGGCATTGGTTAGGCCAAAAGGCATAACTCTATACGAATATATTCCTCACTCTATGGCAAATGTTGTTTTGTGTTGATTCTCTTTTGCAATTTCCAATTGGTTATATCCCGAAAACCCATCTAAAAAGGAATAAGCCCGTTTTCCAGCCACCCTCTCAAGCACATGTTTTGTGATCGGCAAGGGATAATTATCCCTTATTCTGGTTGCGTTCACTTTTTTGAGGTTCACACACACACGCAGCTTTCTGTTCTTTTTGGGGACAACCACAATGGGTGACACCCAATTTGTATGCTCGATTTCATAGATGAATTCAGCATCCATCAGCTTGTCAATCTCTTCTTTGATTCGTTTAGCGAATGTGTCATTATATGTGTAAGGATGCTATTTGCTAGGTTTGGCATCTGATTTCAAAGGAATTGTATGTTGGCATATCGATAGATCAACTCCTTTGAGGTCTTTGTAGGACCATGCAAACACATCTTTATACTTCTTGAGAAGTTGTGTTAGCCTTTCTTCTTCTTCAGGCTCTAAATCAGTTGCTATATAGACAGGCTGAGGCTCTTCGCCTAGCGCAGCGAGGTCTATCCGTTTTGCATTTTCCGACCCATCGTAAGATTCTTGGTTTATTTTTTCCCTTATTGGTGGTGTCATTATGATTTTTCTGTCTTGGATGGTGAATTTTCGATAGTGGAACGGTACATTCATGTTTCCTTTTTCTGAATCCTCCTTACCATCACTTTCTCCCTCAGTAGTCCATACCTCTCGTAACGATCGTTTTAGTTCTTGGTATTTCTTTTTACGCTCCATTTTGGTCCACTCTGGTCTTTTAGGTATATTTTGGTTGTAGTCTCCCCACGTCTGAGGTATATGTGGTCGTAACCCCAATCCTTCACCATCTTGAATTGTCTCATGAATGGTCTTCCCAAGATGATCTCATAATTGTTCTTTTTGTCGAAATCAACTATTGCAAATGTATGCTCATACTCGATTCCGCAAGAGGTGATAATTACTTTTTCTAAAGTCCTAGAGGCTTTTCCATGAACCCATATGCCAGTTGCAATTTCATTCTGGTAGCTCCCAAAGCCGGTTTTCCCCATTTTTTCCAGATCTCTTTGGTGGCGATAGCGACTCCCACTTCACTGTCAAAAATAGCTTTGGATACTACTCCCTGGAATTCTATTGGTAGTGTGGTATTTCCATCTTCTCCCTCGCAATACTCTCTAACCTTGTTTAAAGGTACTGGCCTAGTGTTTAGTTGAGGCTTGTCCAATTCTTTGATCCCTTCTTGAAGCTTCGAGGTAGGGTCTTTACTCCAAATTTTTCTAAGCATTTGCCTACGGTGGTCCACATGTTTGGTCGTAACCTCAAGAGTTCGGCTAACGTGATTGTGCATGCCACATGCGTGGACAATAACTCAATCAACCCTAGTGAATCCATCACTCTGTTGGAAGAAAGTCTTTGAAATGGGATTGCTCTCACCTTAGACATAGCTTCATACTCCCCTAGGTAAGAAGGTAGAGTTTTTAGCGAGTCTGGTTGGCTGTGCCCCAAACTAATTGAACCTTGGTCTCCCCCTTGTGAATGCATATCAAAGTTCATTTGTGATCTTGCCTCAAACTCTTCAATGGGAGGTAAGATCTCATTTTTCTCCTTTCTCGTGCTATTTATTTGGTGGTTCACCCTGTTAGCTTCATTTGCTTCCCGGATTTGCTTCCACAGGTCATCTAGATTGTTACAATCCTTACCCATTTCTACCAATGTTTTAGGCTGGAAATCATCAATTGTCTCATCTTTTGTATTTGGCACTATGATAGGTTCTCTCCTAGACCCAGAGGCAGTCGTGAGTCTCTCCTTCGTGTCTACTTGTTTCTCTAGAGTTGGTTTGATAGGGGTTCGAGCTGGTACCTCGTGCCAACTTGTAGGTTTACCAAGCGGATTTTCTATCAAGGATTGGGCTGTTTCAATCATCTTTCGACACATTTCCAACCTCTATTTTTCTATTTCTGCATATGGATAAGTCATCCATCTTTGCTCTTAGGTTTGGTTGTTTTTTAGTTTGTCTTCGTATGCTTTTAAAAGTGCATCCAACTGCTCATTTACTTTTTCTACCAGCATTGATCCTCCTGATCCTGCACTTCGGGGTTCCTTTACTTCCTTGGGCCCTATTGTTGCCGCAGTGTGTGAGCTTAAACTAGTTAGATCCTCTAACCGCTCTAATATATCCTTTGTGTGTTTTAACTCCTCGGATAGAGTTGTTTGCTCTCGTTCTCTCCTGGCTTTCATACGCATCTTTCTAGCTTTCCAAGTGCTTCTCTGATTTTTCATTTCTGCACTTGGGGCATCGATCTTTGGCTCTTCAATTATGGGTTCGTTTGTCATTCATTGAGCTTGGGCTCGTGTCAATGCCTGAATAGGTATTACTGTTTCGTTTTTTGACCCTCCACTGGAAGGCACTTCTTCCAGCATGTTCAAAGTAGTTTTCGCTCCTTTGCTTGGGTTCTTAGGGCAATCAGGAATCAAGTGGGTAATTCCACACTCGGTGCAACGCATTGACTCTAATGATTTCATCATGAGGACAATCCCTTAGCCAATGATCTTTGCCACACTTGTAGCAGGGTCCCTTAGGCTGTTGAGGTGCTCCTTGAGCTCCTCTCTGTTGGTATGCATGCCTCTGCCCGTCCATGCCTCCGTTGGCTATGAACAACAGTGTTCGTTCATCCAAGATGCATCTTCCTTCTCATGCTGCCTGTGTAGCTGTTGGTGGTCCTGTACTTCCAATCATGCTCCAAGGTTCTGGTGTTGGGGGTTCTTTCGGTGGATAATAGATAGGATTTGCTGCATATCCATTGGAATCTTCGTACTATTCATGCATAGGTACCAAAGCCTTCTCTTCTGGTTCGTCTACCGTTGGTGTGTATCTTATGCCGACCGGTCGTAATCCTGGTAGGGGTGGTTGTTGCCCCAATACTGGTTGTGGTCTTTCAACACCTACAGGTCCTGGTAGGTTACCTGCTTGATACCTAGGCATCAGTGGAAGTTGAGGAGATGTTACCTGAGCTTGGGGAGCATAAGGTCGCTCTCTCACATATCCCTTGTTATAATAACATTCCTCCGTCACATGGTTTGTCCATTTTTATTCAATAGCACACCACTTCGGCTGCTTAGCCTGAGGCTTGGCATACATATTAAATTTTTTTAGCACTTTCTCTACAAGCTGCTCCTGGCTTACAACTACTTCTCCTTTCGGTGATGTCTTAGCGGACTTGCTTCCACTTTGTTGTGAGGATGAATCGTCATCAAGATCCTTGAATTCACCCTCCTTGTAGACCGCACAATTGTCTACAAGGTAAAGAGCCTCCTTAGTTAACTCATTTAACGTCATGCTCCTCTTCATATGTAAGTCCTTCTGGAGATCTGCGTTCCTTAGTCCTTGAATAAATATAAGCACAAGTCTAGACTGGGTAGGCAGTTCTTCCACAGGGCATAACTTCACATATCTTTTTAGTCGTAGGGCTGCCTTTTGCACAGATTCCCCTTCTTTCTGTTTGAACTTATGGATTTGTGAGACTGTATTATGAGCTATCCCCCTTTGTGAGAATTCCTCAATAAACTCGTCAAAAACCTCCTCCATAGAATCGAAATCTCTACGCTCCACGGAGTCAAACCAAGTAGCGGCATCCTCTTCTAGGGTAAGTCCAAACCCTGCAAATTGAGTAGGAAAGTCCAAAACTTCTTCAGCTCTAATTACACGCACAAAGGCTGCTACATGATCCCTAGGATCTCTGTTTCCCGTGTATTTCTTGTTTACCTATTTTTGCACCTGAGAAGGTCTAATTCTTCGATGGTCTACAAATCTCATCATTGGTTCTCCTCGTCCTACTTGTATACCTCCTCTGGCCTTCAATAGTGGGAGGGTTCCTCTCCCAGAGGTGCCCCTAAGCCATAATTTCTGATGGTTCTTGCAAGAGGTGGTTCATCTCTTCTAACTCGTTCTATGGGTTGTCTTCCTGGCTCTGTCGACTCTTGAGTTTTTGGCTTACTCTCGCCTTGATATCGTGAATAGAGTGGTGGTTCTTGTAAATCTCTGAGCCCTCTTGCGGCTGGATAACCATCTCTGTTTTGGTCTTGTTCTAATGTCGCACTTTGTTGAAGCCATGACTGCAATGATGGTTGGGTTGCTTGTTGGTTCTGGTAGTTGAATGTATGTTGTCGGTTAGAATTTGCATCGTACTCTTCTGAAACTGGATTTGTTGACTTGCTAGGGGTATAGGTGAACCTTGGTACTTCTTCGGGGACATATGTTGATGTTTCTGGAACTGTTGCCTTTTCTACCTCCTCTGGGAGAATTCGTTTGTATTCTCGCCCGTACCTGTCAACAAAAATGATATCCTTCCCCATAGCAGTTTCATAAGAGAATAAGTAAAGAACCTTGTCTTTGCTTAATTCATTTGGGTAGGGTTCTTTGCATTGAAAATAAGAGACTACTCCCTCGCTCTCATGCTTGTAAATTCCCACATTCTCATTATAGGTAGAGACCCTGGTTGTTATTTTATCAATTTTTGGAGGTGGCTCTTGAGCCTCTGAGACCATTTTTTCTTTTGCCACATTATCTCCATATATGTTATAATCCTTAGGGTTACTAACTATCAGATAGTGGTTCCCCTTTTCGTCTCGGAATCTATCTCCATCATCATAGACTCGAATTATCTCCAGTCTCTTAGAAGGTCTTTCTTATATACAAATACTGTTGGAATTAGGGTTGCAGAGAAACACACACAGCTTGGAGAAGACGAAGGAAGCTCAAGGCACACAATAGAGAGTGTGTTACTTAGTGTGCAATGGAAAAGATAGATAGCCCTAGAGTGATGGGCGTATATACGATGCACGGGGGAAAAAACCTCCTAAAGAGGGAAAAAATGCCCCGACGGTTCTAGTGTGTTCACATACATCACTACTACATGTATATGGTAACAAATCCCCCCTTGAGTGATGCGGTGAACCAGAGCTGGCACATGAGTAAAGGGAAGTGCCATGCCCTGAGGACAGGATCAGTCCACAAAGGGGAGTAAGCCCAAAGCTTTGCGGAAAGCTTCAAGCTTCTCACGAGACAATGCCTTTGTGAAAAGATCTGCAAGGTTGTCCTGTGTTGGCACATAAGCCAAGTTGATCTCTCCTACTGAGAGCCTCTCCCTGACATAGTGGTAATGCACCTTGATGTGCTTTGTGCGAGCATGAAAAACTGGGTTCCTCGCAACTGCCAATGCGCTCTGACTGTCAGTGTAGATAGTGTTGGCAGTGTCCTATCCAACACCCAAATCAGCCATAAGGCGTCTGAGTCATACACACTCAACCGTAGCTGTGAAGACTGCCCTGTACTCAGCCTCACAACTCGAAGTGGCCACAGTAGGTTGCTTCTTGCTCAACCATGATATAGATGAACTGCCAAGCATGAAACAAAAACCACTTGTGGACACTCGCGTGTCAAAACAACCAGCCCAATCTGAGTCCGAAAAAGCATGTAAGTCTGGCGGCAATGATCCCCCCCTGGGATAAAACAAGCCAAGATGTAAAGTGCCACTAAGGTAGCAGAAAATCCTCTTGACATCCTGCCAATGCTTAGACCCTGGGCTATGCATAAATTTGCTGACCTGTGAGACTGCAAACTGAATATACGGCCTCGTGTTGCATACATAAATGAGGCAGCCAACAGCAGTTTGGTAAAGAGTGACATCAGCAGGATCGCCAGCATCATGTAGACTTAACTTCAAACCTGTTTCCATGGGAGTGGCAATAGGTTTGCAATCCTCAAGTCCAAACTTACATAGCAATGTCTCTATGTAACTTTTCTGACACAAGGCAATACCACCATCACACTGCTTAAATTGTATACCCAAGTAATGATGCAACAGCCCCAAATCTTTCATCTTGAAAGTAGCATTCAAATCAGCCTTAAATTCAGCAATGTGGCTCTCATTTGGTCCAGTGATCAGCAAATCATCAACATAAAGAACCACAATGAGAAGTACATCACCCTCACGCTTTACATACAATGTGCTTTCTGTTGGACTGTTACGAAAGCCTCGTTTAACCAAATGAGTGTCAGCTTTCTCATACCAAGCACGAGGAGATTGCTTCAACCCATACAAAGCCTTCTTACATCTGCACACTTTGTCCTCTTGTCCTTTTATGACAAAACCGCGAGGCTATGTTACATAAACTTCCTCAAATATGTCACCATTCAAGAAAGCAGTAACAATGTCTGATTGATGTACATCCCAACCAAAATGAGCTACCAATGCACATAGAAAACGTACAGTAGTCATACGACAAGTGGGAGCAAAAGTCTCTTCATAATCTATGCCTTTTTGCTGTGCATAACCTTTTGCAACAAGTCGAGCCTTATGGCGATCGATCTCACCATCCGCCTTGCGTTTCAACTTGTAAACCCACTTCGTACCAATGGCCTTTTTTCCAGGAGGCAAATCACATAAAGTCCATGTGTCATTTTCTATAAGTGCATCATATTCTGATTGCATGGTAGCCATCCAATTTTTTGAATTTTGTGCTTAATCAAAAGTCAGAGGCTCCTCAACATCATGTAAGCTAGACACAGCCAAAGCATAATAATCTGATGCATAAGATGCATGGCGAGAGCCTGAACGAGTACGACTAGACAAAGGTGCATCCAATTTACTGTCACGCAAAGTGTGCACCAGCCATTTTGGCATACCTCTAGTCTGCTCATTTTCAGCCCTTTCCTCATCAAGTACATCATGTACATCTGCATCAGTAACAGGCTGATCTAAAACATTTTCAGAAACCCCCATAGGCTGTACATTTGCCTCATTGGAACTTACATTTGTATTTCCACCACTGAAAAGAGTCAACAAAGTGTCATAAATGTCCTGTGAGCTTGTCTCTAGTACATGACAGCAAGGACTGAACAGAATCTTCCACAAACACTACATCCCGTGAAACCAGAATACGTTTTGTTTGCGGATGATACAACCTGTATCCTTTGCTTTCAGCACTATAACCAACAAAAATACATTTGACAGCCTTATCATCCAATTTTCTGCGCTGCACTTGTGGCACCAAAGCATATGCCAAACAGCCAAAAACACGCATGTGCTCAATAGAAGGCTTTCTATCATGCCATGCTTCATATGGAGTAATAGACTGCAAAGCTTTCATAGGACACCTGTTAAGTACATAAGTGGCACACATGATGGCCTCAAGCCAAAAAGAATGTGGCAAAGATTGACTTTTGACCATACATCGTGCCATTTCCGTCAGTGATCTGTTTTTCCTCTCAGCAACACCATTTTGCTGAGGTGTATAAGGCACTGTACATTGGTGTTTTATCCATGACTAGCCAGAAATGCATTAAATTCATGAGACATATACTCCCCCCCTCGATCGGAACAGAGGGTGCCCATAGTACATTTCGAGACATTTTCAGCCATAGCCAGAAATTGTTTGAAGCACATAAAAACTTCTGACTTCGCTTTAAGTGGAAATACCCATGCATGCCTAGAGTAATCATCAATGAAAGTCACGAAGTACAGCTAATTTCCCAAGGACGGAGTTTACATGGGCCCACAAACATCACTATGCACAAGCTGCAACCTGCATGTGGCCCGAACTGAACCATCCTTTGGAAATTTAGAACGCTGCATCTTACCCAAAATACAGTCTTCACAAACATGTTTGACAGGTGCTTCAAGAGGCGGCAAAGAAGCAACCATATCAGATTTGTGCAAACACAGCAAACTGACAAAATTCAGATGACCAAAACGTGCATGCCAAAGTTTTGCATCTGAAATAGCCCTTGAATCTGCAACAGCATTTGCAAAATCTTGTCCACACTTGTCATACAAAGTGAGCTTATACAGCCCACGGCACAAAAGCCCAGATGCAACAATTTCATCACCAAAAATGAGATCATGAAGTGTACATCTGTCATCCACAAATTTGACTACAAGTCCAAGTCTAGCAAGTGCGGATACAGACAAGAGATTCTTCTTGATCCCAGGTACATAAAGTGCATCAACAAGTGTGAAGGAACTGCCATTAGAAGCAGTGAGCACAATCTTTCCAACTCCCTGAACTAGATAAGAGGCGTTGTTGGCACAAGTGATTGAATTCCCATGAGGGACAAACTCGAGAGAGGTAAACAATTCACAATGTGAGGTAATGTGCTTTGTAGCACCACTGTCGGAATACCACACATGTGAATCTACAGCAACTGACAAGCATGCATCATGGACAACAGGATTGTAAGTGTACTCTGCGCTAAAAGCCCATTCTGCATCAACATCAGCAACACAGTCTCCTTTCACAGAAGACTTAACAATGGCTTCATTTGTAGTGGAACCAACATTTGCAGTGGAACCACCCTCTTTCTTCTTAGGATCTTTGGCCTTCAACCTAGGACACGACTTGATCAAGTGATCATTGGCTTTACAATAATGGCAACGCATCTTCTTTTTGCCCTTATCAACAGAATTTCCAGACGAAGTACTGCTAGCAGAAGCATTAGGAATAGAATTTTTGCCACTCGCAGCAGAACCATAAGAAGTGGCTGCATTACTGTTACCACCCTTTCTTTGAGAAGCAATAAAGGCCTGCTCAACTGCACGCTGCCTAGTCCTGTTTTTTTTGGAAAGTGACTCTTGCAACAGCAATGTGCATAATGCACCAAACTTGACAACTTCTCGATTTCCTTGGGTCATAAGTCTCCAAGTACTAGCAAAAGTCTAGTAAGAATCTGGTAAGGCATCAAGAACAATCTGCACAAAGGAACTGTCTGAAATGACTTCACCAGCAGAAATAAGTTGCTCATTGATATCCTTGACACTAGCAAGGAAAGTGTCCAAAGCAATTTTAGCCTCATTGCGGCTTGCATAAAGACCTGCTAAAATATCCCCAAGTCTGTTTTGCAAATTTTGCTGAACGGATGTGAGGAACAATGGTGCGCTTCACAGACAACGCAATCAATGCATGAGCCTGCGCATCCTTAACATCCCAACGAGCTTGTTCTGTCGTAGGCAAAACAACTCTTACAGCTGCAATCCTTGCAACAAGACCTGCAACATCCTCAACATCGCCTACATCCTCAGAACCAGGACGTACATCAATGCCCTGCACAATGTTCCCGCACCCTTTGACACAAGAACATGTTGCATCATATAAGCCCACATAGGGTAGTTGTCCCCATCCAACCTGTCCTCAACAGCAAACATCTTGAACACATCTGTGTTGTTGTTGTCAGCCATGGTAAATGTTGCACCTGATGTGAAAACTGTCCGAAAATAGGAGAAACGGAGCGGGAACAACCTGTGCTATATAGCACAAACCGTAGAAGACTATAAGGCACATGTTATGCAGAAAACGGCACTGACAGAAATTCTGCACAAAATGACGAAATAGCCTGTGCAGTACTGCCTGTAGTGGAAACGGAGGCCGAAATGAGCCCAAATCAAAATTCTGAGCAGACCAAGCTCTACGAGCTTACCCAAAATGTTTGTCAACCTGCGAACGCTCGCCAAAGCTCACTGAAATCGGAGAAAGTGAGCAGGCGTGTGCTGGAGCAGCTGGCGACTAAGCCAGGGAGGACATGACCTACTCTGATACCAATTGTTGGAATTAGGGTTGCAGAGAAACACACACAGCTTGGAGAAGACGAAGGAAGCTCAAGGCACACAATAGAGAGTGTGTTACTTAGTGTGCAATGGAAAAGATAGATAGCCCTAGAGTGATGGGCGTATATACAATGCACGGGGGAAAAAACCTCCTAAAGAGGGGAAAAATGCCCCGGCGGTCCTAGTGTGTTCACACACATCACTACCACATGTATATGGTAACAAATACACTTGCGTCCCCGATAGTCATAATAAACTAGGGCTCCCCTAGCGTTTGTTCTTTCTAAGAAGATTATAGTGAACTTGGCATCGTTCAAAGGGTTTTGGGAGGTACTTCCTCCTAGCAGTTGTCCTTCACCAGAGAAACCTCCTGGCTGTTGACTACCCATCATGAAGAAGGACTTATTTGATGAAGTGTTTGTATCACTACCTTCCTCAATGATCGGGGCTAATGGATCTAGCCTTGCCTGGGTTACACTTTCTTCAGTGGATACTAAGCTACCCTAATCACCTGCCACTTTTTGGTCTCTAGGAATGTGTCTTCCTGATCTTAAATTCATCAAACTTAGCAATGCAATTTATCCCAAATCCAACCACTCACCTGGCAAGGGATCAGTTTCCGCACAACTTCTTGCCTTGCTGTTGAATATACCTGTACACAAGCGTTTAATTTCAGCAATCGAATCAAAATATTTAACCGCTAGAGGTGGTCTTAGTAATGATTGGTATAACTGGGGGCTTAACCTCAACCACTATTGTACTCTATACACTCAAGATGTTCTTGATTAGGTCTGCTAATCTGGAACTGTACTTTACCCGAGTGTTTGTCAGTTAGAGGTAAAGTCTTAATTCCGTCTATGCGCCATCAAAAGGTCAAACAAGGTCCAATTTCACTTATGAAAGAAGTTCTGGAACTCTTAAGTCAATTGGAACATCACTCTATGTCCACAGTTAGATTTTGACTTCAATAAGACCCTGTAGACATCCTACGCGTAGCATGTCTACCTACCCTATTTCGGCTGAAATTTGCACTATAGATTCCCCTTGATGTGCTGAGTCCACAACTGTTCTCACTTTTTGATTTGGACACCTATAAGCTGGTCAATTGATCAGAAACCTGTTCCAACAGCCTGATGTTGATCTGACCAGTCAAATCAACTCCAATTTGGACCAAAATTGACTAGGAGGCTTGCGTAAGGCTATACAACACCTTGCTATGTCTACATTCAGATTTTGACTTCAATATCATGCCTTAGACATACTATGCGTAGCATGTCTAACTGCACAAAATTGCTCCAAATTCAAACCACATACTCCTCTTAAGGTGCTGATCACTCTGGTATACTCACAGTTGGATTTGGAGTGCTAAATCATTGTGAACACATCCTACGCGTAGAATGTCTAAGTGCTATGTTTGACTCCAAACTTGAGCCACAGCTTCCCCTTGATATCAGCAACCCAATGCTATGCTTAGATTTTAGTTTGGATTTCAAAAGATCCCAATTTTAGATATTCTAGCCTTTTTCAGTCAAAAATGCTAAAGTCTACTTAAAATCCAATTTTCTCAGCCAATTGGGATGAAACCTTTCTCATGCACTTAATAAATCATAGATCATGCTCATAAAGACATCCTGTGGTTTTGGTCTCAAAAATTATGCCTTGGGCCCAATTTGGGTAAGATGTCTGGCAATTTCTGTCTTTTGGCCTTATCCTATCGAGGTATGGTCAAGTTCCCCCTTACAAGTGAATATAGGGTAATTGCTACCTTCTAAACGCATTGGTCATCTTAGATTTTCAAAATTCTCACCAGAACACCCTCTAGACATCCTACACGTAGGATGTCTACTGCTCCTTTTCTCAGACTTAAGTGCTACTTTGCCTTCCCTATGCTCTCAGAAAGTGCCAATATGCCTTACAAGTGCAAAATATGCAAATTTCTCTCAATTTAAACCTTTTCTGAACTTTTACGTTTTCTGAGTCCGCCTTTTAGCTTTCGGGCAATCCAATAAGGGAAAAACACTCAAGTCTATATGTTACTAGGGTGAAACCCACCCTCTGAACACACAAGTGACCTCAGTTTTCCCAAATTCCCTGCTAAAAACCCCCTGGAGACATGCTACGCGTAGGCTTTCTATTGTCTTAAAATTTAAATTTTTTCTTACAGAAGTACTCCCTATGCTCTGCAGCTCTCTCAGAAATACTCACAGAAACTTTTGAACTTCAATTCAGCTTCTGAACACTCTTTTCTGTCTTTTACAGCTCTTTGATGAGCCTAACAACAAATATAACATGCATGAAGTGCTCCAGATCATAAATCGTGATGTCCTACTTACCCTACTCCTACTCATCATATGAGATGGTGATTTTGGTGTCTCGATTGCTTCCTGGCCTCTCCGGACTCTCAAGCTATCCTTTCACCGCCTCTACCACTCAACTCCTACTCTCCTAGCTAATACTACCTAAGTCGAAGGATTTAGGCCAGACACATGCTCCCTAGACTCCTCCTAAGACCTAGAGATAGAGAGTCCCCCACCCTCTGATCCTATCTAAATGTAAAATAAGACTCTAGCAAGCCAGAGAATCCCTATCCTCAAGGACTAGTCTCGGTCACCTACCTAGGGTTTTCGTCCCCGACAGTGGCGCCAATGTTGGCAGATACGCCGCGACGGACGTCAGCCCAGCGAGAACTCACCGAACAAAATTTGTCAGCTAAGGACGAAGCTCGACCCGCAGGCGCGTGGAAGCAAGCATAGGGTGTCAACCTACACTCGACCGACTATTGACTACTTCCTACAGAGGTCTCTACCCAATGTCTAAGTTACAACCTTCAAGAGTACACAAGAGGAGATTTCCTACAACGCTTTCAAGAGCCAAATACCCACCAAACGTTCTAGAAACGCTATGGAACTTGAGGGAAATCCTATTAACACCAATAGGTCGCTCTCCCTAAGGTCCGTGCCCAAAACCCAAACCCTAAACACCCTATACAGAATCGTGTAGGATGTCTGGTCGAATTTTATAGGTCGTCGTTTCTGAAAACTAAAGTACCTAATGTATAGCTCTACTCATTGCGAACGCGTAGATATGCTGAAATGCAAAAACGGACAACGTATGCTCACCGAATCGCCAGATATAGCTCGTGGATCGATCTCGCAAAGCTGGGTCGTACACGTGCAATGTAGGTGTTGACGCGTAGCTCTCTCCGAGGGCAACACACTGCACTTCTCCGCACTCGATTCCGACTACCAGTGTGCGCGTCGCGTCAAGATAAACTCTCACTCTCTCTCGTACACAGAGTACGCTCAACTCATACAGACAAAACTTATAAAAATGACAAAGGGTTTTTCTGCATTAAGGTCAAAAGTGGTATAAATACCTTACAATCTCAAACCATTAAGGTCAAAAGTGGTATAAATACCTTACAATCTCAAACCATTAAGGTCAAAAGTGGTATAAATACCTTACAACCCTAATGTTCCAATTTAACCATTTACTAAGTCTAAATGTCAAAAATGGGATACAATTTGGAAGCTTCTGCAAGCCCCACTATTTACAAAGGTAAAATGACGGTTTCTTCTCAATTAAGGAATGATTACAAAGAAAATTAGTATCCCGCTAGGCAATCATCCTCCATTGAGTGTGTCTAGCCACTAACAAAGATCTTGAAAGTTTTTTGGAGAGAACAATCACTGCATGGTTACTTGGTTGGATCTATGCAAGGGACAAACGAGAGTATATTTGCAATAGGTTGGTAAATGCAGCAGCTTGTGATAGGGAAACCTTGTACGTATTGGAGCAATACATGAGAAAACACAATGTTTAAAGATGTATTTATGGTCATTGAGCCTCTTGACATAGTATCTTTTACAAGGATGAGTTGTAAAATACTCTGATCCATGTAAATATGTGAATTGGATTCTATTTTCTATCTTAGTGTTTCTAAACACCACTATATTTTGAGGTCCCTCTAATTCTAAAATTTGTTTTTGATTATTTTAGATTCTTTTCATTATTGATATAGCCAATTCTTTAACGTTATTGTCTCAAATTTGAGCTCTTGTTTCAAAGAAATTTTTTCACATGTATAATGAGAATTGAGTTTAATGCCATGCTTCCCTCATGCTTTTGATGTCACTGTAGTCGATGCATATAACTATGTATTTAAATACACATGTCCCTATAGATACATGTTAAGGGATATATGGGACTTAGAGTGTAACTGCCAATAGATGATAGCTCAAACTACACAAAAATACTAGGTTTTTCAATAGCGTTATAAGAAATGGGACATGAATAATTCCCAAAATTCTTAAATATGTCTTACTACGTCTAAATCAAGGAGAAGACTATATCATACACACACTAAGGTAACGTTTTCTTGTTCTTTTTATGCTTTTTCACGTGGTTGAAAGTGATTTACCTTTCATGCTTACTTAAATTCATGTTTAAGCTCTCATGTTTCCATAAGCAAGCCTTTCCCTTGCTTTCTTGGGAAGAATAAATAACTTCTTAATTTTGTTGTTTCCTTCTAATTATGGTTCATTACTAATCATAACTAACTATATTGCTAACAACTAACCATGATGTTATTTCAAGTTCTTAGATTACCAAACTAATATGACATAGAGAGAGTAGAAAGTACTCTCTCTAACCATAGGTGGCTGGAGATCATCTTTACCTAAATAGTATGCATGATTGAATGGTGACTAATATCCTTAATTATCCCTTAATCTCCCGCACAAACCTTTTTTTTATTCTTAAGTTATTTTATACTCTTAACTAAATTACTCTTATAAATGTAATGTCATAAATCAAAGGCAACTAAGTAATGAAATTGTTTTTGGAACTAACCATATTTTTCAAAAGAGAAATTATAATTTCTCCAAAAGAAATGCTCTTGATCTTGCATAAATTGTATGTGTAAAAGTTTTAGTGGCATACTAAATTAATATCTAATTTTCAAAAGGAATGAGTTTTGAAGGGTAAGTTTATCATAAGCAAAGACGTTTTCTTTAAGAAAGAAGATTCCCATTCCAAATAAGGTCATTCCCTCCCTTCCCTCTTACCAATTGGAAAATCCCAAATCTTTAAGTCTCTCCTAGCTGTGATTAATCCTCTCCACGATATCCAGGTATGCCCAAATCTTTAAGTCTCTCCTAGCTGTGATTAATCCTCTCCACGATATCCAGGTATGCCTAAATCCCATCTCAAAGAAGAATTTGTTGATCATTCGTACTCCATTACATGAGCATTTTGCACGACAGTAGTATGTCCACTCTTAGAAATTCACAAATCACTCTTAGACTATCATTCATCGAAGGATTCTACTCTTGCATAAACCATCATTTAATCTTGCACAATCAATTAAAGGAAGTTTTAGCTTATTTGTCTGAAAAATCACAAGTTATGCATTCTAAATGTTAGTGTTTACTACTTATGGTACACACTTAAGCAAAGGTCATTGTGTAGAGCATATGCATTTTTCATTTCAAGTTTGTCTATTTTCAAGGTTGTTTTGCAACTACGAAGAAGGGGGCAATAAGGAGATACCTTCACGGAAGTGATGAACGTGTTGCTTGAATATAAAACTCTCATTGCTTCCATGGAGATGCTCCATGGATGGCAAATGGTCCAAAGAAAATGAATGGAAATCGCCCAAGACGGGGTTAACTTGAAACTTACGTCGAGACAAAACCTTAAACTACCAAGAGGCTCGTTATATTTCTTAAGGTCTTGTTTCAGTAGACATTAAAAGGAAATAGGAACTAAGGGATTATAACTCAAGGAACTCACTCTAAATTTCAACTAGGATTAAAACTTTGTCCAGAAGATTTGATGTGGATAGCCCTAGCATAACATAGAAGATTTAAGCGTGAACTTTGTCAAGGATCCATTTCTATTCCCATTCACACATATGTTATTAGATGAGATAGCAGGCCACAAAATGTATAGCTTCATGGATGGTTATATGACTAGAATCAACTCAAAATTGCACCAAAGGATAGAGCAAAGACAACCCTCATCACTGAATGGGGAGTATTCGTGTACCTCGTAATGCCATACGGACTGTGCAATGCTCCAACTACTTTTCAACGATATATGATGGAGATTTTCAATAAGTTCTTACATAAGTTTTTAGCTATTTTTATGGATGATATTACAATGTTTTCAACCAACAAAATGCTCATCCTATTTCTTGAAATGGTCTTTGAGAGATGCAAGGAAAATAATGGTGCTTGATGTTAGGACCTTTTGTAAGACTTGTGATATTTGTTAGAGAATGGGAAGGCCAACAACAATAGATATAACACCACTGACTCCCATACAACCACTAGGAGTGTTTCTGAAATGGGGATTGAACTTCATGGGTCCACTCAAGAAACACACCCCTAGGAAGGACAAATACATTATCATGGCTACATGTTATGTGAGTAAGTGGGTCGAGGCCAAGGCATTACCAAACAACGTTGCAAAGTGAACACCATGGTTCTTGCATGAGCACATTGTCTACAAATTTGGCTGTCCAATTGAGATTGCCTCAGATTAGGAGACTTGTTTTATCAACATATCCTAGCTTAAATCTTTTCAATCAATCATCGGAAATTGACACCATACTATCCCAAATGCAATGGGCAGGCTGAAAGCAACAATAAGATGATCAAGACCACTCTAACAAAGATTTTTAGAAAGAGCCTCATCATTGGGATGCTAAGCTTTGGACAGCACTATGGGCATACAAAAAAGCCCACAATGTCTCAACTGGATTGACACCATTCAAAATGGTATATGGAACGGAAGCAATCCGGGCCCATGGAATTTGCAATTGCCAGTTTGAGAATGGCAATCGAACGTGATTTTAATGTGAATTTGAAGAATAGACTAGATGAATTGATGAAGCTAGATGAAATCAAAGCCATGCTAGAATAGGAAGTGTCCAGAGGAGAAGGAAACACTGGTACGATAGAAAAATAAAGGTTCGGGAGTTCAAGAAGGGGGATTTGGTTTTACTATATCAGGAAAAGCTAGGCCCAAAGAAGCCTAATATGAAGGTCGCATTGTCAGGACTATATGAGATAGATCGGGTTTTCTCCAATGACACAATCAAAATTAAGGATTTATCAAGTTTATTGCCAGGGGTCTATAATAGACATAAAATCAAGTTGTATTTTTCTAGATTAGGCGAACCCCTAGCACTAGCACAACACAACACTGTCAATTTAGAATAAGATGAGAAACAATTAGATGTGCTCAACATCAGATTACAGAGACTAGGATTAGTGGAGGATCAACACCAAGTATCACTATTATGGATTGTTCTAGTTCAAGATCAAATAATCAAGGAATCGAAGGAGACTGACTTTCCTAACAGTAACCAACGAATCACTAATGATCAAATATTTTTGGGAATCTCGTCGATACTCATGACAATGACAAACTAATGCATGTGCACCACATCAAAAACATTGGATAGAACCATGAGGCATCAGACGAGTGGCGCATTCATGGCATGAATTAGAATAATTATGAGACGCGTGTGCGACCCAACTTTAGTTCCTCAGCATCTCGTGTGACTTGCACCTTGGCCTGCAGAGCTCCTTGTGCCATCATCCGCGTCACCTTCGTGCACATTGCTTATTATGTGTGCATTGCCAACTCCTTCACCCTCTCCAACGTTCGCTACATAGTCGAATACTCGCAAGTGTTCCTGCTCTGACTCACCCTCATCATCTAGTGAGCTTTCCTTCTCTACACAGAGTCTTTTTCCAGGGTTCTAAGATGGGGAAGAAAGGTCAACTTATGTTGCATGCCATGCAAGCTTTCGTAAATCTCAAAGCTATGGAGCTTGAAGAACTTTTGCAACCAATCAAACATGAATGTTTAATGCCACGTCACAACATAGGGAAGTATGTGTTTTAGGTAAATGAAAGGACACTGCTACGATTATGGGGTATGAAGGTGGTGCTCAAGGCCAATAGAGCTGCAAGCATCATCCAACAATTGATTGATACATTCAATGCTCACACTGGTACAACTGAAATCAATGGCCGATTAGTCCAAATGATAGCAACAATCTTAGCTCATGTGCATTTACCATTCTCATCAAGGCCGCAACCCTATTCAGTTGATGAAGTAACTAACTTACTGAAGAAGAATGATCAGGCTGCCAAGAAGAAACACAAAAGTGGTGGCAAGGGCATCCCAATGTCCCCACTATAGTTTAAACCAGCTTATAAGTTTGCAGCGAAAGCAATTAGCCTGAAGAACGATCCCAACTGAAGTATGTTTTTAGAAAATCTCTTCAACATGCTACTAGCCAAAATAAAAAATCCCAAGGCAAATCTCAGTTCCATCTTGTATAATAATATCATGCAACAGTCTGCAAAGGTGAAGACCCATAACTTGTTAATGCATGGTATGTGTGGCAGCTCCTATATTAGGTTACTTGCATTCCTGCACATGTGAATGCAAAGAATTCTTGTGCAAAAGTCAAATGGGAGGGAACTCATGCTACTTAGAACACTGAACAGGGGACCCAAGAAGACCAGACATGTGAACTAGCTCTAGTAACATCTGGTTTGAAAAGGACAGTAGAATAGTCGGAAGCAGGCACATCAAAGCTAGCAGCTAAGAAACACAAAATGACATTCAATTTGTTGGAGAAATTGAAGGCCAAGCAAAAGACAACCATAACATCTACTAGTGCAAAGATGACACAACATGAAGTAAGTCGGATTGAAGGGACTTCTTTTGATAAAGCTATTGAACTACCCGAAACACCCCTAGAGCCTACTGTGGTTAAAGGGATAGAACAAGCCCGTGCGAGTGCTTTAGAATAGGCCTTGGTGGTACCCTTGTATATTCCACATTCCGTTCTAGACAGAGTATAGAGGCTAAAGAAGAAGCCAATGGTGGGAAACCTTGTTATCAAGGCTGCTGCCAAACTCTTGGTGCCATACAAAACTTTAGTGGTTGTGTATGAGACTGACCAGAAAGATTGTGATACAATCACTGATAGCTGGATGTGAATTGTGGATGTTTTATCCTGCTCTATATCCTAAGTACAACAAGCCTGTTGATCAATAGATGTACTTAAAATGGATGAGTTGAGAGAGTGGTATAAGGATAGGAAAGTCAGGTGGGTGAGAGAGTGGTATAAGCACAGTAAAGCCCTGTACAATATTCTAAACACCCTTCGCCACAAGAACATGTTGCATCATATAAGACCACATAGGGTAATTGTCCCCATCCAATCTGTCCTCAGCAGCAAACATCTTGAACACATCTGTGTTGTTGTCAGCCATTGTAAATGTTGCACCTGATGTGAAAACTGACCGAAAAGAGGAGAAATGAAGCAGGAACAACACGTGCTATATAGCACAAATCGTAGAAGACTGTAAGTGACCTGTTATGCAAAAAATGGCACTGACAAAATTTCTGCACAAAATGACGAAATAGCATATGCAGTATTGCTTTGTAGTGGAAACGGAGGCCAAAATGAGCCTAAAATTTTTGTCGACCTGCAAACGCTCGCCAAATCTCACAGAAATCAAAGAAAGTGAGCAAGCATTTGCCAGAGCTGCTGGTGACTAAGCCTGGGAGGATGTAACCTGCTCTGATACCAATTGTTGGAATTAGGATTGCAAGAAAACACACAGAGCTTGGAGAAGACGAAGGAAGCTCAAGGCACACAACATAGAGTATATTACTTACTGTGCAATGGAAAGATAGATAGCCCTAGAATGATGGGCGTATATACAATGCACGGGGATAAAAACCTCCTAGTGAAGGAAAAAATGCCCCGGTGGTACCTAAGTGTGTTCACACACATCACTACCACATGTATATGGTAACACATCGGTATATCACAAGCTAGCTAGAGCCACACTCACCAAAGGAAGGCCTATGATGCTGACACAAAGACCTAGAATGCTTTGACGCCATACGAAGTGGAGATGATGACCGATCGCAAAGAGTAGTTGGAGTAGGATGCCATTTATCGGCTCATTTAGAAGGATAATATTGCCACCAGTACTCAAGGAACGTGTCACCCTATGGCAACTTAGATTCCACCTTAGACGATTCCGAAGCCCATGAAAAAGAAGGCTCCAAATAAGTGAAAACAGTGAGACCCTCGAGATTGTGTACTTATTAAGCATTTGGCCCGAGCATACCCAACCACTTGGAAAATTTGCATATGTGAGGCTATTTGATTCATGATTATTTTGATTCGCAACAAACCATTCTATCAAAGTAGTTTTTTTATTTTGCTCGTTGTTTAGCAAGTCCAATACATCATCCCCAATATGAAATGTAACCATATTCTGTGATGGAAGGTGTACTTGCAATCGTTGAATAGACGAGTTAGCTATGATCCTTTTAGAGTGTTAACAATTAGGTTGACGAGTTTACAAATTGTGACTATTAATTTATGATCCTTAGCATTGCTAGTTGATGTCTCATTATATGTTTTTAGAGGGTTAAATGTCTTTTGGTGAAATATCTTCAAGGTTAACCTTGTTTAAAGAAGAGAAGATTTTGTTGGGTTGCCTTGCAACCTCTAGATGCTCTCCAACAATGAAGAGTAAAAGAGCTATTCTTAGAGGATTGTGCAACATTTATCTTAAAAAAAACTGAAAGAGAAAGAAACGAATGGAGTCCAAGTTGGGGTGCGTGCGTGCATGTGGAGAGAGAGAGAGAGAGAGAGAGAGAGAGAGAGAGAGAGAGAGAGAGAGAGAGAAAAGAAGAAAAGAAGAAAAGAAGAGAGTTTTAACGTCGTAGGAAACTATCCCAAGAGACCTTAAAGATCGAGCCGACTAGGAGAGTTGAACTCAAGACATGTGAAAAGAGAGAGAGAGAGAGAGAGAGAGAGAGAGAGAGAGAGAGAGAACGTTACAACACGGGTCGACCACAACAAACAAGAACAAGGTATATGATTGTGAGTTGATGGGAATACACTCTAAAAGCATGATTGAGAATCGAAGCCACATGTACACACAACCGGAGTTTGGAAGCATTCACTCTCTACCTGAAAGGGTGGTGTTGCACTGTGGTTGACTCAAGAAACCACAAGGCAAGGCAAAACACTCGATTTTAAAGTTGGGAGGGGAAGCAAAAACAAAAACGTACGTGAAGGAAGACTGGCACAGGTTATTCTCCCTCCGAGAGGAAGACTCGAGCAAAATAAATGTGTGCACGACGACCTTCGTCGCGCATCAGAGATTCGGAACTAGGGTTTCGCAGGATTGTTTCTGAGGCTGTGAAGAAGTAGGATTTTTGGCAGCGGCCTTTCTTCTTCGGAATTAGGGTTTCTCCCGGGCTATTCGTCTTTGAAACGTCTCGCAAAGGAAACAGTTCCTCCTTTTTTGGGTTTTTCCTGGAATTTGCGAGAGTGCGACATGTAAATTTATTGAAACTAGTGAATCATGCTTTGTGGCTCGCCATCTGCTGCATCCAGTTGCACATTGGAAGCTGTTCTTTGAGGGGATGTCTTGGGCTGGTCCAGACCCCTTCTTTGGTACTTCGCTTGCCGATAACCTTGACAGTAAGCCTTTCTCTCTCTCTCTCTCTCTCTCTCCCTCTTTTTATCCCTTTCTGCTTCTTAAACGTGCTGGGGGTCTAAGCAGAGCTTATCCCACGTTTTATTTTGCACACGAGTCAAATAAGCCTTTGCAGCTGTGCATTCTGTGCCTGCTTCCACATTGTGTAACTAATAAGTGTGTCAGACTTACTCTGGACACTTCACTAAAAATGGCATCATTATTGTTTCAAATGGGTTCTCGTTTAGACAAATAGATATTATAACAGTTATAGCCATTCAATCCTAAGTTGTCGACATGTTTTGTTTTGCATTTTGCATAATGAAATTTTGATTTTAGTGTGTCAAGATATGTCTGAAATGTGTAATGCAACACTTATAGCCATTTGATCCTAATTTTTCCAGGTGTTTTGTTCTTCATTTTGCATAATAAAATTTTGATTTTAGTGTGTCGATATATGTTTGAATGTATAATGCAACACTCCGGTATATATAGTTGAATATGAAATAGGTATTTTATAGATGAATGCGAGATAGGTATTTTATACTTGAATATGAAATAGGTCTTTTGATAAAGAGCTTTGTCAATAACTCAATAATTATGTTGTAGAGAATGCTAAATTAAACGAGCTTGTGGCGAATTTATAGCATATGGCCTAGTGGTACAACCCACATAGGTGATTGGAAAATATTGGTGCGATGGAGCTGATGGTTATAGTGACTTGTGGGTGACTACCATGGGTCTATACCTTGCACTTTCCTTTATGGGTGAATCTGGGCTTAATCCTGGATTCATCTAGGTATATATATATATTTCGTCATGCAATGAGGCATAGTGCAAGCTATGCAAAAGTGCCATACAAAAGTATGGTGGAGAGTTGGCACTGTGTCTCCCTACAAATTATAACCGTGCCGTCGTCCAAGCAAACTTGTACACATAGAGGTTTGCATGCAGATTACTAGATTTTCTAGTTTTTCGCGTGCTTGTCTATTTGAAATGTTTACTGTTGTTAATATACACACAGACACACACATGTCACACACACACACATACACACTCCCATCTCCCTCTCCATACGATCGGTTACATAAATAGACAAATGCTTCTGCCCATTCTATTCTATTATGGACTGCAATAATGTAACTTATCGGTACTATTGCATAAGCATGAGACTACGTCGAGTTATTTCTTCCTAGCTTTTATTGTTTTTTCTTTGATCTATACACACACACACGCACATTCCCCCCTCCATATGATTGGTTACATAAATAGACAAATGCTTCTACCCATTCTATTCTGTTATGGACTGCATAATGTAACTTATCGTAATAGGTACTATTGCACAAGCATGAGACTAAGTTGAGTTATTTCTTCCTAGCTTTTATTGTTTTTTCTTTGCTTTTCCCTTCAACAATAGCATGTGTTAGATTTTTCAATTGCCACTAGTAGGTAACAAATACATGACATTTGTTTGTTTGTTCATCCTTGCATTCTTTAGTCACTACCAAGAATCAAAAGCACACTACTGCAAGCATTGATTAAGTAAAAAACAATATTACATATATGCTTCCTATGACACATATTGCAAGAATTAAAAGTTTCCCTTTTAAGGGTTGTATGCAGATCGTGATATAAGCTGCTCCCTTGATGAAGTAATGTCAGTGTGCCTTTGTTCGCCCTTGATTTGCCAATTACAAGAGCACTTAGTCTCAACGATTGATGTCCTTTGAGACTGATTTCCCCTCCAATGTATCCGCTTGTAGTTTGGCTTTTGGCTAGTGTTAGCAGGTGTTGGGGACAGGCCAATAGGGCCATGGAGTACCATTTTCATTCGATGTTTCATAGATGATACATGGATGAAGTACATTGTTTGCTCTCTTAGAAGGCTATTCATCCTCATTGAGTTCAATCACAAGCTTCTTTTCAGTGCCTTCATCTTGATACGCCGTAAAAACTATCACGAGGACGTGGCAACTGCTAACCTTAGTTGTTGGTTTCTTTCCAATGATTTTTGTTTAATTTTTGAGACCCTCTTTTTGAAGTTGCAAATGGTTGGACATTGTATGGCCAATGTGAATGGTAGTTTCACCCGCAGACGGGAAGTTGGTCGGCAAGATCATGGCAAGAGGATGTCTAGGCTCAGAGCAAGATCATGTAGGTTCCCCCGTCGCACTTAGCAAGTTGGTGGATACTAGGAAGTGAACTCAATAAAGGCATAAAGTCAAGGTGGTTTCACCAACAGAAAGTATCCGACAGTTGGGCCACATTGCACTTTTGGATGCGGTCCCAATGAGGATAGATGGTCTGATGATCAGTGGAAGCCCAACGGAAACATTTCCTAAAATTTAGGGAACTGTTATTTTGGGCCGTGAAATGTGTTCGTGTCATTACCTTCGGTATGACCAAGGAAACATTTTATTACTCTGTTGTAAAGTCAACTGATGCACCATTTGAGAGATTTTTAAGCAGGAAGCCCAATGCGGGGAAATTGCATGTATGAGTGCCAAGTGGCACTTTTTTGTCAATTTACCAAGTTTGGGAGAAGAGAATCCGTAACTGACTTTTTGGAGCAGTTTTGGAGGCTGATAACTGTGATTTTCAGCCATTTCTCTCCATTTTTGAGCTTCCCATGACTTTGCTTAGGTCCTAGGAGCTCATTTTAGCATTGGAAGGCATCAAATGCGTGTTTACAGGGCTGTTTTGCTGCGTTTTCAGCGATTCGCAGGTTTTGGCAGCCATGGAAATCTTCCCCTTTTTGCATCTATTTGTTCACAGATGCATTACTGGTCAAGGGCAGAAGAGGGGGCGCTCGATTTATGCTGGGGGCATGCTTCATTGAGAGCTGTTCACAGGTTAAGAGCTATGGAGTTCTTCCTTTCCATTCTATATACAGTGTGGTGCCAGGAGTGATGTCCTGCACGCTACACACTGCTCTCTCCCCCCCCTACGTGCAGTTATGTGATGCCCCACAAGAGGGCTCTTCATTTGACTGATGTACAGTTGTGTGGGTTCATGCTTTTGTGCTGAGGCAAGAGCCTCCTTGAGCAGGAACAGGGGTAGCTAGTTGCTACTTCAAAGTAGGCACCACAGAGGGTCATAACCTCACCGTATAGGTGCAAATTCAGCGCTGTGTACACGCAGAAAATTGACTGTTTTTCAGCCATACGGATGCCAGAACCAATGGGAATAGTGCCCCACTGGCAGAGGACAGTTAGGGGACTGTTTGGGGCTGAAAACAGGGCAAAAACCAGTAAATACAGCGTGCTGAATTTACTGTTTTTGGGCAGGAATCTGAGGGTTTATGCCAGTGGAAGAGAGTTCCAGCAGCAGGGGAATTGGTTTCGCGCAAGTTTTGGGACTGTTATGTTGCCGAAATTTGGCCATTACAGGTGGTATCTATCTCGATACAGATAAAGGATTCCTTTGTAATTTACCCTCCTAAAGAATAAAGCAATACCGAAAGGGGCGCCATTTTTGGGGCCTCCAGGTTGTCGGCGTCTGCTCGGAGCATTCTAGCTTCCGAGCCGTATGTGTGATTAAGTGTTAATTCCCGTCGCAGGTTTCCTTTGCAAAGTGCTCTGTGTGTGTGTCTAAAGTAAAGAATTTCTTGTGAAAGCCAAAGCCCACCGCCCCACTACGGGCTGGTTTCAAGGTTCCATCGTCAGGATATCAATCACTTTTTCCTCAAAAAGTGAGCCTCGGTTGTTTTGGGTGAAGACACAGAGTACAGGAACGCGGGATTACACTATGGCCGACGAAGGGAAGGGCATTATGGAAGAGGGTTCCTTTTCATAGGACAGACAGGAAATTCCGCATGTTTGCCATGCCAAAAAGTGGTCAAATTAGGGCTGATTTTCTGTTGCGTTTTTAGGGTTTGCAAGTATGAACCAAGATGAGATAGGGAGAGGTCTCACGGTGGTAGATTGGCCACTAGATCTTCTGCGGGAGTGATGTGAGTCTGCCAGGTGACACGCTGCTTGCCGATTCTCTGAGGCGATTGCTTGGATTCTATGCCGCATTGGTAAATCATCTTGAAATTTGAGCTTGCTTGGTCGTGGGTGGTACGTCACAGTGTTGTGGAATTATGCTCGTTTGCAGAGGCAAGAGCCTTCTTGCACATGTAAAAGTTAAGGGACAGGTTGCAAGATGCTATGTGGTGAAGTTCAAGAACTATCCACCTATGGATGCAAAGTGGATGAAAGAGCATAAATTGTCAGTCACCAAATGTATTGCAGCTTTTGTCACAAAGTGATGACGTGGCGGACAACAGAAACCCTAATTTCTGCCAGAAACCCTAAAATTCCTGCAAACCCTAATTTTTGCCAAAAACCCTAAATTCCGGAAATCGCGGAGGCGGATTATTAAAAAATAAAAATAAAAATATTTTTTTTTTCTTTTTTTTTTGGAAAATGATGAGCGACGCGAATTTTGCTTTTGCTTTTTTTTATAAAAAAAGAGAAAAGACTCTCTAAGAGAGAGAGAGAACTGATGCTTTTGATTTTAAAAGCTTTTGGGGCTCTGCTTTTGGGCATCCCTTGTAACCTTTAAATTAGTGGTGAGGGCCTCACTTCTCAGAGCATCTGGACGCAGAGTCTGAGAGTGACACCCTAACCGCTCTCTTGTACTTTGATGATTGATTAATACAAAAAGAAATACCGAAAGGGGCGCCAGTCTTTGGGGCCAATATCTCTAGGCACGGAACTCCGCCGGGCCAGTGCAAATCTATTGTGATCTGTGAATTGTTTTGAAGTGGTTATTTGGTGCTATCGCGGTTGATTCTTGACTTGGAGTGTCCAAGTCTGTTACAGTGGTATCAGAGCACTGCCGATTTCTCTTCTACGGGAAATCCGATCCCCGATTTTTTTTTTTCCGCGGCACCTATGGCTTCAGGCAATGATCAGTCGACTCCCTCTGCATGTGGAGATGCGGGCTGGGATCACAACGAAGATTCAGACAGAGTATGGCCCGCCTCGGCCTACTCAGGCGGAGCAAAGAGAGATGGAGCGTCGTCAATTGATTGGTGATGCAACAAAGATGATGCTCAATTTTGCCAAGGACCCGAAGATGGCAAAATATATGAACCAGACCTCTTTGGAAGAGGTACAGAGGGAGTGGCAGAGAACCACAACACCACTCCCGAAACCCGCTCTCAAGAAACCTTCTGCCTCCAAGAAATATACGGAGAAGGAACTGGAGAACGTGGTTGATGCACGGATTGCTCAGCTTTTTGACGTGCAAAAGAAAGGCAAAAAGCACGGCAAAAAGCAGAACAAAGGTATTGACTTCCCGGGATATTTGGGTTGTCAGTCAACATTCGACAAAGCAAAGAAACTGAAGAAGCACGTCAAGTTTGAAGGCCTACCCAGTTCTTCTTCTTCTTCTGACAGTTCTTCTAGCTCTTCAGACTCGAGCGAAGAAGACAGGAAAAGCAAAAAGCGAAGCAAGAAACAACGCTTCGGAAAGGGCAAGAAAAAGGCAAGGAAATCTAGGTCTCGCCCAGTGAGTGACACTTCTACAGAGGACTCGTCTACGGACAGTTCAGACTCTGACAACGGAAACTTTTATGCAAACAAGAGGAATTTTTACAAAGCCAACCAGTATGACTTTCTCGAAGATAAAAGCAAGAAAGTCCGAGAGTTTAAGGAAGGTGGCCAAGCACTTAAGTTTGATACTTTTTCGGGATACTCCGATGCTTCAAAGGCTTTGTCTTTTATACAGCAGTTTGACATCGCTTTCGTGGGAGGACGCTATTCAGAGCACTCCAAGATTCGGAGAGCTGCCTCTTATTTTAAGGGGAATGCTCGCACTTGGTGGTCCACGCTTCTATTAAGCAAGACTGTGCCAATTACATGGCTGAAATTCAAGAGGCTTTTTATTTCTTCTTGGTTGACTCAAGAGTTTGAGCGAGATATACGAGCTGCTTGGAACCATCTCCGGATGACCAAGAGCGATACAGTGAATTCTTACTGTGAAAGATTTTGGAACTCTTTTCTACCTGTCTCTTCATTCAAGAAGATCTCGTTCAGAGAACAGATTGAGCGGTTTACATTGGGTCTACCTACAGAGATCCGAGACCACTGCTTGGAATAGAAGTCAGCTTCTATTCAGGAGTTGATGAGTCATGCGAAGCGGGGCTTTGCAATTCACTCTGGCAGTCTGACCTACCCCACAGATGAGGTCACGACATAATGAGCCGGACAGACTTTTGGGAATGAAAGTAGAAAAAGAAAGAGCAACCCAGAGAAAAAGGATGCACGACCCAGACTTACTCCTCAGGAGCGGACTCGCTACATCAGGGAGGGGAAGTGCTTTGGATGCGGGGAAACTGGACATATCTCCGCGAAGTGCCCTAAAAAGGCACAGAAAGAACAGAATGACAAGGACGACGAAAGGCCTGAGAGTTCGAGAGCAGCTGAGGACCGTGTACGAAAAGGCAAGATGAAAACAGGACTGGTTCCAGATTGTGTGGGTACTGATCCCGACACCATGGATGAGAGTACAGAACTTTGCCGAGCTTGGGGCAAAGTGAAAGATCAAGAGGCCTTGATTTTCTTTGATGGAGGAGCCAAGGCAAACTTCATTTCACCGGAATTGGCGGCGCGGCTCGAGATTACTCCCGATCGGATGGGACCACTTGCAGAGGCAGTTCTAGCGGCACCCGGCAGGGACGTAGCCATTACACCTGTCATTGGCAAACTTCGGTTGCATTGTCAGGGGTATTTGGGGCATGAGGACTTCTTCATAATGCCTTTGGAGGGTTGTGATGTTCTCTTAGGGATTCCCTGGTACCACAAGAACAACGCCGTGGTCGATTATCGGGCGAGAAAAGCGACTTTGACTACAGAAAAGGGCAGAACAATTGTACTTGATATTAAACTGGAGGGCGAGTCTGTCCCTATTATATCGGCTTCGACCATTTCAAAATTAATGAAATCCAGTCTGTTTGTTTACTCTATCTTTATGAATGAGTTGAGTGATGATGATAGGACATATATGTCTAAACTTGATAAAGAACGCCAAGATTTTTTTTTCTCCACGCTCATGCCGATTGCTTTTGAGAGGACCTGAAGATCATACCATTGATCTGATATCTGGAAGGACGCCACCGAATCGGCCACCTTATCGTGTGAGCCGAGTACAGAATGAAAAGATTATGAACTCAGTGAAAGACCTCTTGGAAAAGAGTCTTGTCCAGCCTAGTACTTCACCGTATTGCTCTCTAGTATTGTTGGTTTTGAAGAAAGACGGATCTTGGAGAATGTGCATCGATTATAGAGCTCTCAACAAAATCACCATCAAGAACAGATTTCCGATTCCTAGGATCGATGATATACTCGATAGGTTACAGGGATCCTCATGTTTTAGCAGGATTGACTTGAAGAGTGGATATCATCAGATCAGAATAGCACCGGGAGACGTCTACAAGACAGCTTTTCGGACGACTTTTGGGTTATTTGAGGTTTTGGTGATGCCTTTTGTCTTAACCAATGCTCCTGCGACATTTAACCGGATGATGGATAGGATTTTTCGAGAGTACAGGCTATTTGTTGGCACTTTCTTTGACGACATCATTGTTTTCTCCAAGAATGAGGCAGAACACAGAGATCATCTGCTTCAGGTCTTTCAGGCATTACGAGATCACAAGTTAGTGATTAATGCAAAGAAAAGTGAATTTTTCCTACCAGAGATACATTTTTTGGGACACATTGTGTCAGCAGCAGGAGTGCAAATGGACCCGGCCAAAGTAGAGACTATCCGTGATTGGCCCGATTTGAGGAATGTCCATGAAGTTAGAAGCTTCTTGGGACTGTGTTCGTACTACAGGCTCTTCATACGAAAGTTTGCAGAGGTTGCTTCCCCTTTGCATACCTTGACACAGAAAGGAGTACCTTTTTCATGGGGACCCACAGAGGTGATTGCCTTTCGGACATTGAAAGAGAAATTGACTACAGGACCAGATTTGACTTGTCGGACTTGCAGAAGTCATTTGAAGTATTTTGTGATGCTTGTGGTCGTAGTCTGGGTGCGGTCTTGATGCAAGAAGGCCATGTCATAGCTTACGATAGCCGTTTGTTCTCTAGGCCGGAGATGACAACACAGATCTATGGGAAAGAGCTTTTGGCGGTTATCCACGCTCTTACTCAGTGGCGGCATTACCTACTCGAAGCGGATTTTACTGTCTTTACAGACCATCAGAGTTTGCGCTACTTCTTGTCACAGAAGTAGCTTTCGGAAAAGCAGATGCGGTGGGTGAACATCTTGTCACAGTTCCACTTCCAGATTGTCCATGTGCAGGGACAGAAGAATGTGGTGGCAGATGCTTTGTCTCGAAAACCGTTGGTTCTAGCTATTTCCGCGATACATCATAGGAGCTTCGAGGATATGGTCGATCAGTGTGCCACAGATACAGATTTTGCAGATATTTTCACACGTATACGGGATGGGGAGACAGTAGCTGGATACTCCCTTCGGGAAGGCTACTTGATGAAAAAGACTATGTTGTGCGTTACACATCCGTTGAGGGAAAAGGTTATGATTGATTGCCACTGTCCACCTTTTACGGGTCACCGCGGCATTGCTACCACCATGAAAGGGGTAGAGAGAGATTTCTTTTGGCAGAGACTGAAGAAGGATGTGGAAGAGTTTGTGCGCAGTTGCTTGGTATGCCAGAAGGTCAAGTTTGACAGGCATAAGGCACAGGGATTGTTACAGCCTTTACCCATACCCACCCGCCCCTGGGAAAATATTGAAATGGATTTCATTTTTTTTTGATCTCCCGAGAATACAGAATGATCACGATGATTTTCCGATTACATGGCACGCCTGAGACGATTGTCTCCGACAGAGACCCCAGATTTATGAGTTTGTTTTGGAAGGCAATTTGGGAGAACATTGGCACGCGGTTGCAGTTCTCGTCATCGTTCCACTTGCAGACTGACGGGCAATCTGAGATTGCCAATTCAGTGATTTTAGATTTATTGAAGTCTTGTATCTCGCATCAGAAGACTCAATGGGAAAAGAACTTACCTTTGGTGGAATTTGCCTACAATAACACGATACACTCTTCGACGGGGAAGATGCCATGTGAGATTGTTGAAACTGCTGCAAAGGTTCCATCCTTCCTGAGCACGAAAGATTAGAAATTTGAAGCGGATGAATATTCGCGAGATTTGGATACGGCTTTTGCCAAGGTTCGCGAGACTTTGCAGGAGTCTCAAGAACGACAGAAAAAGGCAGCGGATTGCCATCGTCGCGACTTGAAACTGAAGGAGGATGATTGGGTGCTCTTACTTTTGAGAAGGCACGCCTAAGAAAGAAAAAGGGAAAAAGGAGAGGCTTTTTCCAAAGCTTAGTAGGTGATACTACGGACCTTTCCAGATTACTGACAAGATAAATGATGTCTCCTTCCGATTGAAACTGCCAGATACTTGGAGGGTTCACAATGCATTGCATGTGAGTCTCTTGAAACCTGTTAAGGGTGATGTGCCTGAT
Organism: Adiantum capillus-veneris; assembly: GCF_014529385.1. Classification (NCBI taxonomy): domain Eukaryota; kingdom Viridiplantae; phylum Streptophyta; class Polypodiopsida; order Polypodiales; family Pteridaceae; genus Adiantum; species Adiantum capillus-veneris. The sequence continues at coordinate 125,463,633 of NC_140957.1, forward strand.
GATGGGGAGCCTGATGAGCAACCCAAAGTGGAAGAAAACGAGGAGATCCTTGTTCTTGAACAGATTTTGCCACATAATGATACGAAGAATAAGGGTAAAGTCCGAAGGCGGTTCTTGGTTAAGTTCAAGAATTATCCTGCACTTGATGCGAAGAGGATGGAGGAGGAGGACCTAGCAGATACTCCTTGGATTGTGAAACTTTACCTCGATGTTTTGGTTTAGCATAGTCTACTCCAAACGGAACCCAGAACTCAGCTTGGCCGAAGATCTGGTGCAGTGGGATGCACAAGAGGGGAGTTACTCCGCTCCCTTGTCAACAGATGCCTCGATTTTGAAACTAAAGTCACTGATGTCTCTTTGAGCTTCAGGGATACTGAGAGTTGACAGTATTCTGCTGGATGACTTTATGAAATGGAATTCCTCATTATGATACTGATTTGTTCTTGACTTCTTGTGAGTGCAGGAACTGATAGCCGAAATGACTGCAGCATTTTGGTCTGATTGATCTCGAATGGACATGGTTGCAATAGGGGTTAGTCAATCGGACATCGATGAGGTCCCGATTGGACCTAGATGTGATTGCTAGCTACATTGCCGATAAATCATGGTCTAAGATCCGAATGAATGTTGAATGTCCTGTGATGTCCTGTGATGTCGTGTGATGTGACTGTCGATTTTGTACATGTGCTAGATGTGTGTTCCTAGTACGTAGGTACTAACAGTCAGTGTCTGCTAAGACAGTTTATGGCTTTTGTCGGTTTTGCAGGCGTAATCGCGGTCGATTACAATGCTTTCAAGAGGGGGGTATGTCACAAAGTGATGACGTGGCGGACAGCAGAAACCCTAATTTCTGCCAGAAACCCTAAAATTCCTGCAAACCCTAATTTTTGCCAAAAACCCTAAATTCCGGAAATCGCGGAGGCGGATTATTAAAAAAAAAATAAAAAATATTTTTTTTTCTTTTTTTTTGGAAAATGATGAGCGACGCGAATTTTGCTTTTGCTTTTTTTTATAAAAAAAGAGAAAAGACTCTCTAAGAGAGAGAGAGAACTGATGCTTTTGATTTTAAAAGCTTTTGGGGCTCTGCTTTTGGGCATCCCTTGTAACCTTTAAATTAGTGGTGAGGGCCTCACTTCTCAGAGCATCTGGACGCAGAGTCTGAGAGTGAAACCCTAACCGCTCTCTTGTACTTTGATGATTGATTAATACAAAAAGAAATACCGAAAGGGGCGCCAGTCTTTGGGGCCAATATCTCTAGGCACGGAACTCCGCCGGGCCAGTGCAAATCTATTGTGATCTGTGAATTGTTTTGAAGTGGTTATTTGGTGCTATCGCGGTTGATTCTTGACTTGGAGTGTCCAAGTCTGTTACAACTTTACCTTGAGGTCTTTGGGTTACAATCTACCTATGCCCCAACCCAACGTGTGCAAAGGAGGGGTAATGATAGAGCTAGCACATCAAATGTACTTATGGATTCAGTGCATGAGCAGTGTACAGTTTGACAAAAGTATGAAGGTCTCATTAAGTCATTTGTACATATATTTTGACAGTCTTTCTTGCGGATACATGCAATGATAAAAGGGTGCTTACCACACAAGATCATCTATGGCATGCATTTATGGTATGCAATCGAGGACGTTTGCGATTTCAAGAGGGGGGTATGTCACGAGGACGTGGCAACTGCTAACCTTAGTTGTTGGTTTCTTTCCAATGATTTTTGTTTAATTTTTGAGACCCTCTTTTTGAAGTTGCAAATGGTCGGACATTGTATGGCCAATGTGAACGGTAGTTTCACCCGCAGATGGATAGTGGTCGGCACTGGAATTTGTACAGTAAGAGGATGTCTAGGCTCAGAGCAAGATCATGTAGGTCCCCCCGTCGCACTTAGCAAGTTGGTGGATACTAGGAAGTGAACTCAATAAAGGCATAAAGTCAAGGTAAGATCACCAACAGAAAGTATCTGACAGTTGGGCCACATTGCACTTTTGGATGCGGTCCCAATGAGGATAGATGGTCAGATGACGAGTGGGAGCCCAACGGAAACATCTCCTAAAAATTAGGGAACTGCTATTTTGGGCCGTGAAATGTGTTCGCGTCATTACCTTCGATATGACCAGGGAAACATTTTATTACTCTGCTGCAAAGTCAATTGATGCACCAGTTGAGAGATTTTTAAGCAGGAAGCCCAATGCGGGGAAATTGCATGTATGAGTGCCGAGTGGCACTTTTTGGTCAATTTACCAAGTTTGGGAGAAGAGAATCCGTAACTGACTTTTTGGAGCAGTTTTGGAGGCTGATAACTGTGATTTTTAGCCATTTCTCTCCAGTTTTGAGCTTCCCATGACTTTACCTAAGACTAAGGAGCTCATTTTCAGCATTGGAAGGCATCAGATGCGTGTTTACAGGGCTGTTTTGCTGCGTTTTCAGCGATACGCAGGTTTTGGCAGCCATGGAAATCTTCCCCTTTTTGCATCTATTTGTTCATAGATGCATTACAGGTCAAGGGCAGAAGAGGGGGCGCTCGATTTATGCTGGGGGGATGCTTCATTGAGAGTTGTTCACAGGTTAAGAGCTATGGAGTGCTTCCTTTCCATTCTATGTACAGTGTGGTGCCAGGAGTGATGCCCTGCACGCTACACACTGCTCTCTCCCCCCTACTTGCAGTTATGTGATGCCCCACAAGAGGGCTCTTTATTTGACTGATGTACAGCTGTGTGGGTTCATGCTTTTGTGCTGAGGCAAGAGCCTCCTTGAGGGAACAGGGGTAGCTAGTTGCTACTCCAAAGTAGGCACCGCAGAGGGTCATAACCTCACCGTACAGGTGCAAATTCAGCGCTGTGTACGTGCAGAAAATTGACTGTTTTCCAGCCATACGGACGCCAAAACCATTGGGAATAGTGCCCCATTGACAGAGGACAGTTAGGGGACTGTTTGGGGCTGAAAACAGGGCAAAAACCAGTAAATACAGCGTGCTGAATTTACTGTTTTTGGGCAGGAATTTGAGGGTTTATGCCAGTGGAAGAGAGTTCCAGCAGCAGGGGAATTGGTTTCGCGCAAGTGTTGGGGTTGTTATGTTGCCGAAATTTGGCCAAAACAGGTGGTATCTATCTAGATACAGATAAAGGATTCCCAGGACTCTTCTTTGTAATTTACCCTCCTAAGGAATAAAGAAATACCGAAAGGGGCGCCAATTTTGGGGCCTACAGGTTGTCGACGTCTGCTCGGAGCATTCTAGCTTCCGAGCCGTGTGTGTGATTAAGTGTTAATTCCCGTCGCAGGTTTCCTTTGAAAAGTGCTCTGTGTGTGTGTCTAAAGTAAAGAATTTCGGGTGAAAGCCTACACCTACCGCCCCACGGGCCGGTTTCAGGAACTCGTAAAGTAAAAGGATGTCTAGGCTCACTTCAAGATCATGCAGGTCTCCTCGTCGCACTTAGCAAGTTGGTGGATACTAGGAAGTGAACTCAATAAAGGCATAAAGTCAAGGTGGGATCACCAACAGAAAGTATCCGACAGTTGGGCCACATTACACTTTTGGATGCGGTCCCAATGAGGATAGATGGTCAGATGACCAGTGGGAGCCCAACGGAAGCATCTCCTAAAATTTAGGGAACTGCTATTTTGGGCCGTGAAATGTGTTCGCATTATTACCTTCGGTATGACCGGGGGAACATTTTATTACTCTGCTGCAAAGTCAACTAATGCACCAATTGAGAGATTTTTAAGCAGGAAGCCCAATGCGGGAAAATTGCATGTATGAGTGCCAAGTGACATAACTCGTAACTGACTTTTTGGAGCAGTTTTGGAGTTTGGAGCAGTTTTGGAGGCTGATAACTCTGATTTATAGCCATTTCTCTCCATTTTTGAGCTTCCCATGACTTTGCCTAGGTCCAAGGAGCTCATTTTCAGCATTGGAAGGCATCAGATGTGTGTTTACAGGGCTGTTTTACTGCTTTTCAACGATACGCAGGTTTTGGCAGCCATGGAAATCTTCCCCTTTTTGCATCTATTTGTTCACGGATGCATTACAGGTCAAGGGCAGTAGAGGGGGCGCTCGATTTATGGCGGGGGGATGCTTCATTGAGAACCTGTTACAGGTTAAGAGCTATAGAGTGCTTTCTTTCCCTCCCTTGTACAGTGTGGTGCTAGGAGTGATGCCCTGCACGCTACACATTGCTCTCCCCCCCCCCTACGTGCAGTTATGTGATGCCCCACAAGAGGGCTCTTCATTTGACTGATGTACAGCTGTGTGGTTTCATGCTTTTGTGTTGAGGCAAGAGCCTCCTTGAGCAGAAACAGGGGTAGCTAACTGCTACTCCAAAGCAGGCACCGGTGAGGGTCATAACCTCACCGTACAGGTGCGTAATCAGTGTTGTGTATGTGCAGAAAATTGACTGTTTTTCAGCCATACGGACACCAGAACATTTGGGATCATGCCCCACTGGCAGAGGACAGCTAGGGGACTGTCTAGGGCTGAAAACAAGGCAAAAACAAGTAAATACAGCGTGCTGAATTTACTGTTTTAACTTTTTGGGCAGGAATCAGAGGGTATATGCCAATGCAAGTGAGATCCAGCAGGGGAATTGATTTTGCGTAAGTTTTGGGGTTGCTATGTTGCCGAAATTTGGCCAAATCGGGTAGTATTTAGTGTGATACAGGTAAGGGATTCCCAGGACCCTACTTTGTAATTTACCCTCTCAAAGAATAAAGAAATACCGAAAGGGGCGCCAATTTTGGGGCCTATAGGTTGTCGGCGTCTGCTCGGGGCATTCTAGCTTCCGAGCCGTGTGTGTATTCAAGTGTTAATTCCCGTCGCAGGTTTCCTTTGCAAAGTGCTCTGTGTGTGTGTCTAAAGTAAAGAATTTCGGGTGAAAGCCAACGCCTACCACCCCACGGGCCGGTTTCAAAAAACCCTAATATTTTCACTTAAAACCTCTCCTTTTTTCCATTGGTTCCTAAAAAAGTTTTTCGTGAACTTTGCTCGTCATTGGCAGCATATGTATTGTATCTATCCCTGTGATCATCATGTCCTTTGTGAGTCCTTCGATTACTACATCCCTTTTAACTATGATTTAAACATTGGTTTGGCAAGCGATATGGTCATTTCAAAGCGGCCATCAATCATCTACCATGAGTTTTAGTGCATGCTTTGCATGCTTTTGACCACTAGATGTGAATATGGGAATGTAGAATTGAAGCAAAACAGAGTTTAAAATGTCTCCACATGTCACAAAAAGGGTTCCCAAGTGCCAATAGAAAAGAATAGATTGAATAGACTTTTAGCACTTCAATAACAACTGAACTTAAAGAGAGACAACACGCGACACGGAGTGGAGGAATTCCACCCTAGAGAGTTATTGGCCCCAAACCTTCGAGCCCCTCTCGGTATTTCTTTATATTGCATCAACAGGTACTCGAGACTCTGCACCTTCTCCAGGAAGCATGCCCTAGAATGAGCCCATGTCCTCATATTTAAAGCCTAGGCCCAAAAGCAGTTTACATGAAAAGCCTTCAAACTCAAAAGCATTTGGTCCAAAAGCAATGCCCAAAAGTTGCCAACGTAAACCACGGAAATCCGTACAACTGCGACGTAAGCAGTCAACGCAAAACACGAAAATCCGTATAGTTCGCCACGTCATCATGTCAACGCAAAATCAGGGTTCTCCGTACAGCTGCCACGTCATCAGTCCATGCGTGTGTGCGTGTGGGTCCTGCTTTATTTTAATGCCTTTATGTCACTTGGGCCCCATCGGACGGGGTCCCATAAGTTGGTAGGACTTCTTCTTCTGCTGTTGCTTGTTCTTCTTAGGGTTTAGGCCTCTCGGCCGAGATCTGAAGGTTGGCTCTGTTCTTCACGGACTTGACATGTTAGCAGTTTGTGACACCGCATCTTGATCCTATCTAATAGTGGTGTTACCTGATTTTCCCTAGTTCTCCTGTTAGGTGCAGCGGAATGAATGTTGTATTTTCTCAAGATTAGTGATCTTTATTGCTCAAGGTTCCTTTTAGTTCTTTAGGGAAAGAGAGAGATTTCCGTCTTGTAGAGTGCTGTGGTCACGAACAAAGTGAGTGGATATTGTGCGTGCAAGTGAATGAGACTGAGAGAAGGAGAGAGAATAGATACGACACCTGAGAGGTTGTAAAACCCTCCTCCGAAGGCCCCACTCTCGTCGGCGAGAGTGGTCTAACTTTGATTGCACAAAGGTGTACAATGCGTATGCAATGGACTGATGCAATGGGACTATGCCGATGACGACGACGGCGACTTCGTGGCTGAAAACTGTGATCTTCTATGGGCTGAATTCGGTGGCTGTTTCAAGGCTGAAAATGACTGTTTTCTTGCTGTGGTTATGGCTGAAAATGATCAAGTTGTCGGGGGTCTTGCCGATGGTAAAAACTCTGAAGACTTGGACCTAGCAGGCTGCGTTTTTAGGGGCTGTTGTACCTGCTGAAAACGCTGCAACAGCAGGCCTGTCCAAGGCTGAAAAACGCTGCAAGGGCAGCCCCCTAGCGTTAGTGGTTGTTGACAAAAAAACGTTGAAGGGGCAAAAACGCCAGCATAAAGGGGATGATGGCGATGTCTGCAAGAGGATGAAACGCCAGGGGGTGAGACCTGATGGCGATGCTAGATCTAGGAAAAACGCAAAGGATGGGGTGATAATGGCGATGGATCTGATGCTGAGGGGGGGGTACTGCTGAGAAGTTGCTTGTTGAGCGGGAAGCTCCTGCTGCCTCTTCTGCCAGAAAGTGCTAACTTGGGTTTGCTTATATATTAACTTAGCAAAATTGCCCTACCTACTTTTGTTGGAAAGTCACTTAAAAATAATAAGTGAAAATAACCAATAAATAGGAAAATAGGCTAAATGCACTGGAAAATTTCCTAACTGATGCTAATGGATTCTGATGGGAATTCCGATGATCATGTTGTGTGCAACCGGAGGATATGCATCTATTGCTAAGTGATTGGGCATGCACGGTCTACGAATAGACTCACAAAGTGCCAGATCATTGCTAATCTAAACTGACTTGACTGACGGTAACCCTGCTATGGTGTAGCTTGTCCACGGACACATAGGGTTGGGATGTGTCACGTGACATCTCCTTCTTGCGAAATTGTCTTGCACTACGATACAAAGGACTTTCATGACTATGTGGCTCTAGCTTTTCTTTGACGGGACATCTGATTGCAATCATTAAGGTATTGCACCAAGACGCAAGCTGGCATGGGTCGCCCGCCCTGAGTTCCGATTGTGTCAATAGTTGGCAAAGGCAAGGGCTAGGTCAATGATGGTAAGGCAAGGGCGAGAGTTGGGAGTAAGAGGGCAAGGTTAAGGGGTTGAAAGCCAATTAAACGAGAGATGAGATAGGCTTTGTCAATAACAGTCGCTTGGTTGCTTGAGGTGGAACGGGAGAGCACCATGTACCAACAGAAAGAACAGACTGAACAGACTTTAGACACCTCAAAACAATTGAATTGAAAGAGATACACTGCACACGAGACACGAAGTGGTGGAGTTCCACCCCAAGAGAGTAGTGGCCCCAAACGATGGCGCCTCTTTCAATATTTCTTTATATTGCTTCAACTTAGTACAACGTCGGCAACACGTCTCTGCATCTCCACGTGGAAGCATGTGAAAGTGCGCGTGTGCAAGAGAGAGAGAGCACAACAAATGTTGGTAAGGGGAAGAGGGACGGTGAGCCCCCCATGACTACCAGAGCAGAAGACCCGTACAATGCCAATCGTATGTGATATGTGTACCCCTTTAGCTCCATATGTATGACTGCCCAAGGTAAACGTCCAACTCAAGTGGGCGGCCGGACAAGGTACAACCTATGTATGGGTGGCCAGCCCGGAGACACTAGCCGTACAAGGAAGTGCCATAGACCTGTGTGAAGCAGCAGAGTGGTGTAAATCTAACACCCCCTCTCAGCACCTTATGCTGAATAAACAGCATGAAGCCGAAGATGTGAGGCTAACGATGAAGATGTCTGCTGCGATGTCTGCAGTTATTTGGAGTGTCCCAACCTTCGAAATCTCCATGGTGTGATGTTGTCACAAGCAGTGTAGCAAACTGCTATACTCTACTAATGCAGTGTGAAGATACTGGGTGAAGGTCCCGAACTGAGTGTGAAAACAACTCCTTGTAGTTAAAGAAGTGCCAATAGACCTGCAAGTGTCCTGCCCAATAGGATCTGTGGTTTTTGTTGTCAAAACGTCCGGAGAAAATGGGGAAGCCCAGGAACCGTCGTGAGAATGACCGGAAGGTTGTCAATGCATGAAACTGTAACCCAGTGTGGCCAGGTGGCTAAGCTGTGTAAAACTCGAGAAAGGCCAGATGTAGCAATCTGCGCCGTAAACGTCCTCTGAAACAAGGAAAGCTAGACCAAACGGTCTGCACTGTAGAAGCTACTGTAAGCTGAAGCAGTCACCGAGAGACCACACGGACCACCAGCGGATGGTGTCCTGTCAGTAGGTAGGGTAATCCAAGATGAGGGGAAAGCTAGACTAAACAGTCTGCACTGTGAAGGGCCTCTGAGAAGAGGTGCGGTCAAACCAAGGTGTCTGCATCGTGATCATCGTGTAGAAGTAGGGAAGTCAGATTGAGCAGTCTGCACTGTGAATAATCTTTGAGAAGAGGAAAGGCTGGATCAATCTGTGTGCACCATGGCCCGTCTTGCTTGTATCTCCTGCCTCCAATCCTCCGGTTTAACCAAAACAAAATCCACGCCAACAACACCACCAAATCGCATCTCGGTGTGGCTCTCAATGTGAATGAGCTGGGAGTGTCCAATTGCCCAGGTCGGGGGATAAGGCTGTTGTAAGGTTACCGAGGGTGAGTGTAAGCAACTTTGAAGGTAGCAATCCAAATGATTAGGTGTCACGTGACACATCCCAACCCTATGTGTCCGTGGACAAGCTACACCACAGCAGGGTTCCCGTCAGTTCAGTCAGTATAGATTAGCAGTGATCTGGCACCTTTGTGAGTCTATTTGTAGACCGTGCATGCCCAATCACTTAGCATAGATGCATATCCTCCGGTTGCACACAGCATGATCATCGGAATTCCCATCAGAATCCATTAGCATCATTTAGGGGAATTTTCTAGTGCATTTAGCCTATTTTCCTATTTGTTGGGATTTTCACTTATTATTTTTAAGTGACTTTCCAACAAAAGTAGGTAGGGCAATTTTGCTAAGTTAATATATAAGCAAACCAAAGTTCACACTTTTTGGCAGAAGAGGCACCAGGAGCTTCCCGCTCAACAGGCAACTTCTCAGCAGTACCCCCCAACACCCCCAGCGTTTGGATCCCTTTCCTTGCCGGGCAAGTCCCCATCTCTAGCATTTTTCCAGATCCAGCCATCGCCATCCATGTTCTCCATTGCCTGGCGTTTTTAACCCTCAACAGCAGATTCAGCACCATTGCAGATTTAGCGTTTTTCAGCCTCAGCAAAAACGCCAGCAAGGCAGATTTCCTTCAGCGTTTTTGTTCAAGTATTCGGACCCTTCTAGGCCAGCGTTTTCAGCATTGTAGCATCTGCTGTGGCAGCGTTTTTTCAGCCAAGTAGTTCTCCCCAAAAACGCAGCCTAAAGAGCAGCAGCATCAGCGTTTTCACCCTCAGCATGACCCCCGACCAAGACAGTCAATTTCAGCCATGAAACAGTAAGAAAACCAGTCATTTTCAGCCTTGAAACAGTCCAAGAAATTCAGCATTAAGAAGATCCCAGATTTCAGCCCAAGTCGCCGTCGCCATCACCGTCGTCGTCATCGGCATAGTCCCATTGCATCAGTCCATTGCATATGCATTGTACACCTTTGTGCAATCAAAGTTAGACCACTCTCGCCGACGAGAGTGGGGCCTTCGGAGGAGGGTTTTACAACCTCTCGGTGTCGTATCTCTTCTCTCTCCTTCTCTTAGTCTCATTCACTTGCACGCACAATATCCACTCACTTTGTTCGTGACCACAACACTCTACAAGACGGAAAGCTCTCTCTTCCCCAAGAACTAAAAGGAACCTTGAGCAGTAAAGATCACTAATCTTGAGAAAAAACAACATTCATTCCGCTGCACCTAACATTAGGAGTGTAGAAGAGCAACTGCACTACCATCCAAGCCAAGCTCCAGGTGACCCCGGATATAGTCTCGGGATGCCTGACTTCCGCATCTTGCAGGTAAACTCTTTGAGAGAGTCCAAAGCACTGAAGTCCTACTTTACTCTGTAGATCCAAGCAATGAACCTGTCCAAGAAGAGATCCAAGATCCTCTCCCTAAGTCCATGTAGATGCTTTTGTGTAAGCAAGTGATTTGACGTGTCGAGGTCAGGTGGTAAATGTCTATCCACCCAAGATGGTGGTGTCTTCTTTGGAATGTCGGAATCCCATATGCCATGAGCATGGCCATATCTCGTGTGAACTCCTTTGATGAGTGCATAGGTGTGTCCATGGCAAACCACAAGTCACCACCCCCTCTGGAGTGCGCAACTGCCGAATGATGGCTGGAATGAATGGATCTCCCAAGGATCGTACGCGCGTAGATGATCAAGCCAATGTCGAAGATACCGTGTACTGAAGCAGTCAGTGAGAGACCGCATGGACCACCATCGGATGGTGTCCTGACAGGAGGTAACTTCATCATTTGTGAAAAACACAAGCCAAGAGGCTGCTGTCCACCTGAAAACACAACTGCGAGGTGATGAAAACGCTGCTGTCCAGCGATTTTCAGCGTGCTCGTACGCTCCCAGCGATGTCCAGTGCGGTGCAGAGGGTCTGGGGATGGTGGGGAATCAATGTAGCAACCCCGGGTGGGCTGGGTACAGAGAAAACAGCAGTGAATGCTGGCTGAAAACTGATGGGAATGAAGAGGATCAGGCCCGGCAAGGCACCGGATGCCAAGCCGGTTTGGAAGGCAAGATCAAGTGCGTGGGAACTAGTGCCCGCCCTCTCAACCTGAAAACGCAAGGGCAGCCCCCAAAAACGCTAGGTGCTCCAGCAAAAAATGCAGATGGCATCAAAAAACGCAAATGGAGGGAGGGGCTTTCCATGACGAAAAGGGTCCCAGACCCTAGCGCTTGTGGAGAAAGTAGCATATCTGATGAGTTCTTGCAAAACCGCAGGTGGTAGAGCATTCCATCACGAGAATGCTGTCCAAGTGATGGTGTCACCCCCTCTTGCAGAGATTGCTGGCTGATTGTCCTCTTGGGAGAAGAACCTTATGCTGATGATACACGGTCTCAAGACCATGGAAAGCTCGCTGCTGATACCATGAGAGAGAGAGAGAGAGAGAGAGAGAGAGAGAGAGAGAGAGAGAGAGAGAGAGAGAGAGAACGGTGGTATGGGGAAGAGGGGGCGATCAACCCCCCATGACTACCCGAAGAGAAGACCCGTACAATGCCAATCGTATGTTATATGTGTACCCCCCTGGCTCCATATATATGAGTGCCCAAGGTGGGTGCCCAACTCAAGTGGACGGCTGGCCCCAAACTCGGGCGGCCGGACAAGGTACAACCTATGCATGGGTGGCCAACCCAGAGACACTAGCCGTACATGGAATTGCCCTAGACCTATGTGAAGCATCAGAGTGGTGTAAATCTAAGAAAGCATGCCAAAAAGTGAGCCCTTGGCACATATTTAAAGGCCCTTTGGCCATGAAAAGTAGTTTACATGAAAAATTTTCAAACTCAAAAGCATTTGGTCTCCAAAAGCTATCAGCGCAAATTTAGGGAAGCCGTACAATTTGCCATGTCAGCAACTAGCAGCACAAAACGTGGACGTCCATAAAGTTGCCACGTCATCAGCTTGTCATTGTGTTTTACGAACAGTACGTACTGTCCTTCTATGTATAAGCGTTTTACGTAATTTTGTCTCCTGTTTTATTATTAGGTCCGGTCCCATCGGATAGGGTACCTTATGTTGGTAACTTTTTATGCCATTGAAGGTTTCGTCAACACATTTGGTGAACCTACTGCAATTGTTTGTGTGTTATGTCTGACATTCTTGTCTTGTTGATTACCTACTGTAATGGTATGTCTGCTGCTCTGATTACCTTCTGTGTCAGCATTCAAGGTCGGTGTTTGTGTTTCACGAGAGTAATGATGCTATGAAAGAACCTATCCCGAAGGAGAAATTGTTAGACCGAGGAGCGGAAATTCAGGAACAACAGATCATGGTTGATTAGAAGCGTTCCTGCAGATTCAAAATTCAGATTTTGCTGCTACAAGTGCTGCAGATTCAGGTTGCATAGATTCAACAAGGTGTTGCAGATTCAGGTTGCACACATTCAACAAGGTGTTGTAGATTCAGGCTGCACGGATTCAGACTCTGCAAAATGACAGAAATTTTGATGATTTCGCAGAGACAAAAGAACAATTTCTTGAAATCAAACACATAAATTTGATGTTGAATCTGATGTTGATAATCAGATCCGTCAAAGCAAACAAACTGAAGAATGGTATCTTTTACTGAATTTTTCCAAACATATAAATACATCACTAAACTAAAATATCCCAATCAATTTAAGCAACCAATTAAATGGACTATGCGGATCCCGGTACAGCATCCGTGGCTCTTCGTTTAGCGAATTTAATGGGTCTCGGATTGGTGTGGTGCACCGATCTTGGGGGCTAAACACGATTGTTGTATTTTAATGATGTGAATGTTATGGGGGGTAAAAGGAAGAAAGAGAAATGTGAGGTTTGCATGAGTAAGAAGCATGAGGTGGATGATTGTCCGTGTGTAGTTGATGAGTGCTCAAAGTGAGATGCTTGTAGGAAGTGGTGCATGGTGGATTTGTGCACAAAACTTCATAACATTAGCCGCAAATTGCAAAAGACAACTGTCGATAACAAAATGGAAAGAGCCTTAGAGAAGTTAGATGATTTTGAAGGTGACTTGGAAAATGCATATGAATGGCTATATGATTATAAAGGGGATAGGCAAAAATCATGTTCTAGTAGAAAGAAGGTTTTCAAGCTGCAAAAAGCATGTGAGAAGTTGAGGGATGCATATGAGAATGAGTTTGAAGGGGATTGGGTGATGATGACGATGATGTATGGAGCATGGAGCTCGTAATCCACCAAGTAGGGATACCAAACCTGGAGGAGGAGGAGGTGCAAAAGGAGGTTGGCAAAAAGAGCCTGTCACGGGACACATCCAACCCTATGTGTTCGTGAACAAGCTACACATGACCAGGGTTCAGTTTAGTCAAGTCAGTCTAGAATAGGAAGTGATCTGGCACTTTGGTGAGTCTGTTCGCAGACCGTGGATGTCGAGACACTTAGATTAGATGCATATCCTTTGGTTGCACACAACATGATGATCAGATTTCCATCAGTTTCTGATTGGACCTATTTCAGGTGAGTAGAGGAAATCTTTTTGGCTTTAAATGGCCTCACGTCTTCTCGGGTAAATCTCATCAATCAGGTAATTCTTAAGGTGTTTCGCCAATCTCGGGTCCGTGGAGTACTTAATCAATCTGTTCACACATATGCGAATCTGCAGTTGACGTTGAGAGGCAGAAGTGAAAAAATAGACCCGGTGGCCTCTACACCAAGACTATGCACAATGGCCTCATCATGGGGAATACGCAATAGGGGCACCACCTAGCAAGATATGCGGCTAGGACGCATACATATACACAATGAAACATGCCATGGAAAACAATTTCAAGATCCACGCCCAAATGTGGAATGGGGTGGTCAGAGAATAAGGTGAGAGGAGGGGTGAGTGAGTGAGAATGGGCTCGCTACTCGTGCATGTAGTAAGGAAGATAACGAGGTCAGGGATACATGCAAGTATGCTCACTTCTCATACAAAAGGTGGCGAATCCACACACCTCAAGATGGAAGTAGCAAGATGATAGGAATATGAGAGGGAGAGAGTGTGTGTGTGTGTATGGTGGCGAATCCGCACACCTTAACATAAGCAGAAAAAAAATGGCAAGGAACAAGCATATACCATACTCACAATGAGATGTATCCAAAGCAACACAAAGTATGGCACCAAGATGGAGTGTGTTGATTGCTTGCAAAAGATGAATACAATAGGTAGCGTATGGCAGGAAAATGAGCAGGGAACAAGATCGTAGGAGGCATAATGGAGAGATGGGAGTTGATGGCGAGGAATATCATGAGTGTGTCCACCCTCCTTCTTCTTGAAATTGTGCCTTCAACCCTTAATTACAAGTAGTGTGGAGGTGTGGTGCTCATCTTTTTGTGCATGGTGATGGTGATGATGATGCTGTTGTGATTATGTGATTAGGGTTCATGCTACAAGCATGTAGCACAAGAGTGTATATGGATAGGTGTGTGTGTGTGTGTCCCCTTTAAGTGAGCTCTCATGGCCTCCTTATATAGGGAAGGAGGGGAGGATTTAGCAATATTTCTATTTGAGGTGAGTGTCCCACTTTGGTGACTAGGAAAATGGGGTGCATGTGACTGTGGCTCCCATCTTGTCTCCTCATTATTTAAAATACCAGAGTCAATAGAGAGAGAAGATGAGAGAATGTGGGTAGGATGTAGAGGATAGGAGATATTTACAATAGTCTAGCTTTGGCTAGACATAAGCTTATTAGGGAGAGAAGAGAGGTAAGAAATTTACAAGAGAGATTGTCAAAGGTGGATAGTTGTTGATGAGGATGGATCCTCCAAAAATGGTGATAGAATCACTCTAGACTTGCCAAGACCTCATTAAAAGAGCCTTGTCTCTTGTAATCATGTTTGAAGACTTGTAGAACCATAGCCATTCTAGAGGGAAGAAAATTGGGGATGGCTTGTGTCACCATTACACGAGAAAACTGGGGTCCACTACAAAAATCATATCTCCGTGTTCATAACTCCAAAAATTCTGAAAAAATTTGAGCTAAAAGTTGAGATCACGAGCTACATCTTTCATGTTGAACGCTCCTTCAGATTCGGGGTTCTTCTTTACTTAAAAAATTCAGCCAAATAATGTATTATTTGTGGCTGCAAAGGTCTTTTGGTGGTCCCCTTTGAGTGGACTTCTCTCTTGCCTTCAAGTGTAAGCTCCTTCATGTGTGTGAAAACATGACCTAGAGTTTTGAAAAGATTGGCAATCATCTAGATGGAGGTATTATTGAAATTTGAAAGTGGGGTTGAGGTTTGAAAATGAAAACTAGTGAATAAAATATTTGGTAGGGTGGAATAATATATATACATAAAAAAATATATTAGAAAATACTAAAATATATAATGTAATTTAGAATATATATATATAATATTTAAGGTCAAAAGAGAGATCAACAAAGAAAGCTTACTTATTTATGCTACATCGTGATTGATTAGCATAAGTCTTATTTATTTAATAAAGGCTAAAACGTTTGTGAAAAAGGGAAGAAAAATCAAAAGTAACTTATATAATAGGAAATATTTTTGGTAAAAGAGAAAAGAAAATATGGGGGGTTCCCATGCATGGAAAAGCTTGCCTCAACGTTTGTACTCCGTTCTGGCAAACTTTTTGGCGGAAAAATTTGCCCAAATCTTCATTCTTTTCTTCAGTTTTCGTGCCGGATTTTCAACTTTTCTTTGCCTTCCCACTGAGAGGTGTTATCTCTGTCAGATTCTCCAGGAGAACCCATGTGTAATCTGGGATTCTTTATGGCTTTATGCCCTGCAAGACAGAGCGATGAAGATGGGAGCACGTCGATGCGCGACGTACGAAGGGTGGGAGTGACTGAACTTCTATATATATATATATATATATATATATATATATAGAGAGAGAGAGAGAGAGAGAGAGAGCCCAGCGGAGTTCCGTGGCCAGGGTATTGGCCCCAAAGTCCGGCGCCCCTTTCGGTATTTCTTTTTCATTAATAATTGCAAAGTACAACTCTTGAGGAACCTTTGCTCTCAGACTCTGCGTCCAGATGCTCTGTAGAGTGAGGCCCCAAGGGCTCTTATAAATTTTCAAGGGATGCCAAAAAGCAGAGCCCCAAAAGCTTCAAAATTAAAAGCAAATAGTCCGAAAAGCACCTTGTTCCAAAACTGCCAGAAAAAGCAGCCAGCGTGATTTGTGAAATCCGTACAATTGCCACGTCATCATGTTAGCGCAAAATGTGGCCGTCCGTACGACTGCCACGTCATCAACCAGTCAACGCAATCTGCGGACAGTCCATACATTCAGCCACGTCATCATTTTGTCTGTACTCTCCTCTGCTCTCGATCGTCATGCCACATCATCAACTGTAGTGTCCGCGGATGGTCATGCCACGTCATCATTTTGTGATATCCGAGCACACAATGTTTTTACGACACGACTATTCAAGTGGCTGTACTTGCTCGCAAGGCGAAGTCAGCATCAAGGCTGGTATTTTGCGACAATAGTAAGGTTACCTAGTAATTCATATGGTCGGTGTTTACATCGCATCAATACCTAACAAGTTTGGAGGCGTTTTCATCGGCTTATGCATCCACAAGCATCAAAAGCATTTAGCATCAAAAGTACAGAAAGCATCCAAAGGAAGTTCGGCAGTTGTGCGTCACCTTTTACAGGGGGGGATGTCACGTGCGCACTGCAGTTGTGCCACGTGGACAAGCTACTGCTATAGTCTAGCGTCAGTCGTAGTTTAGCATAGGACTTAGCTTGGCACTTTGTGAGCCTCTAGCAGGACGTGCCTGCCCATGCAAGTCGTAGTTGCATACCCTCTCTTGCACAATACAATCATTTCAGCATATGGGCATAGGAGTCGTCTCATAAGTCGCATGTGGACAGTCCCTTAAGTAATGTATTAATAAGTGACTTTCCAGCTTTATTTTCCAAGATCGTGGGGGCTGATTTATGGCTGCTCGACCCAGCATGGATTTGATATATAAGTGAACTTGGGGTCTCTTCCCTCAACAAGCAAGGACCCCTCAATATCTGCAACAACACCCTCAAGTACCTTCAACACTCAGCCCATCCCCATGTAGAGAGAGAGAGAGAGAGAGAGAGAGAGAGAGAGAGAGAGAGAGAGAGAGCACAAACACAAAACACTGGTGTGTGGAAGAGGGGGCTGATCCACTGACTACCAAAACATGAAGACCCAATACACATAACTAGATGATGGAAGTGGATACCCCCGTGGCCCCATAAATAGGTGCCCAAGGGGAGGTAGGGCAATACCTGGAAAAATCCCCCACGACATAACAAGAAATAAATGAAATATGAGGGCGCCCATACAAGGTGGGCGACCGGCCCAGAAGTGGGCGGCTGGACAATGCAGAGGAAATGCATATGCAAAGGGTGGCTAGCCCGGAGGCACACTAGCCGTACAAGCATGCCCTAGACCTATGAAGCAATAGAGTGCTGCAAATCTAACACCCCCTCTCAGCACCTGATGTTGAACAAACAGGCAAATGATGAAGATGTCTGCTGTGAGAGTGCGCATGTGTGAAAGCGTGAGGGGGGAGAGAGAGAGACACAAAACGCTAGATGTGGCAGAGGGGACGATCGGCCCCCCATGACTACCAGAACAAGAGACCCGTACAATGATCAGATGGTGTGTGGGTACCCCCCCTGGCTCCATATATAGGTGCCCAAAGGGGAGGTCGAGCAGAGCATGAGAAAGCCTCGACGACCCAGCATAAAAAGAACGAATATAGTAGAGAGCTCAGACAAAGTGGGCGGCAGGTCCCAAACTCGGGCGGCCGGACTAGGTAAAACCTAGACTATGGGTAGCCAGCTTGGAGACATACTAGCCGTACAAGTATGCCATAGACCTATGTGAAGCAGCACAGTGGTGTATGTCTAACATCCCCTCTCAGCAGCTGATGTTGAACAAACCGCATGAAGCCGAAGATGTGAGGCAAATGATAAAGATGTCTGCTGCAATGTCCACTGAAGGACAATACTCCGGTGAACTCCGCGAGTGTAGCAGCAGTTTGGGGTGTCCCAACCTCCGAGAGATCTACAAGGTAAAGTGTCGTCACGAGCAGTGTAGCAAACTGTTGTACTCCGTCGATACAGGGTGAAGATATTGCGTGAAGGTCCCCAAATGAGTGTGAAAACAACTCCTTGTCGTAAAAGAAGTGCCACTATGACCAAGACTTGTTCTCCTTAGGCTTTCCTTTGTTGTGCTTCATCTCTTGGCAGAGAGCAATTGCTACCACCTAGTTGAGATCCACGGGGTCGAAGACTTCTACATCAAACTTGATATATTCATCCAACCCGAAAAGGAATGCCTCTTTACGCTCATCATCCGATTTGTGTAATTGGGTGCTGAGCTGCAAAACACGGTTAGAAAAAGACATGACTGACATACCATTTTGCTTGAGATTGCGCCAATCTTCTTTCAACTGCGTTGGGTACTGAGGAGGTATAAACCGCGCCTTAAGCTTGTCTTGGAAGTCGACCCAATTGAAGGAAAGGGCACGCCTTCTTCGGCTTCCTCTAGGTGCGTGGTCAACTGTGTCTCTTGCCATGCGTGATACCAATTAATGGCATCACTGGCAAGGTACATGGCTGTCGTCAAAACCTTGCTATTCCCTGTCTTCTTGGTTGTGGCAAAATAAGCATTAAATTGATGCAACCAAGAATGAATAACATTAGCATCCATCTTACCATCATACTTACTGAATGTCAACTTCTCTGTGACGGGGTGGTTGGAGTCCGAATGTCTGCTTGTGCTACCTGATTAACCGCCAACATCTTTGACCGGCTCGGGCTTTGAGGTGAGTACCTGTAGGACCAACTCTTACATGCGTTGGTTCCTCTGCGTCTCTCGCTCTAACTCCAAGGCAGCTCGTCTGTCTTCGGCCGCTATGCGTTGGGCTTTGTGTGTTTGCTTACGCTCAAGCTCAATAGCTGCCTTTTTTTCTTTGGCCGCCTAGCGCGCTTGCTCACGCTCATGCTCACGCTCCAAGGCTATCCTTTTTTCTTCGGCTGCCAAGCGCGCTTGCTCGCGCTCACGCTCCAAGGCTAACCGTCTTTCTTCGCGCTCGCTATCCAAGGCTGCCTTTTGTTCTTCGCGCTCGCGATCCAAGACTTCCTTTCTTTCCTCGGCCGCAAAGCGCACTTGATCATGCTCGCGATCCAAGGTGGCGCGTTGCGCCTCTTGTTGTAGCATTATGTCCATCATCGTGTTGACCAAAGCCTCCATAGGATTTGGTGAAACCCTTGGCGTAGATGGGGTCGGAAAAACCTCCCGGTGGGGAAAATTCTTCTTCGCCACCTCCATGCTCATCACCTCCGCGCAAAGTATCCATTCCGCTTATGGTGGTGATGACCATACACTGAGATCTTGGGTACTTAAGTTAACGAGGAACTTGGGTTCTTGTGGTTCTTGGGTTCTTGAGGTTCTCGAGTCCTTGAGGTTCGTGAGGTCTTTCTTTAGCTTGTAATCTGTGCTAGAGAAGGAGATTCTCTTACCCGAGCTCGACTCTTCCCTGTAGGCTCTCCCCTTGGCGGCCTTGCGCTCACACCAAGGTTGCTTTTTTTCACCTCACGTCAATTGGCCGGCCGCTAAGTGCACGGTCCGCTCTCATTGAGTGAAAAGAGGAACAAGGGGAGGCCGGACAAGCCCTTCTTTCTTGGGTTACCTGTCACTCTTCAAAAACACTATTAGGAATCGACATGCCCAAGTGGACTTGGGTTACGTGCGACTGCAACAAGCAAAAAATTTCTTGTGGTACTTTCCTTGAGTGATACAGAACACTGCCAAAGCTCTGATACCAATATAAGGTGCAGCGGAAGTGAATGTTGAACTTTGCTCACAATGAGTGCTCCGAACTGTGTTCAAGGGTTCCTTTTACTTAGGTAAGGGAGAGCCTTGCGTTCCTTTAGTGAGAGTGCAAATGATCACAAACAAGGTGAATGACACTGTGAATGAAGGTGCTGAGAGAGAGAGAGAGAGAGAGAGAGAGAGAGAGAGAGAGAGAGAGAGAGAGAGAGAGAGAGAGAGAGAGAGAGAGAGAGAGAGAGAAGGTGCACCTGTATCATTCTTTGAGTACACTGTTAGAATTGGAAGATTAGCATTGATGAGACAGCACCCAGAGCAGTCCACTCGTATGCGTTTCTGGTTACATTCAGGTCTCTCCCATGCCTATCTACAGCAGTTTTGGTCAGCCATCTGGGATTTACATGCGGCTCGTTGTATTTCTTTTTTCATGTGGGTGATTGCACATGCAGGACTTCCAGTTGGGACTTGGCTAGCCACTATGGGTCATGATCCGTTATGTACTCGCTGTCCTTTGCGACTACTTGAGTCACCTGCACACTGTCTTTGCTCATGCTCATCTTCTCATGTAGTGTGGCTAGCAGTTTGCTTTTTACTTAGCAGAGCCGGTGTTCAGCATGGATTTCTCACTTGGGGATTTGTCTCATGGTTGATGCCGATGCTCGGACCGCATCTTTTCTACGAGGGCTCAGACACAGATCCAACTCTTATGCTTACTTCGATTGGTTATCGGCGAGGGACTTTGGCTATGTTACCACAGATTGCTTGGCAGGGGGATTCTCAGACATGTGATGAAGTTTTTTCAGTCATCACTAGCATTACACTATGGAATGTTTGGAGAGCTCGTTGTCTTCACATTCTCAGTGCGGCTCCACAGCTCCTTCAGGATACCCTCACTGCCATTTGGCTGGACATCATTCACACCCTGATTTGGTAGTGGGATTCTTCCTCAGGTACATCTCGAGCAGCCGAGGCTCGTCGATTTGCCTTCCTTCTGCGTTGGGCCCGATCTCCACTCTTCTTCACACTTACAGGTGGCGAGATTGCATGGCATTATGCCCCCCCTCGGTGGTTTCTCCTCCACTCATCACACAGACCACCATGAGATTGTTCTAGTCGAGTTGTCACTATAGTGGCTCTCACCCTTACATTCAGCTTGTACACCCCACGTGATAGGCTATTTTGGCATCCGCTGGGGATTATATTGTACTCAGTAATATATAGCCCTGATTTTTCCAAAAAAAGAGAGAGAGAGAGAGAGAGAGAGAGAGAGAGAGAGAGAGAGAGAGAGAGAGAGAGAGAGAGAGAGAGAGAATACGACATCAGATAGTTGTCAAACCCTCCTCCAAGGGCCCCCCTCTCTATGGCGAGAGAGGTCTATGCTATTGATTGCACAAATCTGGTACAATGGTCTAGATGCAATGGACTTGCCGACGATGTTGACGACAATGATGGCGGCGACGAGACTGCTGAAAACTGAAAACGCTAGGGGCTGAAATTTGCAAATCTGCTAATTGCTGAATTTCGACACTGTGTCGGTGAGGACGGCGATGGCGACCACGCGAGGATGATGCGCTGAAAACGCAGATGCTGAAATCTGCGAATAGCTGAAAACACTGGCTGATCTGACGGTGCGGCGAGGATCTGCTGCGGGTAGGTGAGATCTACGAGGTTTGGGGCTGATCTTGCGGGGTCTAAGTGACAACTGAAAACGCTGATGCTAGGGGCTGATCTGTCGCTGGGAATCTGCAAAACGCTAGAGCAATCTGCAATCTGCAAAAACGCCAGGTTGAATCTAGAATCTGCTAACGCCAGTGCTGATCTGGTGTTGCTGAAAACGCTAGGCTGAAACTGTAGCCAAAACCTTTTGGTCCTGATCTACTATTGCCTGGAAACGCTAGGTCACGTGCCGGTCTTGCTGAGAAGGTGCACTGTAAGTTGGAACCCACAAAGGAATCCACAGAATCCACATCTTCTATTAATGCAATTAGAGAGCACACTAATGTGTCCCAAGTTTCTCACGATCATGCCAATGCATCTCTCATGCATTGTTATGGTTATGTGAATGGTCAACGCATTTTGGTCTTCTTTGATTCCGATAGTATGCATGATGTGATTAGCGACTCTCTCGTGAAGAGCGCACGTCTAGAAGCTCGACCCATTGATCCCATTGCGGCCTTTGGGTTTGCTCCTGGCATGCATTCTTCGTTTATGCATGGATGTCATGATGTGATCGTGGCCATTCAAAATGTCCGTTTTCGTTGAAAGTTTTTGATCTCTCCTCTTTCAGGATATGATGTGATTTTTGGCATTAAGTGGTTTAAAGGTCATAATCCACAAGTTTGTTGGAAAGAAAACACTCTCAGTCTCACAGTATAAAGAGCACCTCTCGTGGTTCTTCAATGTGACACTAAGATTCCATCTATGTCACTAATCTCTCACTCATGTTTTGGATGTGAGGATAAAACACGTAGTCTCAGTCTAGAGAAGCGTAATTTGTTACATGACAAAGAACAAGAAAAAACACATGACACTGAACTCGAAAAAAAGGAAACTCTCTCAGTCATTCCTTTTCTGAAGCACGACACACATGTTTTGCATGATAAAGATGTGATTGTTCACAAGGATGATGGTTTTTTCAGTGAAGCTAACCTCATTGCAGATATGATCAATCACGAGAACTGATCTCGGCTCTTGACCCGAGGTCCAAAGAACCCACTCAGGAAGTATTGTGTGTTCGCATGATTAGTCAGGACGCATTGCTTTCGGCGCGGCCCAAAGAAGCAAGCATTGCAGACCTTCATGAAGTTCAAGTATCGCACGACCCACGCATTAGAGTGGAGCGGAGAAGCGTTCTTTGCAGGATTCCAAGAATTGTTGGCGCACTCCCTCGACGCCATACAGTTCGGTACCAGTATCTCACTTTAAAAAGGAGGGGATGTCATGTGCACATCTAAGTTCTAACCCTATGTGCATGTGGACAAGCTACTTCAGGTCCAGGGTTCAGGTCAGCTTAGGAAGTGTCCTGGCACGGAAGTGTTTTGGCACCTTTGTGAGCCTGTGCGCAGGCCATGCATGTCCAGGTACGAGTAGTTGCATATTCTCTGGTTGCACACAACATGATCATCAGCATGACAGTCAGTACCCATCATAAGCATTTTATAGTGCACAGAACCTATTTTCCCTATTTTATCCATTTTTCACTTATTATTAATAAGTGACTTTGTTGAAAAACTGAGTAGGGCAAATTTGCTAAGCTCTATAAAAGAAACCTTAATAATGACTTTGTTGGGAAACTGGTTAGGGCAAATTTGCTAAGCTCTATAAAAAAAACCTAGCGTTAGCACTTTCTGGCAGAAGAGGCAGCAGAAGTCCACCAACTTACAGTGCACCTTCTCAACAAGACCAACAGGTGACCTAGCGTTTCCAGCAAACAGCAGATCAAGACCAACATTTTGGCTACAGTTTCAGCCTAGCGTTTTCAGCAGCACCAGATCAGCCCTGGCGTTAGCAAATTCCAGATTCAGCCTGGCGTTTTTGCAGATTGCAGATTGCTCTAGCGTTTTGCAGATTCCTGGCGACAGATCAGCCCCTAGCATCAGCGTTTTCAGTTTTCAGCACTTAGACCCCGCAAGATCAGCCCCAAACCTTGTAGATCTCACCTACCCGCAGCAGATCCTCGCCGCACCATCAAATCAGCCAACGTTTTCAGATTCAGCCGGCTGTTCGCAGATTTCAGCATCTGCGTTTTCAGCGCATTGTCGTCGCCATCGCCGTCCTCGCCGACACAATGTCAAAATTCAGCAATTAGCAGATTTGCAGATTTCAGCCCCTAGAGTTTTCAGTTTTCAGCCGTCTCATTGCCGCCATCATTGTTGTCGACATCGTCGGCAAGTCCATTGCATCTAGACCATTGTACCAGATTTGTGCAATCAATAGCATAGACCTCTCTCGCCATAGAGAGGGGGGACCTTGGAGGAGGGTTTGACAACCGTCTGGTGTCGTATTCTTCTCCCTTGCGTAAGTAAAAGGAACCCTTGAGCATAGTTCGGAGCACTCATCGTGAGCAAAGTTTTCCGCTGCACCTTGCACCTCCGAGTGTTTTGCCCAATAGGATTTGTGGTGTCTCTAGTCAAACCGTCTGGAGAAAATGGGGTAGCCTAGGAACCGTCATGAGAATGACTGGAAGCCTATCAAGGCGTGAACCTGTAACCCAGTGTGGCCAGGTGGCTAAGCTGTGTAAAACTCCAAGAAGGCCAGATGTAGCAATCTGTGCCGTAAACGTCCTCCGAATTAAGGAAAGCTAGACTAGACAGTCTGCATTGTAGAAGCTACCGTAAGCTGCAGTAGTCATCAAGAGGCTGCACGGACCACCACGGGATGGTGATATGTCAGTAGGTAGGGTAATACAAGATGAGGGGAAAGCCAGACTCAACAGTCTGCGCTGTGAAGGAAGAGGTGTGGTGAGACGAAGCTGTCCGTACCGTAATCATCGTGTATGAAGAAGGGAAGCCAGACTGAGCAGTCTGCGCTATGAATATCCTCTGAGAGGGGGAAAGGCCAGACCAATCTGTCTGCGCCATCTTGCCTGTATCTCCCGTCTCCAATCCTCGAGTGTCAAGCAAAACAGAATCCGTGCCAACCATAGTTTTTCCATACGTCAATCACATGCGGATGCTCACGTGTACGAAATTACGGAATAAGTACGGATCAGACTACCCGAAATTCCACATGTCAGATAGCCTATTGCATAGGATGCTAAAAAGCCTACATACTACACCACCTTGTTTAAAACTTTATACACAAAGACAAAACCATAGAAACTTTAGAAATTAGAATTTAGAGACTAGCTTGATGCTCAATTTGCACACGGGTGACGGTATAGTCACTAGTGGGTACACCAAATTTTAATTAGACTTTAGTCAATGACCATGTGTCAATGAGGCATGTAGATAGAGAATAAAAAGTGGAGAGATGGTGCCTCTAAGTAATGAAGTAACCTCCAAACAAAAAGGAGTGAGGACTGTAGAAGCAAGCCAAAAAACATTCTGGAGTGTAGTCTCCTGATTCAAAACATAAGTAGAGACTAGAGGCTAGAATCTAAATTGTAGAGTCAACAATGAACACCACATGGCATAAGTAAATGTCCAACACCATGGTCGATAAGCAGGCGGCCAGGCGCAGTGAGCTCTAACTCTCACTATAGCTCATATCCTCATCGTCATAAGTAGCACTCCTCGTCCTCATCACCACCAACTGAGCATGATGCTCCAATATGACTGTTACCAGCAATGGAAATAGACTCTATCGCATCTGTAGTACTCTCTGCAATGGCCTCTTGAATCTCTTGCAAGGCAAGCAACAGTCCTCATCTTTTTCCTTATTGAGCATTTCCAATGTGACCTCCATTCTCTCATAACCGCGCTCTTTGATTTTGGATATGAGTCTCAAGTTTGTGTGTATGTACACAAGCTCCTCTGTATGAGATGGGAGTAGCCTATTTCTTCTCTTGGTATGAATGAGAGAGAAGGTGCTCCAATTTCTCTCACATGGAGGGGCACACGTCTCTTGAGAAAGCACCCTCAAAGCAAGAGCTTGCAAAGCGGGTGTGCAAGCCCCAAAAGTTTCCCAACATTTCACTCCCTCTTGCATCCTATTTGAATCTTTTGCAATCGGATGAGCAAATGACTTGCTTTCAGCTTTATAAATGTCAAACTCATCAATTAGGGTGCCTTGCAAGGTCAAATCACCCTTGGTGTACTTGTTTAAGAATGTCATCCATCCTTCATGCACCTCGCCATCACTTTCTTGCCCTCTTCGTCATATAGGATGCAACATGTATCCAACAACATGTAACAGGGTGCCTTGCAAGGTCAAATCACCCTTGGTGTACTTGTTTAAGAATGTCATCCATCCTTCATGCACCTCGCCATCACTTTCTTGCCCTCTTCGTCATATAGGATGCAACATGTATCCAACAACATGTAACGGTGTGTGCAACATATTCCATCTTTCAATGCATAGATCCATCCTTGTAGCATCAATACCTTGCATGTTTTCAAATTGCTCTACCATGCGATCCATAAGCTCGTACAAAAGCCCCATGGTGGCTCCTTCCCTATTAGCCAACCGGAGAATTTTCAAAATGGGAGGACAAATTTTCAAAATCAGCCTGGCCTCTTTCCAAAAGGATGCATTAAACATAATGTTCGAGACCTCGATAGCCTTTTTAGTCTTGGATCTCTTCATCTTCACAAATTTGTCATCAATCGTAAGCTTGCGCATACCTTGCATGCATCTCTCATCCACAAGATTGGCCAACATAATAAAGTAATACTCAAATCGAGTGACTGACGGCTTCACCAATTCCTTCTTGCTAAGTTGCCGAAACAATGCCAACACAAAAGACTTTCTTGTCACAAATGTGACAATCTTTGTTGCATTCTCAAGCACTTTTGCAACCCAACCAATCTGTCCAATGTCCTCAAACAAAAGGTCCAAGCAATGGCAAGCACATCTGGTAAAAAAATTGTGTTTCCACTCCCTTCCGATCATCTCCCTTGCACCAACACAATTGGTTGCATGGTCCATGCGTACTTGTTCAACATTTGCTGGGCCAACCTCTCTGATAACCTGTTTGATATGCTTAAAAATAAATTCCGATGTCTTTGTTTCCCCAGATGTGTCTACAGCTTTCAAAAACACTGACCCATGAATAGAGCATGCAAGAAAGTTAATGATAGGCCTGCGCCTAATGTCAGACCATCCATCACACACAATAGAGCATCCATACCTTTTCCATTTCTCGCGCACACCCATGATCTCAGTATTTTTGCATTTGACCTCCTCATTCAATTCTGTGGTGCGCAAAGCATGGTAAGAGAGGGGAACATACGAAGGACCTGCTTGTCCAACCGCTTTCACCATATGCAAAAAGTAAGGGCTTCTTACTTTCCATGTAGCAACATCCTCAACATAAAAAAACCTGTGCAAGGCTTGGTCTGCTTGCTTCCGTGCTTGCAAGCCGAATGCACTTGCCAAATCCCCAAATCCCCTTGCGCAACCATCCTCTTCTTGCTCGAGGACCCCACATTGGACTTGGAAGAGCCACTTACATTAGTCATTCCCTTAGCATGGGTACTCATTGAAGCACCTTCTTGAGCTTGAGAGGCATCTCCTTCCAAATCATTGACCAATGCATCTACGAAAGCAGCTTTGTCTTCTCCCTCCGGCCTTGCATCTGCATGCAATCTTCTGACAATCTCTACAACATCGGCTGGGGCCTCATCACATGGGCCTTCCACACCATGGCCAGCAATGCCCAAAATATGTGCACGGATACGCAAAGGACCACCGTTCCATGAATGCCCACAAAAATTACATTTGCAAATCCATTTTCCTTTTGGAAGGCCCTTCACTTGCTGCACATATTACCACTCGGGACGCTTGGTTCGGCCCATTTGTATTGTGCCTTGGCTCTCCCGAGAAAGAGTCACGCCACGTGATGGTTTAGGCTTCGTGGGCGTGAGAGAAGATGAAGGACCAAGGTAAGCAAGAGAGGGCGAGACTCGAAACTCCAGAGAATGGGCTGGCTGTCAAATCTCACGGTCCCTAAATCTCTGCAGTGCTTGCATACAGTATACAGAGAGCTGTAGACAATATACAGAGAAGTGAAGATCCGTAAAAATTTGGGGCAAATTTTGTCTTGCAATGGCTAGCCATACAGAAAGACATTCCGTACCTTGTCCGTACTTGTACCCATGCGGAAGGGTGGTTGACTAAACGGACGCGTCTGAAAAAAACTATGGTGCCAACAACGCCACCAAACTGCATCTCGATGTGGCTCCCAGTGTGAATGAGCTGGGAGTGGCCTATTGTCCCGGGGGACGAGTCTGTTGCAAGGTTACCGAGGGTGAGTGTAGGCAACTCTGAAGGTAGCAATCCAAATGATCAGGAGTGTAGAAGAGCAAATGCACTACCATCCAAGCCAAGCTCCGGGTGACTCCGGTTATAGTCTATGGATGCCTGATCTCGTGCATCTCGCAGGTAAACTCTCCAAGAGAGTCCAAAGCACTGAAGTCCACTCTAGTCTGTAGATCCAAGCAATGAACTTGTCCAAGAAGAGATCCAAGATCCTCTCCATAAGTCCATGCAGAAGCTCCTGTGTAAGCAAGTGATCTGATATGTCGAGGTCAAGTGGTAAGTGTCTGTCCACCCAAGATGGTGGTGTCTTCTTTAGAAATGTCGGAACCCCATATGCCATGAGCATGGCCATATCTCGTGTGAACTCCTCTGATGAGCGCATAGGTGTGTCCATAGCAAACCACAAGTCACCACCCCCTCTGGAGTGCGCAACCGCCGAATGATTGGCTGGAATGAATGGATCTCCCAAGGATCGTACGCCCGTAGATGATCAAGCCAATGTGAAAGATACCGTATACTGCAGCTGCAACAGTCACTGTGAGACCGCATGGACCACCATCGGGATGGTGTCTTGGCAAGAGATAACTTCATCCTCTGTAAAAAACAAAAGTCAAGAGGCTGCTGTCCACCCAAAAACACGACTGCGAGGTGATGAAAACGCTGCTGTCCAGCGAATTTGATGGTGTTCATATGCTCCCGACAGGGTTCAGAGCGGTGCAGAGCGTGTAGGGAGGGTGGGGAATCAATGTAGCAACCCAAAGTGGGCTGAAAACAGAGAAAACAGCAGGTATGTATGGCTGATATCTGAAGGAATGAAGAGGAACCGGACCGGCAACGCACTGGATGCCAAGCCGGTGTGGAAGGCAAGATCTGTAGAGGACCAAGGCCCAGCGCTGTCCCCTCTACTGAAAACGCTGCTGTTTGCCAAAGACGCAAGTGAATCAGCCAAGAAAACGCAGATCTGGCTGAAAACGCAGGTTGTAGGGAGGGGTTTTCCGGCGACGAAATGCCCAAAAGGGCCAGCGCTGGCTGCCAGATGGTGATCGCCAGGTGTGGGAGCAAAAAGCGATGGTGGAGGTGGGTTCCTCCGTGACAGAAAAACTTCAAAGTCCATCGCGTGCCTGGCTTTTGCAAAACGCTAGGAGAACCTCTGTAGGTGGAACGCCAGAACATGAAGAGTGATCTGATACCATGTGAGAGTGATGAGGAACAGCCCAAAGTGGAAGAATTGGATGAGATTCTTGTTCTTGAACAAATATTGGCACATAAGGAAAGGAAGGTTAGAGGAAAGGCTGGAAGACGCTACTTGGTGAAGTTCAAGAACTATCCGTCGTTGGATGCCAAATGGATGGAAGAGTCTGAAGTGGTTGATTCACCTCAGTTGCTGCAGCTGTATCTTGAAGCCTTTCAGATCGAACCCACAGTGACGATGTAGCTCTATGAAGCAATGTAAGAGCATGGTTCATGATGCTCAAAGGAGTGGACATTGCATGGCCGGGCTGCGGCTGAACGGGTTTCTCACATTGGGAATCTAGGTCTATCAGTCTGGGAATGGTGGGGCCAGTTAGCACTGAATTCTGATGAATATGAAAGCTTGTGCGCGCCAAATGGAATTTGGGCCACTCGGCAAGTCACAACTTTATAAGTTGGTGAGTACTAGGAAATTAAACCAAAGGGGCAAATTGGACACATGGCAGTAGGAGAGCAACCTGCAAGCCGCCAGAAGTTTCATCCCAAGAGGGGGGCTCCCAAAATTGAGAGAGGAGGCTGATTTTTTTTCATTGTGAACTACAGTGAGTGTGTGAGTAGTGGGTGTAGGTGATCACAGCTTTAATGGAAAGCTTGGCTTCTCCCTTGCCTCATGTAGCACAATGATTTGCTCTCGTCCATCTCTCTCTTCCCTTTGCACAAATCATAACGCTCCACTAGCTTGGGCTACTCTGATGATTGTACAGTCCTTTGGGTTTTATGCGCGTTTGCCAAGGCAAGAGCCTTCTGAATAGGAACTGGATTAGCTAATTGCTAATCCCCTACAAGTACGCACAGTTCCATTGCGAAGATTGCGAATTTGGAGAGCTTTCTCGTGTGAAAAATTGTCCAAATCACAGGGGGACTGTCTCATTGCGTGCTTGAGCTCTTGGGACACACGTAGACGTTCGCTCCGCTCAAAACGATCCAAAACAAAGAATTACAGCCTGCTGTGTTTTTCTGCAGATTTAGGGTTTCACACCTAAACTGCAAATTACAGGAGTTTGGGCACCTGTGAGTGGCCGAACAGTAAATTACAGCTTCTAACATGCAAGGGAATTTGTCCTAGAGGTGTACTTTTGACCTATAGTGGTTTTGGTGCTGTTATGCTATCGAAATCAGGTCGGAAACCTGCAATTTCAGCCCTTGACAGGTTTGAACAGCTTGGTGAGGGTTTGATCTAAGTGTTCGGATCGTCTATTTTCAATTGAATAAAGAAATACCGAAAGCGGCACCAGTCTTTGGGGCCTACAGGTGTTGGTCTTCGTGTGCGCAGTGACGATCCAGTCGTTGGACGCATCTCTGCTCTCTTTTCTTCTCAGTGCTTTGTGTAAAGTTAACAGGTATTTGGATTAGTACCGCCCGCTCCTGTGGACTGGCCGGTTATAGCTTCTCCCCTTGTCTCTCTTGGAGTTGTCTAGATTGCCATGCAACTCTAAATTGAGAGCGCGCAGGCAAGATTGTACTGGGCTATTTAACTATAATTAAGATATTGTTGCTCTGTATTGTGGTGTTTGCAAAGTCTCTCTATTCTTTTCACTACCTTGATCCTTCTCTCTCCACCTTCATTTCTTTTGGGCTGATGAGTGACAATCGTCTTGTCCCTAATACAAAATCTATGATTATGCCTTCTCGATGGTTACGTATGATTGAAGCAAGAAGAGAAACTCTGCCTTTTCACAGAGAGTCCTTGGAATAAGGTTTCCGTACGTGTGACATCTCTCATTATGAAAGTGGAGAGTACTCGTGAGTCACATTTGCTATCTTTGTGCAGCAGGTTTGGAATATCATAAAAGCTGTGGATTGGGTCTAAAACTTTACTAATTTGATTATTTGTTTTCAATAAATGAGGGCGTACTTTTGAGCACATTGCATGCGTCATACTAGATTTTCCAAGGAAAGTATACTGCTTGTCCACTTTTTCCTTTCGTTCAAGACTCCTTTTAAAACACCTCCTTACACGTCTCTCTTGTTCAGAGAAATTATTGGTTATTTTACGAGATGGACGGAAGCTGATAGGCACCCTTAGGTCATTTGACCAGTTTGGTATGTGTAATGTTCCTTGCATAGGACTTTGGTGTCGATTGCTATATAAATCTGGGCTTATCCTGGATTCATCTAGGTATATAAAATAATGGCTTTGTTGTTTTCTCCTCCAGCAAATGTTGTCATTGAAGGTGCAGTAGAGAGGATCATTGTTGGGGACCAGTACTGTGATGTTTCTCTTGGGCTTTACATAATTCGCGGGGAGAATGTGGTGCTAATTGGTGAACTGGTATGCATTTTCCATTGAAATATTTATATGCGGTTCCTTATACCAAGGTCAAAATTGTCACTGAATGACTTTATTTTTTCTACAGGACTCAACTAGAGATGAATTGCCACCGCATATGCAGAGAGTAAGCCGTAAAATGATTGAGCAGGTAAGCAATGTTTTTATTTTACCATCCATGAAAACATGTAACTTATTGCCATCTTTGTATGACCATTGTTGGATTTAACCATTAGTATGACACAAGATGTGACCCCATACCAGGTGGCCACATATGTTCTAGTGTATAACTGGCTGGTAAAGCAACAAGTCGCACACAATTTGGTTTGTTTTAGTTGCTATTACTAGGGACTGTGGTTTGCATGTCAAGCCAATCGTCTCTGTATTAAGGCCGGGTTCAGATGAAGCTGGCAGTAAACTCTCCACTTTTCACAGGCTGCCACTGCCCTCACTCACAAGAGGCGGAGGTACTTCGATTTTACATTTTCCCAGAAGTCTTACCATCCAATAAGCGATAGCATGCTGGTTGCACTCTTTATCTGGATGCTGTTGACGCATGTTCGATGCGCATGCTCCGTAATTTGCGTTTTAAAGTGGCTGGAAGCAGTGCATTTCTTTTTTTGGGGGGGGGGGGGGATGCGCTCGCCCAATTTTGTTTGGGTTTGGAAATGAGCTCTGCTGTTTTGCTCCAATGAGCGTTCTCCATGGTTGATCCACGACCCTTTGGAATTCTCTTTCACTGGCTCTTTTGAACCCAGCATGAGGTGATGAAAATTACCAACACCGTCTTGCATGAACCCCTAATGCCTTTTCAGGGACGAATAGAAAGCATCTTCTCTATGTAATTTCCTGCGTTTTTCTGCATTTCTTTTTTGAATGTACATAGCTGTAGGTTGTAATTCAGGCTTCTTTCAGTGACAAGCTTTGAACCGGTGACACTGGACACACTTGATGTTGAATGTGTCAGCCTTTAGAGAACTTTTCTTCAACCTTTTACCTAGGCTGAATCTTGCGTTTTCTGGCGGAAGCCAAGTCCAGGCTTTAGGCTGGGTGGGGCTTTTGAGAAAAAAGGAGTTTGGAGGTGAAAAGAAATTTCGTGTCAATGGAGTCATAAAGCAAGAGTAATAGGAGCAGTGGGAAGGAAATTCGGATGGGTATCTTATGTTTGCGATTTTTTGCTTTTGGTTTCTGGGCTTCTTCTTTTGGATGTGGTTAAGTGTATGTATGCATGGACTGCATCGACATGGAGGCTCTTGAAAACGCAATTTGTGCATTATTGGATATGGAAGGGTCCGGTGAGCATATGAGCAATCATAGCCTTTTGCATGATGTGTAACACATCTCAATCTCGTGTGCTGTTTAACACAATTCAATCCTCTTTTTTCAGGCCCTCAAAGCAGACAAAGAAGCAACTGAACTCAAAGGTTCAATGAGGAAACGAATGGAATTTCTAGATTTGGAGTGAATGCTCGACTGGTACTTGGACAAGACGGATTCTTTGAGGTTCTAAATAATCTTTGTTGCTATACATCGGATCAATCTTCATGAAGAACGTGCCCAATCAGATGGTGGTTTTAAAGCCTTCTGGTCCGCTTGTTTTAATTGCGGAAAGCGCGTTCGAATACAAGTGAAGGGGGGTGGCATTTCACTAGGTAACTTTTGTCTGCTGTGATATGGGGGGAAGGAAGACCTGGCCACATGGGGAAATATTATGATAGGCAGAAGATGTTGTATCTGCAAAGTTGTAAGCAATGTTTTTGAAGAAAAAGCATATAAGCTATTTGAAGCCTTTGAAAAGAATTGGGGTGTTTTAGATGGGGCACCTACTTGATTGTAGAGGTGGTTATCTTACCATTAACGCTGCCTATATTTTATCATGTGTGTGAGAGTAAACTTGTATTTATTTTTTTCCAAATAATAGCTGATCGATTTTTTGGAAGGTTCTAAATTGAGGAGGATTATTCTTATGTTCTACATTTTTTATGACATGGGTCAATCAATGTACTCACTTGTAATTAGAGGTCGAATGTCTGTATGTGGTATCAGACAAGTGGCCAATATGCCTTTGGCCGGACATACCGCTTTTGGCTGACCACTTATCAACAAAATTATCCACTTATTCATTATCTCAGATTGTTCCCCCTTGATGAATGTCTCCTAACTTTTCAAGAGTTCCGCAAATTGTACAGCAAATGCTTAGGACTGTTACACTTCAATTTTATGGGTTTTATTTCTATCTATTTTGGGTTTAGGACTATCCTATCGCTAGGATCGGCCTTGCCGATGGCTGCTTCGCTTGCTTTTATTGGCACAAGCCGCCTACCACTTAGCGGAGTCCCGTGTTGTTAACAAACAAACACTACCCCAGATTGGATTAATGGTATTACTGGACAATAAGAAATGACCTTGAATTTTTCTTAAGTGAACCCTTGGTGGTTATGAAGGGCATGGACTCGAGGAGTCTATAGAAGAGTATGGACTTCATGAGTCTATTGAAGGGAAAGGACTTGAGGAGTCTATAGGAGGGTATGGACTTGGAGATTCCTTGTGCATTCGAATGCTTTCGGCAATCTTTTTTCATGACACAATTTCCATCAATCAAATTGATCACATTCACAAATGAAAAATGGCTGGTATTTGAGTTTGCAAGCACTGGGGAACAGAGTTTACCGAAGATTTGCTCTTAGTTGCCCAAATAATGGGAAACAAAAATGGTCGGTATTCGAGTTGCTTTAGCAGTGAGTGTCAGAAGGATTAGTTTGAAATGTTGGCGAGGGGTGTAAGAGTGATGGATATCACATCCCATTTGTCTTGTTTCCTTAGCCTTCTTACTTTCCATTGTGATGTGGTTGTTCATTGCAGGTGCTTTACATTCATGTTCACAAGTAGATATCTAAGATGGTCCAATTTGCAACTTTGAGGAACCTTGATGAAAACTTTTGACACACTTTAGGTCGATATACTTACAAAGCAAAGGTTCAAAGGTGGAATCAATAGGGGAAAACGCCATTCTTTTCAAGTTCATGTGTCAAATTTATGGAGGTGACATTTTTGGAAAATCATTTTGCATCTTTTATAGTGTTCTTGAAAATTCTTTGGTTGATAATTCCTATGTTGCCTTTATGCTCGTGTGCGTATAGAGCATACTTTGTTAAGTACAAGGGGAGGGGCATATAATCTCCCCCCTTGATTTTGAATAATAGGTGTGGTGGGACTAAAAATGAAAGAAGGGAGGACGAGGAGGAGGAGGGCTTCCAAAGAGGTCCCTCATTTGAGAATTGTTCTTGCACATGTACACAACATTCTTAAACATGCACACTTGACTTTATGGCTTCACAACATGATTTGGTCATCTAGAACCCAAAAACTTAAGTAACTAGGAACTTTCGGTTCACTTAATTATGCAAGCCTTATAGCCAAACACCACATTGATGACAAGAAAAACATTAACTGTGTTTTTTCTTAAAGCTCTTTAGTAGTGAATTGATCACATATAGATGATATGGTACATAACATGGTATAACTAGCTAGCTTGGATTTGTTTATAGCCAACTAGTTAAGTAAGATGTGGATGGTAGGGTCACTATTTTAATTGCCTTCTAGAGTAATCCATATTAGATATTGAGTGCGTTTCAAGTATGAAAATCACAACCAATGTAATTGGCCAACTAGTGTCCTACAAGAGTTAAAAGGCGCATTTTACAAAGCATGGCCATGTATATAGGGGTAAACAAGGGACTTTGGTCACATCTCTTTTTTAGTAGTGAATCCCCTAGGGGTCTACTATAGTATTGCTAGCAAGGAATTTCGGTCACGTCTCATTATTTTAGTAGTGAATCCCCAAAGGGGTATACTATAATATAGCTACCCAACTAG
Organism: Adiantum capillus-veneris; assembly: GCF_014529385.1. Lineage (NCBI taxonomy): Eukaryota > Viridiplantae > Streptophyta > Polypodiopsida > Polypodiales > Pteridaceae > Adiantum > Adiantum capillus-veneris. The sequence goes on from NC_140957.1 coordinate 125,498,616, forward strand.
CTAGGCAACTGCTTAGCTAGTTGCTTGTTTCAACAACCGTCTGAGTAATATGATATAGTTTGAGCTAGCTAGCTAGCTAGTTAGCTACTTAGTTATGTACCGATATGTCTACTTTAGTAGCCTTGTCGATGATTTAGTATGATATAGCTAGCCAACTAACTTCATAGCTAGTACGGTATAGCTAGCCACCTTCTTAGCTCGTTAACTAGAAAATTTGTAAACTCTAAAATCCATCTAGATAAAATGGCATAGGAAGGTTTAGCCAATTTGTTACCTAGCTAGCTAGTTGTCTAGTTTGACCACTTTGACAACCATGAAGAGATAAAGTATAATTTGGTGTAGCTAGCTAGCTAGTTAGCTAGTCATGTACTAAGCAACCTAGCTTTATAGCTAGGTTAACTACTTTTAGTAGCCTTGTAGTCGATTTATTGTACTATGGTATAGAAAACCAACCACTTGCTCAGCTTGTTATCTAGATAGCTAACCGACTTGCCTATATAGCATGGTATAGTATGTTATATCTTCTAACTAGCTATGTGGCTAGTAACTAGTTTGGCTATTTCAAAAACATATAGGTAATATGGTACATTTTGATGTAGAGAGATAGCTAGTTAAATGAATTCCTAGCTTGAAAACTTGAATCGTTTGTTGTTAGCTACTTAGCAAGTTACTCAAAGAAGAATTAGTTAGCTATTCGGATAGTTAGCAAAGTAGTGATTCGGCAAGCTTCATTCAAATCAACATAGCTACCGCTAGCTAGGTAGTTATTGGGCTAAACTACTTCAAAACCATGTACATAGTGTGGGTTTAGGTAGGTAGCTAGCTAGTAGGGTATAACTAGTTACTTAGCTAGGTAGGTGTAAAGAACATTTAATTACTTGTTAGGTAGTTACCTTAGTTTAGTGAAATAACTAGCTAGCTTGATAGATAGTTAGATAGGCAATAAACATGTTATCTAGCTAGTTGGCTAGACGAGTGTCTAGTGATCTCGCAAAATAGCTACCTAACTAGCTAGTGAACAAGTGAACTAACTAGCTAGATAGTTATTAGCTCTACGTAGCTAGCATGGAATCGCTCAACAAGTAGATGAGTCACCCATGGCCATATCTAATTAGCAAAATGGATTGTTACTTGTTTGGAGAGACAATCCATCACTTGCATGTTGTTTTTCTTTTGAAAAATGCATTTTTTAGCAAAACGGATTGTTACTTGTTTGGCGCGACAATGCATCACTTGTATCTTGTTTTTCTTTTGAAAAGTGCAATTTTATGCGAAATCATATAAAGATTCAACTAGATTATACTAAAATTCTAGAAGACTCTATATGAGCTCATTTTGCAACATAGTTGTAAAAATCAACATTTTTAATTGAGAGTTGAGCATTAATTTTATGGAATTATAGCTTGTCTTCTTACATGATAGACTTCTACAATTCTCAAAATAAAATGCAATCTTCATAAGTTCCTACAAAATTCTTTAATGATTTTGACATGATTTTATGGGACCAAAACGGGTAGAAATGGATCTTGGATGCTTTAAAAAATGTGCAAGAATTCTAGCTAAAAGGGAGATATGTACTAGCTTGAGAACCCCTAATTGTCCATGCACACACACCTCTTCATTATGAGGAAAGTAACGGTAAGGAGCTAAAAGAAAGGTCTTAAAAGTGGATAAACCACCAAAAAAGAGACCTAGTGAGTATGTTTTTGGAGTATCTCATAAAATCAATGCGATCTTTAAAAAGGCATTCATGATCAAATTGGAAACAACAAGATTTGAAAATTTTGTGTTGATTTTTTCCATAAATTGAGTGGAATAAGGAGGAATTTAGGAATTACTGCAAGACTTCCTCCTCTAAAAAAGGCTCATTTATGAGCTCTCTCTCTCTCTCTCTCTCTCTCTCTCTCTCCGCCCCCCTTCCCCCTTCTTACAAGTTCTCTGTAACTACCATCTCCTACATGCTGTTTAGCTCTTCATGCTCACGTGAACGTCTTATCTCATACATAATTCTTGTTCCTCTCTATCTCCCTTTCTACTTGTAGGAGTCTTCGCACGATGAGTGTTTAAGGGCTTGGCTTGAGGTTGTTGACTTATTCTTCTAGAAAAACACCTCCTTATGCTGCTAGACGTTAGGGTTTTTGTCTTTTTGATCTAGAGAGTCTATGGTGCATAGCTAGTGCAAAGCCAAGAAGCTATGAACGTGCATCTCACCTGCCAACCACCTCATCTTATATGATGCTCTAGCTGCTATATTTAGGAGACCCCTTAACAAAGCAATTAACATAGCTTATGGCTTATTTATTTGCATAGGGACCTTGTCGCACAAGGATATACTTACCCTAGTCTTGACATTATTCCCCCCTTGAAAGAGAGAATTTGTCCTCAAAAACAAAAGTGGGAAACCTCTTACAAAGAGGACGGATGTTTTCCAAAGTGGAACCTTCTTTAGGTTGATCTTTCTACCCAAACACCCTAATAAAGAAACCTCTTCTCCATATTAATGACCCCTATACATAATGTGCATTCATGGAGTAAGGAACTCCCTAATTCGTGTTCCCATAGGCTCAGAGCGGCTAAGACCCTTCTCCTGACAGGTAGAACCATGTATTGATTCAAGATCTCTCTGCGAGAGAATAGAGATACTTAATTTCTTTTTGGAGGGGCGATTGGTTCCAAAAGTCCGACATTCTATCCATATCATGTGTATATGAATCTCTCTATCTTTTTGTAGCCATCAATCATGCATGTAAGTGTATCAAATCTCTCTTTAGTTTTGATAACCCTACACTAGTTAAGCTTAATTGAATAATTCTCTTAATACTTCATTAGTTTTTGCTATTAATTCTCAATTCACTGACAATAAAGTACACTCTTCCATTAGTCTTCTCAACTTTTGAGATGGAGAGAGAGAGAGAGAGAGAGAGAGAGAGAGAGAGAGAGAGAGAGAGAGAGAGAGAGAGAGAGAGAGAGAGAGGACACTATTATCTTGGAAGGTCATATATGACCTTTGGGATGAAAATAAACATGTTGCATGGTCTATGTTGAGATAATAAATGGCTGGGAAAAGGAGTCTGGTAATTGAGAGTCATTAAAACCTTTTGACAATGACAAATTTTTCTGAAAATCAAGAACAAAAATAAAGCTACTATGGTGCAAGCAAAAGACACCATGTCTTAAAATCATGCATCACCAACAACTATGTGAATGAGAACAAGTTTCAATAATCCCTTGGTGGCCCCCAAGCAACTTGACCAATCTATGCCATGTGTAGGTATTGTAGGGCTCATAGCCACGTGAGTCTTGAGGCCCTAACCTCTAGGCTCATAGCCTTTAGGCTCCTAGCACATGCTTAGCCATTGTAGGCTGACACTCTTGGACCCGTGTCTTGATACATTAGACTAGAATAGTCTCTTCTACAGTGAGGATGCCCCTTGGGTTTTGGAAGTGGGTGAAGTCAAAATTAAGTCCAAAGCGGTACTTGATTTTGTAAAAAAAAGATCAACAAATTGGTATTCTTGAACAACTCAAAATTTGGCCCCTCAAATTATGTTTTTCCTAAAAACCTATTTTGAGTAACAAGCATAATAAATGCTCAATTTTTTTTTGTAAGGATGTAGAACTACTCTTGCTCTTGGTTTTGATTAAAAAATTGTTGGGCTGAGTCCACATGTGAAATTTATGCTTGGTCTAGTGAAAAGTCTTCTCCTAGAAATCCCAAACTCCAAAATTCAAAGTTTTGAGTGCTTTTCCTATTTGAATATAGTCCAATGAGTGTAAAATGGTATGTATGAGTTGGCTGGGCTATTTGGAGTCTACAAATACCACATAGAAGAAAAGTCTACAACAAGCCCAAATAACTGCGATGTTTGGAACACATATGAAAAATTTATGTTCAGTTGAGCTTAGATTTGAACCACGAGACTCATGATAGAAAGGGAAAAATCTCATGCATGTGTAAGCCAAGATTGGTTTCTCTTGGTTCTTTGAGCTCAAACATACATTTTTCCTTGTTCTCCATGGCGCTCAAAATACATAATACAAAGATTGGTTCTCCTTGTTCTTTGAGCTCAAACATACATTTTGGTGCAAAATGGATATCAAAAGAAGAAGTTATCACCCAAAATAGGTTGCAAATTGTTTGCTAATTTGCTCGATAAAAATTAAACAATATCTCCTCTTTATGAGAATTTTTGAGGGTTATCTATATGGTTAGACTCCTCTTGAAATGTAGAATCAGGCCGTGAAGTCAAAGTACCCCAGTATATAGAGTTCATAGATCACGATCCTTGGTGTACCAAATAATGCTATACTTTGTCCTTGCCACTCTCTTGTATTGTGTTTTGCTACCTAATTTTTGATGGATTTGGACAAAGATTTCTCCCATAATCAATTATACTACGTATTTGGTCAAAATTTCTTAGTTTTTGGCCACTAACAAGCTGTTGGAGGTTACTTCTCTGCAATACTTCACGAGGATTTTCTTCTAGTCTAGATTTGTGAGGAGGCAGTGTTTCAGGCTCATCGTGGGGGACTGATGGATCCTAATTTGTGTTGGCCCCTAGGTCTCTAAACACTGACCCTGCCACCCTCTTGCATGGCCTCTCTATAGTAATGTCTCAAATTCCCAAAAGATTTGGAATGTTTTACCCTCTCAAATGTGTGTTTCAAGGTCTCATTTATTTTTTAAAAGCTGCAAACTTGGTTTTTGCTTGAATTTTCCTCAAATGAGCTCCTTTTTCAATTTGACAGTAATGATTGCAATCCTCACTGTCAAATGAGGGGGGTCATGGATCACAAACCATTGGTTTCCTAAGATTGCATTGAGATGTATACCAGTTGATTTTGTCCTTGCTATTACAAGCCTAGATATTGTATTCTTTTGCAAAAAAAATTCTTAAAATTTCTCTAGACTTCCTAATTTGTGTTTGGTATTTAGATGTTTGCTTATCCCTTAACCCAAAACTTGGAACTTCTGACTCTACTGGATTGAAATAGTTTTGATCAATAGTTGGATTTATTTGAGGGATACAAATTGTTTTCTATGCATAGATTTCACTATAAAGCATAGATTTCACTTGGAACTTTTGACTCTACTGGATTGAAATAGTTTTGATCAATAGTTGGATTTATTTGAGGGATACAAATTGTTTTCTATGCATAGATTTCACTATAAAGCAACAAAATATGCGTTGCAAGGCATATGAGGAGAGGAATAAGAAAAATAAGGACATCTCTCATGAAGAAAATGTGTCCAAAGAGGAGGCAAGCCTCTCGAGCAAATAGGAATGCATGACTTATGAGACCAAGTTACAATTGAAATTATGCTTTTGGAATTGCAATGGATACCCATGGAATGCGGGGGTTGGCATAGATGAACTAACAAGCAAAGCCAATGTTGTACTTCTTATTGAGATTTGGGAGCATGATACACAAAAGATTAACAGGTTGGAGAATTACAATGTACATTCATTGATGTGGCCAAAGAATCTCAAGCAACAAAGAGGGAAAGGAGGGGTATCATGTATGGTTAAGAAAGAATTGGAAGATTTTGTATCAATTGTGAAATATGATAAGCACAAACATTATGTATGAATAACTATGACACTAAAAAGAGTACCCTTTTTTGTAGCCAATTGCTACATTCATCATCATGATTTCCTATGTTAACAGTCAAGCCAGAACAACACCCTTCAAGTCGACCCCCCTCTTCCTTGAGCGCAGAATTTCAATGTATTCCCATTGTTTTTCCGAAAGCCTTGTAATTATTTGATCATCTCTGATTGAGAATCTAAGTTATAGAGTCTATAATGAGTTTGAGTCCTGTATGGTTGGTTATAGGCCACGAGAGCCCTAGGTATAAAGCCTAAGCTGTAAAGTGGGAAAAGAGGGGTGCAATTTTTGGGTGAGCAATTTCAGGCGAGCGCTTTTTAAGAATCGGGCGAGCGGGTTCCCAAAAGAAGGGATAATCTACCCATCTCTCTCTCTCTCTCTCTCTCTCTCTCTCTCTCTCTCTCTCTCTGTATCCACTCTCTCTCTCTCTCTCTCTCTCTCTCTCTCTCTCTTCAACTAAAATTTGATTGTCGGTTCACGACCAACTTACATTCAAACAAAAACCACCATAGATGCATTCAATACACTATTAATAAGACAAACAGAAGTTCCTTACACATAATTATGGTCTATTTCATATAGCAAACCCCAAATCTATGTGTTCCATTGCATCAAAAGTAAATACATGGGGGGGGGGGGGGGGGGGGCGGCGGCGGGGGGGGGATACATCATGGGTGAGGTGGATGAAAGAAGGGCGGTGGGGGGCCATATGCTCTGGGAGGAAACAAAGGTCGTGCCAACCGGGGCAGTGCACCAAATGGTGGGGGAACTCCTCCAAATGATAGAGGGTACGAACTATATGTGGGGGGGGGGGGGGGGGGGGGGGGGGGGGGGGCTGTAGGTAGTGAAAGAGGCAATGGATCGACTCTGGACGGGGCCTCAGATGTGGAGGCAATGAATGCACCGAGAGATGGTCCAGTTGCACGCCATGCCAAAATTGGGGCCGTGAAAGTGGGATACCGAGCTGCTACTGCCTCGCCCTGACTACTGAGTGGTGTTAGGAAAGGTGGCTCCAGCGGATGAAGCTGCTTTGTCACCTGCTTCGGTCGCTCAGTTACTTGAGCTCTGACACTCCTATGAAACATCAATGTTGAGCCTAAATCAAAAGGTAGGCACTGAGCTGGCTCTAGACAAGCACTGAAAACTGACCAATCCTTCTCACAAATGATGCAATGCCTGCGTAGTAGTAAACATTGTGGTGCCAATGTCCCCACTCCTGCAAAAAAATCCAACACAGCATCTCCCATGTCTGTGAAGGTACCTAGTACCCATCTGCAAAAAAGTTATCTTTAGATTTGTTATACCTATAATTTTATAGGAACATGAAGAAAAACTTCCAAAAAGTTTCTACCACCTGGCAAATGGTGGACTCCTCTCAACACCTCTACGATAAGGCTTGCCCATACTATCAAGCGTCCACTGTGTGGAATCTAGACCTGGTAGCTTCTCCCACAACATGTCGTCATCTGCAGAGAAGCCATGTACATTTGCTGCAATCTCTCCATCCGCTCGATTATATCTCGGAAGCCGACGCCCATCGGTTCTAGGAGGTGAAAAAATGACTAGCAACAAAGTACCAACCTACAAATAACAGTAAAACGTTGTTATTTTGAAATGCAAACATCGAAGTTACTATTCAATATCAAAACAAAAAATAACATACCCCCTCTACATAGTCCTGAATAGTCGTGCAACTAGACTCCGACAGTCGTATGTACGATATCCTCAACAACTGGAAACGAGCTCCCTCTGCCTTCGAAGTGACAATGGACAGATGTTCTGCACAACATGTTGCCACAACCATGCCATCAACCAAAAGAAACTCGGTTGCCAGAAGGAATGCAGCATCACAAGCTCACTATCCCATTGGTTCCATAAAGGAACCCCACCCGTGCTAGTTGCATGTGGCTTGTGTAAGGGAAAGGCCATGTACATCAAACGTACGCCGCCCAATCTCAAGCTGGGGTTCATCTGCCCTGTTCCTGATAGAGATCCCAATAATCTACGTAGTGACTGCATAGAACTGCATGCAATCTTTGTTAGCACTAAAATTGTGGACATAACTTTGATTGTAAATAAGTGGCATACCTGTCATTGCACAACACATATGGAATAGCTTTTACCAAGCACTTGACACTAGCATGCACTGCAAGGTGGCGTGGCTCTACATGCATATCTGTATGTAGCAACATAAGATCAAATATAGCTTTCAAGCAATGCGAAAGAGAACAACACAACATTAACCATTTTCACGTACCTGGAGGGTTTTCTCCCACAACTCTGGCCATGTCTGATAGGTCCTCTACAGCCTTGCCATGTGCTGGTGAACATGGAGGAGACTCCTGGATGCCCCCTACTGGTCTTGGAGTGAAGGAAAGTGTCGGTACACTGTGGCTCATAGCACCAAGGCTATGAGCACTATCGCTGACTTCTACAGAATACTCCTCAACCACATGCTCGCTCTCACTATCACTGGAAACAACAACCCTCTTCCTTCTCTTCCCACGTTGCTGGTCAGCCAACGGTGCTTGCGGGTCTTTCTTTGAGGCCTGTTTCTTTTTGTCCGGTGTCTTTGATGTGTTTGGAGATAGATCATCCTCTATCACAATGGCTTTCTTCCGTGATGCAGTATGCTCCGCTATTAATTAAAAAAGAACAGTTATTGAGCCCATGTTGTATTGCTGCATGGCAAAAGTAAAAACTATATAGTATGATACCTATGTATAGCGGATCCTCTTTGGGTGGGTACTCCTTGTCCGGGTGGTCCAACCACCAAGGACATGAGCCACACTCCCTTTGACTGCAAGTCATCTATCCACTCGTCAGGATATAAGCCCGTCTTCTCTCTCTCCGACATGCACCATGCATCACTGGGGTGCTCGAGAATGGGGAAGACAAGAGCATCTCTCCACCATCTACAAGACATACCACAATGTTTTGAGCCACCAAGAACAAGATTAGTGTATCCTACTACATTCTTAATTTGTCAATTAAAGATGTCAAACATGTACAACAAGCGTCATGACGTGCAAGCAAAGTGGGGTTGCTCTTCGGGATCCTGTGTGGACTTGATCCGAGCACTCCACTTCTTGAAGGCCTTGTCAAAGTGCTTCCGTCTGTATGTTAGTAATGTGTGGGCAAGTGTGCAACCATGCCTACCTTCAGCCTTCTCGTGTTGGATAGCAACATTATGATTCTCGCCCTCCATTTTCTCGGCCATCTCAAGCACTCTCCTACAGCAAATAATAAGCCACAAGCTAGATTATCAACAAATTGCTAGTTGGTGCACATAATCACAAAATCTAACCTTTCCAATTTCCACCAATACACGTGATATCGAAGCCACTGGATCCAAGCCTTCTTCATCAACCCTATGTCATTCTCCTTCAAGGATGCATCACCACCTTGGAGCAAATCAATCAAGCGGCACTTCCTAGCAAAGGAAATGTGAGACTTATTTTTCATTGCTACATAATAAAAAGAGAAAGATATTGAATGATTTAAATGAAATTTACTTACTCTTTCGGGCTAATGCGTGTACGTGCAACCTCTGCCACTCTCGAGGGTGTCATTTTGGTGGTCTTCTCGCCCCAACATGTAAATGATATACATTTCTGGAAAAAATCGTTGCCATTCTCTAGATTTGCAATGGTGTCTATCTCAAGCCCTTTGTGCGTGAAATATTGCTCTGTTTGAGATAGCGCTAGATTGATGCTTTCCTTAGCATCAGGTACCAATTCGTAGTCAAAACTCCTTTTTGATGGCAGCCCTTCCGTTTTACTACTATGCATAGCAACGAACTCTTCCTATCATTTTCCAAGGACTCAATCAAAATACACATAATAAGATTTCGCAATCAAAACATATTCTCATTTAGCTTTGGTTTCAAGCATACCTTCCAAATGAGTTGCACAAGGACAGCCATTGGCAATTTTAGCCACTTTGATTTGTTTGGACCCCTAAAATTCAAAACCCTTTCTGCTGCCAAACGCGCTCTTTCAGAAAATTTCTGAAGTAGGGTCCACCAACCCTAGCTTTCTCATCATGAAAATATCATGAGCAGTTGTGTGAGGCACTGAAACCCTTGTGGCCCAGTTTAACACTCGATTGTAATTTACATTGTCAAAAAAATAAGATGCATTTACATTCGCAAAAAAACAGTTGGTCTTACCTATTGATCATTCCCAAAACCAATAAAAACTCTGCTGTCTCATGGGGTTGAAAATCAACAAGAACGCACTCCACCTTTGGTGCCTTCTCAATTGAGATGTCATTCTCATTCATCCACCGCATCCATGCCTCCAATCTATGATTACCATCCCAAACCACAAAGTACCTCTCAACCATGTGACTAAGCTCGGGGATTTGACGAAGCTCCTCATCCAAATCATATGACATTGCAAGATCTCTCGAAGTGTGACCACGATGAGAAAATTGCTTATGATCCTCCCCAGGAATCCGTTCACTAACAATAAATCTTGCCATGGTTGGTTGGTAGCTTTTGTTTGCAATGGAGAGTTGTAAATCCACCACATGGTCATCATGCATGCGGATGGCGGGGTTTGAAAGAAGTCGACATAGAGGCAAGCGTGGAAGTTTGCCATCGTATGGAGCTCTATGAGAATCCACCCACCCTGATGAAATCTGCTTGTCGACCACATTTATAAACGCTTCATCTCTTACATCTTCAATTGTGGTAGCTGTTTCCACAGGATGACTCAATCCTCCATTTGATTGTGTTGTTCCATCCACTCCGATTACGATAGACACAATCCGATCTAAAGAACTCAAGGCTTGAGATTGTTCGGTCTCTTGAGTGCATCGTGGAGGGACTTCTTGCGACGTAGTAACATCAACCTCATCCACCCACGGCACCAGTATTTTTGGATTGATTTCTTGTTCTCATACTTGCGCTAAAGAATTAAAGAAGATAGATATAAGTATGACTTATGAGAAATTGTAGCTAAGAGTTTGAGAAAGATAAGTGAGCAAAAGAAGACTCGACAGAGAGAGATCTGTGTAATACAAGAAAATAGAGACGAGGAAAGTGAAAAGAGTGTGTCAATGCTCTTTATAAAGCTTTTAAATTTTATTAATTAAAATCAATTTTTTATTTAATTAAATTAATCAATTTTAATTAATTTAAAATGTGTGTGTGTGAGAGGTGGGTGAAGGTGTGTGTGTGTGTGTGTGTACGCACGCACGTGTGTGTGTTGGCGTGTGCATGTGTGTGTGCACACACACGAGCACGCCAATGTGTGTGTGTGTGTGTGTTTACACACACACACACACGTGTTGCACATATACGCCAGCGTGTGTGTGTGTGTTTACACACACACACACGTGGACTTGCCAACACGTGCGTTCGTGTGTGTGTAGACTGCCACTGGCCACGCGTTGGCTAGGGGTGGACACACGCCTCCACGTGGGGGCGTGTGGCCGTCCACGGCCAACGCGCTGGCCAAGGGCGCGTGACTGCCCATGGCCAACGCGTTGGCCCTGCCCCTGTGTAAAGGCCGTTGGCAAACCCCGCCCCGTCCCCCCTTACCGGGCCCCTCACACAGGCCCGCACCCTGTAGTGCCTGCGCCCGCACACACGCCCCGGTAGCGCTAGCGCACACGTCCCCCCCCTTCCTCGCCGCCCGCATGGGGGGGTTCTATCAACCGCACGCCCCCGTTCCCCGGTAGCCCGTCCACATGCCCCCGCCTCCCCAACCCTTTGACTTATAGCTTCTTGCCCCCCTCCCGTTAGCAGACTCGACCGCTTACACATCCCCCTTACACACAAACATTGAAAAGAAAAATTTTAAATAATTATTTGTCCAATTTTTTTCTTTTATCTATTGCACTAGACTAATATTCACGTGCTCACACAGTCACACAATCACAAACAAATATTTTTTTAATTAAATACTTTGTATATTTTTTACATAAATTTATTACAATAATAAAATATTATTAAATTTAAATTTATAACGGTTATATTATTAGACGTGAGTATATAAACAATTTGTTAGTTTATACAATGTGATCTTGTGCTTAATTATTTGTTTAACATATTATTATGGCTTGTATCTTTATTTTTCCTGGGTAAAAAGCTTTCTTATCCTTTCTACAATGGTAAATTTATAATATCTGAATCATTTCTTTTAGAATTAATTTCTCCAATGCAATTTACAACTTTAGATGGAGTCATCGTAGTTGGTGATATTGAAATGAATTTGCCTCTTGAAAGGACGCTCAACAATTTGGGTGAATTCATCTATGTATTGGATGAACAGCTTTCACGTAAATACAAAGTCAACGTATCCCATCAAACACAATATGCAGGCTCACCTAGCACGACTCCCATTGCCATTGTGGATAGTCCGTCACACAGGTGCAATTTGCTCAAAAGGAGTTAATAGATCTATGCACCCCGCCTCGAGTTTTGCTCTCAAATAGCTTCAAAAGGAGTACAAGACAAAAACTCTTACAGGCCGAAAAGAAGGGCACATTGACAAAGCTTTTAATGCAAATACAACAAGTGGAACAAGTTACAGAGATTCCAAGGTCTTACAATGGTGATCTTGTTTTAGAATTTCCACCTACCATGGGAAAGTTGCACCATATGGATGCAATGGAGCATAAGTATGATCCTCATTTGTGGTCGAAGCCATAACGTCCAATATAGTTTTTCAAGGTGTAGTGTGTCTTAGTCATTGCATAGGATCTCTCAAGTGCATGAATGAACAATGTGTCCACTTGGTTAATTATTATTTTCCAATACAAGTCATTTCAACGGGTACATACAAAAGGCAACTGCACCCGGACAATATTGTAAGATTGGAGATAAGAGCCTTACATGCCACTTTTGTAAGGCAGTTGCTTTTTGTATTGCAACATGTGATTGTGTAGTATACTATGTCATGCCATCCGATGAGACTGCCACTAGAGTCATGATTCATCGTGGCACACATCGACACGATGTGCGCAACGGCACATCCAAAACACTAGCGGACAACACCAAGGTGATGGTGCAAAGGATTTTGACTGTTGACCCACACGCAGGAGCCAGGAAGGTTCAAATGTGTTTGGCAAAAGAAATTATAAGTACAACACTTCTTTGCAACAACACCAACAAAGGAATTTTAGGCGAGCAACAGCTATTTGCAATCGCTGAGGAGTTGGGGCCATTGGTGCAAGATAATTGGTACGAGCATTTCCTAGATTCTTATTTCGATGCAAAACTGTATGCTAAATTATTTTTTATTTAAACACTTTGAACATTGTTAGGTTTTGAAGGTCAGTATCTATTTTACGTAGAGGGGTTGACAAAGAATCTTTTGGCATTGATGCACTCCTAAAGTTGAAGCGAGACTGCACATATGACTTTTTCCATGGAAGCCGGTTTCTTGGTCAAGGTACAGAGGGGGAGAAATGTTATGTCTTAAAAATGTCCACAATTGGTCCACTATCCGGTGTGGACCTGGTAAACCGAATGAGACAAGATCGGGATGGCAATCTTCGACGTGCGTGGATCCAGTTTGATCACATCAGACGTGTTAACAACCTGGTGACTATGGCTTGTCATGTCTATGATCCAAGGTACATGGCGCACCTTAATAACTTTGTGGGTTTCCTTTGACTCTCTCTAAAACAATTTGTTTGCAGCATGCATGACCTTTTGACTATTGCAACTTTTGAAATAAATAGGAAGACATGGAAACGCAATGTTTGTTTTGGGAGTGCCTCAATGATGTAGTGATATCATGTGGATGTGATAGAGCTAATTTCTTTGGCTTCATGGTGGATGAAGCTCAAACAAATTGGAATGCAGTTCGAATTGTTTTCAATGGTGGTGACAAGACCAATACAATGAGCGATCGAGAGCGTTCTTGTCTTTTCCATTGGAAGAAAAGCTTGAATCAACACACAATGAAGTATGTGGTGCAAGCTTCTCAACATACACAAAAAGAAATGTGTGAGAAGTGGAGGCAAGCACCAACAAAAGAGGCTGCAGCAGCAGAGGCTCATTTGATACGCCAATGGTGGCATAACGGTCATTGCATAGACCGTAACATCCATACATGGATTCATGGCTTAGTTGGTGGGAAATTTGTATTGCACATTGGGGTGGCATTATGACGTACATAGAAAGTAGCTCTAATGGACCAAACACTCTATGCACAAACCTTGTGGAGAGCAAGCATGGCAGCTGGCTAGCAGGAGAGGATTTTTGTAAACGCATTTCATTATATGATGCATGTACAACCGACCTTGCAAATTCCATCTTACAGAGCACAAAGGCCATTTCATACAGCCATGGAAAACACATTGGGAAGGGTCCATCAATACAAAAGCTTGCGGAACGCCATGAAAAACATCCAAGCCAAGTGATAAGAGCAGTGAATGAGGCTAATGAGGGCACTCCAATGTATAAACAACCAACTCCATTGACAGGAGATAAGGAGACATCAAGGCAAAAACGCAAGCCAAATGAGGTTATCAACGTGGAAGATGATGCATCGCATAGGCCTGAGTACCACTCGATCACCAAAGATTGGAAGACCACGTAAGATGAACTTTGCAGAAGAAGGGATATGAAAAACCCCAAAACGAAGTATAGGTTCTGGTGGGCAGTATGTAGTTGAGCACAAGGTCAATGAGGCAATGTGGGCCATACGCCGAACTCCACAGTAGGAGAAAGTTGGACTCACTTTTGGGCCCTGTAAGAAGTACCACGTCGGCTTAGAGAGAGAAAATGAAAATGTTAAATTGTGCATTTTATGTGATGCTTTTTTGCGCAACAAAAAGCCAAAATGACATTCTTTGGTAGGTAGCTGCCGTCTTTATCATTCTTATCCTTCATTCTCTTGTCAGGAATCCAACTAAACATATGACTAATGATTTGAAATGCCAACTTACAAGCGTTCCCTCCAAAAACATAAGCCACACGAACTCTATCAACTCTAAACTTGAGAATATGGTCTTCCCTCCTAAAACCTGAGATATTTCATGAGTTTCGAGTGTCCGTCTTTTTATCTATCAACTCTAGGAATGGAGAACGCTTCTTTTCTAGATGAAAACACCAATTTGAACTTGCAATCCTCAGCCCCTTCATCTTTAACACTTACCCAAAGAAAGAACACACATCATATTCATGTTGATGGATTGCAAGAGTACAGACCGTTGCAGAAACGTAGGAGGGAGTCTTTCTTATCTCAACGGGAGAAAGAACTTGGAAGGACAAACAAGGAACATCATTTGGATTTGTGGATCGATGGGTTGATTTATCCAAAGGATCCTACGACAAATGCGCCACCTCCCTTTGCTAATATCACTAACCTCTTACATTTCACAGGCGATGGCAAGGATGGGCTATTGGGATACACCGAACATTTGGAAATGAGAGGATTGAATGCGGAAAGGCAAAGAAACTTCCTGGTGATGGAGAACATGCAGCTGAAGAAACTTAATGAAGCATGCTCTCAAAAGATTTCATCAAACAAAGAGACAATCCAAGGCCTTGAGAAGAAGATCACAAGTTTGCGAGAGAAAGACACCGTGCTTGGTAGTCGGAAAAGAAAACGAGATCTGTGCAACATTGAGAACATGAAGATTGGTAGTGGTGGCCTGAAAAAACAAATACGAGCTTTAAGGTAACTCGAAGTTTGTTTCCGCTTTTGTATCTTCAATGTGCTTCACTAAGAAATGGATACACTTCCCTATACATGATCATAACGTATGGTGCTTTTTTTGCAGGTCTTTACTGCATCCAAACTCGAACGGTGCAGGCTTCGATGCTGGAGTGCATTACAGCCGTTTAGTTCCAAAAGAAGTAGTTGAAGAGATGATAACTCAGAAAAAATTTCGTAAGTTGAAAGGGAGGCTCCTTACCTCCTTCATGAATGAGAATCAGCTGGAACCAATGGAAGTGCAAGCAATACTTGATGAGAGTGGCATCTCGCAGATGGGATACAAGGCACTCTTCAAAGCATTAGCTAAAAATTCTCAAAATAAACTACAGAGAGGATCATTGCTGCCAAAGCCATCACATGTAAAGGCTGCTCCCCGGCACGTAAACGATGAGGTGTTTGAGAAACTTGGGTCACCATTCCATATTGAAGCAACGTTCTTAGGCAAGGGCGACAGAGAGGTACAGTTTACGAGCACAACAACCTCTTCGTTGATCTTGAAGCATTGCAAAGGTATACAGTTCACTTCTTTGACATCAGTCGACAGGAGTACGGTGGGGTTCTCAAGTTTGTTTTGAAGCTCAACGAGTGCGAGGTCATGAAGAACAAGAAGCTGGAGAGATTCACCATTACCCTCATGAACAGAGCTCTGGATCCATCAATAACGGAAGAGGATCCACGATACTTCAGCGTGCAATCCAAAAACAACATTCTAACTCTAGGATCATTTCAGGTATACTTTGTTCACTCTATGATAAAAAAAATATTGATTATTTGGTTGTTGATTTTGTGTTTCTAGATTGGGTTTTTAGTCAAATCCGAATTCCTTCTATCATCAGTGAACAAAGAAATGGAGCCGTTCTTTTAGTGGAAGGATTTGGTGACTATACAGTGGAATGGCACATGGCAGGTGACTTAGTGACTCTTAAGTGTATGTACAACATAACACACGGAGCAACTGTGGCAAATCCATGCTTATATTGCATGGCTGATGCACAATCTCTTGAGAGTGTGCAATGGAATAGAGCTCCCAACAGACATCTTCAAGATAAAACTTTTAGACCAGTGCTTGATTTTCCTCTCAGTAGAGTTCACGTCTGTACACTTCATGCACTCTCTCGAATAATTAAAAAGGTGGTTCATTTGTACATATGTTTTGCATGGACATTAAAGCCAGAGAGTGAGTCGAAAAGAGTGATCAAAGCATTAGAGGGAGTGCTCTCAGACATTGGTTTGCATGGAGGCAATGTCAAAATCGAAGAGGACCCTAAGACGTCTCAAAGTCGTTACAAGGTACCTAGGAAAGCATCAATAGGCGGCGTGAAGGCAAGAAGGTTTCTTGGGTTTAGCATCAACGATTCAGATAGAGAAGAAAGGAGAAACCTGTTCAACAAATGGAAATAGTTACATAAAGTGGTTAAAGACAATGCTGGTGGTGGGGCAATCCAGAATCACAAGGCGAACGTGTGGTAATCACTAGATAAAATTTTCCACTATGTTGAGCAGCATTCTTGGGACCAAAGTAAGCTCACATCATTTCAAGCAGCCTTGCTCGATTGGAAAAAGGCTTACCTTACAGGGTGGGGTGGGCAACATATCACACATTGCATGGTGGGTTAGCATTCTACGTATACAAAACAAAATTTAAATTGTACTCTACTGACCATTTTGTTTTATTTCAATGCAGCACATACTGTTCAACCATGGTCCATATTTTGCCAAGACATACGGCTCACTATCAATATGGTCCACACAAGGCATGGAAAAAACCCACTACATGGAAAGAACAGGTTATTTTAAGCACACTAGACATGGGGGAGGAAAGGATAAGGCCAATAGCCTATTAGAGTTACACCAATGGACTTATAGATGACTAATTCATAGGGCAAGGCAGAAGGAACTTCTTAAGAGTTCAGAAATGACATGGGCTTTACAACACATCCGCAAAGAGAATAAACAGATGGCTTGGGGAGCTTCAAATGCGAGGGAGCGCCATGTGAGGTGGCAACAGTCATGAGTCAGGAGCGGGAGAATATGGACCTGAGCCCGTCGTTTTTATCCTCTTTGATGCACCTCCTTCTTCCTCACTTTGTACCTCTTCCATGTGCAAGCTCTGTAGACGAGCTCGTTCCTTTGTTGATGGCAGCATCCCCACGGGCATCAGGCATCTTCTTTCCCTTAGAAACAGCCGCTTTTTGTATGGATCTAAGCTCTCCAGGACTTCAACCCCTGCAACCAGAGCCTGAGCTGTGTAGGACATGAAATAGGGGGCTCTGAGTGCTTGGCACCCATACCCAATGCCAAATACGCGTAGAGCAAATTGTTTCTCAATCAGAATTAGTCTTTTTTCATTTAGTGGGAGGGGGTGCCCACCACACAATCTCGTAATAACTTTCATTGCAAACAATGGAAACTTTGCATTGTCCTCAGAGTATTTCTTGTGGTATATTATGATCTACATAAAAATTGTAATGAATTTATGGGCCATAAGTGAGATGAGTACAATTGCCAAGTACTTGAATTGTTTCTACAAACCTTTTTGTGGTTGAAACGCCCGATGTAGTGAGACAACACCGCATCCTTACCTTGGACTCCAATGACAAGCCCTTGCCGTGAGCCTCCCGCTCTTCTAAGGAAACTATCGTCATACACTAGCACCTATCAACAAAAAAAATGATCATGATATTTTATCACTGGGCCATCTCCAATACCATCGAAATGCACGACAAAAATTACCATCTGATTCTCATCCATTTCCAGCATTGACCTCCCCCACAATTGAATAGACTGACTATTCATTACCTGAGCTCTTGGTGCCATGGGCCTACCCATGTTTTCCAAGCCGAGTTGTTTTGTTGTCGATTCAAACTGCTCATCTATTGGAAAATTGGCCTCTCCTGACTTCACTTCATTGAATGTATCTTTGATCAGTTGCCACCCTGAAGTGAACTGTGAGTCGCGGACAGCTGTGTCAGCAATAAGATGTTGGTCCACTCCATCATCATCCACAAACCCCATGTCTGCCTCAAAAAAATTTGCAATTGCAGCTAGGCAGTAGCCCTCCCGTATATTGAGCTCATGCATGATACCTGTGAGCAGAACATAGTGGGTGTCACCCGCCATAGCAAAGCTGGGAGCGCAATTCAGAGGCAAAGTCACTTCCTTACTTGGGCTTTCTTGCTTGCACCCTATTGCTGCATCCGCAAGAGAAGCAAGAGTTCAGCCTACATCAAATGTTTCCTTTAATACCTCTACCCACTCTTCTTCTGGGTCGAACTGCACCTCCACATCCTCTATCTCTTCCTCCGGCGCCAATGGACAACTACCGAAAGTTGTTGACTAGGAAGTCTCTGACTAACCATCCGTCTGCAAGTATAAGTAACAGACAAACTCGTGGTAGAATTCCACTAAGTGACACTTTTTGAAGTGCTTCATACACCTGTCTTGTACAAGCAGTGCATTGGAGGGACACTCTTCTAGACAGCGATTCAGTCTCCTTGAAGCACTCTTGTCAGGGTTAAGGTCGGCTGGGTGCACATATCTCATGCCATCAACTGTCATAGAAGTGTCACAAGTGACTGCCTCATATTGTTGCAAATGGGTTTGTAGGTACTCAAATGAGCAATCTATAATCCTCTGTATAGAAAACTCTGCATTAAACATTCCTGATAGTTCTGGTGCACGGTGATGAGCACGGGCGTTGTATAAGAATGTGAATAGTTTTTCTTCACATGTATCCTCTCCCACAACGTCTGTCTCCAGGACTATGATCCCCATGACTGAAAGAAAAAGCAAGCCAAAACTATTTGGTGTCATAACCAAGCGAATATTGAGCCTCGAGTATCCCTCAAGGTCTCTATTCGCTTGGTTCTGTCCCGTGTGCTAATGTCATAAAAGGTGACGTCACTTGAGTCAGAACCAAGAGAATAGGGACCCCAAGAATCTCCAAAGGGCCCTATTTGCTTGGTTCTGACCCAAGCATTCGGAACAGGTGGATTAGAACAGAGCATTTAATGTTATGAGTGATAGATATATAGGCCTACTCACTTACTATGAGTGATAGATATATAGGCCTACTCACTCACTATGCCCAAACTCAGGCACGGTCACATAATG
This sequence comes from Adiantum capillus-veneris, assembly GCF_014529385.1. Taxonomy (NCBI): domain Eukaryota; kingdom Viridiplantae; phylum Streptophyta; class Polypodiopsida; order Polypodiales; family Pteridaceae; genus Adiantum; species Adiantum capillus-veneris. Next base: position 125,518,019 of record NC_140957.1, read on the forward strand.
AGTAATCTTACCCTAACGACCACTCTTTGGCCCTTGGAGTGTTGTTCCCATTGTGCTCTAGCCCAGTAATGCAGTGGCTTCGGTGCATGCACATTTAACAACACACATGAAGGGGAGAGAGGCAGGGAGAAAGAACGTGTCTTTGAACTATCCAATGGCACCGAGTTGGATGGTGATGTTGCAGGCCGCTGACAGCAAGAACTAGAAGGTGGCGATGGCGATGCGGAAGCAAAGGACTCAACCCAGTGGAGGTCGCTCAACGCAGGATCATGAGAGGTGGCCAAGGGGAAGAGCACAGAAAAGGCAAAGGCAACGACGATATGTTTGTTCTACTTGGAGATGGAGATGGAAACTGCAAGGGCGATTGGCATCTGACTGTAAACACAGGATCATGAGAGCTGGCCAAGGGAAGGAGCATAGAAAAGGCAAAGGCAACGGCGGTCTGTTTGTTTCACTTGGAGATGGAGATGGCGACTGGAAGGGCAATTGGCGTTTGACTCTAAACGGTCACTTGAAAAATGCACGTGGGCTGTGCTCACAAGGACAACCAGTAATAAATGGGCTCAGATTCCCATGCAGTACGATTTACCAACCACAATCTCGAGTGTAACAGAGTCATAAGTGAATTTGTCACCCTCGCCAAGGTAAGCATTATAAGTTTAGAGGCAGTACCCCCGCCAAGGTAAGCATTATAAGTTTAGAGGCAGTACCCCTGCCAAACATTTCAACTATACCCTCGCCCCAGATGAGCGCTCTTCTGCCTCTTTTTGCGTCCTCTATTGCCCATCATTTTAATTAACTCTACCCCCATCGATGCTACGCGGTAAGCAAACCATCCCAACCCTTTTTGAACATCTCCTTTTACTCTCTAGTGCTCCTCCTTTTTGCACATCCTTCTCTTACTCCTGTTCTGCAGTGCTTTAGTGACGCAGAACTCTACACATAGTGAAGAGGTATGATACTACACTTTTGTACACTTGTATTTTGTGTAGTCAGTACCAAGAGAATAAGGGAAGGTAAACCCTGTTTGTTGCACCTGTTCGCTTGGTACTAACCATCGTCTTTATTAAGGATGTTTGCTATTACACTTTTCTGAGGTCAGAACCAAGCGAATAAGGGAAGGCAAACTTTGTTCGATGCACCTGTTTGCTTGGTACTGACCTCGGAAAATATAAATGATGTTTGCTATTACACTTTTTTGAGGTTAATACTAAGCAAATAAGGGGAAGGTAAACCCTGTTTGTTGCGGGTTTAGGGTTTTTTTAGCCAAATATACGTTTTGAATTTATAAGGGAGAAGCAAAATTACAACTTAACACCCATGTAGGGGGTTTTGAGTTAGAAAACACTAGGGACAGGCGAAAAGGCCAAGTTTCAGACTTTACAAAAAGTGCCTACTAATTTTCGGGGGATACATCTGGCAATAACCAGTTAGAAGTTAATCCTTTTCCTTCATAGCCAGACTATCTCTTCCTGAAGCTTGTTGGCAAAGTTCAGGGCTTCCTCATATTTACTGGCTAGCTCAAGATCATCCTTCATCTCCTGTAGCCAATTATAGATAGCATCTAGAGAGCCATTCTGGGCGAGCAATCCCTGCAGGTCATCAGGCCTTCTTGCTTCCAGAGAGTCTTTGAGGATTGAGACTCTGTGCCTGTAGATCCTCATTTGTTCTAGCTTGAGGCTAGCATCCTGCACAGAGCATTTAGCAAATAAGATACTTAAACTAGGAGCTTGGAAATTGGGAACAAAAAGGAAAGAATTACCAGCAGCTTACCTTGAGGATTGACTCCCTTGTTGTCAGCAGCCACTCCCGGGTGTAGAGTGCGCAGGTGATGGAGAAGGTAGGAAAGAAGACTACACACACACACCAACACACATCGAGACACACACACACAATCGTTACCCTGCAACAGCCATTCAACGAGCTGCTCTTCTCTTCTTCTCTCTTTGAATTATTATCCAAAGTATATTTACAACATAGTATAGTCAGTGTCCAGCCGCCCATAGCACAATGGGCATATTCTTTAACATCATATTCTTTAACATCATATTCTTTAACACTCCCCCTCAAGCTCAGAGTGAGCTTGCATATGATGGATTCCCAATGCTTCACGAAAGTAGCAAAACTTCTCCTTTCCAAGAGCTTTTGTGAATATATCCGCAACTTGATCATTTGTCTTCACATACACCAAATCAATCTCATTTGCCAAAACTTTTTCTCTAATGAAGTGATAATGTACCTCAATGTGTTTAGTGCGAGCATGGTAGACTGGATTCTTTTCCAACATGATGCTGCTAATATTGCCACAATATATAATGACACTGTCAAGATAGTCAAAACCAAAGTCTACCATAAGTACTCTCAACCATGACTCTTCACATGCTGCCAAAGCTGCTCCACGATATTCAGCTTCTGTACTTGATAATGCTAGAGTTGATTGCTTCTTGCTACTCCAACTTATCATACCATTGCCAATGGAAAATACATAACCACTTGTAGATCTTCTATCCATAAAATCTCCTGCCCAATCTGCATCTGTGTAACCATAAAGACAAAGCTTCATATTCTTTTCATAAAACATTCCATAACTGACAGTGGCTTTCACATATCTCATAATCCATCTCACTGCATCAAGATGACTTTTACATGGATTTTGCATGAATTGACTCACAACACCCACTGCATAACTCAAATATGGCCTTGTTATTGTCAAGTAAATAAGGCTTCCAACCATCTTGCGATACATAGTGACATCCTCAATGTAATGTCCATCATCAAACAACTTCACATTTTGATCAAGAGGTGTATCAACCGGTTTGCACGCTGTCATTCCATACTTCTCAAGCATATCCAACGCGTATTGTCTTTGTATCATCCAAATTCCTGATAAAGTATTGACAATTTCAATTCCCAAGAAATATCTCAACTCACCAAGGTCCTTCATGTTGAATTCTCTCAACAAACTCTTCTTGACATGCAAAATTTGCTCAGCATGACTTCCACTGAGAATCAAGTCATCAACATAGATAACAATAACAATGATCTCTCCATCAACATGCTTCAAAAATAATGAGTGATCAGCAGTAGATGGTTAAAATTTAATCTTCTTCAAGAATCTGGTTATCTTTTCACACCAAGCTCTAGATGCTTGCTTCAAACCATACAATGCTTTCTTCAACTTACACACATAATATGGGAACTCTGGATGTTGATAACCCTCTGGCTGTATCATATAAACTTCTTCTTCCAAGTCACCATTCAAGAATGCATTATCCACATCCATTTGTCGTAAATGCCAACCGAACATACTTGCCATTGCTATCACCAATCTGACTGTTATCATCTTTGCAGCTGGACTAATTGTCTCATCATAATCAAGACCTTTTGTTTGTGCATAACCTTTAGCAACAAGCCTCGCTTTGTATCTTTCCACACTACCATCTGACTTGCACTTGACTTTGTATACCCATTTTGAACCAATTGCTTTCTTTCCACTTGGCAAGCAAACCGAATCCCAAGTGTCATTCTTCACAAGAGCATCCATCTCATCATCCATAGCTGACTCCCATTCTGATTTTCCAATTGCCTCTTGAAAACATGTAGGCTCTTTATGTTGCACACGTGAAACAATGTATGCATAATGTGTACGCATGTAACCGTTGTATGTCAATCTATCAATTGGATAACGCACCCTCTATGATCTTCTCAACTGTGGTGCACTCTTCTCTTCAACTCTTGCATATGGGGGTACATATTTTTCAATATGCTTACTGCCAGGTGTCCTCAAATGTGGTAAACCATGTTCTTCATCGAGGCTTTCATCTCCAGAACTCTCTTCAACCACTTTCTTCTTGTCTTTCTTGTCTTGCTTCTTATCTCGCAAACGACCGCTCCATGGGTTGACACTTCCTGTACTCTCCTCTGCCATATGTGGTCCTGAAATAGTTCTTGTTGATGGTCCTGGCTTATCAACAACATGACGCACATTCTCTTGCTCTTCATACTCATCTTCTATCATCACTGGCTTTGGTTTATACCATGGTTCATGCTCATAAAATCTGACATCTCTACTGACATAAACTTGTCTTGTCGTAGGATCATAGCACTTGTAACCTTTCTTTTCAACTGGGTAGCCCAAGAATATACACTTCACTGCCTTTGGCTCCATCTTCTTTCTTGCTTCATTTGGCACATGAACATAGCAAACACATCCAAAAACTTTCATGTAGGAAACTGTTGGCTTGATCCCATAAAGTCTCTCATAAGGTGAAATTTCATGAATGGCAGCTGTTGGTGTTCGATTCATAATGTGTACTGCTGTATGAACTGCTTCAGCCCAATATGTTAATGGCATATTCATCTCATTCATCATGGCTCTTGCAATCTCTGCTATGACTCTATTCTTTCTCTCAGCAACTCCATTTTGTTGTGGTGTGTATCTGCAAGTAATCTGTCTTCTTATGCCTTGTTCACGTAAGTAATCATCAAAACTGTGTGACATGTACTCTCCCCCTCCATCTGTACGTAGGCATTTAATTTGACAACCATTCTCTTTCTCAACCATAACTTTGAACTCCAAGAATACCTCAAATGCCTCTGACTTTGCCTTTAGAAAGTAAACCCATGTCATTCTGCTGTAATCATCTGTGAATGTGATAAAATATCGACAACCATTTGGTGTAGCATGATCACAAGGTCCCCAAATATCTAAATGAACAATTTTCAAAGGACTTTGGCTAATTCTCCCCCTCTTTGGAAATGGTAAACGAGATTGCTTTCCAAATTGACAAGCTTCACAAACATGATCAAAATTCAATCTGCCAAACTTTGGTAATCCACGTACAATTTGATTTGATTGCATATGCTTTAGTCTTCTAAAATTGACATGACCAATTCTCTTATGCCATAAATTTGCCCAATCATCTTGAGTGCCTGATTTGTTTGCATACATACCATTGTGTAAACATGGATCTCCAGCTTCCAATGAGAACAAGCGACCTTTCTTTCTTCCACGTGCCAATATCTTGCCTGGTCTGCCTTTGTGAAACTCCTCTATGAAGCATCCATAACGATTAAAACGGACCTGCAACCCTTGATCTGTCATCTGTCCAACTGATGCTAAATTCTTTGTGATTGAAGGCACATATAGAACATCTCCCAATGTGTTGTATGTCCCGTCTTTTTCTAGCAATGGAACTGAACCAACATGTGTAATCTGATGCATAGTATCATCACCTATAGCGACAAACTCATCCTCTTCTAACTTCTCTTTTTTGTCAAACCATTCACCATGATATGTCATATGATTTGTGGCACCACTATCTAAATACCAATCATCTGTATGATGTGGCTCCACCATGCTTCCAACAACATGCTCCATAGGAAATAAATGTCCACTCGACCTATTGTCATATATATTTTGATCATGAGGATTGTATCCAACAAAGTTTCCTCCATGTCTGCCATAACCTCGGCCTCTTCCACCGCGATCATGATTTTGATTTAGCCTTGTGTAACATTCTCTTTCAAAGTGACCATAAATGCCACATCTGTTACAATATCCATCTCTTTGAGGATGTACAAATTGTCCACCTCCACGTCCACGAGTTCGGGCTCTCCCCCTGCCTCTTTGGCTATAATCGTTGTAACTTTGACTTTGTTGGTTTTGCCATTGACCTCTTCCAACATTGTTTCCACGACCATAGTTTCCTCTTCCACCTCTATTGTTTCCACGACCTCTAGAGTAAAAAACCTGATCTCTGGAATTGTTATTTGATGTAGAAGGACCTGACTTGCCTAACTTCACCTCTTCTTGCAAACAAACGTTTACTAACTCTTCAAAATCAGGCATGTGTCCTCGAACAAATATAGATGTATCCAATGACTTGTATTCCGGTCCCAAACAATTCAATGTCACTGAAACTAAGTCATCATCTGGAACTTCAACATTAATGCTCGCAAGATTTTCTTGTATTTGCTTTATCTCTGTCACATAATCTTTTTCCTCGCCATACACAATGTAACCTTTGCTTCAAGTGAACTTTTCGTGGTTCTGTATTGGAGCTGTTCATTCTTGCTAGTATCTCCCATGCTTCCTTTGGAGATTGAGCCTTCTTCACATGTGGTATAAAGAAGTCACTAATGCATAGTGAAATCCAATGCATCACTTTCCTTGAATTCTCGATCCACTTCTTGTAAGTTTCTACTCCTGCTTGCCATGTTTTATGTGCTTCAACATTCTCTCTATTTGGTTCCAAACCAACCTCGGGACACTCTTGTTCACCTGTGATATAATCCCATAAACCTTTGCCCATGATAAAGTTCTCCATCCTGTAAGACCATATGCTGTAGTTCTCTCTGGTCAACTTCTCTCCAACAATCTGTGTGACTTGAGTTGAACTTTTTGCCATCTTCACTCTCTCAATTTCTTCCAAAGAATTTTTACAAAATTTCGGCAGAGTTTCGTTTGTATTTGGACAATATCTCAAGTGAAAATCTTAACCAAAGTGCTCATAAACACTGACAGAAAATCTCTCACTGCCAAGGGAAAATCCACTGACTCACTTTGCCACAGACTGACTCAGTAGTATGCATAAATACTCTAAAACAATGTCCACATGGACCTCTATGCAAATGCAATCCATACGTTGTCCTGTACCACATATCCATACATCCACCTTCTTCCCATAGTTATAAACGACATATGAGGTCTTTCACGGGGCTAGTCGGGGGTTCGCTCTAGTACCTAATCCACCTTGCCAAGGTACCAAAGCTCCCAAGGCAAGGCTTCAAAAAGCCTCACTCGACCCTCACAAAGGTTGCAATTTTCCAAAATACATTGACCGCATATCCATACATAACCACAAAGTACTCAATCTGACAATATAACCGCCTCAACTTCTTCCCACAACCTTTCTTACATAGGCGGCTGTCCATAATGGACCCACAACAACCAAACATAATCTTCCATAACACAATATCATGATGCGAAAGCTCTATGTCGCTCTCCAAAACCTGTGTAAATGCTGAATTCTTCACCTGTAACCTGTAAATCTGCTGCCGAGTGCAAAACTTGACATCTTCTATGCTTGTGTGAACTGGCTGTTTGCTGCAGAAAATTGCAGATTTTGGCAAATCTGAGCATGCCAATGCGTCCGGAACGCCCAAAAACATAAAGAAAGACTCCTGGATCACTGTATTCCGAGTTCGAGTGAGGGAGTTATGACAAAAAAACCTCTCTTTTTTTGCTGTTTTCCAGAGCTGCGAAAACCTGTGTATTGACTGTAGCTCATTAAACTGAGCTCTGATACCACTTTGTAGAGTGCGCAGGTGATGGAGAAGATAGGAAAGAAGACTACACACACACACCAACACACATCGAGACACACACACACACAATCATTACCCTGCAGCAGCCATTCAACGAGCTGCTCATCTCTTCTTCTCTCTTTGAACTATTATCCAAAGTATATTTACAACATAGTATAGTCAGTGTCCAGCCGCTCATAGCACAATGGGCATATTCTTTAACATCATATTCTTTAACACCGGGTTGTGTCGGTCGAGAACGCTAAGGGTACTATCGGGGGAGGGCCAAGGGGTGACCTCATGAGGAGGGCCCACGAATGCGGTCCTGCTGGCGCTACGGGAGTATCCCTTGGAAAGGCATCACCACTATCCTAAGCTTCCTGTAGTTGCTCTGTGAAACCTTGAGGGGAGGTTCTGAAAAAACTGTTGGTAAAAATAGACTAGATGGACATGCCTGAAAAGTAGGGCCTGGGTTTTGGCTGATGAGTGGTCTATGAGGCGGTGGTACCGCCATGCGTTTTCATGAGAGGTAGACGTGGGAGGGAGAAGCAATGGTACCACCCCCCTTAGATTAGGGGAGGTGATGGGAGGGCACGACATGACAATTAGGACAGCATGGACTTAAACGTCTCCTTCACATTGGTATTTTGTTGCAGGGGATGCAAACCTGTTCGCTTGCTATTACACTTTTCTGAGGTCACTACCAAGCGAATAAGGGAAGGCAAACTCTATCCAATGCACCTGTTCGCTTGGTATTGACCTCAGAAAATATAAGTGATGTTTGCTATTACACTTTTCTGAGGTCACTACCAAGCGAATAAGGGAAGGAAAACTCTTTTTGATGCACCTGTTCACTTGGTACTGACCTCAGAAAAAATTTGTGATGTCTGCTATTACACTTTTCTGAGGTCACTACCAAGCGAATAAGGGAAGGAAAACTCTTTCCGATGCACCTGTTTGCTTGGTACTGACCTCAAAAAATATAAGTGATGTCTGCTATTACAATTTTCTGAGGTCACTACCAAGCGAATAAGGGAAGGCAAACTCTTTCCGATGCACCTGTTCGTTTGGTACTGACCTCAGAAAATATAAGTGATGTTTGCTATTACACTTTTCTTAGGTCAGTACCAAGCGAATAAGGGAAGGCAAACTCTATCCGATGCACCTATTCGCTTGGTACTGACCTTTTGTGAAATCTTAAGTCCCTTGTGCTGACAAATGAAATGTCGTTTTTCTGTTATGCTATTTGTAGATATGCCTCGTACAAAGGCCACGCCTAGGAGGGCAACATGTGAATCTTTGAATGCTCAAGCAAGAAGACACCGATATGAGGCGCACAGAGGTGTACTGCAAGAGCTGCGAAGGATAGAACGACACGTTCAACCGGCTATTCCACATCTCCCTTTCCAGCGAGTAGTGTGAGAGATTTGCAAGCAGTGGAGAGTCGGCATGCGATGGGCCAGCAGTGCACTACTCTGCCTTCAAGAAATTGCAGAAGACTACCTCGTTGAATTCTTTAGTGATGGATATATCCTGGCTTCCCATGCACACCGTGTTACTATCATGCCGCGGGATTTTGATACTCTTCGGAGGCTGCGTTTCCGCTACGATGAGCTGCTTCAACCATTACCTATCCGGGATAGTAGAACCATGGACATTATCAACATCCCTCCTCTCCATCGTCGTGCACGACAGAGAGAGCCGTCTAGGGCTGAAATAAACATCAGAAGGACACGATCACGGGTCAAGAGAAATGACACATATGGGCATGCTGAGATAGCCACAGAGGGGCATGAGCAAGCCAGAGTGGACCCCGAGGCAGTCATGGAAGAAACAGAGACAGTTATGGAGGAGTCAGCTAGACACCAAAATGAGCAAGTCATGGAGGATCCGGAGCTAGTAAGGGTTGATGAGGGGAAAGAGCTGGCCAGGGTGGACCCTGAAGCATTTATGGAGGAACCAATATTGAAGGAAAATGATCTAGAGCCTGTGCCTATTAGGGAGGACCCTATGGCTGTTAGGGAGGAGCCTGAGGCAGCCAGGGATAAAGCTCAAGAAAGGCAAAGAAAAGGCTCTACATCACAAGGGCCATCCAACGAGGAGTCTTTATCAAATGAGTCAATTATTTTAGAGCAAATCAACGAAGAGAACGAAGAGGAGTTGCAAGTTCTGCTCAGTGCAGCGCCTCTGTATGCACAGATACTGTTGTCTGGAAGGTCAGAGGAGGCCTGCATTTTCAACTTCGATCAACAAGACTTCCTATGCATGCGCAATTTCACCAACTCCAACGCAATGAATGAGGTCGTCAACATTGCTTTGTGGTAATTCTCATGCTCTTTAAAAGTCGGTTGGTTCATTAAATGGCTCTCTACCAAGATATGGGTCAATACCAAGCAAGACAATGGCTAATGGAATTGGATAGTGATACTACTCGCTCGGTATTGACCCATGTCTTCGGGACAATCGTCAAATTTTTCTTTATAAGTCACGCTTGATTCATTAAATGGCTCACTACCGTTAAGACATGGGTCAATACCAAGCGAGTGGCTTATGGAATTCGATAGCTGCCCCACTCGCTCGGTATTGACTCATGGGTTTGTGGTAGTGACAGCCCGTTGAAATATCTTAAGTCTAATCTCTTCCATTGACTCATGTTAGGCACGCTGTCTCGCTTCTGTCCCCTGAGGTTCAAAACAATGTATACGTAATAGATCCGCTGATATCGCCTATGCTGCAGAACAACGCAGTTTCCTCTTTGACTCTGATGAGCTGGTTTAGCAGAGTCAACTTTGATCTAGCGCGCTTTCTGGTCACTGCATACAATCAATCGTGAGTTTTTTCTTGCCTTGTAAAAGCCATGTTGCATTTAGAATCTTCCTCCTCATCTTTGATGGTTTTGGTGTAGTGATCATTGGAATCTGATGTTATTTAACATTGAAGCTAAGATTGTTTACTATGCAAACTCCGGGAAAAGTAGGGCATTTCACGGTCGTGTAAAAACGTAAGGCCCATCTGGGTACATTTGGAAGTAGTGTCTCTTTGTAATGTGTTGCTGACTCAAGTGGTTATGTATGTAGTGCCGCGAAAAAACTTGTATGCTGTGTAGAGCATGTTTTGTTAGAACATGATCTAGGAAATACCATCTGGCACGAACGGGTAACCGTGCCCCCACAAATTCATGAATATAGATGTGGCTGGCGAACTTGTTTGAATGCCCTGTTGCTCCTCAATCAAATTTTGGATGTACCGAACGTAAGTAATCGTCCTGTTTCATTGTTTGCTGCAACATTTGTATGAAGCAACATCTTTACTTACTTTCCTATTATCACGCTTCTACAGGTACTTCAATTACATAACTACACCCCCAACGATGTGTGACATTTTTCTGTAATGGCCATCCAGCATATTATAATCTCGGTAAACAGATGCACAAGAGAGGAAGTAGCGAAAGCTGAGGAGTTCAAACAGGCTCGCATTAACGAAATGACGCAGCGCTACAATCAGACTCAAGAAGACATTCGAAATATGCAAGAAGCAATAAATCAATATTATGCGAACGCCGCAGAAGTAGAGGAATGGGCTACACGTCGACGGCAAGAGCAAGAACAGAGGGAAGCTTCACAGGTGCAAGATGCATGGGAAGCCATGGAAGAGGCCCATTATTTCGAGCGACGCGAAAGGATGCCCGAGACCAGCATCCCTAGAGGCGGAAGTAGTAGCAACCGGAGCAGAGGGCAAGGGACCAGTGGCAGCAACCGGGGGAGAGGATAGGGGACCAATGGCAGAAATCGGGGGAGAGGACAATAGCAGGGAAAGGGAGCAATTTACTTGTATAAATATTGACAGAAACAACACAATATGTAAAGTTTGAGACAATGAGAATGTACATTTTTGAAACATTGTTTGAGCTCCACAAAATGTCTGTGCATTAGTCATTTTGAAGAGTACATCATGGTTTGCATGGCATCAAAGCTCTTTGCGTGCACAAGGTATGTGACCTAGCTTTCGGTGGTAGCAATTAAGTGAAGTGTATTTGTGAGTGACTCCTTGCACAATGTTGTTTTATCCTTGCATCTTGGAATTTGAAAAGAAGAAAAAGTTAGATTCTGTCTTAATGTATTAAAGACAATCAAAATTCATCCATTTAGTAAGCACCTTTCTATTGTTGAGACTGAATGCATACAATTCCGGCAAAAGTGGAAGTTCTTCACATGTAAGATCTACCCTGAGCTGTGCAAGAGTTGTGCTTGACATTGTCTCCATCACAGTAAGTAGGCTGTCTCAAAAGTAGAGCTCCATTAATAAAGGTTTGTTCTCAAGGCTATACTGTGTATCTTGGTCGAGTGGAATAAGCTGCCCACTAAGAAGATGATATCTAATATAGTAAAACGACACTAAGAAATTTTGAGAGCTTATAATGAACTTGTAAATTTTGGACTTCTTTTGCAAAATACAGATTTTGCTCTGTGATTGTTTCCTATCCCAATTATCATTTAAAATGTCCAAACAGCTCTTAGACTTGCAAATGAACATTGTTGCGGTAGTTCTTATCATTTTTTTGTAAGTTTGAAGATAATCTTTTTAATGGAGAACTGAGAAGACAACGTACGTTTGAGAGCTCCTTCTTGTTCAAACTTGTAATCTTCACCATTGCGGCTAGGGTAATCCAAATTCAGATTTGTTTATTGCATTATGTTCCTCTCATCTTGCTCTTCCATTCAAGTGTAATCATTCAAGATTCGGTGTAGGTTTTCAACTACGAGTTTGAGGCCTTAAATAGTTGTTTTGAGTGTCTATATGCGTGTTTTATGTTATTTTGACCCTAGGAGGGGCTTTAGGGACCCTAAAGCGACCCATTAAGATCACCTGTTTGCTATTTTTGCTGACTTCGGGACGAACGATCACGATCGTTGTACCTCTCCAGAATGCTGTGACAATGATAGATATGTTCTTGATAATCCCCTGTAGCTTCCCTTCAAGTTTCGTGCGATTCCGATATGATTTGCATGGTAAACGGGCGTGATGACTGAAGAACGGTGTAGGAGGACATAGGCAGATTACTTGGCGGTAAAGCGTTTGATTTGCTTGTAGGGTTAGTAGTTGCATCTCTTCGAGTTCACTTCATTAGGATTGACACCCTAGTGAGTTTCCATGCCTCATCCGAGTCGCTTCCCCTGTATTGATAAATATGTTGATGCTTGAGAGCTATGCTATGGACGTCCGTCGCGGTGACCTGCAAACATAGGTTAGGGTTCCTTATGTTTTTTAATTGTGTTCAATAAGTGTTGGTACCTTTTCCCACTGATGTGCCTCCTAGAGGTATTCTTTGTGTTTCCTAGTGTGTACAAGAACGCGTTGCTGTGGTTAGGATTTGGATCCTCATGGGATCTTTCTCTCGTTCACACTTCAAATCAAGTGCGACCATCAACACAAACAGGTGTTTCTTATCCATTACCATTGCCCCTTATCTTTTTTGCATCCATGTTTGTCTGCTTTGATTGTGATTGGTAGCATAATATTCAGTGCCTTTGTTTAGTATCAAACATTAAATTCAATGTAATTTTTGTCATAATCATTCGTCTAGGTTTAAAAATCAAGCAGTCCGACTAAGCTAGTTTGACCGAGTTAGGCGTTAGAGATCTTCTCTTAATACCATGGGGAATGCCTTCCTAATAATCAATGGTTACTTAGGTTCTTAATGCGATTTAGGCAGCATTGTGTGAAATATACTAGGGCTTTCTAGTGGGCTTAGTCCCTATTGACCTTTAGCTTAAATATTATAAAGGGAGTTTACTAGTGTGATGAGCCTGGGGAGGTGTAAGAGTGTTATATGACCCCCCAAAGTTACAAAATTAAAATGCTGAAAACAAACAAACAAAAAATCAAAGTGCCACAATGTAAAATCTTAAGCTGGAAGAGAAATCTCAGCTTGATTTGGTACTTCACTCACATGTATCGCCTATGGTACTAGAGCCCTAGAGGTTCCTAGTTTAGGCGCTTTTCCTTGAAAAGCAAAAAACCCAAGGCATGCAAAATAAGCACACACATCAAAATTGAATCACTGTGAAAAGATTTTGGGGGATCAAAGAAAAGGTAATCAATCAGGTGATGATTTCATGAGAAATTCCTTTTATCGTAGCTTAATTACAAGGTCTTCTAGGTATAGCCTCTAGTCAGCCCTCGAACATGAAATACTTGGCTCTCGCAATTAAACAATTTAATTGACCAGAGAAAATTAGAAGCTTACCCATGGTATTGATAGTCGATCTTTAGTGCCTTTCGACCATTGAATTAGCGACCCCGAACTTGTTTAGTTTTTTACCTTCCCAACTGTTTATGCGCTTGATTATATTGGAATTTAATGTTTATTGTTGACAAATGGTTTATAATTATGCTACCAATCAATTTGTCTGCCTACAACTGCATATATTTTTTAATTGCATATGAGAATGCAATTGCTATGCCAATGTTGTTTGATTTTGCAGTGACTGAAGACGGCTAAGGACATTCATCTCAAATGCTCTTCCACCTCGACGAATTAGCTTCAACTCAATAGCTTCCGAGGACGGAATCTACATCAAGAAGGGGGGCATGTTAACCCTCACGCACATTCCTATCACCTACAACGGACGTTGTATTATTTATTTGGTAGAGTCGGGTACTGGGCTTGTCGGTCCAATAGGAAAAGGGTAAGAGTGATCGCCGATGAGAGGCGCACTCTAACTGGAACATTCAAGGGATTAGTTGGCTAAGCATGGGCGCCCAAGTGTGAATGGGGCGAGCTCATATAAAAGTCAACTAAACCTAAAATTCACTCATTCTCTCATTTGTGCAATTGAAGAGTGCTCTTGCTCCATCTCCATCTTCTTCTTCTTCATCTCCTTGTGTGTGTGTGTGTATACGTGTGTGTGTGTGTGTGTGTGTGTGTGTGTGTGAGAGAGAGAGAGAGAGAGAGAGAGAGAGAGAGAGAGAGAGAGAGAGAGAACCTAAAATTCACTCATTCTCTCATTTGTGCAATTGAAGAGTGCTCTTGCTCCATCTCCATCTTCTTCTTCTTCATCTCCTTGTGTGTGTGTGTGTGTGTATACGTGTGTGTGTGTGTGTGTGTGTGTGTGTGTGAGAGAGAGAGAGAGAGAGAGAGAGAGAGAGAGAGAGAGAGAGAGAGAGAGAGAGAGAGAGAGAGTGCGATCGAGCATTGCGGAGGCGAGGCGGTTGAGCGCGGCGTAGCAACGTCTCCCTCTTCTTCGCGGCGAGGAATCCTCCACGACAGGAAGCGTAGAGCAGTGAGTGACACACCAATGCCATTTTTATGTGCGCGTATGTCGCACTTGTCAATGCAAGGAACTTGCCGATACAATGTGTGCGAGCCATAAATGGCTCCAAGCACACAACAATCCTAAACTAGTAAGTTCAAAGATGGCGTTGGTGTGTCACTCACCGCTCTACGCTTCCTGTCGTGGAGGATTCCTCGCAGCGAAGAAGAGGGAGACGCTGCTACGCCACGCTCAACCGCCTTGACACCGTCGTGCTGCCGCAATGCTCGATTGCACACACACTCTCTCTCTCTCTCTCACGCATACACACACAGACAAGGAGATGAAGAAGAAGAAGATGGAGATGGAGCAAGAGCACTCTTCAATTGCACAAATGAGAGAATGAGTGATTTTTAAGTTTAGTTGACTTTTATATGAGCTCACCCCATTCACACTTGGGCACCCATGCTTAGCCAACTAATCCCTTGAATGTTCCAGTTAGAGTGCGCCTTTCATCGGAGATCACTCTTACCCTTTTCCTATTGGACCGACAAGCCTGGTACCTGACTCTACCAAATAAAGAATACAATATCCATCGTAGGTGATAGGAATGTGCATGAGGGTTAACAAAGAAGGAGTATTCTTACGAGAAAGAAGTATGTGTCCTCACATAATCACTCTTAATAGCTTAGCATAGCTTAGTAATTAGCATGGTAGAGGAGATGAGCATGCATTTGAGCTTGGCTCTTGGTTGGATTTGCATCACAAAGCCAAGAGTTGTTGGTGTAGGTCTCCCTTCTCACAAGCTTGGAGTAGACGATGAGCTTTACATTAAAGCTTGAGAAGGAGATCGTCTTCTTTACTTCACACATGAGATTGTGTGAGTGTGTGTGTGTGTGTGTGTGTGTGTGTGTGATAATGCCTTGCAAAAATCAGCCCCCCCTGTCTCTTGGTCGACCCCTCTTGCTATTTGCTCATGCTGGCATCCTATTGGCCCCTGCAAAGCTTAGCCAATGATAATTAAGAAGCATAAGTGATAGCCTTGTGACATGTGTCCCCCTTTCCCCTTTTGTGAGAGTTTTCAGGTATTTAAATAATGCAATTAAACTCTCATTAGACCTCTTAGTCTTTTGGCCAATAGGAATCAGGCAAGCCATTGGGCTGCTGAATGCTCATTGGACCCCTTGAGAGACTATCCAATAGTCTTTTAGAGATATTACTTTCTATTGGTTCTTTTAAGTGTTATTAAATGAATTAAACTAATTTTACTCTGGCCTAATGCTCATTGGTCCACCTCTATGGCCATCCAATCAGATTTGAGTGCACCTTGGGGGAAACTGGGTTATGAAGCTAACATGTATCCACTATGCCCTTTGTGTAAAGAGAGCTTGGAAGACCACTATGCCCTTTATGATTAAGTTCTCTTTAGAGAATGACCTAGGTACCTTATATACTAAGGCTACCATAGGTTAAATTGAAGTAGAGTTCAAGGGGTCAAATGGATTTGTATCTACAATTTGGAAGTGCCATTGCACCTTGCTTCTACAAGTAGAATAACTACTCATTATAAATGATGTTTTTAACCATAATCTGCATCATTTCATAACTCTCAAAAAATAAAACTTTCGTATGGAACTTGAGTTATGTCGTGTTGTTGACCCATGGGTCAACACTCCCCCCCTCCAAATTCTTTTGTCCCTGACATGACCTCATTTTCAATGTCGGTGCGGTCTTTGTTGTCGTTTTTCTTTCTTGTGATTTATGTCCTTCACATCCAAACCCCAAGCTGAAACATCTGTTGTTGTCATTATAGGGCTATTGTCAGATCTAAATTCAAAAAGAAGCCAATCTTGCTTAGCTTGACTCTTATCATCATGGATAGATAAAGCTGCAAATTCATCCATTTAAAGCTGTCTAGTAACTTGATCACAACCTCTTTTCGTTTCC
This sequence comes from Adiantum capillus-veneris, assembly GCF_014529385.1. NCBI lineage: Eukaryota > Viridiplantae > Streptophyta > Polypodiopsida > Polypodiales > Pteridaceae > Adiantum > Adiantum capillus-veneris. The sequence continues at coordinate 125,534,527 of NC_140957.1, forward strand.
ATAAATATGATCACTTTACTTTCATCCATCATTCACTTTTGTAAATCTGCCAATTTTGAGTATTTCTCATTCTCAAAAAACAACTTCTACAATTTATAGAATTGAGCGATTGGCTTTTAGAGCTTATGAACCAATGACAACTTTGTAAGGATTCTGTAGAAATTGTCTGGCTAAACCTTCAACTTTTTTAGGCCAAGTTATACTCCAATACTAAGTTTGTTTGTCATGCCAAATCTGGGAGATAAATTTTTTTTTGATTTGAGATTCAAAACCCATGTTTGCTAGGGGCTTTTTTACTCCAATTCAATATATAAAAGCTAGTTTCACCCAATTAAGGATTATAACTCTCATATTGTGCAGTAGAAATGTTTATTAATTCAAATCTATGATGGTGAAAAATGCAAGACTTCAAGGATCTTTATATACCTAGTACACTAGTACATGGCATCTGACCCTTGACTATCAACTCGTTATCTAAATATGCTCATCTTCTAAAACCAAATTTGGCCCTTTTATGGGCCAATGGCTTTGTCACAATGAGCACGACTCTCCAAAGTTTCAATTTTTATGGCTTCATACCTTTATTTTTGGTGAAGGATTTAAATATTTTTAGAAGTGTTTACCGTATTAAGAATCATGCTCAGCCCAAAAAAGGACTTGTGACTCTGTAACCTTAGGTCAATTCACAAGGATATAAATGTACCCGGTGCTCGAATACACTCCCCAAGGATTTTCCTAGTTAAAATCCCAAAGTAAGAAGAGGTTTAGGCTTATCAAGAAAAAGAAAAAGCCAGCCGGGCCTTCCGGCTCTATTGGTTTTTGCAGGTCTTGGTGATCATGTTAACAATTAACATGATCACGTCTTTTTATGTTTAATTACTTGCGTTATTAACATGATCACACGATCATGATCACGTCAATGAAATCCCTGGTGTGTGTGTTTCTCTCTCATCCCCTATTAATATGGCTCGCCCCCTCCTAGATAGGGATGTGGGAAGACTTTTTAGTCTTCCCCATGACCATCCAATTCCCCCACACTTTGGCCATTGGACATTACCTTTGAATTTTGGAACCTTAGCATTTTGGAAGTCTTAATGGGCTGAACCTTAGGGTATTTGAAGCCCATTGATGCACATTGCTCTTTTACAGATGGCCCCCCCTTTGGATCCCTACTATGACCGGTCTGCCAGCTTAACCAATAATTTAGCTTTTTCTCCCTTGGTACTTCCCCATATTAAATGATTAGTTCAACATGAAAAAATCAGTTAGGCGAATTAGGTATTAATTTCTATAACAAAACCCTCAACAAAGGCTTAAACATAGCCTCAACATTAGGCTTATCCGATCTATACACTTTTTGAAGATTATGGATGTAGCAACCTTCTTCGCCCCATACCATAAAGAAATGATATTTTTCTTATGTGCATGCTTTTCAAGAGTGTTCACATAAGTGCAAACATTATTTTGTAGCATGTGCACCAAATAACAACATGAAAGTACTGACATATCTCATCCAAAAATTCAAAACAACCTGGGCGAACAACAATTGTGGTGTGACCAAGGTCAATGACCAAGGTCAATTTTTACACAATCTGTACATGGATGTCTCGTCTTCTTTGCTGAGTAAAACTTCATTAAGATCAAGAATGAGTACATGTTTCTTCATGCTGATTGCATGAGCAATATATTTTGCAAACGATACAAAAGAATGATACCAATTTAAGGTTTTGCACTAATAATTTTCAGAACAAGGGAACATATATTTGGAGCACACAATTTATTTTTGTCTCCTACTCCCATACTCATCTTTAATGATGTCTCCTAAAAGTGATTGCATTTCTCTATTGATGTGGGAAGATTGAAAGACTAGTTTATCTGCATCTCTCTCAAAATAATATAAACTTCCAAGTGGCCTACGTTTTCATGCATTTGAATGTAACTTCTTAACATGGATGTCTACTTCTGGCACACTTGATCTTTGATTTTAAATGTCAATTTCACTTGCAAAGACAATATAATAGAATTTTGTATTAGCTTCAAAAAAGTCCATATCTATACTAATCACATTGGAAAAATATGTACCTTTGTTTTTCTCACAACCTTCAATCCCTTGTTCTCTTCCTCGAATGCTTTGGACTTTAATTGTATTTTGTATAGCTTTGAGTGTCCCTTTGTCAAATTTGTCTTGTACCTCCTTGGTTGCAAGAGTAACTTGGAGCTCTTCATTGTCTTCATCCTTCTTCTCATTACCCTCTACATTCTCATCTCTTAGAGGCATGTTGTTACTGTTGTGTGAAGGTTTTGGAGAATTTTGCTCAACAAAATCACTTTGATGCTCTACCACCACGATCTCCTCTTCACTATTCCTAATGTTGCTTTCATGAATTGGGGCTCTCCAACGGTGGGTAGCATGTTCTTACTCCCTTTGGGCATGCCATTTGAAAGTTTTTGAGAGGTTTGTTCTACAAGATGCTCTACAATATCTTGAGTAGATATATCATCACTTTTATGAAACTGGGTCTCTCGACCAATGGTGGGTTGCACTTGTCCTGCTTGACTCATGTTATCTTCATCTTCTGTTTTGTTGTCTTCATTTGAAAGATGAAAAAATGCATTGTTACCTATTTAGGAAATAGTATAGTGGATTTTAAATAGCCATAGAATCCATTTCATTTCCATGTAACCCAAATGTTTTATGCTAGAAAGGCTCCATTAAACATATTAACACAAAAATGCTCACCTAGCATGATACCTAAATTACATTTGAAAATGAGGCTCAAACTTAAGCTCAAGCCTAAGGCTTAGTCTCAAAGTTTAGCCTTATGTTTGAAAGTGAGGCTCAAACTTAAGCTCAAGCCTAAGTCTTCATTCTCAAAGTTTAGGCTTATGTTTCAAGCTTAAAAAGTAAGCCCTAAGCCCCTTTTAGTCTTTATCATTCATTATGTGGAAAAAAATTATATTATGTGTGCTCAAGACCTATTTATAAAACCCCTTATTTATGAATTTTTCAAGGTATGAACCATTTTTCTTCATAATCTATAAGTATTTGTTATATTTAACATTCTTTTGCTAGCTCATGAGATTGGACTCACATGGTAGTGCTACTAACATACGAAGGCAATGCTTGAACTTAAGTTCAACTTAAGTTCGATCCTACAAAATAACAATTTCTTGTTAGAGATTATGACTCTTTCTTAACATTTGTAATTGCTACAATAGGATATGAAATTTTGAGCCTCACTTGGAATTGCTAAGGTAGGATTCTATGACAAGGACGTTTATCATTGAAACTCATACACACAATAATGTGATGCTCACCTAGCATGCTATCTATTTCTCATGAGCCTGTCCTCACATGGTAGTGCTACACTAACATATGGAGGCAAGGCTCAAACTTAAGTTCGATCCTACAAACTAAATTTCAATGCCTTGTAATTGTTTAGTATGGAGCCCGATTTACCTTGTAATCTTCTGTGGTAAAAGCGCACATTAGTAAGGCCCCATTATGAGGAGAAGCCATCGTGCGTGAAGGAAAATCGCTCGCCGGAAACAACTGATCGGTTGGCCGGGGGCCAGTGGTCGGAAGTCAATGGCCGGTGGCCGAATTCAAAGCGGACTTGTCTTCTCAAGGGCGGCCATAGATGGGCGGATTGAAGGGTCCGATTTGGACTTATTTACACAAGGGCGGCTACACATGGCTGCCTCTCATGAGAGAGGGTAGTCCTTTTGGCCTATAAAAGGAGGCCATTTCTACACACATTTCATAGTGTGAAGTTGATGCAACAAGGTGAGTGTGAGGTGGTGAGAGTGAAGCAAGGCGGGAGCTCCAGTAAGGGTATAATCCCTTTGTAAACTCCTTCTTGTTTTGAAGTACTAAAGCCATTGAGTGGCTGCTTTCTCGTGGACGTAGCCCACATTGGGTGAACCACGTATATCGTGTGTACTCTCTCTCTCTCTCTCTCTCTCTACACTCTATAATCTCTTGTGTGTGAAATCTATCTCTCTCCATTAAGTAATCTACTCAAATATCTATTTAGCTACGTCTTATTTCCTAACAGTAATTAGGTACAAAGACATTATGAGTTTCAATTAACATATGCAAGTGCTACACTAGGATATATGTAATTTTAAGCCTCACTTACTAGGAGTGTACAACAAGGACTTTTGTGGTTGAAGTTCATACACTAGTGCTTCACTAGCTCTCCTGGTTAGACTTGAACTTAATTTTGAGCCTCATTAGTGTTTGGTAATGCTATTATTGTCTCACCAAAACCAAAATTGCTTGCTCTTATTACACATCCATATGTTAGCTATGATCTATGAATGGCACTTTAAATAGAAAACACATGCTTTGTCATGGCTCAAACTCAAGTTTGATCCCCCAATTATTTTTAAATGGTAGATGTGCATAGATACCACTAAATCAACAAAAATTAAATCTAAGAAAAATGACATGCTTTTAGACCAAGACACAAGATAGTATTAAGAAAATAGTGTTTAAAGGACCTAAAGTTTCACAATATCAATTCAATACACTTTCCTACCTTTTTACACTGTGGGAGTTTATTGGTACATGATAATGGCATACATCATTGAACCTAGTATCATAAATAATCTAAGAAGCATTTTCAACTTTTTCATCACCTACAATGTCTTGAGGGGCTTTATCATCCTCTTGTGCATACTCATTGCCTGCACCATGATCCTAATTATCTTCAACATTGTCTTTTGCACACTCAACATCCACAACTACACTAATTTCTCCAACATTGTCTCCCCCCCCCTTGATGGTCAAAATTTGTAGCTTCTTTAACTTCGCTCTCATCCGTGTTGTCTACATTATCATTATCATACTTTCCATAAACATCCTCTCCACTGCTTTGTTGCTCATCAATTTCAATATTGTTACGATCTTCTTTTTCTATATCATCCAACTCCACTATTTGTCTCGCAAGTGATGCTTGACTTGCACCACATTAAGACTTGTATTAAGATTTTAACTCCATTGCTTCAAAATCATCTTTACATAGAGCATTAACCCTTCTCTTCATTGACAAGATTTGCTCCAACACAACTCCACCGCAAAAAAATTCTAAAACATAGCTCTACTCATGACAAAACCTTGTGATAAGGCCATCAATGAAGCTTCTATCAATAAATTTGTGATCCTTGCCACAAGAGCCTGAGAAAATAATCTTTTTGTAGGAGCCTTTCCAATAGCCTCAAACCTATCAACCTTGATAACAAAAAGAACAACCATTGTAGTGTCCAGACTCCACTGTTCCATCTATCCATGAGTCATCTCTTCTTTCTTGGATATTTCCATATCCAATATGGACCTTAGTTGACTGGCTAGAAACCCCTTCAACAAGAATTCCGATATTGATGAAACCAATGAAACACACTAGCACATATTCATATTGTGCATTCAATGTGTTTAGATTGAGTTCCAAATTTGCAAAAAAATTTGTAGAGAGATGTTCTTCAGTACCATGAAGATCCAAGATGACCAATTGAAATGATACATGCTCTGTATTTCAAAGGTCTTTGCCCCCTTGATTCTCCAAGGAATAGACTCATCTTGAGATATTATGACCATATTATCTCTATAAAGATGATTGAGGAGAGTCACTACACTTTTTGGAAGCAATGGTGGAGTTTTCTTTGCTCTATTGAGGGAGTCCTTGACATAGTACTGGCTATAGCTCCTCATTTGATTGTACTCATGCTCTCTTAGCTTGTACTTCTCACAAAATTGCTCCCATGATAACTTTTCCCTATTATTTCTTCTTTCAACACTCAATCTGTTTTTAGCTCCCAAGCCATCTCATCCATGTCCATTCTATGAGGGGTATGTTGGGTGAAAGCATGTTAACTTGACATGCTTTTTGTGCTATTTAGCACGAGCCAACAAGCACCTCTTGTAAGCATAAAATGAGGGTGTCTTTTTGAAATGTTTTAAAAAAATACGTTTGACATCGTTTCCACTGGACGTTACACACAAAGAGTGGTGCAATAATGATGCATGGAGGGAAGCTGGCACAGGGGCCATATTCAAGAGAGATGGGGGGAAGCGGTTGTTTGGTGAATACAATGGACTGTCACCTACAATCCAAATACACGACAAACTTTAGCGTATTCAATCCTTTTTTCCAAAAGAAGCCTTGTAATTTTGTTATTGATGATTCTCAAATTGTAATTTAGCCTGTTATTCACTATTACCTACTCAAAACCTACAAGCCCTGTAAGTGGCCAATGGCCGTGGGAAAGGGTCCCAAGTTTTTAAGTCAAAACCCTTAGTTTTGAAAGACACATTATCATTATCTTTGGGATTTATTGGATGTCGACTGAGAGCTATACTTTTGCTACAAGTAATCAACCTTTCTCCTTGTCTGGTAATCAGAATTCGATTCCGAATAGCACATTGTGTTCCTTGTCTCTTACTCTTTAATATGAGTGTAATCATTCTTAATTTTTTTGTGGTTCATGACGTCTTGTCTGTGAGCCAAATGCACTAATTTGAGGTCCTAAATGGTTATTGTGAATGGACTTCCTAACCTCACTCTTATCTTATTGTGCAGACATAGCGAGAACCACGAACATAATTGTCAATCCATGGGATGAAGTTGACTTGACTAGTGCATGGAGGCTACAAGAGGGTGTCAATCTCTTGGAAAACAACATACAACTTGCATCTAACTCAAGCTACACTCAAATGACCTAAGTCATCAAAAGCTAGTCGCTAATCGGCAAACAGACCATGATCGTTACAACGTCAAACGACATCGGAATGCTATAAAACTTCTAGGACAAGTATAAAAGACCTAAGCACGCATGCTTATGGTCTCAAACCTCACTTTCAAGAATGAAATTATTAACAGTAGAGTGAGATTTTTATCTAGTCATTTCTGACCTCGATGCATCTAAATGCTTAGCAATGATGCCCCGATACCCCGTCTATACTTACTTTGTGATTTCCTAGCTTAAATTCCTACTTAAAATGAAATTTAGGCCATGGGTCAGCAACATCAAATGCTATGATTTATCATCATATGCTTACATCAATGCGTAGAGCTCTTACCTGTGATCGCAAGGCAACGGATGGCACTGCAATGTGACAACCGACAAGGGAGATAGAAGTAGGAGAAGGAGAGAGGAGAGCGCCGTAAGCTCACACTATGTATTTCATTATCCAAAAACTTAATAAAAACTTTACAAAGTTGGATTTCATACCTTAGCCTAGGTTTCTTAGGTAAGAAACTAATCATTTGGGAGCTCTAACAAAGGATTAACTAATACAATCTGGAAGCTTATAGATTTGGCTCATAGATTACAACATCCAATCGTCAAATAGGAGTTACTATATTTCCAATTTATCAAAAGAATAAATGTTTTTATAATGAAGCTCTTGAAAAATGTTACATGGGTTAGATTGCTGCTAACATTCTCCCCCTCCTTGACTGTGTCATCCCTTGACACAGTTTCATGGAATGAAGTAGTCTTTGGGTTGAGGGCTGTCGAGGTGGTCTTTAAGTGCTTCAAGAGCTTTTTGATATTGGATGCACCATTCTTTCTCAGGGACTTGCAAAAATTGAATATTAACTCTATTCTTTAGTTCTATGGCTAAATATCCAACAAAAATTATAGTTAAATTGTTGATTAGCGGTCTGAAAATTTTTATATGCCATGTGAAGAACCTGGTGTAAAAGCCTTCTTTGAATGCCAACATATTGCTCAATGGCAAGAACATGCATCTTGCATAGAAGCTGTGTAGGACTTCTTTTGAAGTTGCACACTTAAATCATAGCATAAGCCCTGATTACCTTCTAAAAAGGACATCCATGGAGCTCCTGCTTGTTCTGGCTCATGAAAAACTTGGATATATGCGAGCAGCATTTTGAAGATTTTAAAAGGTATAAAAGACTGCTAGCTAGGGTATAAAAGATGATGAGGCTATTGTTTATTTATGAAAAGTATGTACAAGGAAAGTAGAACAATGAGGATCTAAATTAGGATATAATACCTGGATGAACAATGAGAAAAAACCCAGCGGGGAAAAAGTGCCTTTGGGATAAGCGCATTATGAAGTACTGATTAGCATGGGAAATATTAATAAAGTATTGAAGGGATTATTTGCTGATAGATATTAAAATAAGAGGGCAACAAATATATTAAGGTAGCATGATGGAACATTGGTTTGCCTGCTGTAGTCCACTCAAGGTGCATAGGTGGAAGCAAAAAAGAGTGTCTAATGCACATGTCCGATGATGGGACATCCTATATGCATTCATAGGAATGCATGTGAGGAAATATGTTGTGCAAGAAAGATTTTGAGGTTTTTGCAGAAAGATGGTGTAGCTATAAAAGCACATGACATGACTTTGCAAGCTGGCACCCCTTTAAAAACGATTTTCATTGTCAAGGATATGTGCTCTCATCTTACTATGCACTGTGCGTGAGTGTTGGACTCTACAACACACCACCAATTGTAAGTTAATAGACTTCGACTCTTATGCTCATCTCATCCAACATGAGAAACATGACTTTGATACGCTGAATTGTTCCAGCTTGAGTGTATGCCTAATAATTACGACTCTAAGCACATAGTTTATTACGACTTGAAGCTTTGGGACTAATGCTTTGCTCATTTTATGGCTTAGAAACCCGACTCTGACTATGTCAAAGAGTGTTTTTTGCACCTTGGTGACTTGACTTTTCACATTCTTGTGCTTACTACAAACATTTCTTCAGGTAAAAGTAAGCTTGACTCCTCAAAAAGAGGATTAGTGTGAAGGACTAAGTTGGCATTGAAGGTTTATTTTGCCATACCTATTTTATTATCTTTGAATCAAAAGCTTTGTTGGTTGGGTTGTCCTTCTTTAACTGTGAAGACTCCATTGTTCGTGTAATTCACTAATTGGCTTGCTGTAAGGAGTCTTTGAGGTTGTTGTAGGCCTCTGTTGGATATTGACATCTGGCTTTTGACTCGGTTTATTGGAAGACTTAGGAATCCAAACCTCTTGAGAACCTTTGTAACTCCTTTGTTGACTTTTCTTAGCTCTAGGTCGTGTTAAGCTCTTGAGATCTTCACATAGGCCTGGTGTAGTTGCAGTTGGCTTGTGGTTGACTGGTAGCCAAATCTTTGTATAACTTGTTGTTAAGACGGTTACGCCGCTAGCGAAAGCTAAATAGCGAGAACTCAACCAACAACAGAATTTTTCAGACGAGGACGAAGCTTGACCCGCAGGCGCATGGAAACAACTAGGTGGGTGTCAAATCACCTACTCGACCTTCTAATGACAATCACTACTAAGGAAATCAAATCTAAGTTCTAAAATACGCAAGTGACTGAAATCCGTACTACGAACGAATGCTATACGAAACAGGATCTAGAATCATCGAATCGATCTCAAACTCAAGGGGAAGTCTATGCACTAGGTAAGAACAACACCCTAAAGACTTGAACTGCAAAATCAACCTATAACCACTCCGTGCGGTAAACGCGTATGAAGACAGGCCGAAAAATACAGGTGACCGAAACTTGACCCCGATGGTACTAATGTGTAGCTCTACTCGTTGTGGTTCTATAGATATGCTGCACACTCTATTCCGACACACGAGTTGGAAGAAAACTCACACCGAAGCTCGTAGGAACTTACCACACGTAGAAGCCGATAGCGCGCACTCTTGGTATCTGTGCGTAGCTCTCACCGTTGCTAACACAATGGCGGTGTCGCTTCTCCAATGGCAGCCCCGTAGCTCGCGTAGCAAGGAGATAAGACTCTCTCTCTCTCTCTCTCTCTCTCTCAGACACAGTCACGGCGCTCAAAAAAACTCACTTTGATTAATAATTGAATCTTTTTTAGGTTACAAAACTTTGGCTTATATACCTCAGCCTTGGAGGTGAAAACATCTCTAATTATTTACATCAGCAGGTGAAATTACGTCGGGATTACAAGCTGGAAACTCAATTGAGTCCCGTTACTTAATGAATGGCTCAAATCAAAATTAAATGTCGGAAAGACATTTATTACAATCAATGGTTACAAAATGATGGGTGTGAACAAAAATGCGGGTGTGATCCTCTGCTGGCTCAACACTCCCCCCCTCCGCGTTCATGTCGTCCCTGACATGACTTTGAGGCTTGATCAATAGAGTCCTGTCGTCTTGAGCATCTGCAAATGTGATTCGTAGCGTAGGTTGCCGATGGTCAAGGTTGGGCCAAATATTTTGCTTTCGTGAGTGAAAAAGCCGGTGTAGAAAGCTTCTTCGAATGTTTGCATGTGGAAGCTAGGCAAAAACATAATTCTTTGGTATAAGAGATGTAACACCTTTGGTGATGGCTGCAATGAAAGATCATACATCATATCCGTCACTGTGTCGGCCGTCGATAGTAGACTCGAGGTCGTGGCTTTATCTGGCGCGAACACTTCAATGCATGCTAAGAGAGTCCTGCAGATTTTCTTTAGCAACTGACACGAAAGGTCAGGAGAGCCAGTAAAGAGTTTGATGGTGCCCGTTAGGGTTTTCACCATGTAGGCTTTACCTATTCTCTCTCCTTCCTTTGGTCCTGGCATCCTTGGGTAATTAAGCCAATTTGGCTTCTTTTCTGCAATCCTACCATGCTCTTTCCAGCTTCTGACTCTTGGCACCGGGCAGAAGGTTGCATCCTCCCGAATCTCCTTTGGAGCCTCCACCAAGTAGATGAGGTAGGCCGGGTATTTGTTCAGCCAACCTTTCCTCCATCGAGGTTGAGAATCTACAATCTTCTTGATTGTTCATCCTTTGTGATGTCGCCTTCATAAAGAGCGACATACTGCTCCTCCTCTATTCTCTTTTTCGTCTTTATCACTTCAAATTTCATCAGAGGGAAAGGCAGGCTGGGTTGCATCCACTCTTCGTGGAGCACTTTTGTGTCTAAACCTTGAAGTCTAATGGAGATGAGGAGTCTCCTTTCCCATTCCATTTCCGCCTTGGCACTTTCCTCTGTTGACTTTTCTATTTGGTCCTGGAGCCTTTGTTCTTCTCCTTCAGAGATTCCTGAAGTCGAGGCCACTTCTTGAACTGGGGCTGGATCTTCGATTGTGGTTGCCTCTCCAGTTTCTGGTAGCTCTATGGCTGCTCCCCCTGCTCCTTCTTGTGGTGTCTCTGTTTCTCTTCTTTGTTGCTCTTGGAGGTCTTGGAGCTGTTTGCGGAGGGCCTCATTTTCTGTCCTTAGTGTTTGGTTTTCTGATGTGAGCCTCTCCTCTGCAGCCAATAATCCCTCTGCCATGTGCAATCTTTGCACTTGCTCTAACCTCAGCTCTCTTTGCAGACTTCTTACCTGCTCCTCCAGAGCTGGTACGAGGGCTCCCTCTTGTTCTGTTCCTGCTCTGCTAGCTCTAGGGGTGGTCCTGAGTCTCATGATTGTCCTTTCTTGAAGTTCGACTCTTTCCCTTAGCTCAATGAGCTCATCCTTGGCTGCCTCCAGCTCATCTTCTATTCGCTCCTTTGCTTCCTGTGAGTTTGTTACCTCTCTTGAAGCTTCGGCTAGTTGGAGTATCAAGCCGTCTCTCTCGTTTTCTGCGTCGTAGAGTGATGCTTTATGACTTTCAGATTCAGTCATAGCATTCTCTAACTGCTTCTGCAACTCTGCTTCCTTTTGTTTTGCTGTCTCAAGTGCTACTTCCTTTGCTCTGGATCTTTCTTTAATCTTGCTGAGCAGTTCATGCACCATGTGCATGTCTTTTTCATCTTCATCTGTCAACTTGACAGCTCTTTCTGCCACCACTTCCCATGGCTTCGGCTCGTCCATTTTTTCTTCACTCTCCATTGTACCCTTTGTCTTTTCTTTCGTCCCTTTCCGATCATCTTGTTTCCGTAGGGATATCCCATAAACTGCCTCCAGGGCCTCTTCTTCACTGTATCCTATCGCTACCAGATCCTCGTAATCATCTTTCTTTTGCTGAACTGGATCTATCTTCTTTTCCTTGGTCCCGGCCTCCGGCTTTTCCATAATTTCTGTTTCTATTTCTATTGTGGTTTCCTCCACAATAATTTCCATCTTCTTCGGGCTTGGTACAACAGTAAAAGAGGGCTGATTGTCTTCAGTCACCTTGGCTTTCCCTTTGGTTGCTTGCCTTACTGTCTCTTTAGGTTCAGTAGACTCATCTATTTTTTTCTTCCCCTTGTCGTCCTTTTGCAGCTCAGCTTTTAAAAGCTGTACTTCCTCTTCGGTATAAGGTTCGACAGGTTGTTGCTCCAGTATGGCCTCCGACTCCTCATAAGCTCTAATATATTGATCATATTGATCAACATGTGGCCTGGCTGAGCTGGTTTCGACTTTACTGGGGTCTGGCACCCACATTTCTTCGAAGTCCCCCTTTAGAGCTCTTTCCGCTCTAAACTGCTCCACCAGCCTTTCCATTCTTGCGGCTTTTTGACTTTTGGTTTGCTTGGGATCGGCCTTCTTCTTCGCTTTCTTCTTGAGCGGCTCGTCCACAGCCTCCTCAGGTTCTGAAACTATTTCGAGTTTTCGGTGTGCTCTTGTGGACACCCTCTTGGATACTTCTTGTTGTTCTTCCTCCTCATCGGCTTCTCTAAGCCACTCATTCTGGGAGGGAACCTGTGGCCCTTGATCCCTAGCTCCAATAGCTTCATAAGCTATTCTTGTTAGGATTTCTCCTCCTCCTATGTACTTTGGCTTCTGGTTGTGCATGGCGATTACTTGCTCGTGGATGTATTGAGCATAATTCACCTCCTTTGGCACGTTGCTCTTCAGTGCCCATGTGATGGTTGTCGCAATAGCATGGGGTGGTGTAGTATACTTCTGCGGTCTTTTACTGCACACATGGAAAAACTGGTTGTATAACCGGCAAAGGGTTGCCGCTCGTTGATCTGCCATATCTCCGTAGGTTGTATTTTGTTTCTTTGATCCATAGACCTCTATGGCCTCCCTTCTTTCTCTGACAGAACTTCCTTTGTTGTGCAGCTTCAGTGCATCTGCAATGAGCTGTGGAGTGATCTGTACTTCCACTGTTTCTCCATCCATGGCTGTCAACGTGGCTTTCCCATCCTTCTGAATGGATGTTGCCAACTCATACACTCTTTTTGTGTCTACACCTGATGGTCTCGAGGTGAAGAACCTGTGTAAGTCAGCCTTTTCCAGGTATCTGCTTATGTTCTCTGATCTGCTATAATCCACTAATTCTCGTGGGATCATAGGTACATCGACCGATTGCCCTTGAGGATCTCTGAAAGTCCCCTGGTAGATCTTTATTCCCTCTTTTTCTAGTACTGCTTCCTCCACCCAAGTCTTGGTTGGCTTGAGGGTTTCTGTTGGAATATCAAAAGGTTCTGCCTCTGCAAGAGCATCCTTGATGGTTGGTCTTTTTCTCTTAGTTGCCGATGACTTAGCAGAATCCATGGATCCTGTAACTCCAATTTCAGAAGTTAGCGTCTTTTTAGTACTGAAAGCCGAAATGAAGCTTTTAACTATTCAAATGACTTGAAAATTGAAACATGAGCTATTCAGGGCCTAAGGATGCAATGTAGGTGAAAAAATATGCAAACTGGGCTCAAAAACATGCTTGAGACATCATACGCGTATGATGTCTTTTGTGTCAAAATGACTTCATATTGGTTGTGCTTGTAGCTGATAGTGTATACATGAGTGTCATATGCTTGGATTTGAGTTTGGATCCCATTTGGTCAAGTTTTGGCCAGTTTAGTCCAGTTCAGGCTCTTGGCAAAATTTTGAAAGGGAAATGGATTTTATGATCCAAATTGGGTAAAACTTGGTGGATCACCTTCAAATGGCATGTAGAACACTTCTGTTTGGTGATTGAAGCCCTGAGGTGCCAAAATCACATAGTGAGACATCATACGCGTATGATGTCTTTTAGTGCATTTTTTGACCAATTTTTTCTATAAGCTTGGATTTGGCTTTAGATAGGCTTATTCAGTGGATTTATGAAGTTTGGGTAGAATTTGGACTAAAAATGGCTCTGGGGACATCATACGCGTATGATGTCTTTTTCATCAATTTTTCATGGGATTGGTTCTGTGGACTCTCCATGTGCTAGGGAAGGACTGTTTATACTCAAATCTTGGTTTGGACTTGAATATGTTGGATTTGGGACAAAAATAGGCTTTGTATGAAGGATTTTCTCTTAATTGGGCTAATGGGGTGATCCACTTGACCAATTGGTTCCAAACTTCATATGTAGCATGTATTAGATATATATAATGGATGTATGATGACAAATGAGCATTTTTGGCTCTGTAAGTGCAAATAGACATCATACGATTATGATGTCTTTTGTGTCAAAATGGTGCTTTTTGGTTCCAGATAGCTTGTAGATGTGTTAATCAACAATCCTACAAAGTTTCAATGAGTTTGGAGTTATTTTGACAAAATTAGGACCAAAAATCAATTTTATGGCCTACTTTGCGTCTTTTTGGTTTTCCTTGGGTTTTCTAACTCCAATTCTCATGATACTTTGTTCATAGGATGTGATTAACATGTGGAATGAGGCTATGCACTCAAATGTTGAAATGGATGTGAAAATCATGCTGTGAAACATCATACGCGTATGATGTCTTTTCTTGAAATGTTGGTCTTTTTGTGCAAAGAATGCTTTGTGCTAGTGCCCTAAGCCCTGCTAACTAGTTTTCAACTTAAAAAGTCATCAGTTTAGCTAAAAAGCCCCCTTATAGGCATTTCAGTCTCCGAAGTCGTCTTTTTGCCTTGGAGTTGAATTTCTTCAACTTTTCTTCTTGAGAGTTGCATTTCCAGCTCATTGGATATGTTGTGAAGCCACCTATTCGGTTGAACTTGACTTTGGCTCCCTGTTCTCCATCTTTCTCCATTTGGTTGCCCGAAAGCGTCTTTTTCACCATCGGTAAGTGAATCAGCTTTCTTTTGGGTTTTGCTTGCAAACATAAGTCATCCATGTATAGTTGAAACTGCTTGTGAAGTTTCATGTCATTTGGTCGTCAATTTTAGCCGTTATGCCAAAATGACGCTTTGTGTGTCCACAGCCGAATCGGTTGTTCCGACCTACTTTTGGTGATCCAAACCCGGAGATACTCCATGGTTGCATTGCCCTCGATGTTGTTAAGCTTCCTGAGAAGTTTTGTGTCGTTCCGACAACTTTTTTCTGTTTGCCTCTTGCAGGCTCTGTTGACCTAGGGTTTTTTCAGTCGTTCTTTCTCGAGATTTGAGTGTTAGAAACTCATCTCCTATACTAGGGTAACCCACCTCTAAGTTCTTGCAAGGTTTGGTTAGGCGGTTGTGCCCCTACCTAGCGTTCCTCCCCATTCCCCGTCTGCTCTTTTTTCTTGGTTTTGGTGAGTTTTCGCGACAAAAGTTAACGATAAGCATCAAAAGCTTATGGCAACGAGTCTACCTCTCATGTCTGGTGTCCTCTGAGCTCTCGTAGCAGTCGTAGAAGGCGGTAGAAGGTCGGATGCTCCTGTGTGCTCTTTGCTCTCTCCAAGAAGGTAATAGTGGAAATGAGCTTGATAGTGAAGTGAAAAATACTTAACTTCGGGCTTCCCGGATCACTTGTTACCAAATTTGACATGTGCTCCTATCTCGTCGTGAAATGCACTTTAGGATTTGAAATTTCTCAATTTGGACTCCGTTTGACCTGTTTCTGAGAAATCTGTCCACTTTGCCAAAATTCTGTCATTTCGGGCTTTCCGCAACTTTTTCAGAATTGTACCCTATTTTTATCCTGGGTTGCCCTTGTCATTAGGATCATCACCGTCTATTCTTTTCTTTTTTCCGATCTCATTTCACCTGCTTTTTTATTTTTCTTTTATTTTTATTAAGAAAATCATAAAAAATAAAGGAAAATAGCAAATTGAAGCCAAAAAATTCCAAACATACATGATAAATAGCTGGTAACCCTGTGTATATGAATATACACTTCTTTGTGATTTTTGGACTTGGATTACCACTTTTTTCCACTTTTTAGCTCCAAAAACACTCTTATTTAGTGATATTTACACATCTAGAGACCCAAATTCATCATTTGATCTCTTCTTGTTGCAAAACAAGGTATATAAGGGCATAAATATTATCAATATCCGCAATCAAACATAAAAAATTGCAAAATCATGTAAGACACTGCCCTTGTAATATAATTTTTGTTTTTCTTTGTTTTTTCCGCTTGTAGCTGCTTTGTAGCTCCTGTATACCTCCCCCCCTCCTAGTCTGAGTCCTCCCGGACGACTATGAAGTGTCTGTGGGTGAAGCATTGTAGTTGTTTTGGTCATAAGTTCCCAATGCAATTGTAGAGCGACGATACAACATTCTTTCCAATAAAGCTGCTCTTTGTTTGATTGAAGGATTGGTGGTCGGGTTTTGGGTTGGTTTGGCACTTCGGTAGTAGAATCAGTAGATGGATTCTTCGTTTCCTTGTTGTCTTTTTTCACAATCCAAATCTGCTTCCGCTTTGCTTGTGCTTGCCACAAACTCTTTGCGACCCAAACCTGCTTTGTTCTGTGTGTTGATTTCTTCGCCTTGAAATACCTAGGAGTTTCCGTTGATTGTCTTGAAGGGAGTTCCTGTTTACAAATCTTTGGGATCCAAATTTGCTTGCTATAGCTTTGTGCCGTCATGAACTTCTTTGGAATCCAGATCTGTTTTACTGTCCTTGATTGTCTAGAATCACTCCGTTGTCTGGTATTGAAGACTCTGTTTTCCACCTTTGTGTTCTCTGGCACAACCTTTTTTGGTCTCCATACCAACTTTGACTCCGTTTTTTTCCAAGGTTGAGCTGTTATATTATTGCTTGTCTTCCTTATCCACTGTTGAGAATTCCTCGTCGAAGAGTAATCCGGTTGTATAGAAACTTTTGGTTGCCATTGCTTCTTCTTTTCCTCTGTTTGTTGTTTGTCCTTGTCCGTGGATTCTTCCTTTGGAGTTGGCTCTGCTCCTTTGGTGAACTTAACTGATTGACTTTCACCTTCGTATTTGATAAGCACTGATTTAGAACTCCAGTCAATCATTGCATTGTAATTTTTCTGCCATGGTTGTCCTAGCAATAATGGATGTTGTGTAGCTTGGTCTTCAACCACGTAAAACATATGAGGATACACATATTGGTTAATCTGTATATGTAAAACTGTGCATCCGACAGTTTTGATTGCATTTTCAGAGTAACTCTTTAACTCGTGCTTGGCAGTTTGTAGTTTAGTGTCATTTGTCAATTGTCTATACAAACTGAGTGAAAGTAGGTTAGCTTGACCTCCTGAATCCAATAGTGCTCTGGTTTGATTTGGTTGGTTCCTACTTTGCATTCAATGATGGGTTCTTCTTTGTCATTATCCATTTCTGTTATACTGACTGCGTTTATTCGTATTGCTCCTTCATTGCGCTGTTTCTGACGCAGTAGTCTTCTTTTCTCCATTCTTTCCTTCGCCTCGGCTTGCGCTTCCTCCTCAATCTTTTTCTTTTTCTGGACACGCAGCTTTTCTTGATGTATTTTGAGAAGCATGTCTTGTGTTAGCGGCAACAGATACTTTTTCACTCTGCATCCACTAATCCAATTGGGCATTTCTTCTCCGTCTAATGTAGCAAGCTTGACGGCTCCACTTGGTGATAGATCTTTAATCACCAGAGGTCCCATCCCTCGCTTTTTAAGCTTCTTAGCATGCTGTTTCAGAGTGTAAACTAGGACATAGTCCCCAACTTTAAACTCTTTAGTCCGCACATGCTTATCAAAAAATTCCTTTTGTCGCCTTTTTTGAGCGTAGATGGAAGCTACTGCTTTTAGGCGAAGCTCATCTAGCTTTTCCAGGTCATCTATTCTATCAGAGAGCTCGTGCCCTGTCCACTCTAGATCCTTAGCCACCCTTAAGGTTGAAATCAAGAATTCTATTGGTAAGATAGCATTTAGCCCAAAAACCATGTTATATGGGGTCGTTCCTATGGATGTTTTATACGCCACCCTATATGCCCATAATGTTGAATGCAACTTTTGGTCCCAGTCAGTTCTCGACTTAGATACAATCTTCGTGAGGACCGTGCATATGGTTTTGTTTGTTGCTTCAGCTTGTCCGTTTGCTTGTGGATGATACGGGGCTGATTTCCTATGGATTACCATGAATTCATCTAGAAGGATCTCTATCACTTCATTTATGAAATGTGTGCCTCGATCACTCACAATTTCTATTGGCAATCCATATCGTACAAAGACGTATTCATACAAAAATTGTGCCGTGGTCCTGGCATCTGCTTTTTGAGTTGCCTTTGCTTCGACCCACTTTGTTAGATAGTCTGTAGCCACAATGATGTATTGTGCATGAGTCTTATATGCAGGAGGCGAAATGGGTCCGACATAATCAATCCCCCATTTTGCAAAAGCTCTTGCCCCCATCATTGGTCTAAGCGGCATATCATCTCTTTTAAGTGGTACTTTGGTCCGCTGACAGTCATCACACCTTTTAACGTATTCCTCAGCGTCCATATGTAATGTTGGCCACCATATTCCTGCGGCTAAGACAAGTTTTGCTGTCTTATCACCTGAGAAATGGCCTCCACCTACTCCTCCATGAGCTTGCTCCAGGATTATCACATACTCAGACTCTGATGCGCAAATCCTAAGCTGGTTGTCTTTACCTCTCTTATAGAGTTGATCTCCTATTAAAGCGTAATCTCTAGCTTCTGTCTCTACAGATTTCTGACGAGCTTTTGACGTTCCTTCTGGGAAAGTTCTATTTGTGAGATATTCAACAATATACTGACTCCATTCTGGAGCGATCATTATCTGATATAATGTTGAATACTCAGCTGGCGGTTTTGATGAACATACAATACATACAGTGACATATTCATGTACGCTTTCTTTCATTCCTGGCCAATAGACTCCCAATTGTAACAAATTCCTATATGTGTTCCTTCTTGAACAATGAAATGCACATTCCTGAACATGTGCTTCGCACAGATATATATTATATTCCTCAGGATTGATGCATAGTCGTAAAACATGATCATTTCCCAATTGATACAACCTTCCTGCAATCAATTGAAGATTCTTGGATTGCTGAATAGCAATATGTTTCAGGTTGTATTTCTTCTATCGAACTCTCCTCCATAGGTTAATAGGTCAACGACATTTTGAGACCACTTAGGTATCATTTCTATGTTGAACAAGTACGCGTCTGGCATGTCGTCATCTACTCCTATAGGGTCTTCTCCATTCGTCAATCGCGAAAGATGATCAGCTCTAAGATGTGTTTTTCCTTTCTTTACTACTACCGTGAAGTCGAATTCCAGTAAGATAATGAACCATCTCACTATTCTCCCGGTATTGCATGGTTTATTCACTAGGTAGAGCAAGGCTTGGTGATCCGTAAAAAACACAAACTTGTTGGCTAGAAGATAATGCCGAAATTTCTTCACAGCATAGATCATTCCTAATCCCTCTCGCTCTGTTGTGGTGTAATTCTTCTCTGCATGGTTGAGCTGTCGACTGGCGTAACAGATAGGAAAATCCATGTTTCCTTCTTCTGGCTGAGCCAGAATGCATCCTATTGCATATGCCGAAGCATCTATGTGCACATGGAATATCTTCTCCCAATCTGGTGATTTCAAGACTGGAGCAGTAATGAGTGCCTCTTTCAATTTCTTGAATGATTCCTCACATTCCTCTGTCCATTCAAAGTTCACTATTAGCCTGTAAAGTGGTTGGCCTATTATAGCGTACATGTAAATGAATCGTCTATAATATCCACAATGTCCCATAAAGCTCTGTACTTGTTTCGCATTGGTTGGTCTAGGCATATCCACTATAACTTTTATCTTCTCTAAATCCGTGGATATTCCGTTTTGTGAGACAATATGTCCCAGAATTCTGCCCTGTCGGACCATAAACACACATTTCTCAGGATTGAGACAAATGCGATATGTCCTACATTTCTCAAATACTTTTCTTAGGTGTTCTAGATGCTCATCTCTCAGTAGAGAATGTACACATAAGTCATCCATGTATATTTCGAGAAACAGCCTTAAGTATTCTTTGAAAGCATGCGTCATCAGCCTCTGGAAGGTTGCGGGAGCATTGGTTAGACCAAAAGGCATAACCCGATAAGCATAAATTCCCCACTCCGTTGCAAAAGCTGTTTTATGTTGATCTTCCAATGCTATGGCTAGCTGGTTATATCCTGAAAAACCATCAAGAAAGGAGTATGCTGTTTTCCCTGATACACGCTCTAGAACATGATCAGTTATCGGCAGGGGATAATTGTCCCTGATTGTTGCAGCATTCACTTTCTTTAAGTTGACACACACTCGGAGTTTTCCGTTCTTCTTAGGTACTACCACAATCGGAGATACCCAATCAGTGTGTTCAATCTCGTATATGAATTCAGCTTCCATTAGCTTATCTATCTCTTCTTTGATTCGCTTAGCAAACGTATCATTATATGTGTATGGTCTCTGTCTGCTAGGCTTTGCGTCTTGTTTCAGTGGGATTGTGTGTTGGCATATCGATGGGTCAACTCCCTTTAAGTCCTTATAAGACCATGCAAACACATCCCTATACTCTCTGAGAAGACTCAAAAGTCTCTCTTCCTCGCTTGGAGACAAATCTGTGGCTATGTACACCGGTCTAGGCGTCTCACCTGGAGCTGCTAAATCAACTTTTTTTGCATCCTCCGGTCCGTCATAAGATTCGTTCTCCTTCCTCTCTCGAATAGGTGGGGTTAATATCACCTTCCTATCCTCTATTGTGAATTTCCTATAGTGAGAGGGAACATCCATGTTTTCCTTGATTTTGGCGTTTTTGTCCTCTCCACTCTCAATTTCTGTAGTCCAAACTTCTTTCAGAGTTTTCTTGAGCTCTCTGTACTTGTTTCTACGTTCTAGCTTGGACTCCGTGTGTTCTCTGTTGCGCTTGTTCTTTTCTGATTTTTCTGTTTCAGTTTTCGTTCCATTATTTTGAACTTGATTTCTTGAGCCTCTTTTGTCTTTTCGTAAGCTCTTTTGATCACTGCCTCTCATTCTTCCAGAAATCTTATCCTTAACACAATCTTCAGCCTTTACTAGCATTAGGAATTGATTTTTTCCTCTTATTCTAGGCATCGGATTGGTTCTAACCCCTTTTGTTTTTTTCTTTGCTCTATAGTGTTTCTGGCGTTGTTTAGTTTGGTTCGGAAAATCATAAAATCGGACATCCGTTATAGTTTCTTCATTTCCGCTGGAATTGTCCGTTGACTCGTTGTCTGCTTCATTTCCCCACTCAGGATGATCGGGAATGTCGTGAAACACCTCTTCTTCATCTTCCTTTTCCAGTGTATCGTTCTTTTCAGTTTCTTTTTTGAGTACATTCTCAACATGAAATACGGAACCACGTCGTACCCGTCCTTGTCGCAAAATTTCGTTGTGGGACCATCCGGAATTGCACAAACATCTAGGGTTGCTAGAATGTGTGTCCACTCTAATGGTTCAAACGTATCCTCTGGAAAGGGTTCTCCTACATAAGTTTCGTCTTCGATAGCCCTTTCTAAAACACATTCTTCTCGTTTCAGACTTCCACATTTCGAAGCTCCACACATCCATAACTCCTTGGGTTTACCTAACCAAGCTGGAAATTCGGATCCCGCCAAAGTAGCTGAATCAAACTCCTCTACCGGTGTTCGGTTCACATCTTTGTAGCTATGGTCTTTCAGGTTCACACGTGTAGTGGTTTCCATATTTCTCAAGTATATGTGATCGTAGCCCCAATCTTGGACCATTTTCAACTGTCTCATGAATGGTCTTCCCAGTATGATATCATAGTTATTCTCCTTGCCAAAATCGACAATAGCGAAAGTATGTTCGTATTCAATGCCGCAAGAAGTCACTACAACTTTCTCTAATAACCCCATAGGTTTCTCCATGTGTCCATCTGCTAATTGGAGTTTCAACCTAGTCTTCCTTATTGCTGGTTTCCCCCATTTTTTCCAGATTTCTTTTGTAGCTATGGCTACCCCAGCTCCGCTGTCTAGTATTGCCATTGTGTTCACTCCTTGGAATTCAACTGGTAAGGTTGTATTCCCCTCTTCACCTTCGCAATACTCTCCGACCTTGTTTAAGGGTACAGGCTTAGCGTTCTTTTGTGGCTTGCTCAGCTCCTCAATGCTCTCTTGCAGTCTTGATGTTGGGTCTGTTATCCCGAATTTCTCCAAGCATTTTCCTACAGTGGTCCACATATGTGGTCTTAGCCTCAAAAGCTCAGCTAGAGTGATAGTGCATGTCACTGGTGTTGACAAAATCTCTATCAATCCTTGCGAGTCCATGACTTTTTCTGATGAGATTTTTCGTGAGGGAAGTGCTCTAATCTCGGATTTTGCTTCATACTCTCCTAAGTATGAAGGTAAGGTTTTTAGTGAATGAGATTTGCTCTCCATTGTTCTAACAGAGCCCCCATCTCCCCAGTAAGATTGCAGATCCAAGTCCACTTGAGATCCTGCCTCAAATTCCACTATGGGAGGATTCCTGATGTCCTTTTCCCAATTTGTCTGATTAGCTTGGCAACTTAGCTCGTTTGCAAAGTTTGCCTCTCTCACTTGTTTCCAAAATTCATTGTAATCCTCATCTTTTCCGTAAATCCTCTGTATGACTGGATGAAAACTCTCTATCTCCTGATCGGTTGTGTTCAATACTATGCGGTCATCCTTTTGTGTATTTTCAGGCTTTTGTGCACTAGGAGTCTTTTCAGCTACCCGTGAAACGATAGTCTCTTGCTGAATTGGGTTTTCCTTCCCACAATTCATTGTTTCTTTTGGTGGTTCTAATAAGGCTTGTGCAGTCTCGATCATTCTCTGGCACATTTCAAGTCTCTGCTTTTCCAATTCCGCGTTTGGGTATGTCATCCACCTCTGTTCTGTGTTTGGTTGTTCTTTAACCTAGCTTCGTAAGCTCTCATCAGTGCGTCCAAGGGTTCGTGTACCTTGTCTACTAGCACTGATCCCCCTGAGCTTAAGCTCGTTGTTTCTTTGATACTCTTTTGTTTCGTTCTTTCCGGGCTCATCTCTCGTTTCCCGTTTTGACTTTCAAGTTTTTCTAATCTAGCTTTAGTTTGCTTTAGTTCCTCAGCTAGAATAGCGTCTTCACGTTCTTTTCTCAACTTCATGCGTGCTTTTCTAGCTTTCCATGTGTTTTTCTGACTCCGCGGTCCTTGACTAACCACTTCAGTCGCCAACTTTCCATTCTCAGATTCTCTAGTGGTTTTCTTAGCTTGAGCTCTAGTAACAACTTGCGTTGGTATCAGAATTTCATTTTCAGACCCACTGCTGGTAGGAATAGTTTCTAACATATTCAATGTCGTCTTTTGCACTTTGTTTGGATTCTTTGAACAATCCTCAATGAAGTGAGTAACCCCACACTCAGTGCAATAAGCGTTAATTCTAATGATTTCCGTATGTGGGCAAACATTCATCAGATGGTCACCTCCACACTTGTAACAGGGTCCTAGTGCTGGTCTTGGTCCCATTTGATTCGTCCTTTGTGGATAGGATGGTCTTTGTCCTGTTAACCCTCCATGAGCTATGAACATTAAGGTTCTTGCGTCCAAATTGTATCTCTCTTCATCAGAAGCACTTGTAATTGTTGGTATTCCAACATTCCCCATCATGCCCCATGGTTCTGGTTGTTTTGGTTCTTCTGGTGGGTAATACACTGTCGGAGACATGTGTGCACCCAATTCTTCGTAATAGGCTTGAACAAGCACTAAGGCTTGTTCTTCCTGATTCTCTAAGGTTGGTGCATATCTAATGCCCACTGGTCTTGCTCCTGGTAAAGGTGGTTGTTGTCCCAATACCGGTTGCGGTCTTTCTATCCCCATAGGTCCTGGTACATTTCCCGTTGGGTATCGAGGTACTGGATGTATCTGAGGTGGTGCTAATTGAGCTGGAGGTGCATACTGGCGCTCCCTTACATACCCTTTGTTGTAATAACACTCCTCTGTTGGATGATTTGTCCATTTTTGCTCAATCGCACACCATTTCAGGGGTTTTGGCAATGGTTTTTGGTATGGTGCCATCCTTTTTAGAGCATCTTCTATCATTTGCTCTACATTTGGCATGGTTGTTGTTTGAACATTCTTTTTAGTGGTAGTCTCGCTCGCTACGGAGGAGGAGCTACTGGATGCAAAATCTGTATCCGCTGACACCTCTCCATAAACCGTACAGTTATCCACTAAGTACAATGCCTCTCTCGTTACTTGCTCGAAACTTGTACAAGCTTTCAAGTGCAAGTCCTTCTTGAGAGTGTCGTTTCTCAGTCCCTCAATAAAGAGAACAGATAGTCTGTCATCTTGTGGTCGTTCACGTACTGGACATCTCTCAATGTATTGTTTGAAGCGAAGTGAAGCTTCCTTCACCTTTTCGTGTTCTCTCTGTTTGAAAGCATATATTTGTGAGACCGTATTGTGCTTAATCCCTCGTTTTGAGAATTCCTCAGCGAACTCTCTTAGCAAATGGTCAATGTCATGGAATCCCCCTATGTCCATTGGTTGAAACCATGTCAATGCAGTACCTTCTAGAGTAAGACCAAATCCCTCGTATTGTGTATGGAAATCTGTTATCTGCTCAGCTCTTAAGACTTGCTTAAAGAGTGACACATGTGCATACGGATCTCTTGAACCACCATACTTCTTTGGCATACACTTGGCTACTTGAGATGGTCTCATACGTCTATGATCTGCTACCAATCTCATTGCTCCTGTATCCCGGCTAAAGCTTTCTCTAGCATCATGGACTTCATGGGTTACCCTTGTCGGTTCCTCTGCCCTGAATCTACTACTGGGAGGTAAATGTGATGGTTCCGCCTCAAACCTTGGACCTGGAGTGGTATAGGTGGGGATTGGAACTGCACTACCTCGATTCGTCTCCATTGACTCTCTGGAATGTAATGATCCCATTGGTCCGAGCTTCGAGTCCCAAGGTTGACTGAAAGAGTCAGCAACCTGAGTTCTTTGTCCTCCTGTTGTCATTGAGTTTTGCACTCCACTTGTTGGTGTTGGTCTATGTGAGCTAGAAGTAACATAATACTGATGTAGTGGTCCCCCAAAGTATGTATATCCTTCTAATTCTTTCTTGCCCATTGTTGAGTATTGCCTGCCATACTTATCGTAAGCGGCAATTTTCACTTCCGATCCCTCTGTGTAGGTAAAGACATACAGTCTTTTTTGGTCTGTCAACTCTCTGGTGTAGGGTTCTTCACATCTATAATAGAGATCTTGCTCCCCATTATTATATTTGTACAGCCCCACATAGATGTTATCAGTGTTGATCCTTATAGTTTCATTCTCTCTTCTTAACCTCGCATTAGGGAAGTTCATTATTGGTGCTTTCTCCTCGAGTTCTTCATCTATTTTGGCTTTGGTGCCCATCAATCCCCACTTGTCCACAATGTTAGGGTTTAGGACTACCAAGTACATGGTACCCTCGTCATCTAGATATCTATCTCCGCTATAGCTCACAGGCACTAAGTCCTTGAACTCACTAGGTCTATCTTCTATCTTTACACAATAGCGGTCCATTCCATCTTTGTAGATCTTGGCACCTTGCTCATTGTCGTACTGGTATTTTATGAACAATAGCTTCATTGTGGCGGAAGGGTTTGATGATCCTGCTGCCATATTTTCTCTGTTGTTCAGGTTCAAGTGTTCCAAGTTTTCGGTGAAAATCTCGTAAGATCTCTCCGAAGAAGTATCAGAGACACTTCCTTCAAAGATCGGCTCTAATGGTTGCACCCAACTTTGGTTTACACTTCCCTCGGTTGATATGACACTTGCTGGTTCCCCTTGTTTTGGTTGATTATTCCGGAGATTCCTGCCCGATCTCAAATTCATCAATTCCCCTAAAGGACTGTAACTTTTCCGTCTCGGCAATTTGTTTTCCCCAAGTTTTTGTGGTCAGAATTGATCCAAACTGACTGATAATTGGTCAATTGTTTAATCTTGTCAGTTGGACATCTTCTGTTTCATCAAGTGAGAATTTTGTTACTGTTATGCTGAAATAGACATTATACGCGTATGATGTCTTTTTTCACAGATTTTGACTATTTTGGTTATGCTCACTCTCAGTGACCCCTTTATGCTCTGTTCACTCACAAAATTCAGTTTGAACTCTGTTTGAGCAAGTTATGGCTAGTTCAGGCTTTTCTTGGCAATTTTCTGCTTTTGACTTGTTTTTTGGGTCAATTGTGATCCAAATGGGATGAAACTTGAAATATAACCTCTAGACAGCTATTACAATGGATCTGTGTTAGCAAAGTATCAAAATATGTCCAAAATTAGGTCAAAGACATCATACGCGTATGATGTCTTTTTCATCAATTTGGGTCCAAACTTGATATTTATGCTTCCCACAGTGTTTGTAACAATCTTGTCAGGTCAGATTTCAAAAATAAGCAGTGGATGTGCCAAAAGACATTATACGCGTATGATGTCTTTTGTCCCAGATTTTGACTATTTTTGGTTTTAAGCCTTCTCCAATGTTTATAATTGAGTTTCAAGTGTTTTTGTCAGGTTTGAATGTAAAAACAAGATTTGAATCCAAAATTTCCTATTCTTTGCGTTTCTTGGACTCCGACTTGTCTTTTTGGGTTTCTTTGAGTGTTAATGTTCTTGTTTTAAGTTGATCTTAGGGTAAAACCCCCCTTCTAAACACTCTGGCAATGTCAAATTTTCAATTTTAGTCTCTGTTTAGGTCCTAAGACATCATACGCGTATGATGTCTAAAGTTGCAGATTTCCAGTTTTTCAGCACAGAACTCTTCCAATAGCTCTTTTAAGTGCTCAGCAACAATCAGTTACACAGAAAATTTTTCTGAACTTTGTTTATTGCATATTTCACTATCAAAGCGACTTTTTCAGTGATCTAACATGCAATCAAACACATCAAGCAAATAGAACACCAATTGATAGCTCTAGATCAGGATCAAATCAGGCCCTACCTAAGCTACTTCTAATCATAAAATGGATTTTTTGCAATTGAAAATATAAAGAGATTTACTACCACACAAGGAGTAGCAAATGCTTTTTATGTCAACAACCACTTAAACACCATCAAAAACAATCTAATCTAAGCTAAACTAAAAATACTGTCAACACGGAAGACCCAGGAATACCCCACTTCCTAGTATCTCTCGAGACCTTCGGAGTCCACCACTCCTAGATCTTTTCTAACTAAAGTATACGAAGTAGTTTATACGACTCACCTCGTAGGATTAGTCTAAGGTCACCTACTTAGGGCTCTCGTCCCCGGCAGCGGCGCCAAATGTTAAGACGGTTACGCCGCTAGCGGAAGCTAAATAGCGAGAACTCAACCAACAACAGAATTTTTCAGACGAGGACGAAGCTTGACCCGCAGGCGCATGGAAACAACTAGGTGGGTGTCAAATCACCTACTCGACCTTCTAATGACAATCACTACTAAGGAAATCAAATCTAAGTTCTAAAATACGCAAGTGACTGAAATCCGTACTACGAACGAATGCTATACGAAACAGGATCTAGAATCATCAAATCGATCTCAAACTCAAGGGGAAGTCTATGCACTAGGTAAGAACAACACCCTAAAGACTTGAACTGCAAAATCAACCTATAACCACTCCGTGCGGTAAACGCGTATGAAGACAGGCCAAAAAATACAGGTGACCGAAACTTGACCCCGATGGTACTAATGTGTAGCTCTACTCGTTGTGGTTCTATAGATATGCTGCACACTCTATTCCGACACACGAGTTGGAAGAAAACTCACACCGAAGCTCGTAGGAACTTACCACACGTAGAAGCCGATAGCGCGCACTCTTGGTATCTGTGCGTAGCTCTCACCGTTGCTAACACAATGGCGGTGTCGCTTCTCCAATGGCAGCCCCGTAGCTCGCGTAGCAAGGAGATAAGACTCTCTCTCTCTCTCTCTCTCAGACACAGTCACGGCGCTCAAAAAAACTCACTTTGATTAATAATTGAATCTTTTTTAGGTTACAAAACTTTGGCTTATATACCTCAGCCTTGGAGGTGAAAACATCTCTAATTATTTACATCAGCAGGTGAAATTACGTCGGGATTACAAGATGGAAACTCAATTGAGTCCCGTTACTTAATGAATGGCTCAAATCAAAATTAAATGTCGGAAAGACATTTATTACAATCAATGGTTACAAAATGATGGGTGTGAACAAAAATGCGGGTGTGATCCTCTGCTGGCTCAACACTTGTGTAGTCTAAGAGGAAGATTCTTTGAGATCCATCTCTGTTCTACATCCCCTTGAGAGTTGTGGTTGACTATAGGAGTATTCGATATTTTCCTTTTGTAAATTTGCTTCTTAGGTATCCTGGATTATTCTCGAGATTGATACCTAGTGGGCCTTCTTTCTTGGGAGGGTCTTGATGTTACTTCATATGCTCTTACCTGCAGTTTTGATATCCATAAATGTCTATTAGCTCTATAGTACTCTTGTTCTTTTAAGCTCCATTGTGATGCTATCCATCCCATGTGTTTGTCTTTTTGTGTTGATTTCCTGTCTTTAATCCAAATCGGATCATTGACTTTGACTAAACAACTCGGAACAAACACTTGCTTGACTATCTTTTTCTTTCTTGAGTACTTTGACTGAAATACCTTTGTTTTTTTGGGTGTCTTCCTAGAGGTTTCAGTTGGGTTAGTAATTGACGTGAAGTTTTGGAAGCCTGACTTGCTTGAAGAAGCTGATCCATGAGGGTTCTTTGATGTAGAGGCATATTCTGTCACACCTTTTGTGTTAATTGGTGGAAGGTCCATTTTAGATTTACCTTTGTATGCAAGATTTGTCTTTGATTCCTGTGACTTTTGCAACTCTCAGTCTAGCATTAACGGTACCTATATCTATTGCTTGCTCTATTGGAAGTAGAGTAGTAGTATTGTATCTTCTTTGTAGGCCTTGTGTTGGTCTAACCACTGATGTCCAAGGAGGACATCTACATGCATGTGTTTTGAAGACTTTACTTGAAACTTCACCTTGTGCGCGTCTATCGCACGTGTCAATGCAAGGAACTTGCCGATACACTGTGTGCGAGCCACAAATGGCTCCAAGCACACAACAAGCCTAAACTAGTAAGCTCAAAGATGGCGATGGTGTGTCACTCACCACTCTACGCTTGATGTTGTGGAGGATTCCTTGCCGCGAAGAAGAAGGAGCCGCCACTGCGTCGTGCTCAACCGCTTCGCCACCGCAGTGCCATTGTCGCAATGCTCGATCGCACACTCTCTCTCTCTCTCTTACGCATACACACACACAAGAGGAGATGAATAAGAAGAATATGGAGATGGAGCAAGAGCACTCTTCAATTGCACAAATGAGAGAATAAGTGAATAGGTTTAGTTGAATTTTATATGAGCTCGCCCCATTCACACTTGGGCACCCATTCTTAGCCAACTAATCCCTTGAATGTTCCAGTTAGAGTACACCTCTCATTGGCGATCACTCTTACCCTTTCCTATTGGACCGACAAGCCCGACCCATGACTCAAAACAATGTAATGTCCATGGATGTGCTGGCGCCTATTTGCCAAGGTCAGCACTAAGCGATAGGTGGCATTAAGTAGTCCCAAGCCTCATATTCGCCTGGTGTTGACTTCACTGCCGCCTGTCATGTCTTCGTCACCAAGGTCAACACCAAGCAATAGGTGGCGTTGGGCACTCTCCAAGCCTCCTATTTGCCTAGTATTGACTCTACTGCCTCTTGTATTGTCTTTAACCCCAAGGTCAACACCAAGCGATAGGTGGCATTGGGAAGTCCCCAAGCCTCCTATTTGCCCAGTATTGACTCACTGTTCCTCTGCATGAATTGTAATTACCTCACCGAAAGGGTTTCCATTGTTTGTTACACCAAGGTCAACACCAAGCGATTGGCGGTATTGGGCAGTCCCCAAGCTTCCTATTCGCACAGTGTTGACTCGCTGTCTGACTTGTCCGTTAACATGCCCCCCTTCCTGATGTAGATTCCATCCTCGGAATCTATTGAGTTGAAGCTCGTTGTCAAGGTGGAAGAGCATTTGAGATGAATGTCCTTAGTTTTCTTCAGTTGCTGCAAAATCAAACAAAAGTGGCACAGTAAGTGTATGCTAATAATCAATTAAAAAGCATATGCAGTTGTAGGCAGACAAATTGATTGGTAACAAAATTTTAATCCATTTTAATAAACATTAAATTGTAATATAATCAAATGCATAAACAGTTGTAAAGGTAAAAAACTAAACCAGTTTGGGGTCGCAAATTTAACGATCGAAAAGCACTAAAGATCGACTATTAATACTATGGGCAAGCTTTTCAATTTTCTCTGGTCAATTAAGTTGTTTAATCACGAGAGCCAAGTATTTCATGTCCGAGGGCTGACTAGAGGCTATACCCAGAAGACCTTGTAGTTAAGCTACGATAAAAGGAATTTCTCATGAAATCATCGCCTGACTGATTACCTTTTCTTTGACCCCCCAAAGTCTTTTCACATTGTTTCAATTTTGATGTGTGTGCTTATTTTGTATGGCTTGGGTTTTTTGCTTTTCAAGGAAAAGCGCCCACACTGGGAACCTCTAGGGCTCTAGTACCATACGCGATACATGTGAGTGCAGTACCAAATCAAGATGAGGTTTCTCTTCCAGATTAAGATTTTACATTGTGGCACTTTGAATTTTTTTTTGTTCGTTTTCAGCATTTTAATTTTGTAACTTTGGGGGGTCATATAACACTGTTACACCTCCCCAGGCTCATCACACTAGTAAATTCCCTTTATAATACTTAAGCTAAAGGTCAATAGGGACTAAGCCCACTAGAAATCCCTAGTACATTTCACAAAATGCTACCTAAATTGGATTAAGAACCTAAGTAACCATTGATAATTAGGAAGACATTCCCCATGGTATTAAGAGAAGATCTTTAACGCCTAGCTTGGTCAAACTAGCTTAGTCGGACTGCTTGATTTTTAAACCTAGACAAGTGATTATGACAAAAATCACATTGAATTGAATGTTTGGTACTAAGAAAATGCAGTGAATATTATGCTACCAATCACAATTAAAGCAGACAAACATGGATGCAAAAAGATAAGGGGCAATGCTAATGGACAAGAAACACCTGTTTGTGTTGATGGTCACGCTTGATTTGAAGTGTGAACGAGAGAAAGATTCCATGAAGGTCCAAATCCTTACAACAACAATTGTTCCTGTATACACTATGAAACACAAAGAACACCTCTAGAAGGCATATCCATGGGAAGAAAGAACTTTGCTAATCACTAAAATCTAAAATAGAAACACTCCTATTGTACTAATCTTACCTACCCTCCATCACTCAAGTGATTAGGATCAAAGGTGTTTGATGACATAGGTTTCTGTTTCAGTGTACCGGACGTGAATGTGTAGGTATGGGTCAATGTTTTGACTTTTATTGTGCATACTCGTTTGCTAATTGCTGTTGCTCTTTATTATTTTTGTTTTTTGTGAGTATAAGGCTTTATATATACATTCCCTAAGATTGGTGATTGAGAGGTCAGGGAAAGAAGGTTGAGAGGGAAGAAATTGAATGATGGATTTTAGCAAACACTCCCCCCTTCCTTGGGTAGATCATATTGTTTGAAATGTGCTCGTCACCCTTTGAAACCAATTGTTCCAAGGTTTTAATTTATGGGTGAAGGCTTTAACCAATAGTTTTCGATCGCCCTATGCGTTTCATCTGGTTGCAAGGGTCGTAAGGTACTTTCCCATGATTTTATTTGCAGCATTGTTGGAGGTGGTGAACTTACAACAGGAGGTGCAAACTCTTTCTTGCTTGTATGGATATGTACAATGGTAGGTGGAGGTTGTGTTGAAGCGTCTATTTCCATATAGGAACTACACGAAGAGTAAGAAGCTTCATTTGATTTCCCTGTTTCTGAGCTAGGTGGAACAAATCGTTCTTTCTTTGGTACTCAAACTAGCTCTGGAGGGGGTGTGCAGCATTCTGTGATTTTTTTCTTTCCGCAATCATTGATTCGTTTGGAGCTACAGGATTGGGCTCACATGGGTCAGGTGACAAGTAAGAACACAATCTACGTTTTGGCACCCAGATTTGATCATTTCCTTGATAGTATCCTTGGGCTTCCAATAGTCGTTTAGAAATCCACCGCCACGTTTCCTTACATTCCTTGGAGCAAATGGGACGTCTATTACCAGGCTCCTATCTTTTAGCACTGGCTATGGTCGCTAAAGAAGCTTTAGGGACCCACTTGTATGCTTTCTTCGTTATATTAGGATGAGTCTTGTCAGAAGCCATATGCATTGCTTGTAGCATATTTAAGGGTACGGGAATTTCATCCCCCTCAGGTGTTACCCAGGTCGTTCCTCTATTTCCCCAAGTGTCTATGGTTGCTGCTAGGTGGACCCAATCCACATTGTCCGACTCAGTCATCCCAGGTAGTACATCCATATAAGGAGAATCTTCCCCAACATCAGTGTCCGCTTTACACGTGTAACAATACTGCAATGGGGCCAAGTGAACTGTGGTGTCACATCTATGATCAATTATAAACCTGTTTCCTAGAGGATGTGCTCGACCAGTTACAAGATCCACTCTAATGACAGAATCTTGGAACTGCAAGTAGACATGGTTTTTAGACCATCCATGCACCATTTTTGCTTCCCTCATGAAAGGACGTCCTAAGATCATCTCCGATGCCATAGTGTGCTTGGAGAAATCCATAACAATGAAGGTAACTCTTATTTTATGTCCAAAGACCTTGAATTTGAGATCTTCTAGCATCCCAATAGGTTTAACAATAGACCCATTGGCCATCTTCACTACTGTGGTTGTGGTCGCAAGGTGAGGTCTTCCCATAGTTTCCTAGCAATTTTTAGTCACAATGCTAACCCCAACGCCACCATCAAGGATTTCCTTCACAATTAATCCCTTAGTAGTGATTGCTATGGTCGCATTGGATTCATCACCCTCAAAGTATTGTCCCAACTTGTTAACGTGTATTTCTATAACAATGTTCTCATCTAGGTTGGGTTGTGGATCTAAGTGTTCCTCCTCTATTGGCATCTCCCCAGCTCCATCCATCTGTGCAAATTGTGGTAGCCCAAACTTTAGTTCTCCATTGAGAAAGGCTCAAAGAGCTGAGACTAGCTCAGGGTATTAATATAGTTTGGACATGGTGGTGGTTCTAACTTTTGAAGACATGAAATCCATCAATTTGGCAGTATTTAAGAGCACCTTTTGGGCTTCAGTCCCTTGAGGTGGGGAAGATGGGATCTCCATTTCTTCGATATGATCAGGTAGTCCCTCTGTAAACATTCTTTCCATCAATAAGTGAGTACGCCCACTTTCCCATGACTTTAAGTCACTTTCTTCTTGGATGACACTAGGTATGGCTAAGGGTCTATGGACTTGGTGAGGTTGTTGTTGTGTAGGGAACACGGTGTCTGTAATCAGGATCTGCCTAGGTGTTGGTTCTAGATCCCTTTGGGTATCTTCTACCAAACTCCTTAATTGCTTGACTCGCTCAATATCCTCTGTATGGTTTGGATAAGTTCCTATCTTCTTCTTGGATCCTGGCCATTGTGGCTCATAAAGACCTTCCTTGTTGGTTTCTATCTTAGTGGTTATTTTGGTCTCCATGGTTTTACCTGAGTCAGAATCCTCTTCAGCATCGTTAATATATACGGGGTCGTCACCAGTCCCTATGTTGGTTTTTGAACTGGGGTCTGACTTTGCTACTTTTTCCGATCTCTTCCTTCGTGTTTTCTTTCTTTTCTGAGATTGGAAAATTGATGCCGTGTCTCTTTTCTCAAGAATATAAATTTTTTTTTGGAGCATCGATCGTGGGAGTACGTTTACTGGTACCACAGGTGTACTTTGTGATGGATCCTCGATAACCTCAATCAAGTTTAATGGCATGATCTTCGGTGAATTTGGATTATTTGGACATTGGGCAATCAAATGATCTATGCCACATCGATTACACATGAGTATCGGCATTGTAGACGTGCTCGCTTGATTGGTTTGCATTAATGTGGCCTTCTTTTGTAGCCGAATAGGACACTCGGCCACACGATGTGGACCTCCACACTTATAGCATTGAAGAGGTGGTCTCTTAGCAGTGTAATTGATATTTTGGCCTCTTGC
Source organism: Adiantum capillus-veneris (assembly GCF_014529385.1). NCBI lineage: Eukaryota > Viridiplantae > Streptophyta > Polypodiopsida > Polypodiales > Pteridaceae > Adiantum > Adiantum capillus-veneris. The sequence continues at coordinate 125,568,642 of NC_140957.1, forward strand.
AGCAAGAGCAGCTACTTGATAGATAGGTTTGACTTGTCCCCAATAGTCCTCCATGTAGTATTGTGGACTTTCTTCAAGCACATCCATCCCATAGGAAATATTAGGATCTATATCTTCCTCACAGCCTTCCAAACAAGCAATAGATGACTCACAACCCACTTGATTCATAGAAGTGATTCTCGGATGTGGTGGTTGCGGTCCTAGAATTGGAGGTGGTAAGGGTGTTGTTTGAACAATATTTTGGGCCCTAGGGACCATGTGTTGTGCTGTTTGTTCAAGAGGTGGGGCCGGCATCAATGTAGGCACTCGAGGTGTGTTTGTCCATGCTAAGGTTGGTCTATTGACCATCACACGCTTAAATACTATGCAATACTTAGCTTGATGACCATACCTTCCACATGCATTGCAATTCCCATCGACTTTTACTCTAAAAGTAGGGCATTCACTGATACTATGCGGTCCATAGCATATTGAGCACCATTGTGCTCCCTTCTTGGGTACATATGATTGTTTTGTGGAGCACAATTGTCTCTAAGACTCTCTTGAATAGCCTTGGTGAGATCTGCTAAAGTCATCTCAGATATCTTTGGCTCCTTAGCAATAAGCTTTAGGGTCATTGGCTGATGCCCGAATGCTTGTGAGCTAATAGATTTAGGCTCAACAAACACCCTTTCTCCTTGAATCATTAAATTATCCTCCAATTGGATCGCATTAGTGGTGAGTGCTTCCCAAGTGGTGATACCTCTAATGACTAGGCCATTGTAGATATCCTCATGTCGTAATCGCCTAATGAATCTATCAAGCAATTGATTATTATGGAAGCGCTCATTTGGATTACAACGAGAATTCAAATGATTTAAGCGACTAATAAAGTCTCTCACCGACTCTCCTTCCTCTTGTTGGGATTTTTGAAGCTGAGAGGCTACACCCCAAAGCACTACCTCTCATATGTATTCTTTCAAGAACAGTCTCCTAAGAGTAGGGTAAATCGTTTTTTCTTCCACCCTTAGGGTTATATACCAATCCGCTGCATTCCCACTAAGGTTAGTCTTAAAGCATTATTCTTATGCAGGTCATTGTGTTCTCCTAGAGAATCGAATATTTGTTCAAACACTTCGATATGCTTTCTCACATCCCTGTCTCCACTAAATTTCTGTGTGAGCTTGGCTATTTGTACTGCCTTACTTCTAGGCTCTCTATCACGCGTGTTACGCATATTCTTAGCAATATATCAACCAATAACTTGAGCAAATGTTGCCAAGTCACGTAAGTGAGGAGGAACCACGGGTGGAGGTGTTCTAGAGACTACGTGTGGAGTAGGTATGGGCATTGCGGTTGGTGCGTAGGAAGCCCTTGGGTTCCACGTTAGGTATGATGTTGTGACATGTGGTGGCCCAAAGTTCATATGTGTGGCCCTAGGCATAGCAGATGTCATATGTGACATGCTAATGCTAGCCAGTATAGTCCCATGGAAATAAGAACTTGGGTGGTGTGGTTGTGGAGCATAGGTTGTTGAAACAATGGGAGGGTAGGAACTACATGAGTACAAGGACCCATAGGTGCATACAATTGGTACACACTTGTAGGTACTGTTGCAGACATTGAGCTACCATGTAGCGGTGCTTTACTAACAAATGAAGTCCATGGCGTGGTTCTTGGCATGCCCATCATTAGGATAGGCATGGTAGCCGTAGTGTCATCAAGGGAAAGATGAGCTAGACTTGGAAAGGTAAAGCTATCACTTGTGGGCTCAGATTGCACAGAGACCCCTGGTGAAACAACATATGGGGGATCCATTGTACTTACCGAGGGAGTCTCCATTTGCGCTAACGTGGGTTAGCCTTTCCTGTATTCAAGAATCTCATGAGACCCGTTGAAGGCATGTGGATCCCCTTGTTCTGTCTCTCTAACTCAATGACCCTATGGATGACCTCACAAACTCTTTGTTCTTGATCCTCCACACTAGTAGCACCCGTTGTGGATTGTAGGAAATCGTTAGGTCACCTGAAGCTCTGTTGGTCTTCAAAAAAGTCAATTTTTAGCTACGTGTGAAGCTAAAATACGTAATTTTAAAGGGTGTCTGAGGCGTGAGCCTGACCTTGAGCGTGAGCTTGGGCTTGGGTTTGTGAGATATTTTTGATCCCGGTCCTACCTTTAAAAATAAATAATTATTACTTTTTTTTTTTGGATAAGGTCGCCGCAGGTTGCGCGCGAGCACACACACACACTCTACCTACCTACTTACAACTAATACACCTACTGTTACACACTAACACACTTCATTAGCTCTAACATATTTACTTCCTAATTACTGTACTTTACATTACACAGAACATATTGACCATTTGCAAAAGGTATTTGAAAAATGCAGAACATATCGAATCTGTCTTAACCCGGAAAAGTGTATTTTTATGGTTAGGCAAGGCCGCATCTTAGGACACATTGTCTCAAGAAATGGCATAACCACAGACCTAGACAAAGTCAAAGTCATAGTAGACCTACCCAGGCCTACTAATGCGAATCAAGTGCAATCCTTCATGGGACACTATGGGTATTATCGAAGATTCATATATGTATGCAGTCATCGCACAACCTTTGTATTGTTTGTTAGTCAGTTTCGAATGGACTGAGGAGTGTGAAACTTCATTCCAAAAGCTGAAGGAAAACCTTGTATCAGCACCTGTACTTAAAGCACCGGATTGGGAAAAGATATTCCATGTTCACATTGATGCATCTGCATATGCAATCGGGAGTGTTTTGGCTCAACCAGGAGACGAAACAATGGATTTTGCAGTTTGTTATCACAGCCGACAGTTAAATAATGCGGAAAAGAACTACACAACCACTGAAAGAGAGGGGTTAGGAATGATTTATGCTGTAAAGAAATTTCGGCATTATTTGCTCGCAAACAAATTTGTGTTCTTCACAGATCATCAAGCTCTTTTGTATCTGGTGAATAAACCATGCAATACTGGAAGGATTGTATGCTGGTTTATTATATTGCTAGAGTTTAATTTCATAGTGGTGGTAAAAAAGGGTAAAACCCATCTACGGGCGGAGCATCTTTCAAGGCTACACAACGGGGAAGCTCTTGAAGGAGTAGATGATGACATACCAGATGCTTATCTTTTCAATATTGAAATGATACCCAAATGGTCTCAGGAAGTTTTTAGCATTCTTTCCTTTGGAGTTTGGTTTGATAACACGGAAGACAGATCCAAACAACAATCAATTTGACAAACAAAAAACTTCCAGTTGATTGTAGGATGGCTGTATCATCTAGGATCGGACCAAATTCTACGACTATGTATAAATCCGGAGGAATTCGGGTGTTATCTTGAAGAAGCGCATGTCCAGGATTGTGCATTTCATTGTTCAACAGTGAAAACACACCAGAAACTGAAACAGTTAGGGGTTTATTTGCCAACTATGTACGCAGACACACATGCTTATGTTAACAATTGTACTATATGTAGTGCCAAAGTGAAACGGTTAGGGGTTTATTGGCCAACTATGTACGCAGACACACATGCTTATGTTAACAATTGTACTATATGTAGTGGACCAAGCGACATTGTTTCAGGTAAACATTGCACCTGCATGGAGTCAATATGTCATTGATTTCTTAACCACAAGGACGTTTCCTGAAAACATAACAAGAGCACAGAAAAGGACTATAGAGCAAGAGGCTCATGACTTTCAGTTAATTGGGAACCAACTCTATAAGCGAGGAAAGGACAATCAACTTAGAATCTATGCAAGTGAAAGTGAATACCTGCTGATTCTAGAACACGCACATGGCAGAATAAGTGGAGGCCATTTTTCAGGCGACAAGACGGCAAAAATTGTCTTAACCACAGCAATATGGTGGCCTACATTGCATATGGATGCTGAAGAGTTTGTAAAGCGTTGTGACGCATGTCAGCGCACCAAGGTGCCGATAAAAAGAGATGAGATGCCACTATGGCCAATGATGGGAGCAAGGTCATTTGCAAAATGGGGCATTGATTTTGTGGGACCTATTTCACCCCTTGCATATTGCACCCATACCCAATATATCATTGTGGCTACAGACTATCTCACAAAATGGACGGAATTCAAGGCAACACAAAAAGCAAATGCATGAAGCACTACACAATTTTTGTATGAGAATGTCTTTGTATGATACGGGTTACCAATAGAAATAGTCAATGATCGCGGAACGCATTTTCTTAATGAAGTCATTGAATATTTGCTAGAGGAGTTCATGGTCATACATAGAAAATCTGCTCCATATCATCCACAGGCAAATGGACAAGCTGAAGCCACAAATACACTATGCACGGTTCTCACTAAAATTGTATCAGAGTCAAGAACAGATTGGGATCAGCAGCTACACTCAACACTATGGGCATACAAGATAGCTTACAAAACATCGATAGGAACGACACCATACGACATGGTGTTTGGCCTAAATGCTATATTACCCATAGAGTTTTTAATTCCAACTCTACGAGTAGCAAAACGCCTAGAATGGACACGGCATGAGCTCTCTTCAAGAGTAGATGATCTTGAAAAGCTAGACGAACTTCGCTTGAGAGCTGTAGCTTTGATCTATGCTAAAAAGAAGAACAAAAGGAGTTTTTTGACAAGCATGTGCGCCCGAAAGAGTTCAAAACCGGTGATTATGTACTTGTTTATACCTTGAAGCAACACACCAAGAAGCTTAAAAAGCAAGGGATGGGACCCTTTGTGATTAGTGACCTATCACAAAGCGGAGCTGTCAAGCTTGCTACATTAGCAGGTGAAGAAATGCCAAATTGGATTAGTGGGTGTCGATTGAAGAAATATCAATTACCACTAACACAGGATATGCTTCAACAAATCCATCAAGGAAAACAACGAATGAAGGAGAATCAGAGGGTATGAGAAGAAGCTCAAGTAGAAGCAAAAGAACGCATTGCAAAAAGAAAACTTCTACGACAACAACAACAGTGTGGATCACCGTTGCAAATCAATGCCATTCGACTAACGAATTTTGATGAAGACACAGTGGAGCCAATAATTGCAATCAAAGTGGGTAGCAATCAAGTTGAATCGACAGCATTGCTTGATTTTGGAGCTCAAGCAAATTTAATCTCTTACGGATTATACTAACAGCTCAAGTCCATAGGTCAACTTCATCCTACTCCACAAGTGCTGGAAAGTAGTACATCACATTCGTTGAAACATTGGGCTGGACTATATTGCATGTACAAGTACATCAATATATTTACCCACACAAGTTTTATGCGGTCAAGGATGAAAGCACACAACACTCCATGTTGTTGGGACAACCTTGGCAAAAAGAGTATAATGTGCAGATAGATTGAAATGCAAATGCAGTCAAAAGTCAGCATGCATGAGAACAATAGGTGGTCGCCTTTGCTCAGCAACCCCGGAATAATCCGCTGCCAGCAATTCAATCACCGAATAAAACGCCAAAGGGAAAGGTGCCACTAAAGAACAAAATGATACCTAAGGCTAACAAACAGGGAACTGCCAACCATGTTCAGTACAGGTATGAAAAGTCACCGACCGCAGTGAAAAGATAAGAGTTACCAACAAGAGAAAAACAAATATGGGTGCGGAAGGATAGAAGTGACATGGCAGATAAACTACAATACAACGGAAGAATTCAACAGAAACAGAGAGTTCAACCAAAACCCAAGGTAATAAAAAAGATATGGATCCCCAAGAAAATGCTCAGCAACAACTCAAATACAACTCGCATCTGGATCCTGAAACCGAAGCAAAAGGAACTCCCTTCAGTACAAGCAACATCGGAAGGCAGACAACTGCATATGAAACCAACAAACCGATTTATGTGGGTGCCAATCAGCAACCAAACAATGGCAACCAAGGCAGTAGCAAGAAACCTACAAAAACTGGCAAAGAAAAGCTACCAATGGAAAACAAAAGAGACAAGGTCTACAGCCAATTCCGCCATGAAAATTCTCTCCAAGGAGACAACTATGGCCATAACAACAGTAGCGGCAAAGCAACTGCCTTTTGCAAGAAAGACAATTAAACAAAGAGCAGTAGAGTTACAGCTTTTACTTGCAAAGAAACTCTGCCCAACAAATCAACACCAAACAGGAAACCTCAACGGCGAATGCCAATAAGCATCTTGCTTATACCCTTCTCTTGCACAGCATTAATTTTTCCATGCATTGACAGAGTATGCATGATATAGGGCCACATTACACGGCCAAGCATTAGCACAATTTTTTCAACCTATGCACGAAACATACTCCGAGGCGATACCTTGTCGTCCAGGAGGACTCCGGCTAGGAGGGGGGGAGGCATTCTCAAATGCGGACCCAATGGCAGAAAGAGCAAAAAAGGGCATGTTTTTTGACTATTTTAAGGGTTGTTGTTTGATTGCAAATTTTTTTAGACTAACCCAAGTACATATGCCCTTAAACAGCATGAATCTACAAGTATATGGGGCCAACCGCCAAATCAAGTCTCTAGGTGTGTGTGTGTGTGTATATAAGTAAAAATAGCCATTTTTCGAGCAAAATATTGATAAAACGGAGAAATCCGGCCATAAAAATTGCATGTGAGTGTATATAATGTTTTAAGTTGATGTTTTTTATTTATTATGATTTTTTGGGATTTTTTGGGTTTGAATTGCTATTTTCCTTTTAATTTTGCTAATTTTTTGCAGAAAAACTTCAAAAATACAAAAAGCAGGTGAAATACGGTCGTAATGAAAAAAAAATATGGGGATGATCAGTGACTATAGGACAACCTATGGTACAGTGGGAGTGCAATTATGAGACTGGAGCGGAAAGCGTGATTTGGCCAGATTTTGACCGAAATGTCAAATTTCTTGTAAACTGGGCAAATGGAGTCCAAATCAAGAAATTTTTGAGCCTAAACCGCATCTCGCAAGAAGTTGGGAGCACATGTCAAATTTCGGGAAAAGTGGTTCGGGGACCCCCATTATAAGAATTTTTCACTTCATTTTAAGCTCATTTCCACTATTGACCTTTGAGAGAGAGCTTCTGCCACCTAGAGCGAACGGAACTTTCAGCAGCTTCTACGACGTGTACGACTACCCGACGGGCTTCAGACATGAGAGGATCTATGGCAGCCGCAAAGTCACCGGCAAAGAAGAAGAGGATGACCATAAAGGATTATTTGGAAGAAGTAGAGCCCTTCGTCATACCAGAAGGAACTCTAAAGCCAACCAGCACATGGATCCAAGAGGACCTGCTAGAGTCAAATGATTTGAAGATCTACCAAGGCGTGTTCAAAGACACTGAAGGAAATGTAATAGAGCTACCCATGCTACCGCGGGAGCTCAATGAGTTTGTCAGAAGCAAAATGGCAGAGTACCTGGAAAAGATTGATCTCCACAATTATTTTGAAGCTGTGCCAACAGGAATTGACATAAAAAGAGTATAGGAATTTGTGATGATAATCAAAGAAGATGGAGTGGCCCGAGTTACAGATCTGCAGGGCAAGCCAGGCACGGAGATTATAATCACAGAGAGAGTAGTGGCAGCTGCACTAGACCTCTCAAACAAAGGGGATAGTGTAACCAAAAGAAGAGACGAAGTAAAGGTGTACACAGAAAAGAAAGGCAACTACACCTTCGAAGACATTGCCAACCCTAAAGTGGCAATCATGAGCTAGCTTTACAATCAGTACTTCCATATGTGTACAAAGCGGCCACAAAAGTACAGAATGCCGCCTGGAGCAATTGCCACAACCTTCACTTGGGCAATGCAGAAGAGCAAGCCGAAAGTAATCAACTATGCAGCTTATATACATGATAATCTGGTAAAGATGGGCAACAAGAACCCCGCATACATTGTGCCTGGTGAGTTAATCACTAAAGTGATTTATGGGGCATTGCATGCCAAGGGGAGATGGCCTGACCCTCCATCACAAAATGACTGGCTAAGGCTCAAGGAGGATAAGGAGGAGGAACAGCCCAAAGCACCAAGGGTGGCAACACGTTTGAAACGCCGGCTAGAGACTGTGGAAGAAGAGCAGCCAGAGCTGAAGAAGGGAAAGAAGGAATCTGTCCAAGTGCTTGTAAAATAGACGAAATCACAGAAGGCGGCACGGCTAGAGCGGCTAATGGAAAGTTTCAGAGCCGAAAGAGCCCTCAAAGGAGATTTGAGCGAGCTATGGAAGCCGTCTCTAGAAGCAATGTTGGGATCATCCCGAAGGGTGCACAGAGACAGATTTGAAGACTACATTAAGAATTTTGAGATTATGGATGCCATAGCGGAAAACATCCCACATGTACCATATACAGAAGCAGAAGTAGAGGAAGTCCGACGGCAACTGCTAGTGGATCAGGAATGCCAAGAGAGAGAGAGGAAGACAAAGGCAGACAGGGATTTCAAGAAAAAGCCGACAACTCCACCGTCTAGCCTTGAGTCCAGCCCACCGCCCTCACTACCTCCTCGTAGCCCTCCACAAACTCAACAAAAAGAGGAGCAAGACAAACCTGAAGATCAAGAAGAGTCAAAGCAAGAACAGAGCCAAGAGCAAGAGCAAAAAGAAGAAGCTAAGCCTAAAAGTGAGCAGCCAGAGCCAAATGAAGCAAGGTATAACACATTTCTACACCAACTAGCTGCCAGATATTCAAAAGAAGAGGCTGCCATAGTCGCATTTGACTTGGCAAGCACAGGGCCCAAAGAGCAAATGTAGAGCCTACAGTTAGTGGAGCTAAAGGAGATGGCCACTGATATAGTGAACCTGCACCCACCCACCAATGATTGGGATGTGGTGATGACCAAGCTAACCGGGCTAAGGGCACAATCGATGGCCACAGAAAGTGAAATGGATAATCTCAAAGCCACTGAAGTGCAAATCAAATCTGAAGTCGACACTTTACAAAAACAAAGCCAAAGGCAGATAGAGAGAGACGTAGAGCTGCAAGCCAATCTGGCAAAGACATTGCAAAGATGCCAGGAGATGGAAAGAGAAAATCAGGAAGCAGCTCAAAGACTGCAAGGAGCCGAAGAGGAATATAGACAACTTAGCAAGTCATTGACAGATGCAGAGAGGGAAAGGGATAACCTAACCCTACAACTTGCTGAGGAATCCAAGGAAGTTGAAGCAATGCAAAATGCCAAAGAGAAGGCAGAAATAGAGCAGGAGGCTGCCAGGATGAGGTCCTTGAGCTCAAGGACCAGCTTAAAGTTAAAGACCAAACCATCCAGCGGCTACGGGCATCTCCAGCCAAAGTCAGAGCTACTAGCTTGACTGACACCACTTCAGAGAGCCAGATTTATGAAGAACAAATGAAAGAGTTCACCTTAGAGAAGAAGCAAAGGTTGATGATGGCAGAAGGGTCAGTGGTCTTGCAAACCCGCATGGAAGAAGAGCAGAAGGCAATGCAAGATGAGCTAGAAAATATCAAGAGAAAGCTCGGGGAGGCGGAGAAGATAAACGCCGATTTGAACGACCTCCTCATGAACATGGGAGAACAAGCTGAAGTAGAGAAACAGACATTCCAAAAGCAGATAGAAGAGCTGAGAGGCCAGCAGACAGAAGAATAGGCAAGCACAGGGCCAGCAGCCATGGAAGGCATAGACCTAGAGAATGTGGCAGATCCTGTGGACACACCCATGCAAGAGGAAATCCTTGAAGGACCCTCTCAAGAGCCACAAGATCTGACACAAGAAGAGGAAGAGAAGCTGTGCATGGCCATAGAAGCAGAAATCAAAGAAACGGCCAAAGAAGCTTTGGAATGGGAGCAGAGGGTTTTTAAATCCATGACCATTCAGAAGATAGACGCCAGCAACCTTCGGCGTGAATGGCTACAGCCCTCTCTCCCATATCCTTTGGTAAAGTACCAAGCCGCCACGATCAACAAAAGAATCAGACAAGAGCCAGCAGGCCCACTGTACACAGCAGATATCTCCAAGCCTGAAGGGGTAAAATTGATAGTTGACTCCCAGCCCAGGTGGAGAAAGGCATGGCTGACGAAGTATCCACAGTACCTAATCCATCTGGTAGAGGCACCAAAAGTCATCAGAGATAACTTAAGTTTCTGCCCTCTACCAAGGATGCGGACGTGGAAGGCTCAGGAGCTACTACAAAGAAGCCAACCCACTTGGCTAAACTATCCGAAGCTGCCAGGCTTGAACGCAGGCGAGAGACTAAGTGTTCAATACATGGTAAAAACCCTAACGGGTGCCATCAAATTGTTCACTGGCTCGCTTGACCTCTCTTGCATTATGATGAGGAAGATTTGCAAAACCCTTTTGGCAGTCTTTGAGACGTTCAAACCGGGCCAGGTGACACGGACAGTATCTTCTTCTTTCAAGATACTTACAGATGTGCAATACTATCTGTCTGGTCAGCCTTCCAAGGCAGTGAGTGATACATGCATTATATCAAAGAATCATGTTTTTGCCATCCTATCACCTCCAGGCCTTTGAAGAAGCTTTCTACACTGGCTTCTTCACAATCAGCTCTGATATATTCAGCCCAACACTACTGGCTCAACATGCAAGATACGAGTCGCTGCTAAAGATGAGAGAAACCATAAGATGAAGAAGCAGCTCAACAGCCATGTCGGGGACAACATGAGCAAGGAGGGGGGGAGTGTTAGAAGCTGGACACACCCTACGAGAAATGACTGCTCGGCAAGATTATTATTTTTTGTAATTATTCATGTATTGAGAAAAACCCAACATTTCACCTTGTAAATATTGGGGCTTACATAAGTTTCCAGATTGTTATCTCAGTTTTGACATTTAGATTGAGTAGATGGTTAATTTGGAACTTTAGGGTTTGACAATTGTAAGGTATTTATACCACTTTTTGACCTTAATGAAAAACCTTTTGTCACTTTAAAAAGTTTTTGAAGTCTGTGAGTGAGCATACTGTGTACGAGAGAGAGTGAGAGCTTCATCTTGACGTTACGCGCATATCAGTGGCAGAATCGAGTGCGGATAATTGCAGCGTGTTGCCCCCGACGAGAGCTACGCGCTGATACCTACATTGTGCACGTACGGTTCGTTTTTGCGAGCTTCATCTGGTGATTCGGTGAGCATACGTTGTCTGATTTTGCATTACAGCATATCCACGCGTTCGCATTGAGTAGAGCTACACATTAGGCACTTTAGATTTTGGAAACGAAGACCTGCAAATTTCGGCCAGACATCCTACGTGATTCTGCACCAGGTGTTTTGGGTTGGGGTTTTGGTTCATAGTCCTTAGGGAGAGCGACCTATTGGTGTTAGTAGGGTCTCCTTCAAGTTCTGTGGTGTTTCGAGATTGTTTGATGGGTGTTCGGCTCTAGAAAGCGTTGTAGGAAGTTTCCTCTTATGCACTCTTGAAGGCTGTGACTTAGACATTGGGTAGAGACCTCTGTAGGAATTAGTTAGGAGTCGGTCGAGTGTAGGTTGACACCCTATGCTTGCTTCCATGCGCCTGCGGGTCGAGCTTTGTCCTTAGTTGACAAATCTTGTTAGGTGAGTTCTCGTTGTGCTGACGTCCGTCGTGGTGTATCCGTCAAACACGGGTCGCCACGATGGACGTCTGCAGCATAGCTTTCTAGCACTAGCATAATGTCAATACTCAGGGAAAGTGACTCAGATGGGGCACGGAGACTTTATGAGATCGTCAATCTCACGAAGTGAACCTTAACAAGCAAACACAACAACTCTACAAGCAAACCAACACTCAATTATCAGGGAAATCTGTCTATGTCCTTTCTCACAGCTCTAGGTCATCACGCCATTTCGGCACTCGAACGGACTCGAAATGCAACGAAACTTTAGGAGTAGTTCTAGGACACCTAGCACTATCCTAGAAAATTTGTAAATAATCCGATAAGGTACCAAAATCACGATCCATCATGAAAAAGGTCCTAAAAACTGCAACAAAATTATCCAGAAAGGTCGCCATATGGTCTAGGGGAACACTCTCCTATGGTCAAAACGACTAAAAACAACGATTTAAGCACTCAAATCTGAAATTATAGCTCACAGACGTGTAGTCACTGAAAATGCTTACACTTAATTTAAAGAGCAAAGAGAGAGGAACAGAATGCAAGTTTCGGATTCAAAAATTGATTACCCATTCATTAACTACAATGATTACAAGGTTGGAGCCGCTCATAGCTTGAGCGTACGTTTTTTGAGCTCCCACTTCTTCTAAAAATAAGCCTCCTTTCCCATTAAGGTTATTGTCATTTATAGCTAGGGCATTCTAAATGGCCAGTGGCTGGCTCACACGGACCTTTACAAATAACATGACAAAATTACAACTCAGGGATTGACTGTTACTGTGGAATTGGGATTTACACAGAGTATTACTACACTAGCTCGAAAAACTAATAGAGTACATATGTAGTGTCCGGCTTCGTGTCCGACCAGCTGGGCGCTCGTTTGATCTCTCATCAAACATTCCCCCCTTCCTAATTTGTGTCGTCCCTTGACACGACCTTGTGCCGTCTTGTCATAGGGTTGTCTTCAGCTTTGTCTTCAAGGTTGGTCTTCATCTTGGGAAGCACGTTCTCGTTGATGACGCTCCCCCTTCCTTGAGTGATGCATAGTTGTCATGTTGTTGATACGTGAGTTGAGCTTTGATTATTGAGGCAACGTTTATTCTTGTTGTGCATTCGCCTCTTGGTTGCCAATCTTAGCCGCCGTAAAGATGGATGTTGAAGTGTTTGATCGTGTAGAACTGATCCTCTTTGTGGCGTGGACGTTATGATGGATATTCTTTCAAGGTCCACTACAATTTGAGTTGTCTGCAATAGTTCACCAATGTTGAAGCACTGTGTGAGCTACGTATGGTTGTTGTGGATAGCTCGCTTGCTGAATTTTTCATTACTTGTCGTTGTAGGCCATTCTTTGACTTGCCATTTTTTTATGGAGCTTTGTTGTTGCCCTTGAAGATAAAAGATACTCTTGATAAGCATTTGGAGACCTGCTGTGTTTGCTCCAAGTCATTGTCAATTGATTTAGGTAGCTACTTCCTTATTGTTGATGTAGAAGAAATATATACAAGAAGTTGATGATGAGGGCTTCTAGATTAGGGTCTTAAAACCTGGATGACCAAAGGGAAAAACCCAGTGGCAAAAAAGTGCTTGTTGTATACGCTCTTATTGGATTTGAGCATTTGAACTTGAAGTACATGTCATGCAAGGTGAGTGCTTGGGAGAAACAAAGGAAGAGTGCCTAATGCAAGTGCCAATTATGGGACACTCTATATGCATATGAAAATTTTCAAACAAAAGCATGTAGTGTAAGAGATGGAGTTGATGGGTGCTTCAAGGAACAAATGTAGCACATGTGACATCAAAGGACGTCTCAATAGCTTCTATGTTTCCAAGAAGGGTTTTCGATGCAAAAGCTTCTCCACTCATACCTCACTGTGTTGAATGCATGAGTGTCTTTTGGACCTCCTCCTTCACTTACCACTATACTACAATGGCTTTGACTTTTATGCTCACCTATACCAGCATGAGCGACACAACGTAATTATACTCAACTCTTCCAGCTTGAGCAGTACCTAGAATAACTAAGACGCTTAGACCACAGAGAATATTACATGAAGGTTTGGGACTAACGCCTCGCTCATTTATTGGCTTAGCTACCCGACTCTGACTTTTATGCCATGTATTTTTAATGGCGACTTGGACTTACCTCTTCAAGGCCAGAAACCCAATTCCATAAGTTTTGGAAATTTAGGCCTCTTCCATTAAGTTGGTCTTTGGATGCCACCATTTTGTGGAGTAGGTTGGAATATTTTGGCTCCTCTTGACTTGCTTGTCGTATGTTGAAACTGCCTTGTGAAGCAAGTCCTTCGGCTCTTGTAGGGCTTGATGTAGCCTTTGCATTAATTTCCATGAGAAGCGATTATTGAGATGTGTGGGTTCTCTGTGATTGAGATTCCACTAGCAATTTTGGAACCCATCTTGTTTTTGGTCCTTGTGTGACCGTCTTTTGCATTTTCTCCTTTTGCTCAATGACTTGATGGACACTAGGTTTCGGTAGCCAGATCTGATGATTTCCTTTGTAGAAGCCTTGCTTTTGTAATTGATGACAAGGTATCCATCTGTAGATTGCAGCAGCCTTGGTTGCAATTGGCTTATGTTGGATGTTGGTTGTCTTGCTTGCATTGTGGTAGAAGCTTGTGCTGCCTGATTTATCCTGGTTGTTCCAGATTGAGCTACAAATTTTGGTAACCATATTTGAGTGTTACCTTCATAAAATCTTTGTGCTTCGAGTAGCTTAACTGGAATCATCCGCTGCCTCACCTATCTTTCTTGGGTACTTTGACTAGCGTCTGACTTTCATAACCAAACTTGTCGCATTTCTTGCTTGGAAGGTCTTTTCTTCTGTCCTTTTTTGTTGTTCTTTCTCCTGCTTGAGTTGTTTTTATTCCGTTGATAGCTTGGCTTTCTCGTTGTAGAACTTCTTTGTTGAGGTGAGTAGATCCAGGCTGTTACTTTAGGCTTTTTGGCCCAAACATTAGCGTGTCCTTGGAAGTAGCCCTGAGCAATGATTGACTCATTTGATGCTACCCACCCTATCACCTTTTGTTGATGTGGAACTTGTGCTTCATGTATCCAAAATGGGTCTTTGACTTGGATGTGCTCTTTGGATACCAACACTTGGTTGACATTCTTCGGCTTCTTCTGGATGCTTTTTTGTGATGGAAACTTTGGTTGATAGACTTTTTGCTTTGGTTTCCATTGCATTGTTGATGGTGTGGCTCTTGACGTAGAGGCTTCGTGGAAAACTCGATGGAAGCTCGTTGAAGGTAAAGTCGTCTGGCGAGGTTGATACACTTCAGTGTTTACCTTTGCTTTACCTTTTTTCGCGATGGTTGGTTGCTCCTTTTTTGCATTGAATTGAGGTGCTTTTGGGGCTTTTGATGGTGTTGTTGTTGCGACTTTTGATTGTTGTCGAAAGAAGATGTTCCTCCAGCTTTCTATCAGGATCAGAATCTCGTTGATATGATGGGAGTTAATTATGTGGAAAATATCCTTGTACTCCCCATTACTCAATTTGAGTACTGCTTCTGCCACTCCGAAGCTAGGAATCGGCATTTTTGAACTTGTGTACACGATGTCCTCTAGCTCGATGAATGGTGGCTTTCCCATCATGATCCAAGTTCCATATGTCATTAGATTCTTTGTTGCTTCTGGATCTATCACAGCTGAACATGTTATTTTGAGTCCTGTTTCTCTGCATATGCCGAATTTGATGGTCATAGGAGACAATCGATCTTCTTCCTTGTCTCTGTTCTTCTTTTGATCTTGCGTTCGTTGAATATTTGACATTGAACTTGGAAACTTTTCTCCTTCGTCTGCTTTTGTTTGCGCTTTTTCTGTAGTCGACTTATTTGAAATAGCTTCTAGTGATTCTTCAGGTATGTCAATGATGACATATTCTTGTTGTTGCTCTGCTTCCTTCATGTGCACTTTGGCATCATGCTCCATGACGTAGCTATCTGTTTCACCTTTTCTGCTTTCACACTCACAAATCTCGTTAGCTTCCTTCAACACCTTTATTGTAAATACGGGAGTTATATCATACCCTTCCTCATCACAAAATTTAGTCGGGGTCACCTCATTCACACACACATCAAGAGTGGCCAGTATTTGATCCATCCAAAGGGTTCAAATAACTCCTCTGGAAATGGCTCTGGTACATATGCCTCATCTTCTACTGAACACTCTAGGATGAAATATTGCTTTCTAAGACTTCCACTCTCAGGAGCTTCGTACATCCAAATATGCGCTTTGCTTTCTAAATCAGTTGTGGAGTTTAAGTCTTCCCCCGGGGTTCATACTACATCTTTATAACTATGATTTGTAACACTGATCTTCGTAGTGACATCCTTGTGTCTCAAGTAGATATAGTCATAGCCCCAGTATTGTACCATTTTGAGTTGACGCATGAATGGTCTACCCAATATGATATCAAAGTTGCTGCTCTTGTCAAAATTCATTATGGCAAAGGTGTGCTCATACTCGATGCCACACTAGGATACAATGATTTGGTCTAATATTCCAATCGGTTTCTCCGTGTATCCATCCACTAATTGCAGTTTCATTCGAGTTTTCCTAAGAGCAAGCTTTTCCCATTTTTTCCATACCTCTTTGGTTGCAATGGCAATTCCTGCCCCACTATCTAATATAGCAACCGTCTTTACTTCTTTATACTCAAGTGGTAAGGTGGTGTTTCCTTCGTCTCCTTCATAGTAGTCACCCACCTTATTTACCGTTACTGGCTTTGTCTATCGCTTCTTCTACGAGGTGTCATCCATGTTTTTGTCCGCAAGTTGATCATGAGAAGGAATTTTCAACCCCATGTTTTCCAGGTGTTTGCCCATTTGGCCCCATAGATGCGGTCTAATTTTTAGTAGCTCTGAGAGATAAAGTGTGCATTGTATAGGAGAAGACATCAATTCATGCAAGCTCTTGGTATCCATCATTTTTGGTGTGGCTTTCCACTGAGAAGGTACCATTTTAACCTCCGATTTTGTTTCATGTTCTCCTATGAAAGATGGCAAAGTCTTTAGAGAGCGTGGTTTACTCTCTTGAGATGCGACAGACCCGAAATCCCTGTAAAGAGATCGTAGATCCCCTAGGAAGAATTTGTGATCCATGTTTATCTCAGGGATAGGTGCTGACTGTAAAGTAGCACTACCATCTTTTTGGTTTCTGATTGATTCCCACAAGGATTGTGGCCACGGTTCTTCTACCTCTGGAATTGGCATTACTGCTTGTGAGCCCACCCCATCTGTGGTATTGGCTACTTCCCTTGTATCTAAAGGTGCTTCAACTCCCTGCTCTTCCTGGTCTCTGTTTACAATATCCTGGCTCTCTAATTCTTGGAGTTTATCGTGGATTAGCACCTTTGTTTTTGGAGCATCTGGAACATGTAGTTCCATAAGAGCTTGGGCCTTCTGGATAAGCTCCTTGCACATTTGCAACCTCTCTTTTTCATACCCTGGATGAGGGTACGTTAGCCATCTATCCTCTTGGGTTTGGTTGGGTTTTAGCCTAGCTTCATAAGATTTCAAGATCACATCCAAAGGTTCAACCATTTTGTTGACCAAGACTGAACCTCCCGAGTTAGTCTTTGACTCTTTAGGTCCCTTTGTGTTTTTGTTTCTTTCTTGATCTTGTCTAAGCTGCTCTCTTGTTTGATTCAGTTCAGTTTCCAAAACCGCTTTCTCCTTCAGCCTCTTTTGTCCCATCTGCCTTTCCATGATCTTCTTCCGAATCTTCTCACCAGTTTGTTCTCAGATTCTGTTTGAACAGGCAATGTTGCTTTTTCAGCTGGTCTGTTTTTGGCAGCTTCTTGAGCTTGAGCTCGAGTCATCACGTTTAAAGGAATGGCGAGTTCTATCTCGGATCCGCTTGAAGAAGGCATCACGCCTACAACATTCATTGTTGCTTTCCCTTTGTAGTCTGGATTTTTAGCACACTATTGGCATAGATGGTCTAAACCACAATGTTCACAGAATACAAATAATTCAATTTGTGGACCCTTATTTGGACAACTTCGTGCCCAATGATCACCTCCACACTCATAGCACGGACCTTCTTGTTTCACAGCTGGTGATCCAGCTACTGGTTGTTCTTGCCTTGTGAGGATGTTCTTTGAACCATACTCCTAATGATTGGCTATGAACATGAGCACATTCACATCGGAGTATTGGTTTCTCGCGGGTTGCGTCATATACGTTGGCTGAGTGTAGTTGACTACTACTCTACCATCATTCAAAACAGGTGGTTGTTGCCCTACCACATGTTGTGGCTTTGGCTGAGTGTTACACCATGGAGTGGGGTGATCCCCTCCGCAAGTATCGCATATCCTCAATTGAGGTTGTCGTACATCTAGGTTTTGTTCGTAGCCTTGGTTTATTCTTCTAATCACACCCTTGACCACTTGATCAATGATTGGTTCCCAAGGAGTTTGAACATCTTGCTTTGTTGTGGGTTCTCTCTTTGGAGAAGAGGCACTACTAGTCGTGTTGTCTGTATCTTCAGTCACCTCTCCATAGGCCTTGCAATTGTCAACTAGATATAGAGCTTCTCTAGTGACTTGCTCAAATGTTGTGCATCCTTTTAAATACAGGTCCTTTTTTAGAGTTTCATTCCTCAAGCCCTCTATGAAGAGAACTGATAATCTCTCATCTTGCGGTAGCTCTCTCACAGGACATCTCTCAACATATCGTTTGAAACGAGGCAAAGCTTCCTTCACTCTTTCGTTTGCTTTTTGTTTGAAAGCGTAGATTTGGGACATTGTGTTATGTTTGATTCCTCTTTTTGAGAATTCCTCTACAAACTCTTGTAAGAGTTGTGCTATGTTTGGAAAATCATCTCTATTTAATGGTTGGAACCAAGTCAAGGCTGTTCCTTCCAATGTTAACCCAAATCCCTCATATTGAGTATGAAAATCCGCAATTCGTTCAGCTCTCAACACTTGTTTGAAGAGTGAGACATGAGCATATGGATCCTTCGACCCATCGTATTTTGTCTTGACACATTGAGCCACTTGATATGGTCTTAACCTTTGTGGTTCAGTCACTAGTCTAACCAATTTGTGGTCTCTTGGAAAGACAACCTTCGCTCTCTCCTCTCGTCTTGGAGAAAATCCCGGTGGAATCCTCTCTGATGTGTATTGTGGCATCATTATTGGATGAAAGTAAGTAGAGATTGGAGTACCCTTGTATGTGTATTGTTCTAGGTCAATTGAATCAACAAGTTTGTACTCACGTCCATACTTATCTACCATCAAAACTTGCACTCCATGCGCATCTGTATATGTGAATGCATAGAGGTTCTTATGGAATGTCAACTCTCCATCGTAGGGTTCTACACACCTATAAAAGATGTATTGATCTCCGTTAGTGAATCTGTTTAAGCCATCACGAGCATAATCTGTAAGCACTCTCACAGATTCATTGGCTTTGATGAATCTCACGTTTGGTTTGTTGATCAGAGGATGCCTCTCCTCTATGTATTCTCCCAATCCCCCAATTGTCGGCATTGCATCGTTTTTCTTGTCTCTGAGTGGAGTAGAGAACCCTAGTGGCAAATGATTTGTCATGGTTAAGGCCCTCTCTAAAGTCTCAAGATAGTCCTTGACGATCCCACTTTGGCTTAGTGCAACCTATCCCCTTTTGTCCTTGACGAGGTCTCTCAGAAGTTAGGAATTTTTGACTTTTTGGTCTTTGGAAACTGGTCTTGGGGTACCCTAAAATTTTGGATTTAGGAAACCCGGAAGCTTTCTTCCTAGCTATACCTGACTCAATTTGGAGTTGTCTATCAAAAGTTAGAGCACTTTTAGTGAACTGCACTTGAAACAGCACTCAAAACAATCTCAGGATCAAAAAACAGGAACTTTGGCTTGTATCTTGGTCTCCAAAAGGTATTTTTAGCTCAAACTTGAGATTTGGGATGTACTCAAGTATATCTATAAGATCACAAAGTCAGATACCCCCACTATGCTGAGAGGTACATGGATCGCGATCCATGTTCCCTGTCAGATTTTTTTTTTCAAATTTTCCCAAATTTTGACTATGTGTAGACAGGGTCATATGCAAGCTGTATACCAATTTTCATCAAATTCTGAGGTCAAGGTACATGGTTTGCGATCCATGTTCAACCACATCTGAACTTGTCCCCTAAGAGGTTTGTTCCTGACTATGTCCACAAGCTAAATCTCAAATCTTTTTGGATTTGGATTTGTTTTGACAGGCCAAATGGCCAACACTAGGTCTACAATGCGGTTTTCTGTCTGTCACCTGTTTTGCTCCCTTTTGACCCAAATTTGCTCAATTTTTTCCAAACTGGACTTGGAGATAAGTTTCTTTGTGTATGCACTATTGATCTGGAAAGTTTCAACTCAAGCTATCACTATGGGTACATGGATCGCGAACCATGTTTGAAGCCCAAATTGACTTCTCTTTGTACCATCAGATTTAGCATGATTAGTAAATCCTATCGTATCAAATTTTTTAGAAAATGACCTCTGGATTGAAAATTAGGTCAGTTCTAGCACTTGCTCATAGTACTTTGTAGTTCTGGGCTTTTGGACAGGTTGTTGATATCCAAATTCACTTTTGAAAAGACCACTAGACTCCCTGTGATGTGCTCTAGCTATGGTGCAAATATGGTATCAGTCTGTGTGACAAAGGAACATGGATCGCGATCCATGTACCTATGTCAAAAGGTACTGAAACTTGGCACACTTCCCTTGGTCTCCTGATACTAGCTATGTGGTTTTTGTGTGATTTGGGCTTGTTTAGGTCAGGCAAAAGTCAATTCACAAGTCTGTTTTAGGGTTTTCACCTTGAACAGTTTTTGACTCTTTTCACCCACTTTTTGAACTTTTTTGACAAAAATTCTTTGGGGACTTTTGTTCACAATGGTCTGTGCTACAGACTGGAAAAGTTTCTGTCCAAAAATTTCTCAAGGGTACATGGATCGCGATCCATGTTCCACCACTTTTGGATCTGAATTTTTGGTGTGCTGATAGCTTATGATGTTTGTAGACTGCTCACCAAGAATTTTTGAATTTGGATCAATTTGGCCCAACCAAAACTGACTTCTACAGTCTGTTGTGGCAGTTTTGACAATGCTCTATTTTTTGCTCTTTTGACCACTTTTTACAACTTTTTGCATTTGGTTCTTTTGGGAAAGTTGTTCCAAATGGTACTAGCTACCTACTGCTCAAATCTTAGCAAAACAAAAATCAAAAAATTTTCATGAGGTACATGGATCGCGATCCATGTTTGACCATGTTTTGACGTGAAACTTGGTCAGCTTGTAGTCCATGTTATGGTGATACTCTTCCCCAGATCTGGTTGAATTTGGCCAACTTTTTTTTAATCAAAAGTGAGGCTTTCTGTCTGCCCTGCGGTTTTTTGACTAGTTTCTGTATTTGGCTATTTTAAACAACTTTTTTCAATTTTTTGACATGGTCCCTTTTGGCAAAGTTGTTCCAAATGATATCAGGAATGTACTTGTCAAATATTAGCCCCAAATGCCAAAAAGGTACATGGATCGGGATCCATGTTTGGCAGCATTTTTTCATCAATTTTGTTCTGTAGGTTCTTTATGCCCTATAGAAGCCAAATCTCACCCCTTTTTGAATTTGGATCTCAAAATCTCAAGATTTGCTCAGTTTTGTGTCTGCAATGCCTATTTTACTATTTTTGCCGTAACAGCCAATTCTGAAGTGATTTTTGAGTTTTTCTTTCAAGCAAACTTTATCAGAGCAGTTTCCCACTAATGCTCACTATAACTGGTCACTTTTCACCAAAAATGGTTTTTTGGGGTACATGGATCGCGATCGATGTTCCTCCATAGAATCTGGCCAAACTTCTCAGATTGCTTCTAGAGAGTCTGTTGATGCCTTTGATCCACAAATTTTTGAATTTGGATCACTTTTGAGGTCTCTACCATCAAATTTTCAGAATTTTAGAGTTATGGTCATTTTGGCCAAAATATGGTTTTCACCCTTTTTTCCCTCAATCTTTTAGCCCAAATTTGATGGTTGTAGTTTCTACTTACCCTACTCCTACGTACTGAAATGAAACATGAAACAAAAACATACAAAACGGTACAAATTAAAGTCGTAACGAAAAACGGTACAAAACTCTGAGAGCATAGAGAAAATCGAGAATGAAATGCTTTTGGCTATCTCACTCACAACCCTCTTTACCTCTCAAGAATAGATCTAGCAAGTCCTCGACTTCTAGACTCTATCAAGCACTAAACCCATGTCTAGCTGCTTCACTCCTAAGGTGTAAATGGAATGGAAGGACAAATCTTCAAAAAAAAGAACGCTCTAAATACGCACTAGGTCACTCACCATCTAAGGATCATATCCCCGGCAATGGCGCCAATGTTAGCGGGTCGCCGCGATGGACGTCTACAGCATAGCTTTCTGGCACTAACATAATGTCAATACTCAGGGAAAGTGACTCGGATGGGGCACGAAGACTCTATGAGATCGTCAATCTCACGAAGTGAACCTTAGCAAGCAAACACAACAGCTCTACAAGCAAACCAACACTCAATGATCAGGGAAATTTGTCTATGTCCTTTCTCATAGCTCTAGGTCATCACGCCATTCCGGCACTCAAACGGACTCGAAATACAACGAAACTTTAGGAGTAGGTCTAGGACACCTAGGGGCACTATCCTAGCAAATTTGGACATAATCTGATAAGGTACCAAAATCATGATCCATCATGAAAAAGGTCCTAAAAACTTCAACTGAATTATTCAGAAAGGTCGCCCTATGGTCTAGGAACACTCTCCTATGGTCGAAACGACTAAAAACAACGATTTAAGCACTCAAATTTGCAATTATAGCTCACAGACGCGTAGTCGCGAACCACAACAAAACTGAAAATGCTTACACTTAATTTAAAGAGCAAAGAGAAAGGAACACAATGCAAGTTTCGGATTCAAAAATTGATTACCCATTCATTCACTGCGATGATTACAAGGTTGGAGCAGCTCGTAGCTTGAGCATACATTTTTTGAGCTCCCACTTCTT
Organism: Adiantum capillus-veneris; assembly: GCF_014529385.1. Classification (NCBI taxonomy): domain Eukaryota; kingdom Viridiplantae; phylum Streptophyta; class Polypodiopsida; order Polypodiales; family Pteridaceae; genus Adiantum; species Adiantum capillus-veneris. The sequence goes on from NC_140957.1 coordinate 125,591,183, forward strand.
CTAAACATAATCCTCCTTTCCCATTAAGGTTATTGACATTTATACCTAGGGCATTCTAAATGGCCAATGGCTGGCTCACATGGACCTTTACAAATAACATGACAAAATTACAACTCAAGGATTGACTGTTACTTTGGAATTGGGATTTACACAGAGTATTACTACACTAGCTCGGAAAACTAATAGAGTACATATGTAGTGTCCGGCTTCGTGTCTGACCAGTTGGGCGCCCGTTTGATATGTCATCAAACAGAGAGGCTATGTTTTTAATGTGGTGAAGCCCTTGGAGGTGCTTGCATTTTTCAACCCTCTTGCAGACAATCATTTGAAAATTTGCAGAGGAAAGGAGGTTGTGTTTATGCAGGAGGTGGCTTGGGGGGGCCTTGTCCGTTTTGTTAGTCTCTATTTTGGACCCTCTGACTTTAGAGGCATAATCATCAAAGGATTTACATGAAAAAAATCTCTCTATCTCCCATTTACTGTACCAACATGTGTACTTCGAAGTACTTTTAAACTTACTACAATTCAGGTTTCAGGAATCTGACTGCTTGTTCAGGTACTTAAAGGGGGTATCCAGGTAGTGTCAAAGTACCAATGATAGGTTTTTAATGCATGTTCTACAATGTAGAAGTGTGAAGATTAAGTACTTAAAGGGCCATGCATGGAACATATCTATAAATTAGGTACTTTAAGTACCATTGTTGTTAGTCTCCAACATTCTTCACATGTATCTGCTTGTACATAGGGTACTCTAAACTACCATTGTGGGTGTTTTGAAAGTTCCCTTTTAAAATACATGCCTGCACATCAGGTACACCAAGTACCTTGGTTGATAACTGTATTGTTACTTTCTAGTGCTAGAGCCTAGAATGCTAAAACACAACATGATTTTAATGACAAGATGCCTCTAATGACTACGCAACATGGACTTAGAAGCCTTAACTTACATGCCTGGAACCATCCAGAGCCACAACCAAACACACACTACCCACAACATAATTTGAGTCCAAAGCATGTTAAACTGACATAATGGAATAACTATAAATTCAACTTTCGTGTTGCCGATGAGTTACATGTGAATCACTCAGTACAAGGCATTCAAAATTTTGTCCAAAAAATCATCTCTCATGGGAAGTAAGCATATACATGCGTTAGAAGAGAGCGTTAAACTGTAATGACAAAACTGGAAGTACAAGGGTTTGCTACAAAGCTTGGCTTCCTAAAATGACATGAACTTTTTACAAATATCCCTCACATGACAAGGATGAGATACTAGGTCTAAAAGACCATTGGCATCAAGAGTGGCCCCATCAAGTATCCTTCATAATTGGTCGTCTTTTCACCTTGCTTGAGTGCAGCTTTAACATAGTCGTCCTCCGAAGTAGGCTTCACATTGAAGGTGAAAGCTTCAGCTGGCCGATTCATAGCATCACGCCACTTGGCAAGAACCTCCTACAAATCCTTGGACAAAAATTCACTACTCTGATCCTCTAGGCTAGGTACAATGATGTAGGAACCAGGAAAATTATAATGGCATTTATAAAGACTGTTATTGATCAATAGCACATTTCTTGTAACGTATCGTGGAACTAGCTTTAGAAAATTCCACAGATTCTTGAAAAAGACTAGTTTTCCACCTACCATTTTGAATGTGGCTACATCACACAATTGTTGTCCAACCCATCCACTGAAGTAGTCACAAAGCCCCCCAAAAGCTGCCTTGATTTTTGTGTTCACTCTGTTGAGCATTGCTGAACTCCAGATGTAAATATTTTCCCAACCCACAGCCCAAGCTAAGAACTGTTTTTCATCCTTGGGAACGTACAAATTCTTGAAGAACAACAATTCCCACTCCGTAGGTATGCACAAATCATACATACAACAAAAATACTTCAAAGCCTCAGTCAACCTCTCATCCTTTTTGTTGATGAGGTCGAACCCATCAATTTCAAGATCAAGTGGTTGAGCATCCAGGTTATCAGGATCTTCAATCCATGAAGTAGAGAGGACATTGCTACATCGCTAAGATCAAGCACTAATGCTGGTCATGAGGGGATATCAAATGGCATCGATGTGATGGTTTTTGGAATATAAGGGGATGGATCTCTGATAATTATTATTTCTTCGACAGGCAATTTGAGAGTCCCCTTTCATTTTCGTATCTCTGTAAAATACATGGGTTTTACATTGAAAAGGAACAGACTAAGACCTTTTTAACCAAAACAAGAGTGACAATTGCAATAACTTTAGAGACAAAGAAATAGAGGCCAACATAAAATTCTCATTTTTATTAAAAAAGCAAGAGTTAAAGATTTTGTCATTACAAGAGAGTGAA